>NC_092333.1:596605833-597350000 GCF_046630445.1 Rutidosis leptorrhynchoides | reverse complement strand
GATCGCATGGCAGGCAATTTCAGGCCAACACTATAAAAGCTTGACCATTTCTACTTCTGATTCAATTCATTTTACGCCGTATTTATTTTATTAATTATTATTATTATTATTAATTATTATTATTATTATTATTATTATTATTATTAATATTAATATTAAGATTATTATTATTAATCTTATTATTAATAGTATTAGTATTATTATTTTTACGATACAAAAATAATAATATACATAAAATATTACGACGGAGTGATGTCCAAATGGGTTTTCAAGCGGGATAGAGCTAAGAAAACTATGGGTTATAGCTATGGAGGTTATGGGTAATATTCATGAGTACTGTTCGCAAGTCAAACCTAGTGTTTATCATCTCTGTTGCGTCTACATACTTTCCTGCAATATTGAATCACAATATTGATACGTTGAGATCTACCGTTATTTGGGTATTCCGAGTTTCGGTCACATTTCGGTGAACAACTTAATGTGCTACTAAGGTGAGTTTCATATGCTCCCTTTTTAATTGCTTTTGCAATCTATATTTTTGGGCTGAGAATAAATGCACTTTATTTTAAACCCAATGGATACAAGTACATACTAAATTCTACACCGAGTTTGAACCGAAAATCCCTTAGCTTTGGTAACTAGTAACTGCTGGTTATAAGAATTGGTGGGCGCGATTAGTTATATATGGATCCATAGGGCTTGACATCCCCGTCTGTTCCATGTATAGAAACCCTAGCCTGAACTATAAAACAGACGTATGCTATTTGAGTTTAGTACACGTTGGTTTGCGTGTATTGTACATGTTGGTTGCATGTACGTTAAAACAGGGGTACTTACTATATATACGTTAAAGTTTAGTTACCAGGGTGCTCAATTTCGTAGAATATTTTGATAAACGTTTCTGGATGAAACAACTGAAATCTTCTGATCCACCTTTATATACAGATTATGCGCAATATTAAAACTATGAACTCACCAACCTTTGTGTTGACACTTGTTAGCATGTTTATTCTCAGGTTCCCTAGAAGTCTTCCGCTGTTTACTTATATGTTATACAAGATATGTGCATGGAGTCATACATGCTTTATTCGAGAAAACATTGCATTCACAAATCATCACCATCTATATTATTTTGACTACATTGTCAACGGAAGTACTATTGTAAACTATTATTTACGGTGATTGTCTATATGTAGAAATCATCAGATGTCGAAAATCTTTGATTTAAATATTCATTTATGGTGTGCCTTTTCAAAAGAATGCAATGTTTACAAAACGTATCATATAAAGGTCAAATACCTCGCAAAGAAATCGATGAATGACGTGTTCGTCCATATGAATTTGGAGCGATCGTCACAGTTGGTATCAGAGCTGGTATAACGCCGTCCATGTGTGGCAGGTTAGTCGTAAAGGAGGTTCTCACAGTGTTACCTGTAACGAAGCATTGGCTCTTTCTCCTTGCGATCCCTTACGAGGGTTGGCAGTAGCAGAGAGGCAGGCCCTAAAATCAGTATATGAGGTACACTCAGTGGTCACTAGGCGGTTAGCTGGGAAGGCACTGGGTGGGACGGTGGTTGTCCCCAACTGTATTTCAGTTGGTATCAGAGCTTGAGGTCATAGGGAACCAGAATTTGCATTAGTGTGTTTAACTGGTAATTGTTATGATGCATTAGTGAGTCTGGACGATGATCGTATCTGTTTTTACCGAGTTTTACTTACCATTTATTATCGGAAATTACTTGCTTATCATTCTTAAGCCTAGATACGTTTTCTGCATTTATTGCATACATAGTGTACAAACGAATTCGTATCTTAGCGTATCTATTACTGTAAACTTTGCTTGACATATTCCGAAAATTCCTCCGTGATTTATGGAATTTTGGTATTATATATACATATGTAAATTATGTATTGATGAGTACCAATCTAAATTCTATAATCTATTTCACATCAAAAATCATCTCCCTAATTATACAAGATGGATCCCGTATCTAGTTCAAATTCCTTAAACTCCGACAGCTATTCCGATATGGATATTCACCTGAATTCCGAAGACAGTGTAACCGGAATGGATCAACCAATCAGCCATCACCTATTCTGGATGAATTTGGGATGGGTTCGTAGCCTACTTAGTCATTGGAGACAAGAAGAAGGTGATCCCTTCCATCCACCACATTCACCTCTTGGCGAAGAACCTGAAGCACTTACCAGCGAACCTGTTCGTAATACCATTTTCTCTCTCATCTCCAGAGTATCTCGTCATGATTATATACTATCTCAAATTCTAGATCTTATTCGTCCGCTCGTCCGAACTGACAATGTAGTGACCCGAACTTTTCCATGTTTATATATATTAATTGAGATTGATATTTACATGATTAAATGTTTCCAACATGTTAAGCAATCAAACTTATTAAGACTTGATTAATTGAAATATGTTTCAAATAGACAATTGACCACCCAAGTTGACCGGTGATTCACGAACGTTAAAACTTGTAAAAACTATATGATGACATATATATGGATATATATATATAGTTAACATGATACTATGATAAGTAAACATATCATTAAGTATATTAACAATGAACTACATATGTAAAAACAAGACTACTAACTTAATGATTTTTAAACGAGACATATATGTAACGATTATCGTTGTAAAGACATTTAATGTATATATATCATATTAAGAGATATTCATACATGATAATATCATGATAATATAATAATTTAAAATCTCATTTGATATTATAAACATTGGGTTAACAACATTTAACAAGATCATTAACCTAAAGGTTTCAAAACAACACTTACATGTAACGACTAACGATGACTTAACGACTCAGTTAAAATGTATATACATGTAGTGTTTTAATATGTATTTATACACTTTTGAAAGACTTCAATACACTTATCAAAATACTTCTACTTAACAAAAATGCTTACAATTACATCCCCGTTCAGTTTCATCAACAATTCTACTCGTATGCACCCGTATTCGTACTCGTACAATACACAGCTTTTAGATGTATGTACTATTGGTATATACACTCCAATGATCAGCTCTTAGCAGCCCATGTGAGTCACCTAAAACATGTGGGAACCATCATTTGGCAACTAGCATGAAATATCTCATAAAATTACAAAAATATGAGTAATCATTCATGACTTATTTACATGAAAACAAAATTACATATCCTTTATATCTAATCCATACACCAACGACCAAAAACACCTACAAACACTTTCATTCTTCAATTTTATTCATCTAATTGATCTCTCTCAAGTTCTATCTTCAAGTTCTAAGTGTTCTTCATAAATTTTACAAGTTCTAGTTACATAAAATCAAGAATACTTTCAAGTTTGCTAGCTCACTTCCAATCTTGTAAGGTGATCATCCAACATCAAGAAATCTTTGTTTCTTACAGTAGGTTATCATTCTAATATAAGGTAATAATCATATTCAAAATTTGGTTCAATTTCTATAACTATAACAATCTTATTTCAAGTGATGATCTTACTTGAACTTGTTTTCGTGTCATGATTCTGCTTCAAGAACTTCGAGCCATCCAAGGATCCGTTGAAGCTAGATCCATTTTTCTCTTTTCCAGTAGATTTATCCAAGGAACTTAAGGTAGTAATGATGTTCATAACATCATTCGATTCATACATATAAAGCTATCTTATTCGAAGGTTTAAACTTGTAATCACTAGAACATAGTTTAGTTAATTCTAAACTTGTTCGCAAACAAAAGTTAATCCTTCTAACTTGACTTTTAAAATCAACTAAACACATGTTCTATATCTATATGATATGCTAACTTAATAATTTAAAACCTGGAAACACGAAAAACACTGTAAAACCGAATTTACGCCGTCGTAGTAACACCGCGGACTGTTTTGGGTTAGTTAATTAAAAACTATGATAAACTTTGATTTAAAAGTTGTTATTCTGAGAAAATGATTTTTATTATGAACATGAAACTACATCCAAAAATTATGGTTAAACTCAAAGTGGAAGTATGTTTTCTAAAATGGTCATCTAGACGTCGTTCTTTCGACTGAAATGACTACCTTTACAAAAACGACTTGTAACTTATTTTTCTGACTATAAACATATACTTTTTATGTTTAGATTCATAAAATAGAGTTCAATATGAAACCATAGCAATTTGATTCACTCAAAACGGATTTAAAATGAAGAAGTTATGGGTAAAACAAGATTGGATAATTTTTCTCATTTTAGCTACGTGAAAATTGGTAACAAATCTATTCCAACCATAACTTAATCAACTTGTATTGTATATTATGTAATCTTGAGATACCATAGACACGTATACAATGTTTCGACCTATCATGTCGACACATCTATATATATTTCGGAACAACCATAGACACTCTATATGTGAATGTTGGAGTTAGCTATACAGGGTTGAGGTTGATTCCAAAATATATATAGTTTGAGGTGTGATCAATACTGAGATACGTATACACTGGGTCGTGGATTGATTCAAGATAATATTTATCGATTTATTTGTGTACATCTAACTGTGGACAACTAGTTGTAGGTTACTAACGAGGACAGCTGACTTAATAAACTTAAAACATCAAAATATATTAAAAGTGTTGTAAATATATTTTGAACATACTTTGATATATATGTATATATTGTTATAGGTTCATGAATCAACCAGTGGCCAAGTCTTACTTCCCGACGAAGTAAAAAATCTGTGAAAGTGAGTTATAGTCCCACTTTTAAAATCTAATATTTTTGGGATGAGAATACATGCAGGTTTTATAAATGATTTACAAAATAGACACAAGTACGTGAAACTACATTCTATGGTTGAATTATCGAAATCGAATATGCCCCTTTTTATTAAGTCTGGTAATCTAAGAATTAGGGAACAGACACCCTAATTGACGCGAATCCTAAAGATAGATCTATTGGGCCTAACAAACCCCATCCAAAGTACCGGATGCTTTAGTACTTCGAAATTTATATCATATCCGAAGGGTGTCCCGGAATGATGGGGATATTCTTATATATGCATCTTGTTAATGTCGGTTACCAGGTGTTCACCATATGAATGATTTTTATCTCTATGTATGGGATGTGTATTGAAATATGAAATCTTGTGGTCTATTATTATGATTTGATATATATAGGTTAAACCTATAACTCACCAACATTTTTGTTGACGTTTTAAGCATGTTTATTCTCAGGTGATTATTAAGAGCTTCCGCTGTCGCATACTTAAATAAGGACGAGATTTGGAGTCCATGCTTGTATGATATTGTGTAAAAACTGCATTCAAGAAACTTATTTTGTTGTAACATATTTGTATTGTAAACCATTATGTAATGGTCGTGTGTAAACAGGATATTTTAGATTATCATTATTTGATAATCTACGTAAAGCTTTTTAAACCTTTATTGATGAAATAAAGGTTATGGTTTGTTTTAAAATGAATGCAGTCTTTGAAAAACGTCTCATATAGAGGTCAAAACCTCGCAACGAAATCAATTAATATGGAACGTTTTTAATCAATAAGAACGGGACATTTCAGACAATCACCCCGGTGTAATAGAAGAAGTAAACGAGCTTCGCTCTCGGGTAGTGGCTTTGGAAAATATGGTGCAAAGGTTACAAGCACCAGCAGCATCACCGGCATCAGCAGTACGACCATCATCAACACCAATAGTACCATTACCACCACCAAAAACAACCTCCGCATCCCACACCTCAACATCACAATTTGTACCTCGAACAACAACGTCATTGATACCAAGGAATACCAACAACAACAAACGATGAAGTATTGATTCATAATGTCATCGAAGAAATATTCTGCAGAGAATAT
The DNA here is from genome assembly GCF_046630445.1 of Rutidosis leptorrhynchoides. NCBI lineage: Eukaryota > Viridiplantae > Streptophyta > Magnoliopsida > Asterales > Asteraceae > Rutidosis > Rutidosis leptorrhynchoides. The sequence goes on along the minus strand of NC_092333.1, from coordinate 597,344,133 downwards.
GTAGTTTCTAAAAGTTTTAGAGATTGCTTATTCTAGTTCTAATTGTAAACCAGATGAGTGAGCGAATAGAAATGATGAAATAAAACCCTGATCGGAATGGTGCACGATTTACAAGTTAGATCTGTTTTACCAGCAGCATCAACAGTACCGACAGCAACACCAACACCGTCAGTGCCGTCAGCATCAGCAGCATCTACAACATCACAAGCTCCGCCAGATCCATAATCACCGCAAACATCATCACTAATCAACAACGCGTATATCGTATCAACGAGTTATGAAGTATTAACTCATTTCCTCTGAAGAAATTATATGTATATTCTATATATATATATATATATATATATGAATTTTGAAATCAAAATAAATCTTTTCGTACTAAGCTATTACGTTTGAATCTTAACTACTCGGTTAGTTCATGTTATTAATATGCTATGATGTACATCCTTCGTTAATAACTTAACAATCGTTAACTATAATTTCTGCTTTGACTTAATAGATTCCATTTCATAATAAATCAAGTGTATTATTCAAATACATGTTTGATTTTACACTTTCATTTTTGATGTACTTGAAACTTTCCAGAAAACCTCATTCGTACCTTGCAAAGTTAGCAAGAGTTCCATAAGCACCAACATGATTCACTTAGGAAATATCAATAAAACTGAATAACGAAGTATTGATTACATTAGTGAAATACTCCGCAAAGATTATGAAATCTTTAAGGTTTTAGAGATTATTCATTTCTAATCCAGCCGAAAATCAAATGAGCTTAATATGATATTAACTCATTAAATCTGTATTACATCTGAAGAAAAATATACATACATATATTTTCATAAAGACTGTAATGAAAAATTTTTTTGTACAAAATATTATTTGTGAAATCTTTAACGGGTAGGTAATACCCGGGGAAATATTTTAGTTCGCAATTGATATGTTACACTGTACATTCTTCAATTTAGATTCAAAAATTATTAATATTACTCACTATCTTCACAATGATACACAATCATTTCATACAAATTCAAATACATATTCTGATATTGACGGATCAGAATCCAAGTCATAACTCTGAACCGGTGACATCATTCTTGGATCTCTACATCTTTCAAAGCTATAATCTGACTTCAAAACTGTGAAAGATCCTTTAGCATTGTTATTACAGAAAATAATCTTGCAATCCCTTTTCAAAATATCTAGTTTTATCACACTTCCAACCAGTCAACTTCAACTTTTCAAATTAGCCTTATTGTAACCTTGACATATACGTTCTTGTTACCGGGGAACCTTTCATGTTCCACTACATTAGCAGTAAATTTACCAACAACTTCATTGATCCTTGACCTTCTGAAAAATCGTTATACTCATTAAAACCCTATCATATACTCATCCGCGTCTTGTAACGAGAATTTCCGTACCAATTATCGGGAATCAACAATCAGTATTTTGAACCTCGCAGTGTTTCTACATCAACAGTTATATATATACAATGTCCATCTCCTAGACTTACTTACTTCGAATGTGAAGTTTCTAAAAAAACACCCCAAACTGCGAAACTAGTTTTCCGAATTTTGGAAAAATGCTGATGAAGCATCAAAAACTGTAAACGACCTTAACAGTCAAAAGTTTGATGATAAAGAATAGTATGGTGGTAAAGCTGAGAAAAAGAGAAGGTTTGGAACTGAAAACGGATTGAGCAGACCATGAAGGAGGCTGTGGACAAATCACAAAGACTAAACCTGCCTTCAAAGAATACAAATGATTCAGTATCTGCTAAAGTCATTAACGAATACCTTGCTCCTGACTCAAAATCCGTTACGAACAAATCTTCTTCATCATCCTTCGATATTAGAAATTCTAAGATATTATCATATCTTTCATTATAAATATCTTCGATATTTCTGAAGATATCTACATAACTATTATCATCCGAAATTATTTATCTCTTCGCGCTATCTGTGTTACATCATAAAAGAAACTATTTTAGTTTTTAATTTCTGAAAATTTCGAAAAATGGATGTTTTTAAAGTAGTGTTGGGAATTGAAGCATGAGTTAGTATAATATAATGACACTTGATCAACGTGATTATATTACAGCAAGTCATGCTGAGTTTCTAATGGAACGTGATAAAGGTTCACAGATCATACCCTCATCATGAACCATGTTACATAACTCTTTCATTCTATTTAACCTCTAAACATATCAAGAAAATATTTTTCTTGATGATTCGGTCTTTTCCAGATATTCTGGTAATTTGACAAATCAAGATCGTGCCATTACAATTTCTTTCTTAGAACATTAACTATGTTCATTCCGAAATATATAGCTACGTACTATGGACCATTATTCGCTTGACTTAAGGTTGGGAAGAGAAAAAGAAAGCATGAATCTCCAAAATATAATGGAAAATATAAAGCCCGATAACAACCCCGAAATTACAAACCGTGTATATCAATGTGTATAGCAATATAAAGACACGGGAGAATGAAAAACACTATAACCCCAAGGTAATAGTAGAAGAAAATAACTTCTTCTGGTGGCAGATGAAAAAGAAGAATGAAGGATATGATAGCCAGGAAAATGTCAAGAATCAGAACTGGATTAAGCATTTTCACAATCTATTAAGAAGTATGAAATAAGGAAGAAGATTATAGGAGTGGTGAAAATAAATGAAACGGAAAAGGTCAATTTATAGCAAAATATCAGACATAGCAATCAAGGCAGATTACGCATTTAATCAAAGAAAATCCTAATTTCCGTAATTACCGAAGAATCAAATCTTATTCAGATTATGAAAATTTTCTATTCCTTAAATTCTGGAAATCAATCGTGACTATGTCAAAAGATATGACGAATCTATATATATTCATTTCACTCTTTTGTGATAACTTCACTCGTACTCTTCACAAAATCGAATTGTTTTATCTATATTACTCAATGATGAAAAAACTCTAATTTTCAACTCGTATGATTCATGAAAACATACTTATTGTCATTCATAACCATCCCAACCAAATTTCGGAACGAAATTTCTTTAACGGGTAGGTACTGTGACAACCCGAAATTTTTTGACCAAATTTAAACTTTATCTTTAAATGATTTAATGTTTTCGACACGATAAGCAAAGTCTGTAATGTTGAGTCACGAAAGTTTTGGAACTATATTCATGTAATCAATTATTCTTTGACTGTTCTCGAAGATTCACGAATAATATATATATATATATATATATATATATATATATATATATATATATATATATATATATATAAATTAATGTGCATACATATATATATATATATATATATATATATATATATATATATATATATGATTTCAAGTTATTTAGTAAACGATAGTAATATTCAATTATTGATTCGATTGATATTTAGATAAGTTAACTAAAACTTTTTAGATGAACCAGTAAAACACTAATTTGCTACAGTATTTTTAAATTGCTACAATACCCAAAAATCTACAGTGTTTTCGAAAATCACTATTTGCTACAGTAACTTTGCTACGGTAAACACTATTTCAAAATAAAAATGTATATATGTATATGTATATACTACGAGATGATAATTTATAGAAGCAAATAACCAAAACACTTAATTGATTAAAGCTACATTTCGAGTGACATAGTTTATCAATGATTAAGTTTAATTTTTGATAAAGGTACACGTCGCGTAACGAAAAGTACTAGTTTTCTAAGCGTACGAAAATGCGTTCGAGAAACCGGAAGCGGGACATAAGTCAAAGGTAAACGTACAAGACATCGGAATAAAAATTACAAGTCACCTATACACGAGAATATAATATAATATATAATTAATTAAATTAAATTATTTATATTATATATATTATAAAATTATGTCGACGAACAAAGAAACAAAAAGATGTGAGCTGGAGACAGGTGGCCATGCGATCGCATGGCCAGAAGCCTAGTAAACCATGCGATCGCATGGCAGGCAATTTCAGGCCAACACTATAAAAGCTCGACCATTTCTACTTCTGATTCAATTCATTTTACTCCGTATTTATTTTATTAATTATTAATTATTATTATTAATTATTATTATTATTATTATTATTATTATTATTATTATTATTATTATTATTATTATTAAGATTATTATTATTAATCTTATTATTAATAGTATTAGTATTATTATTTTTACGATACAAAAATAATAATATGCATAAAATATTACGACGGAGTGATGTCCAAATGGGTTTTCAAGCGGGATAGAGCTAAGGAAACTATGAGTTATAGCTATTGAGGTTATGGGTAATATTCATGGGTACTGTTCGCAAGTCAAACCTAGTGTTTATCATCTTTGTTGCGTCTACGTACTTTCCTGCAATATTGAATCACAATATTGATACGTTGAGATCTACGGTTATTTGGGTATTCCGAGTTTCGGTCACATTTCGGTGAACAACTTTATGTGCTGCTAAAGTGAGTTTCATATGCTCCCTTTTTAATTGCTTTTGCAATCTATATTTTTGGGCTGAGAATAAATGCACTTTATTTTAAACGCAATGGATACAAGTACATACTAAATTCTACACCGAGTTTGAACCGAAAATCCCTTAGGTTTGGTAACTAGTAACTGCTGGTTATAAGAACTGGTGGGCGCGATTAGTTATATATGGATCCATAGGGCTTGACATCCCCGTCTGTTCCATGTATATAAACCCTAGCCTGAACTATAAAACAGACGTATGCTATTTGAGTTTAGTACACGTTGGTTTGCGTGTATTGTACATGTTGGTTGTAAGTATGTTAAAACAGGGGTACTTATTATATATATGTTAAAGTTTAGTTACCAGGGTGCTCAATTTCGTAGAATATTTTGATAAATGTTTCTGGATGAAACAACTGAAATCTTGTGATCCACCTTTATATACAGATTATGCGCAACATTAAAACTATGAACTCACCAACCTTTGTGTTGACACTTGTTAGCATGTTTATTCTCAGGTTCCCTAGAAGTCTTTCACTGTTTGCTTATATGTTATACAAGATATGTGCATGGAGTCATACATGCTTTATTCGAGAAAATGTTGCATTCACAAATTATCACCATCTATCTTATTTTGACTGCATTGTCAATGTAAGTACTATTGTAAACTACTATTTACGGTGATTGTCTATATGTAGAAATCATCATATGTCGAAAATCTTTGATTTAAATATTCATTTAAGGTGTGCCTTTTCAAAAGAATGCAATGTTTACAAAATGTATCATATAGAGGTCAAATACCTCACAATGAAATCGATGAATGACGTGTTCGTCCATATGGATTTGGAGCGATCGTCACAGTTGGTATCAGAGCTGGTATAACACCGTCCATGTGTGGCGGGTTAGTCGTAAAGGAGGTTCTTATAGTGTTACCTGTGACGAAGCATTGGCTCTTACTCCTTGCGATCCCTTATGAGGGTTGGCAGTAGCCGAGTGGCAGGCCCTAAAATCAGTATCTGAGGTACACTCAGTGGTCACCAGGCGGTTAGCGGGGAAGGCACTGGGTGGGATGGTGGTCGTCCCCAACTGTATTTCAGTTGGTACCAGAGCTTGAGGTCATAGGGAACCAGAATTTGCATTAGTGTGTTTAACTGGTAATTGTTAGGATGCATTAGTGAGTCTGGACTATGACCGTATCTGTTTTTATCGAGTTTTGCTTACCATTTATTGTCAAAAATTACTTGCTTATCATTCTTAAGCCTAGATACATTTTTTGCATTTATTGCATACATAGTGTACAGACGAATTCGTATCTTAGCGTATCTATTACTGTAAACTTTGCTTGACATCTTCTGAAAATTCCTCCGTGATTTATGGAATTTTGGTATTATACATACATACGTAAATTATGTATTGATGAGTACCAATATAAATTCTATAATCTATTTCACATCAAAAATCATATCCCTAATTATACAAGATGGATCCCGTATCTAGTTCAAATTCCTTAAACTCCGACAGCTATTCCGATATGGATATTCACCTGAATTCCGATGACAGTGTAACCGAAATGAATCAACCAATCAGCCATCACCTATTCTGGATGAATTGGGGATGGGTTCGTAGCCTACTTAGTCATTGAAGACAAGAAGAAGGTGATCACTTCCATCCACCACATTCACCTCTTGGCGAAGAACCTGAAGCACTTACCGGTGAACCTGTTCGTAATACCATTTTCTCTTTCATCTCCAGAGTATCTCGTCATGATTATATACTATCACAAATTGTAGATCTTATTTGTCCGCTCGTCCGAACCGACAATCACCCCGGTGTAATAGAAGAAGTCAACGAGCTTCGCGTTCGGGTAGTGGCTTTGGAAAATATGGTGCAAAGGTTACAAGCACCAGCAGCATCACCGGCATCAGCAGTACCACCATCATCAACACCAATAGTACCATTACCACCACCAACAACAACCTCCACATCCCACACCTCAACATCACAATCTGTACCTCGAACAACAACGTCATAGATACCAAGGAATACCAACAACAACAAACGATGAAGTATTGATTCATAATTTCATCGAAGAAATATTCTGCAGAGAATATGTAGTTTCTAAAAGTTTTAGAGATTGCTTATTCTAGTTCTAATTGTAAACCAGATGAGTGAGTGAATAGAAATGATGAAATAAAACCCTGATCGGAATGGTGCACGATTTACAAGTTAGATCTGTTTTACCAGCAGCATCAACAGTACCGTCAGCAACACCAACACCGTCAATACCGTCAGCATCGTCAGCATCAACAGCATCTACAACATCACAAGCTCTGCCAGATCCATAATCACCGCAAACATCATCACTAATCAACAACGCGTATATCGTATCAACAAGTTATGAAGTATTAACTCATTTCCTCTGAAGAAATTATATGTATATTCTATATATATATGAATTTTGAGATCAAAATAAATCTTTTCGTACTAAGCTATTACGTGTGAATCTTAACTACTCGGTTAGTTCATGTTATTAATATGCTATGATGTACATCCTTCGTTAATAACTTAACAATCGTTAACTATAATTTCTGCTTTGACTTAATAGATTCCATTTCATAATAAATCAAGTGTATTATTCAAATACATGTTTGATTTTACACTTTCATTTTTTGATGTACTTGAAACTTTCCAGAAAACATCATTCGTACCTTGCGAAGTTAGCAAGAGTTCCATAAGCACTAACATGATTCACTGAGGAAATATCAATAAAACTGAATAACGAAGTATTGATTACATTAGTGAAATACTCCGCAAAGATTATGAAATCTTTAAGGTTTTAAAGATTATTCATTTCTAATCCAGCCGAAAATCAAATGAGCTTAATATGATATTAACTCATTAAATCTGTATTACATCTGAAGAAAAATATACATACATATATTTTCATAAAGACTGTAATGAAAAATTCTTTTGTACAAAATATTATTTGTGAAATCTTTAACGGGTAGGGAATACCCGGGGAAATATTTAAGTTTGCAATTGATATGTTACACTGTACATTCTTCAATTTTGATTCAAAAATTATTAACTATACTCACTATGTTCACAATGATACACAATCATTTCATATAAATTCAAATACATATTCTGATATTGACGGATCAGAATCCATGTCATAACTCTGAACCGGTGACATCATTCTTAGATCTCTACATCTTTCAAAACTATACTCTGACTTCAAAACTGTGAAAGATCCTTTAGCATTGCTATTACCGAAAGTAATCTTGCAATCCCTTTTCAAAATATCCAGTTTTATCACACTTTCAACCAGTCAACTTCGACTTTTCAAATTAGCCTTATTGTAACCTTGACATATACGTTCTTGTTACAGGGGAACCTTTCATGTTCCACTACATTAGCAGTAAATTTACCAACAACTTCATTGATCCTTGACCTTCTGAAAAATCGTTATACTCATTAAAACCCTATCATATACTCATCCGCGTCTTGTAACGAGAATTGCCGTACCAATTATCGGGAATCAACAATCAGTATTTTGAACCTCGCAGCGTTTCTACATCAACAGTTATATATATACAATGTCCATCTCCTAGACTTACTTACTTCGAATGTGAAGTTTCTAAAAAAAACACCCCAAACTGCGAAACTAGTTCTCCGAATTTTGGAAAAATGCTAATGAAGCATCAAAAACTGTAAACGACCTTAACAGTCAAAAGTTTGATGATAAAAAATAGTATGGTGGTAAAGCTGAGAAAAAGAGAAGGTTTGGAACTGAAAACGGATTGAGCAGACCATGAAGGATGCTGTGGACAAATCACAAAGACTAAACCTGCCTTCAAAGAATACAAATGATTCAGTATCTGCTGAAGTCATTAACGAATACCTTGCTCCTGACTCAAAATCCGTTACGAACAAATCTTCTTCATCATCCTTCGATATTAGAAATTCTAAGATATTATCGTATCTTTCATTATAAATATCTTCGATATTTCTGAAGATATCTTCATAACTATTATCATCCGAAATTATTTATCTCTTCGCGCTATCTGTGTTACATCATAAAAGAAACTATTTTAGTTTCTAATTTCTGAAAATTTCAAAAAATGGATGTTTTTGAAGTAGTGTTGGGAATTGAAGCATGAGTTAATATAATATAATGACACTTGATCAACGTGATTATATTACAGTAAGTCATGCTGAGTTTCTAATGAAACGTGATAAAGGTTCACAGATCATACCCTCATCATGAACCATGTTATATAACTCTTTCATTCTATTTAACCTCTAAACATATCAAAAAAATATTTTTCTTGATGATTCGGTCTTTTTCAGATATTCTGGTAATTTGACAAATCAAGATCGTGCCATTACAATTTCTTTCTTAGAACATTAACTATGTTCATTCCGAAATGTATAGCTACGAACTATGGACCATTATTCGCTTGACTTAAGGTTGGGAAGAGAAAATGAAAGCATGAATCTCCGAAATATAATGGAAAATATAAAGCCCGATAACAACCCCGAAATTACAAACCATGTATATCAATGCGTATAGCAATATAAAGACACGGAAGAATGAAAAACACTATAACCCCAAGGTAATAGTAGAAGAAAATAACTTCTTCTGGTGGCAGATGAAAAAGAAGAAAGAAGGATACGATAGCCAGAAAAATATCAAGAATCAGAACTGGATTAAGCATTTTCACAATCTATTAAAAAGTATGAAATAAGGAAGAAGATTATAGGAGTGGTGAAAATAAATGAAACGGAAAAGGTCAATTTATAGCAAAAAATCAGACATAACAATCAAGGCAGATTACGCATTTAATCAAAGAAAATCCTAATTTCCGCAATTACCGAAGAATCAAATCTTATTCAGATTATGAAAATTTTCTATTCCTTAAATTCTGGAAATCAATCGTGACTACGTCAAAAGATATGACGAATCTATATATATTCATTTCACTCTTTTGTGATAACTTCACTCGTACTCTTCACAAAATCGAATTGTTTTATCTATATTACTCAATGATAATAAAACTCTAATTTTCAACTCGTATGAGTCATGAAAACATACTTATTGTCATCCATGACCATCCCAACCAAATTTCGAGACGAAATTTCTTTAACAGGTAGGTACTGTGACAACCCGGAAATTTTTGACCAAATTTAAACTTTATCTTTAAATGATTTAATGTTTTCGACACGATAAGCAAAGTTTGTAATGTTGAGTCACGAAAGTTTTGGAACTATATTCATGTAATCAATTATTCTTTTACTGTTCTCGAAGATTCACGAACAATATATATATATATATATATATATATATATATATATATATATATATATATATATATATATATAACTTAATGTGCATATATATATATATGATTTCAAGTTATTTAGTAAACGATAGTAACATTCGATTATTGATTCGATTGATATTTAGATAAGTTAACTAAAACGTTTAAGATGAACCAGTAAAACACTAATTTGCTACAGTATTTTTGAATTGCTACAGTACCCGAAAAGCTACAGTGTTTTCGAAAATCACTATTTGCTACAATAACTTTGCTACAGTAAACACTATTTCAAAATGAAAATGTATATATGTATATGTATATACTACGAGATGATGATTTATAGAAGCAAATAACCAAAACACTTAATTGATTAAAGCTACACTTCGAGTGACATAGTTTATCAATGATTAAGTTTAATTTTTGATAAAGGTACACGTCGCGTAACGAAAAGTACTAGTTTTCTAAGCGTACGAAAATGCGTTCGAGAAACCGGAAGCGGGACATAAGTCGAACGTAAATGTACAAGACATCGGAATAAAAATTACAAGTCACCTATACACGAGAATATAATATAATATTTAATTAATTAATTTAAATTATTTATATTATATATATTATAAAATTATATCGGCGAACAAAGAAACAAAAAGATGTGAGCTGGAGACAGGTGGCCATGCGATCGCATGGCCAGAAGCCTAGTAAACCATGCGATCGCATGGCAGGCAATTTTAGGCCAACACTATAAAAGCTCGACCATTTCTACTTCTGATTCAATTCATTTTACTCCGTAATTATTTTATTAATTATTATTAATTATTAATTATTAATTATTATTATTATTATTATTATTATTATTATTATTATTATTATTATTATTATTATTATTATTATTAAGATTATTATTATTAATCTTATTATTAATAGTATTAGTATTATTATTTTTACGATACAAAAAAAATAATATACATAAAATATTACGACGGAGTGATGTCCAAATGGATTTTCAAGCGGGATAGAGCTAAGGAAACTATGGGTTATAGCTATGGAGGTTATGGGTAATATTCATGGGTACTGTTCGCAAGTCAAACCTAGTGTTTATCATCTCTGTTGCGTCTACGTACTTTCCCGCAATATTGAATCACAATATTGATACTTTGAGATCTACGATTATTTGGGTATTCCGAGTTTCGGTCACATTTCAGTGAACAACTTTATGTGCTGCTAAGGTGAGTTTCATATGATCCCTTTTTAATTGCTTTTGCAATCTATATTTTTGGGCTGAGAATAAATGCACTTTATTTTAAACGCAATGGATACAAGTACATACTAAATTCTACACCGAGTTTGAACAAAAAATCCCTTAGCTTTGGTAACTAGTAACTGCTGGTTATAAGAACTGGTGGGCATGATTAGTTATATATGGATCCATAGGGCTTGACATCCCCATCTGTTCCAGGTATAGAAACCCTAGCCTGAACTATAAAACAGATGTATGCTATTTGAGTTTAGTACACGTTGGTTTGCATGTTTTGTACATGTTGGTTGCATGTATATTAAAACAGGGGTACTTATTATATATATGTTAAAGTTTAGTTACCAGGGTGCTCAATTTCGTAGAATATTTTGATAAACGTTTCTGGATGAAACAACTGAAATTTTGTGATCCACCTTTATATGCAGATTATGCGCAACATTAAAACTATGAACTCATCAACCTTTGTGTTGACACTTGTTAGCATGTTTATTCTCAGGTTCCCTAGAAGTCTTCCGCTGTTTGCTTATATGTTATACAAGATATGTGCATGGAGTCATACATGCTTTATTCGAGAAAACGTTGCATTCACAAATCATCACCATCTATCTTATTTTGACTGCATTGTCAACGAAAGTACTATTGTAAACTATTATTTACGGTGATTGTCTATATGTAGAAATCATCATATATCGAAAACCTTTGATTTAAATATTCATTTATGGTGTGCCTTTTCAAAAGAATGCAATGTTTACAAAACGTATCATATAGAGGTCAAATACCTCGCAATGAAATCAATGAATGACGTGTTCGTCCATATGGATTTGGAGCGATCATCACATTAAGTAATATTAGATTCGAAGGGCAACCGATTAAGGTTTTCAAGGCATCGGAAAGAAAGGGGAAGGGGTGATGGAAAACGTTAGAGATAGGTTTAAGTCAGGAGATGAAGGATACAATCACTCATTCAGAGATGGTCGTGGTTATGCAGATGTCATGTTAGGTCACTCTCCAGACCTTCGTGAGAAATTAAAAAAAAAAACAGATCTAAGAGAAAAGTTGACACGCAAAAATAATTAGGTGGAAGAAGCAAGGAAGAATGATACTATTAAAAATGTACGTATCAAAAAAGCAGATTGTGTTAAGCATTATTACAAGAGATCCATTGTTGCTGTCCTAAAAGATCGGAAGCTTATTAATCAAGTGAAAGACCTATGCCTAGCTGAAGGGATGAACAACTGTGACATCAAGTACCTTGGTGGTCATGAAATCATGCTTGTTTTCATGTCTTCCTTTGAAGCTAAGTCTATCATTAATAATAAAAACAATGCGATCCATAGGTGGTGTAAAAGTGTAAAGATCCTTGAACATCCTCACGTATGTTCAAGTAGGCTTGCTTGGGTAGATATAATCGGTGTGCCAATTACCTGTTGGAATAGTAATGTTTTTACGGCTGTGGCAAATTCATGGGGAGGATGTATTGATTCTTATAATTGTGACATCGAAGAAGGATATCAAAACTTGGACCTTGGTAGTGTTTTGATGTTAACAAATAATATGGAACATATTGATGGATGGACTAAGATTGGTGTAGGTTTCAATGGTATTCAAATTCAAGTCAAAGTGAAGGAGGATTCTAGTAGAAAAGTCCAATTGAAAATAATTGAAGAAAGCAATGAAGACAATCTTAATGATGATGATAATAATGGTAATAATCCTAATGAAGATTCCAAATCTGAATCTGATTGTGCGGATGATGAATTCATTGATGATACGTATGGCAACTCAGATGATGATTATTGTATTAGTGATTATGAAATAGAAAAAGAAGAACAAGTTGAAGCCAAAAAGATAGATGATGTTGAGAAAAAACAATATTCAGACGAAGAGGATTCTATTTCGGCAGTCAACTACGGTTCCGGTGATTGTAGATGCCCGAAAAAATTAAATGTGGAAGATGGAGAATCGGGCTGTGTAGGCGTGGGGAATATCAACATGGGTCCCAAAAACCATAATTGTAACAACTATAATCATTACCCAAATTCTCCCATGCGCATGCCAATCAATTCAAATGAGAATTATTATCAAGGTGTGGGCTCCATAAGCACTACAAGTAACATAAAAGCTCATGATTTTGTTACTGAACCTAAACGAAAACTCAACAATTCATACAAAAACACAACAAGTCATACAAATGAGAATTATAATCAAGGTGGGGCCTTTATAAACACGCCAATCAATTCAAATACGAATCCCATGCGCACGCCAATAAATTCAAATGTGAATTATAATCAAGGTGAAGGCTCCATAAGCATAACAAGTCATACAAAAGTTGATGATTCTGTTGCTGAATCGAATGGGCCTGTTGGCAACAGTAGCCCACTAAGCCCAAATATCCAAATCCTCAATCATAATGTAGTGGGCTATAGTAAAACCAATCTGAAGGAAAATACAAGCCCAACATCCAATAGTACCAATAACAATGTGTCAAAAATTAATGGGACTGAGAACAAAGGCGTCGAAGAAATTCCAAAACAAAAAAAGACGTGTTGATGCTAAGAAGAAAAAGACGAAGGACTTGAGTAACGCAGAAAACTCAAAGAAAAATTGTTGTTGGTCCAATATACGTAAGTGGAAATCTTCTTCCAGAATGTTGAACGTGAAAAATTCTGCAAGGAAAGTCAGGCCTGTTGATCAACCTCTAAAGTCCAGGTGTTCGACATGTGCAAACAGATCTCGTTCAAATGATACTCAAACATCTATCTCGAAGAGTAGCAACAATCATTCCCAGTCAAAGGAGTCGTTACACACAACTGAAGTGAGAGAGTATGGCAACAAGCTTGGTCTCAAATGGAGGGAAAAGATCCCTCAATATTAAGTTGTAATCCAACTCTTATCATTTTCTTATTGTTTATTAATGAAGAAAATATCTCTGAACATAAGGGGTTTTGCGATTGGTAACAAAAAAAGTAAATTTGGGTGGTTGAGAAATTTGATTTTAAAAGAAAAACCTTCATGTATTTTGCTACAAGAAACAAAACTCAATCAGGTCAATTACAATTGGGTTTTTAAGTTATGGGGTTCCAATAACTGTGATTTCATTCAGAAGGAAAAGGTGGGTAAAAAAAGGGGCCAATTAATTGTTTGGGACAAAAACTCCTTCGAAGCAAAGGAGACAATAGCTTTCGACTGTGTTATTGGGGTCAATGGGGTATGGAGAGATTCTGGGGAAACTGTAAACATTCTAAACATACATGGGCCTCACGAAGACGGCCAAAAACAGAAACTTTGGGCCGAATTATCTAGTTATATATTAGGGTGTAATGAGGTAATAATTATTGGAGGTGATTTTAACGAAGTTAGAGACCCTGTTGAAAGATTTAACTGTGATTTTAACGAGTATAGGGCTAATTGGTTCAACGATTTTATTGACAATACAAGCTTGATGGAGATACCATTAGGGGGTAGAAACTTTACACGGGTTAGCGATGATGGGATAAAGTTTAGTAAGTTGGATCGTTTCCTTGTTAACGAAAAACTCTACTCTCTTTGGAATGATCTCACTACGCTTGCACTAGATAGGGAAAATTCAGACCATTGCCCTATTGTTATCAAAGATGAAGAAAGAAATTTAGGGCCAAAACCATTTACATTTTTTGATGTTTGGTTTGATGAGAAAGATGTTGATAAAATAATCGAGGAAGCATGGGGTAAAACGGTTCCAACTATAGCTAGGAAAGACTGTGTGTTTCGTAATAAACTTAAGAATGTAAAGGATGCTCTTCGTGAATGGAGTAAGAGTAAGTATAATAATATTGAAGGTGAAATTGAATTACTTAAAAACACGAGTCTACAACTTGAGCTTAAGGCAGAATCTACAATGCTTGACGAAGATGAAAGGAACCATTGGAAAGAATCTAGGAAGTTATGGTTAGAAAAGGAGAATGTTAAACGGGAAATGCTTAAACAAAAGGCTCGCGTCAAATGGATTCTAGAAGGCGATGAAAACACCCGTTACTTTCACTCAATCATTAAAAGAAACAACAACAAGTGCAACATACGTGGTCTAAACATCAATGGTATATGGAATGACTCGCCACATGATATAAAAAATACAATTTTCGAGCACTACAAAAAAAGTTTTGAGGAACCGAATATTGATCGGCCAAGCATGGAAGAATTAAGATTCCCATCACTTTCGAGGGAGGAATCAGACCCTTTGGAAGTTCCATTAGGCGAAAGAGAGATCAAAGATGCGATGTTTGAATGTGGTAGTTCGAAAGCCCCGGGACGGATTTAATTTGCGGTTTTTTAAAAAATATTGGGATTTGATTAAAGGTGACCTTGTATATGCGATTAATGGGTTTTGGGAAAAATCAGAAATATCACGAGGGTGCAACGCTTCCTTTGTAACATTAGTTCCAAAGAAACCGGACCCGGTTAACCTAGGTGATTTTCGACCGATTAGTCTAATTGGAAGTTATTATAAGATAATTTCAAAAATTCTATCGAATCAGTTGAGAAAAGTGCTTCCTTCGCTTGTCGGTTGCGAACAAAGTGCGTTTTTGAAAGGACGTTTCATATTAGACGGTTCTTTAATTGTTAACGAATGTATTGATTATTTGAAGTCTAAAAATCAAAAAGGCATTCTCTTTACAATTGATTTTGAGAAGTCGTTCGATTGCCTCAATTGGAAGTTTTTAGAGGACGTGATGAGTTGTATGGGGTTCGGGAACAAGTGGAGAAAATGGATCCTCTCATGTTTAGAATCGGCATCCATCTCTATTCTAGTAAACGGGTCCCCGACTAACGAATTCCAACTTGGTAGGGGGGTTCGTCAAGGAGATCCACTTTCTCCATTCTTGTTTATTTTGGCCGCGGAGGGACTAAATATTTTGATTAAAGCCGCATCCGAAAAAAAACCTATTCAAAGGCATTGAAGTGGGTAATGATAGAGTTCAAGTCACACACCTTCAATATGCCGATGACACCATCTTTCTTGGTGAATGGAGCCGAGAGAATGCTCGTAGCCTTCAAAATCTTCTTAAGTGCTTCGAATGGGCGTCAGGTTTAAAAGTCAATTTTCACAAAAGCTATATGTACGGTATTGGTGTTGAGCAGAATGATCTTGCCACGTTGGCTAATAGTTTTGGATGCCAAATGGGGTGTTTACCGTTTAAATATCTCGGGTTAACCATCGGGTCTAAAATGAATAAACAAACTGATTGGAAACCGGTTGTTGATAAAATAAAATCTAGACTTTCGGATTGGAAAATGCGGACGATGTCATTTGGGGGGCGACTTGTTCTTATCAAATCGATCTTAAGTAGTCTACCGTTGTATTTTTTTCTCGCTCTTTCGTGCTCCCTCTAGTGTGATTAAACAAATTGAGTGTATTAGGCGTGTGTTTTTTTTGGGGAGGGTCGGGTTCGGACTCTAAAATGTCGTGGGTTAAATTGGATCGTGTGATTTCTTCTTATGAGGGTGGGGGGCTAAATATTGGGTCTCTTAAAAATAAAAACTTGAGTCTTTTAGAGAAATGGTGGTGGAAATTTAAAACTGAAACTAATTCTTTTTAGGTCAAAATAATTTGTAGCATTTATGGTCCTAATGGCGGCTTGGATTTAGATAATGATGCAATCCGTTCTCTTAAACCAAGTACGTGGCGTAACATTTTATTGGCAGGATACGAGATTGAAGAAAAAGGTGTGAAATTCAGAAATTCGTTGGTCAAATCAGTTGGTAATGGAAGATGCACCAGTTTTTGGGAAGACGTTTGGCTCGGGGGTAATAAGTTGCGTCTTCTCTTCCCGAGGCTTTATCGATTGGAGCAGAACCAAGATGCTCGCGTAGCAGACAGAATACTTATGTACAACGATACATGGAATGCGAATTGGCAATGGCAAAGAAACCCATCCGGGCGCACATGTGGTGAGTTATCTAGCTTGTCCAATCTATTAAATTCCTTCAATTTTAATTGCGGTAATATAGACACTTGGATTTGGTCAATGTCGAGCAACGGAAAGTTCACTGTTAAAAGTTTAGCGTCGGCTTTGGATGAGGTGGTTTTATCGGGTAAGAACAACTATGAAGAAACCATGCGAAATAATCTAATTCCAAAAAAATTAGAAATTTTTGTATGGCGTGTAACACAAAAGAGATTGCCCGTTAGAATTGAACTAGATAAACGAGGGATTGACCTTCACACCGTGAGGTTCCCGCTTTGCGATGACGACTTAGAGACGGTGGAACATTCATTAATCTTTTGTAACAATGCTATGGAAGTTTGGAATCGGGTGTATAGTTGGTGGGGTCTCGGAAATATGAATAACTTGAGTATAAACGAAATCCTTCGAGGCAAAGCTTCATCAGCTAGCATGTCATGTTTTGGATCAAAAGTTTGGCAAGCCGTGGAGTGGGTGGCCGCATATTTCATTTGGAAGAATCGTAATAATATGGTGTTTCGTGGCAACAAATGGAATGGTGCAATTGCATTGAACGAGATTCAAATTAACTCGTTCGAATGGATCTCAAGAAGAGCACGTGGGAAGAATTTCGAGTGGTTATCATGGTTGAACGATCCAAGTGTCTATTTACGTAGTTAGATTTGAGGTGTTTTTCAGTTGGGCATTGCACCCTTAGCAACCCACTTTGTAATATTCGTGTTATGTAATATTGTGTCGGGGGCTCTCGTTTTGTTCCCTCTTGTACTCTTTCTTTGTGTTCTATAAAAGTTTTCTTGCCTTTCAAAAAAAAAAAATAATAACAAGTAAAGTAAATTTAAGCATCAATAAACATTTGAAAATAAGAATGTTGCCACTCTTATATCTAATAATAAAGACGTGAAGTTGGCTTATCTGAACCAATATACGCCTCTTAAAAAAAACAACGGTATCCAACTAAGAAGAAAGTGTTGTATTACACTACCACATGTTTTAATTGTTTGTACATTATACAATCTTATTTGTTACTCAACTATTAAAACAAAACTAGTTTGTAGGTCCGCGCGTTGCGGCGAAATAGGCATTGAATAATCATAATATTTACGTCAAGTTAGGTTACCTGAAGTTGGGAGTCAGTTTGAGCTAGCTTACCTATATGTGATATTGTTCTAGTGTTACCTAAAGATTCCATAATTTTGGGTGATATATCCCACGGTATTTGTTGAAAATAACATTGGTTTTAATGTTGTCAAAGAACAATAAGAATGTGAAGAATTCGCTATCAATCGTCTGTTGTTGTTTTGTCCTTTTCACATATAAGTTCTTTGTATTTTTTTTATTTTTTTTTTATCTATGTAGTTGACATTGTTATTAGACAACACCACAATGGGGAGGTGTAGACAACAGAAATAAATAAATAATATGAAACCAATCCTTGACATTGTTATTAGATTTGACAACAGATTTTACCATCGTTATTACCAACAACACAATGGGGAGATGTAGATATCAACCATGCAATATGTAGCAAACTTCACCAAAAATAGATAGAATAAAAACAATAAAACAGAACCAAAAATATAAACCCCTTCCCTTTGGCAAACTCCTAGGGGCGTTTGGTTCGTGAGATTTGGAGGGATTTGCATTTCAAATCCCATGTTTGGTTGGAGAATTTGATTGGAGGGATTTGCATTCCAAATCCCATGAAATCCCATAGATGAAGGATTTGAAAATCCTTTGTGTATGTGTGGGATTTGAAATCCCATGTTCTAAGATTTTACGTTTACGATTTACGTTTCGCGTTCACGTTTCGAGGTTCGCGTTTCGAGTTGGCTTTAGGGGTCCGCGTTTCGGGTTCGCTTTTTGGGTTCGCGTTACGTGTTCGCGTTTCAGGTTCGCGTTTCGGATTCGCGTTTCGGGTTCGCTTTTCGGGTTCGCGTTTCGGGCTCACAATTCGGGATTGCATTTCGAGCTCGCGTTTTGGGTTCACGTTTCGTGCGCGCGTATCGGTTTCGCGTTACGGGTTCTAGTTTCGGGTTCGCGTTTCCGGTTCCATTTCGGGTTCGCGTTTGGGGTTCTAGTTTCAGGTTCGCGTTTTCGGGTTTACGTTTCGGGTTCACATTTTGGATACGCGATTCGGGTTCGCGTTTCGGTTCGCGTTTCGGGCTCGCGTTTCGGGTTCGCATTTCGGGTTCGCGTTTCGTGTTCCATTTCGGGTTCGCGTTTTGTTTTCGGGTTCGCTTATCACGGTCGCATTCCCGTTTTGTTTAAACGTTTCGATTGCGGGTTTGCGTTTTGCGATCGCGTTCCCGTTTCGGGTTCGCATTACATATTTTGAGATTTGAAAACCTCGAACCAAACAGATGATAGGATTTCAAATCCCAGGATTTCAAATCCCAGGATTTCAAATCCTGGGAATTGAAATCCTTGAACCGAACGCCCCCTACTTTAAACTGTATTAAACACAATCAGGATATATTGCTTCCAAATTCTAACTCGAATCTCCCTCGATAACGCTTCAAACTTTGTCGATCATCAACACCCGTTTTACAACAGGATCAGTCTCAGCAATCATTGAAGTAACATAGTGGTCCATATTAGACGCAGGCCTACGATCCTCAAAGTAACCTTTCCCATCTTTCTCAGTGTCTCTTCCAACACGAATAGACGCACCACAGTTTGCAACACCCTACAAAATGCATAATCACGTCACGTCTTTCAATACAACAATGTATAACAATTTGGTGGCGTAAGTTTAAAACAACCTTGGTAATGTGAAGACGAAATAGCTAGGAATGAAACGTCCCCATTTGAAAGTGTTGATGTCAGCAGTCTTGTGTTTACCAGTGAGCCTACGTTCGTTGCCTTCACCATAAGCCGCAATGTGTTCGATGTGCCTTTTACCTAATTTCTCAATAGCTTTCTTAATGATCTCGTATCCTCCCTCTTCCCTCATGGATTTAGTACTAACATATCAAGTGTAAGATAAACATTATCAATGTTTCAAGAAGACTTTTAGGTTAGTGCATTTGCAAAAATATACCTGTAGTTTGTGTGAGCTCCAGCACAATCATTCAAAGTCTGTTCAAACACAATCATTCAAAGTGAGTATCCTTCTATTTTACATTTACAAGTAAGAATTAGTGCAATGGTTCGGTGCATTTGGTTGTAATAGGATCTAGGTTATCATTTGTATCAAAGATCGTAATATCTTTCAATCGACTAATTCGTAACTTCACTATTGGGGCGGGCGATTTTTTAAAGTCTTTTATGAACCGACGATAAAATCCCGCGTATGTATATATATATATATATATATATATATATATATATACTGTAAAATTCAAGTTAAAAAGAAACAATTCAAACTAAAACAGACCGGAATAGGTTTTGTTTTTTGTTTTTTAATATTCAAAAGATGAATCTTACCTCAAAGATCCAATGTCTGAAAGAAAAAAAAATGGTGTGCTGATGTGCTGGACAACCTAAAACAAAAAATGTATTGTATTGAGGATTCTATGTCATTAGCAGAGATAACGGGAATCTGTTTCTTAGTTTCTCTTTATTCGGGTCTTCGTACCTGTGTCTGACCTTTGTAACTGTTAAATCATTATGAGCATGATGTTCATTGTTTTGGCAATTGATAAAGATGAGTTCTTGACTTGTTGTTTTAGTAGTTGAACATGTGTATGTTCTTTATTCAAAATGTTTGGGTGAAAATGTTCGAGTAGTCGGCTTAACATAAAAAGGGTGATAAATCAGTATGGCATATTAAATTAGATTGTACATATTGAAATGAAAGTATTCTATCTATCTAACTACAAAATAATCTACTCACGTATCTTGTTACAAAAAATCTATTCAATAATTTATAAAAAGGGTAAATAAAACTTACATCGCAGCTTAATATAACTGGCTTCTTGAGTGATTTGTGTAATCTTCACTGCCGGTTC
Organism: Rutidosis leptorrhynchoides; assembly: GCF_046630445.1. Taxonomy (NCBI): domain Eukaryota; kingdom Viridiplantae; phylum Streptophyta; class Magnoliopsida; order Asterales; family Asteraceae; genus Rutidosis; species Rutidosis leptorrhynchoides. Next base: position 597,323,192 of record NC_092333.1, on the reverse strand, counting down.
GTTCCACATAATCAACGTGATAACGATGTCGTTGCGATACATCTAGTCAATTAGCAAGATGCATAAGATTATATACGAAATCCATCAGATACCTAACAGCGGAATCACAAAACGGGCAGAGCCATTGAATGCTCAAAGTTGCAAATATCCACCTTCGCATCGAAGAACAACCAATGATTCAGAAGACAATAGGCTTCGATCGCCCACAGCATCAGGTTGCACAATATTATCAGTTTGAGTAGTAGGAACACCAACTGTGGTAGCACACGGTAACAGAAAATAAAGTTACCAAAAGAAGAAACAAACATCAAAAGATAAAAAACTAACCGAATTCAAGAATGTTAGGAAACAATACCAGTTGCTGATTGTTGGCTTGGAAGATGCGGGTGAGTAAGTGTAGGTAAAGACATTAATTTGTCATAACCAATGAGAGACACAGATGCAGATGCAACTTCCGATGACCCTTGAGAAGAAACATGATTCACATAATTGTTGTACTGCACTACATTCCTCTGGCAAGAACATTACCATTATCAACCTTACCAGATACATACTCATTACGGCTAATTTTTTTTTTTTTTTTTTTTTGCCTAGCCATGTCTAAGTGAAAGAACAAACTAACAAAACAATTCACCATCGCAAACCAAAAATCAGTAACCATTCACCATCGCAAACCAAAATCAGTAACCATTATAAAGAAAGCATGCAATTGACGAAAGGAAACAGAAGTAAACACAAAAGGCCAAGAAGAAATATTTCAATCACCGTTAAACATACGAATGACCCGGGACAGCAAGACCCTGAAATCATGACCTACAAGCAATATAAGATAAAACTGTCACTTTGAATAGTTGAACACAGTCAACAAAAGTCTGATGGCATAAATAAATACAAATAACAGCTAGTTAACTGATGTAAAGTAAATACTTTATTTATATTCAATATAAACGTAAGAAACAGATACGTCGTTTAGAATATTTAACCAAAGATATATACAATCTGAGTCAATATGGGTTTATATATCTCTACCCCATAAATTCAAAGAATTAACTTAAATTGGTTAAATAAATCGAATACATAAAAGTTACGACACTCTATTTTATTTTATTAGTAGTTAGTAGTTAGTAGTTAGTAGTTAGTACTTAATAATCTACGTAAATGAATACAAAGATGTGTTGTTATTACCTGGAGACATAGAACACTCACACATGACAAAAGTATGTATCCGAATCAGCAACTTACATTTGATGCAACTACAGTGATAATAACTGCATCAGGGATGGTCTGCAAATACAACAAATCAATATATCTCAATCATAATTTCCTTTAAAAAATTATAGATATTTGAATATGTGAAGAGAAAACAGATGTGCTAGTTGCCAATGGCAAATACGGGCGAAACTATTGGTATTTAAGAATAAGATGCAATATTTTCTAACCCCTTTAACAAAATATCATTAGAAAAAAATCAAAGACAATCAAAATGTTAAAAAGAATTCAAAAAACAATATGAGGCTCATATATTTGTTTAAAATCGAGCAAGAAAACATGTACCGCTAATCCGCTATGGATGCAACTTGGGAGATGTAGGCAACATAAGCATTGTTGGTAATGTCGCATGTTCAACGACTGAATGCCAACTCCACAGAGTCACTAACAATTTCAAATCATTTTAAAAGACAATTGTAAAGAGACTTCCTTTGCATATTCTTGCTTGAAATTATGCTAATTTTGACTATTTCACAACCAATAAGATAAACAACACAAATAAGTAAACACAAACGGAAGAGATTGACACTTTTGTTAGACAAAAAGAGAGAAATAATGTTTAATTTTTCGAATAAACAAAGAATGATCATTAAAGTTGCTGAAATTAGTAGATGATAAAATACCTAAAAGATGTTTTGATGATGATGATGATGATGATGATGAAGACAGGCTTTCCTCTTCAGATATCGTCATGGCCGGCGCATTTGTGACAACGTTGGCGGCGTCGAGCAGCGGCGACGACAGGTTGATGATGATGAGAGACGGTGTTTCCTCTTCCACTGTGTTCATGGTCGCGGCGACGTCGAGCAGCGGCGACGGTTACAGCTTCCATAAACGGCGACGGAAGTTTGATAATTTGGGAGATTAATCAGGAGTAGAGGTATGCTAGAGATTAATCAAACGATTATAACCCTAATTTAATTATTTGTTCAGCGAAAAGGAATCATCGGAGTGCAAATAAAGCGAGGGAAAATGGGTGTGAAGATGCGGTTGTATAGTGTAGAAGATTGGAGAGAAAGTTTGAGGTATGGTGTTTGGATTAACAGTGAAGATTGGGTCGGGAAGATCCGTATGGGATAAAACGGTTTCAGCAGTATTTTTGAGATACTGTTAACGTTGGCCATTGGCCAATAAGGAGGTGACACCAATTACCACAATTTATATTTGTATATTTATATAAATGAATGGATCCAACTACAAAGAAAGTCTTGTATTACGTGCTTTAATCGCTTGTATATTTTATGCGACCATAAAACACTACAAGAAAAATGAGTTTTAGTGATAAAGGCTATTGGTCACTAATAAAATTAAAATGGTCACTAAATCAAGTTAGTGACCAAAATAGGTTGGTCACTTCTCGTCACTATAGATCCGTCACAAAATATTTTTAGAAACCAAAATACCAAAAATGATCACTATAGTGACCATTTATTTGGTCACTAATATAGTTTAGTGACCACGTTTTAATGGTAACTAAATAGCATTATTAGTGACTAAATATTGAGTCGTCACTAAAAGATCGTCACAAATGAGCATTTTTCTTCTATTAATATTAAGATTTTTTTTTTATAATAGTAATTTTAATCAAATTTCTTGCAAAAATAGAAAAACGTTTTTTTTTATAAAAATGGTAAAACCGAAGTTTGAAACTTCGGTTTTGCTAAATACGAAGTTTCAAACTTCGGTTTTGGGTGATCATGTCAGATAAACCCTAAACCGAAGTTTGGAACTTCGGTTTTGCAGATAAACAGTAAAATCGAAGTTTCAAACTTCGGTTTTACAGTCTGCTTCAACAGTCTCAATTATGGACTGGAACCTGCAACCCTATCATGTCAAAATCTGATTTATCATCTTTTTACATTTATTTATATCACCATTATCATCAACTCAAACACAAACATCACCAAGAACACAATTCAAACATATTAAAGTCAGTTTCAAACACAAACATCACCAACAACACAATTCAAACAAATCAAATTCAGTTTCATACATCAACAATTACAAAAATTTCTATAATTCGTCCATTATGATTCATTTTGTTTGGGAAGGCCAAATTTCATTTTAAAATGGTTGGCTTACTGGTGATAACACAACAATTAGAAGGAGTTTTGTGTTGAACACTAAGGTTAACTGTATACAGTAAAACCAAATGGCGTATGATTAAATTTGGCCAAACTTCGGTTTAGAGTTTATCTGACATGATCACCCAAAACCGAAGTTTGAAACTTCGGATTTAGTAAAACCGAAGTTTCAAACTTTGATCTTACAAAAAAAAAAAAAAAAAAAAAAAAAAAAAACGCTTTTCTATTGTTGCAAGAAATTTGATTAAAATTACAATTTATAAAAAATTCGAAGTTTCAAACTTCGGTTTTACCATTTCTGTAAAAAAGAAAAAAAAAACGCTTTTCTATTGTTGCAAGAAATTTGATTAAAATTACTATTTATAAAAAAATCATAAAATTAACCATATGAACTTGATGCAATCGGGACATACATAATACATAAATGTGACATGATAAAAAAGGCAAAATGTTGCACCTACAACATTATACCCCAACACCATCACATCACATGCAATTGTCATCATCTAATTATTAAACTGAGAAAGTAGCCATCTTTTTTGAAAACGTTGTTATTGTTATCTTTATCTAAGTTACAACACATCATCCACATACCTACCCAAAACATCCATATTAAACTAATTAATATATTAATATTTGGTATATTATGCCACGATAATTGTACCCTAGCGTTTCCACGTTGATTGCGTTTGTCATTTGTCAGTAACAAGAAAAATCGAAGATGCTCACCTTGTCATTTGCCTATGATTTCAATACAAGGTACAACCTTTTAAAGCATTAAGGTTCAAACACTATAGAAGAAACGATTACACTAAAATCAAAACAAAACCACCACTTAAAACAAAACCACCACTTCAAATAAACCAAAAATCAAGAACACACTAGAACAATAAAAAACCAAAACACAAACAAAAGAACCTTAACAAAGAAAGAAATCAACCGACGGAAAACATAGACTTAGGACCAAACTCTAAAATACAAGGAAGCAGAGAGAACACAACAAAAGCGTAGACAACTATCCCCAAGGGTCAACCCCATCACCGAGAGCATCCATAAACAAACCGAGCTTTTCACCAGCCAAATTTATCTTATTACTTTTCAAGACCGGTGATATTGCTCAAAATATACATATTTATCTTCGCAATATCTCCCTATTTTGGTGGCATTTCGATACGGGTTGTGATGATTAGTGAGCAGTTTGTGGTATTTAGTCATTTCGGGTTAAACATGGTCTAAAAGTTCATATTTATGCTAAGGAATCAACCCTTGGGCCAAAGGAATGAACCAACTGAAGTTTTGGAGTGAAAATGAAGTTCTAGGGTCAAAAGCGGCGCTCCTATGGTCAAAAGCGGCGCTCCTATGAGCTAAAATGTAAGACCCGAATAATTATCGTACAGAAGTGTAAATAGGGTACTTAAAGTGTGGGAAGCAGTGTGTAATTAAACAGAGGTCAGAGACTGCCCAGGCCCTTGTGCGCGCCGCGCAGGGTAAGTGTGCGCGCCGCGCAGGGTAAGTGTGCGCGCCGCGCACTGATACTGTTGATAGATTTCTGTTTTAATTTAAATTGAACGTGGGGCATTTTGGTCTTTTCACTTGAGGCCGATTTAAAGCTACTAAAAGGCTGGTTGGAGTCTTTAGTTCACATCCACCAACATCATCTTCTCTCCCATTCAATTCTTGAGTGAGAAACCCATTGAGAGAGAGAAAGCTCAAATCAAGAAGGAAAAAGTTGATTTCGGGCCAAAACGCGAGTATTAAAGTTGTTCATCTAGTCACTAGCTATGTTGTGATTGTGATGGTAAGTCCTAATCTTAATTTCCTTATTTTAATTTGTTTAAGGGTTAGGGTTTTGGGTTAATGATGAACATAGAATCCATTATTGGTGATTTTGGGGGTTTTGGGTAAGATTGAGTCATGAGGACTCAAGAATGACTAACCTAGGTTTCAAAATGATAATTGGTGTTTATGAGTCTTAAATGGTTAGTTAACCACTAGCACACTTTGATATTAAGTAAGTGGGTGTTATTTGGGTGTGTTGATGACCCAAAATGGGTGTGTTAACCTTGAGATGGGTCAATGGAGTCTTTGGTGACCTAAGTGGTCTAATGAGTGTGAAAATGCGATAACCTTATGTTAAAAAGTGTATTAAGACCATAATCGAATTAATGTTAGGGGTTTGGCGTAATCCCGACCTAGTGTTAGAGTTAATGGTGCAAATGGGTCACATTGCACTATGGGTCAAAATGACACTTGAGGGGTGAGTAAGTTGGTTCACCAACTTGAATGTATGATTAATATTGTGCATAATGTAATAGGTGCGTTACGTTGAAGGTTGCGAGCTCGATTTATCATTCACCAAAAAGCGATAAGGTGAGTGGAATAATTATACATGTGTGTATGTAATGTATTTACTTGTGCGAAATGAGATGTGAGTTTTAAGTTCGGGTATGCGATACCACATCTTGTTGGCATGGGATGAGGGTTTAAAGTTCGGGATACCTCATCTTCATGTGTGGCATGTGATATGGGTTAAAGTTTGGGCGTTCGATACCATATCATATGTATGTGTGCGGGCGTGAAGTGTGGGTTTAAAGTTCGGGCGTTCGATACCACATTTCACGTGACGGGTGGGTTTAAAGTTCGGGCGTCGATACCACCTAAGGGACTAGTGATGCATACTAGTGTGTAAGACCCAAATTATTATTGTACAGCAGTGTAAATATGGTACATAGAGTGTGGGTAACATTGTGCAGTTAAACTGGGTCAGAATCCATTCAGAACACTAGTGCGCGTCGCGCACACCTAGGAGAGCGCGCCGCGCACTTCTCCTGGGCACATTTTTCTGGTTTTTAATTCATTTTAAATGGAGGGTAGTTTGGACTTTTCACTTATAGCCGAGTTTATGACCTCCAGAGGACTGATTGGGCTCATTACTTCACATTCACCAACCACATCATCTTCTTCATAAAGTAGAGAGAGTAGAGAGAGAAAGTAGATCTTGAAGCCTTTCAAGTGGGTTTTCGCTAGATCGGGTTCAAAGCTTGAGTGTGCTTTACTCCTAGCATCTCTTTTAGTGTGTGGTAAGTCTCAAACTTGTTTTAGAGTTAATTTTTGTGTTTAGAGTCTTAGAATGAGACTTAATTGGTGTTAAACCCAAGTTAGTGCAAATTGGGGGTTTGTGGTTTGGGTTAAAGTGTAAGAGCTCAATTAATTGTGAAAATTGGTGTTTATGAGTCTTAATTGGTTAGTTAATTACTAACACACCTAGTTACTAAGTGAATGGGTGTTAGTTAGGTTAGTGGATGACCCAAAATGGGTGTGTTGACTTTAAAATGGTCAATTGGGAAATGATTGACCTAATTGGGAAAGATGGTTATGAAATACCCCGATTTTGTGGTAGTTAGCGTTGTTGGACCGTAATCACTAGCTTTTAGTGATTAATGATGGTCTTGACCTTAATTGGACGGTTTTGGTGTAAATGGGTGATTTAATGCATTAAGTCATTAAATGCACATGAGTAGGTTGTTGGTGTTAGTCCAACTAGTTGAGCGTTGACTTTATATTAATATTATAGGTGATTTCGTTGACGATTGAAGAGCTTGTGGGCTTACCTTCGTTTTAGATACAAGGTGAGTGGAATGATTATATGCGTATGTATATAATATATTTATTTGTATGCTATGGTATGAACCAAAGAGCCGGTAGTGCCATAGTAGGTGCGATTATGCTATGATGCGAACCAAAGAGCCGGTAGCATCGTAGTGTGTGTGTTACAGTGTGAACCAAAGATCCGGTAGCACTTAGCGCGAGTATGACTCAGGTTGTGATGTGAACCAAAGAGCCGGTAGCATCATAACCGATGCGTATGGTGTGAACCAAAGAGCCGGTAGCACCATGACGCGAGAATGGTTAACCATGGTTGTGTATTGTATTGTAGCATATTGTATTATGTCAATTATATGCTATTGATTATGCTAGTTGCGGTTTTGGAGATTATTAGCTTCGTACTTGAGATGGTATGCTAATTATATTGCTAGCATGTATGCGGTATGTGTGTAAGTGATTGCAAGTAGGTATATTATATATGTATGTGTATAATTATTGCATTCACTAAGCGTTTTGCTTACCCTCTCGTTGTTTACCTTTTTATAGACTCCGGCGTGGACAATGGTAAGGGCGTTCGTTTGGATTAGTGATCCCGCTTCGTTATGTTAGGAGAAGCTTTTGGACGTATAGCTTTTTGAAGTTTGACCGAGATTTGGGTAGTTTAACCCCCAAACACCATGCTCAAAGTGTAGTTTGGAATTTAAACTAATGTGGTCGAAACTTATATTTTGTACGAAACTCGTAATTCGGCATATGTGGGCCCGGTTTCGTAAAACTTATTTTATCATTGAAACGTGTTAGTTTTAACAATTATAATATGATGTGAAAAGCGTTTCGTCTAAAAGTGTCGGGAAGTGGGAGATCATTAAACGAAAATTGAACATTTTGGACAGCGGGCTGCCAACCCTTGTGCGCGCCGCGCACATAAGGGGCTGCGCGCCGCGCACCCTGCTTATATAAATAAAAAAAAAATTGGTCTATTTTCAGTTGAATATTGGGTTAGGTTGTTACATAATGGCGTCTGCGTGGCTAACGGTTCATTCGCGAGAATCGTTCCCTTTGTGTTTTGGTTAACCATGGTTGTGTAGTTGTAGTGTAGCATATTATATTGTTCATGTTATATGCTATTGTTGTGCTAGCTTGTGTTATCGGATTTAGCGTTATACTTTGCGATGGTATGCTAATTTAAATGCTAGCGTGTATGAGGTAATTGTGTAAGTGATCGCAAGTAAGTAGATTATATATGTACGTGTATAATTATTGCATTCACTAAGCGCATTGTTTACCTTTTTATAGGCTCCGGCGTGGACAAGGGAAAGGATATTCGTTTGGACTAGTGATCCCGCTTCGTTATGTTAGGAGAAGCTTTTGGACGTTTAACTTTTGAAGTTTGACCAAGAGTTGGGTAGTTTAACCCCCAAACATCATGCTCTAATATCGTTTGGAATTTAAACTAATTTGGTCGAAACTTATATTTTGTACGAAACTCGTAATTCGGGACGATGTGGGCCCGGTGTCGTAAAACTTATTTTATTATTGAAACGTGTTAGTTTTACTTATTATAATGTGTTGTGAAAAGCGTTTCATCTAAAAGTGTCGGGAAGTAGGAGATCTTTAAGCGAAAAATGTAAATTTTGGACAGCAAGTTGCCAGGCAGTCTGCGCGCAAAATGATTAGCTACCATTGTTACGGGTTCAAATCGTGTCAAACAAGCGATGTACGACGATTGTTGAGCAAGATGGGGCGGTGTGAGATGTACATATATGCTTTTATGTTATGTCCTTTCGTTTCATTGTTTAACCTATTTCCGTTTTATAGTATGAAGACGAGAAATGGACCCGAGAACAATGAAGGGGGTACGAGCGAGGATGTCGAGTTTACGGCCAAGGTTGAGGCCATTATGTAAAGGCGTCATGCGGCCTTTCTAGAGGACGTTAAGAAAATGTTCTTAGATTCGATTGATGAGCAAGTAGTCAATCTAGTCAAGGAACAAGTTAAAATTGTTCTTCAAGAGGATAACGTTGGAAGGCGAGACTTTCACTATAAAAATTTCAAAGATGCTCAACCTCCCACCTTTGAGGGTGAACGAGACCCGCTCAAGAGTGCTCGTTGGATTTCCGACATAGAGGGGGCTTTTCGTACTAGTGAGTGCCCTCTCGATAAAAGGACAAGGTATGGTAGGTAGTAGCATGATGAGGGGTGATGCCAAGTTGTGGTGGGATGCGAAAATTCGACTTTATGGTGAAGAGCAAAGTATGGGTTTGACGTGGGACGATTTTAAGGAGGAATTTTTCAAGGAGTACCGAACTTCGGCCGATCTTTCGAGGCTTAAGGACGAGTTGCGTACTTTGAGGCAAGGGTCAATGGATTTGAACACTCTCAAGTCCATTTTCTTATCAAAGACCCTCAAGGAGTAGGTATTGTAATGACCTGTCTTTTTCTGTTTACTTTTTGTTCATCTATTTTAAATCCGTTATTTAATTATAACATCACCCGTTAATTTGCGTTTTTAAAATATTTCGTTTAGATAATTCACGCACCCGTATTTAAACTTGAGGGACCAATGTTGTCAAGTGGGCAAAGAGATGATGTGACGACCCGAAAATTTCCGACTAAATTTAAACTTTATCTTTATATTATTCTGACACAATAAGCAATGCTTGTTAAGTTAAATCTCAAGGATTTTAAACTATGTTTATACATTCATTTAAACCTCGACCAAATTCCAATGATTCACGAACCATTAAATGAACATATATGAATATGTATGTATATGTGTATATGTTATAAATTGAAAATGTCAACAAAGTATTTAAACGTATAATGCTTTATATGAACGTATTTGTTTCAATATGATTATCGACGAAATTAAAAAAAATATATTAAATGATTGAATTATCAGAAACATTGAATTATGATTACAAGTCTCTGTTGAGAGGTCCACTATGATTTGAGAAAATCTATTCCTCTTAACGATATTCGGAATAATTTGTAAAACTATTTATAAATAAAAATAAAAAGTGTCATTTACGAAAGTTAGACAAAAGCTAGTGGAGAATTGGTTTCCATAATATTCTATTAATCTATTTTCAAACGTACAAAAACGTTTTCAGTTTAAAAAGAACTTTATTATTAAAACGTATATAACTTTTATAAATATCTAGAATCACTTTTGATAACTCATTACTTAACCAGTATAATAAATATAATGATATTTATATTTTATTTCATTAAATATATATAACGATTTAAATTAATATTATATATATTTATACGGGTATTATACATACATAGTTTTTATATTTTTATTATACTTTAACTTTACCTTTACTTTACTTTTACTTTACTTTAACTTTAATAATTCACTTTAATAATTCATACTTTAATAATTCACTTTAATAATTCATACTTTAATAATTCACTTTAATAATTCATACTTTAATAATTCACATTAATAATTCATACTTTAATAATTCACTTTAATAATTCATACTTTAATAATTCACTTTAATAATTCATACTTTAATAATTCACTTTAATAATTCAAAAATCTATTATAAATAGAATTCAATAGGTTTCATTATTTCATAGAAACTTGAAAATATATTTCTCTAAACTCTCTCAATCGATTTACATATATATATATATATATATATATATATATTTGCTCTGTATTATTTCAAGATATTATTAGTATACATAAAATATTACGACGGAGTGATGTCCGAGTGATTTCAAAATAGTTTTTTGAATGAGTCGAAGCTAAGGAAATTATGGGTTATAGCTATGGAGGTGATAGGTATGGTTCATGGGTATGCTCGTGAGGTCAATCTAGTGTTTATCATCTCCGTTGCGTCTACGTACTTTCCTGTAATATTGAATCTCAATATTGATACGTGAGCACTCATAACTTAACTTTTATATATCAATAGTGTATCCCTGACTAGTGCTCGAGTATATAGGATTATGCATGGTTGTACATTCGATATTGTCCTTAGATAGGTTTGTTGAATCCTGAATTAGATACATATGCTACTGAGATAGGGTATATGATATGCATGTCATTGGAAAGCTAGCGAAAAATTAAGAACTTTTCATTTAGATATTGAATGGTTTCGATGAACGGATTAGAAGTTATAGTCAACTGAATTTTAGTATTATTGTTAAAATGATTATTATTACTATCGTCGTTATTATTTTAATAGAAATATGATTATTATTATAAAATATCATTATTACTATTATGTTAGTATTATCATTTTATCATAATACCATTTTTAGTAAATATAAATATTGTTATTTTTTTTATAGAATAATAATTATTATTATTACAAAATAATACAACTTTTACTTATTATTATTATGATCAATATTATTTTATTAAATAAATAGGGGATACAAAGATATTTTTCACCACGAGTAATATAATTACATTAATAATACTTACCACTATAGTTTTACGATATTAAGTGAACTTTATAAATTTTACTACTTAAGATATATAAAAGTATATTTTATCATATATAAACGTTAATATAAATTTTTATTAATAAATGACTTTTATTATTATAAAATCTAATAAATATTTTTAAATATATAAAACGACTATAGTTAAGTTATATAATAAATACGTATAAATTTTAGAAGTCATTTTGGGTCAAGTTGACTTTTGCATATTAGTCTCGAGCATTAGGATTGTGGTACACTATGACTTGACCAAAAATTGTTAGACAAATATTGACCAACATATAAATATATATAATTAATATAGGTTCGTGAATTCGAGGCCAACCTTGCACATGTTAAATGACGTTATATGTATTTTTACTACGAAATACAGTATGGTGAGTTTCATTTGCTCCCTTTTATATATATTTTTGGGACTGAGAATACATGCGCTGTTTTTATAAATGTTTTACGAAATAGGCACAAGTACTAAAACTAATTCTACGTGGGTTTAAACCAGAAATATACCCTTAGCTTGGTAACATTAAACTACTTGTCTATGTACGGTAGGCGCAAATCCTAAAGATAGATCTATTGGGCCTGACAAACTCCATCCTGACTATGGGATGCTTTAGTACTTCGAGGTTATTTTAAACACACCTGATCTGGTGTACTTCAGAGGGTAAAACATGAACGTTAAGGCTTGTTACCGGGTGCATACAACTTATAGAATACTTTTATACACTTGTGAGTGTACATATATTTATAAACGGAAATCTTGTGGTCTATTAATATATTGAAATGATTGTTATGATAAACCTATGAACTCACCAACCTTTTGGTTGGCACTTTAAAGCATGTTTATTCTCAGGTATTAAAGAAATCTTTCGCTGTGCATTAGCTTATTTTAAGGATATTACTTGGAGTCACTCATGGCATATTTTGAAAGACGTTGCATTCGAGTCATTGAGTTCATCAAGATTATTATTATGTCAATTATAGTTGGATGTATTATGAAATGGTGTGCATGACGTCAACTTTCGTTGTAAAGAAAGTTTGTCTTTTAAAAACGAATGCAATATTTGTAAAATGTATCATATAGAGGTCAAATACCTCGCGATGTAATCAACTATTGTGAATCGTTTATAATGTATATGAACGGGTCCTTTCAGATGACTAGGTCAACTAGTCAACCTTCATCCTCCTCCATTCATTTCATCCTCCCATCTTCCACTACTTTCATCTTTTTGCTCTCAAACCCCAAATCAAAGAATCATCATCTATTTTAAATCTAGCAAGTGTTCTTCAAAACAAATTACATATTTGGAATCCTTGCATCTTCCTCTTCGAATCCATACCAACTTCATCTCGTTTGGGTAACTTTCTAAAAACACTAAATTTCTTGTTCTTGATCTTTAAAACTTAAAAGTGTGTTAATTAGTGTCTATGACTCAAGTCTAACATGATTATGTGATTTATTTGCTTGTTCTTGCTATTTTGATGTAACTAGCTTAAACTTGAAGATGACTTGCTTAATCTTGAGACTTGTTTGATTAAATGTTGTTAGATGTTAAAAGTGCATGTATTAAATGTGTTACTAGCATCACTAGCTACAATTTGGTATGTAAGTAGACTTGGAAAAGCATCATTAACATGATTAAGGATTTTATGATTTTTGGTTAGGGTTTGGTAGCCTTAAATGTGATTTTTGATGCATTAAAAGCCTTTCAATGTTGTTTGTAAGTGTTTGATAGTATTGTATGCGTAATTACCTACGAAATGGCGTATTATATGTGTGTATTAAGTTCCCGAATCATCTTATACAATTTATGAACTTGAAACTTTGAAAATGGACTTTTAATGATCACTTGACGAGAAATCGGTTATTGTAAACAATGTTTTTATTTGATGAAATGTGTTTAGTCGTATTCCTCGTTAAAATACCTTTAATTTCCAACGATGTATGATATGCGTTTTTAGAGTTTTTGGATCATTAGTTATGAATGAAAGAAGTTTGGCTCGACACTTAGAAAAATTCAGCATTTCAGCACCTGGAGGACCCAAGTTGCGACCGTAACCCAGGCCATTACGGCTGTAACCCAGGCCATTGCGGCCGTAACCCAGGCCATTGCGGCCGTAACATTATGGGCTGTCCAAAATTGTCATTTTTTGTTTAATTCTAACTATGCTACGCACCTCCGATTAACATGTAAGTTGTTCTAAGATGCTCGTATATGATTATGTGACTTATAAAAATTGTTCGAGACCCGACCCGAACATGTTGACTTTGACTTGACCAAAGTTGACTTTTATTCAAACTTAACCAATACTTTGTTTAATCATTATAACCTCTCTCTTGTACTTGTATCTTGCTTGAAACTTGACATCGTGATTCACATGCTATATAATCGAGTCGTAACGAGCCATAGGACTAATTGAACACTTTGACCGACTTTATACTTTACCGATATTGATACAACCTATTGTTTAGATCAAGACTAGCATTTGTTCTTACACACATTAACTTTGTGAAGTATATTTATTCTCGTGCACTCAAGGTGAGATCATAGTCCCACTTTTACTCTTTTATAGTTATACTTGGGATGAGAAAACATAAACGTTTCGCTTTACAAAGTGAACACAAGTACGAAAACAAATATTCTACGTACGAGTTAGAACAGATGTGATGACCCGGAAATTTTTGACCAAATTTAAACTTAATCTTTAACGTTTTTGACACGATAAGCAAAGTCTATGAAGTTGAATCTCAAAATTTTTGAACTACTTTTATATATTTAAATACCCTTCGGTTGTTTTCGACGTTTCGCGAACAATTATATGTAAATAGATACATATATACTATAACTTGAAAAGGTAACAATGTATTAATTGTTTGATACTGTACATTAAACTTATTGGTTTAAATCTCTATTTGAATATATATGATAAGTTGAAATATTTATTATTAAAATTTATTTATAAATAACTTTCAATGTGTATTTAAAAACTAATTTATGTATATTAAAAAGATATATACATATATATATATATATATATATATATATATATATATATATATATATATATATATATATATATATATATATATATATATATATATAATTTCAAGTTATTTAGTAAACGATAGTAACATTCGTTTATTGATTCGATTGATATTTAGATAAGTTAACTAAAGCGTTTAAGATGAACCACTAAAACACTAATTTGCTACAGTATTTTCAAATTGCTACAGTACCCAAAATGCTACAGTGTTTTCGAAAATCACTATTTGCTACAGTGAATTGCTACAGTAAAAATCGCTATTTGCTGCAGTGAATTTGCTACAGTAACTTGCTACAGTAAAACACTATTTTAAAATGTATTTTAACAAATATCGAGACGATGATTTATAGAAGTAAATGACCAAAACACTCAAATGTATAAGTTATATTTCGAGTGATATAATTTAGGGATAATTTAAGGCTATATTTTGACTAAGGTACGTGTCCCAAAATGTAATGTACAAGTTTTCTCAGCGTACGAAAGGACATTCGAAAAACCGGAACCGAGACATAAGTCGAGTGATGACGTACGACTTATCGGAGCAAAAGTTACAAGTCCACTAAGCACGGGAATAAAATATAATATATAATTAATTAATTTAAATTATATATATTATATATATTATTATTAAATTATGTCGACTAACAAAAAGTTAAAACATTGTGACCAGGTACAGCTGGCCATGCGATCGCATGGCCATATCAAATGAAACTCATGCGATCGCATGACAATGGATTCCAGATTACATCTATAAATTGATCGATTTCTGCACTTTGATTTTATTTTATTTCATATACTCCGTAAACATTTAATTAATTAATTATATTATTATTATTATTATTATTATTATTATTATTATTATTATGATTAATATTGTTATTAATCTTAATATTATTAGTAATATTATTATTAACTAGTATTATACATAAAATACTACGACGAGGTCATGAGCGTATCACTTTCAAAATGGTTTTCAAGTGGGATAGAGCTAAGGAAATTATGAGTTATTGCCAAGGAGATTATGGGTAATGTTCGGGGGTATATTTGTGAACCAAACCTAGTGTTTATCATCTCCGTTGCGTCTACGTACTTTCCTACAATATTGAATCTCAATATTGATACGTTGAGATCTACGATTATTTGATATTCCGAGTTTCGGTCACATTACGATGAACAACTTTATGTGCTGCTAAGGTGAGTTTCATTTGCTCCCTTTTTAATTGCTTTTGCAATCTATATTTTTGGGCTGAGAATACATGCACTTTATTTTAAACACAATGGATACAAGTACATACTAAATTCTACACTGAGTTAAACCGAAAATCCCTTAGCTTTGGTAACTAGTAGCTGCCAGTACATAGGATATGGACTGGTGGGCGCGAATAATTGTATATGGATCCATAGGGCTTGACATCCCCGTCTGAGCTAGAGCGCTAGCCTTTTAACGGACGTATGTTATTTGAGTTTAGGACACGTTGGTTTACGTGTATTAAAACGAATGGGGTATTTATCATTATAACGTTAAAGTTTAGTTACCAGGGTGCTCTGTTATGTAGAATCTATTGATAAACGTTTCTGGATGAAACAACTGAAATCTTGTGATCCACTTTTATATAATCTATTGATAAACGTTTCTGGATGAAACAACTGAAATCTTGTGATCCACTTTTATATACAGATTATGCGAAACACTAAAACTATGAACTCACCAACCTTTGTGTTGACACTTGTTAGCATGTTTATTCTCAGGTTCCCTAGAAGTCTTCCGCTGTTTGCTTATATGTTAGACAAGCTATGTGCATGGAGTCATACATGGCATATTTTTCAAGAAAACGTTGCATTCACCAAATCATCACCATGTATCTTATTTTGACTGCATTGTCAACGGAAGTACTATTGCAAACTATTATTTACAGTGATTGTCTATATGTAGAAATTATCAGATGTCGAAAACTTTTGATTTAAATATTCATTTATGGTATACCTTTTCAAAAGAATGCAATGTTTACAAAACGTATCATATAGAGGTCAAATACCTCGCAATGAAATCAATGAATGACGTATTGTCCATATGGATTTGGAGCGATCGTCACAACAGAAATCCTCAAGTCCAATTATCATTAGTTACACTTGTAGGGTGTAAGCGAGAACTTATGTTGTGTGGCCATACGGGTTTGACGAACCCTCATTCGGATGAATGAAACGTATTTTCGGGATATAGTGTAGGTTCTAACACTATGATGCAGAGGTACTATTCAGTTAAGTCTTGATAATTGGGTGCTCGTGATACAAACAACAACTTTTAGAATGTAAACGATTTGGATAATCACTTATTACTAAATCTCGTGGTTCAATACAATATACTTACTAAACCTATAATTTCACCAACGTTTTCGTTGACATATTTTCTATGTTTTTCTCAGGTCCTTGAATGCTAAGTGATACATGCTTCCGCACTCTACTTTTTGATACTTGCTTGGATGTCGAGTATACATGCATACATAGAGCGTCTTTTGACTTACTTTAAATTGTGTCGCATAGGTTTCAATTGTACTTTAAAACGTTGTAACTTATTTAGTCGTTGAACTACTTTGTAAACTTTGAAACATCTCCACATTTGAAATGAATGCGACATATTTTGCTCAAACGTTATTTTAAAGACTTATGACCACGTAACGGGACCTAAGTAGATGGCACCGTCAACGATTTTGTTGGGTCGCTACAGATGGTATCAGAGCTGGTTTAACCTTAGCCGTAAAGGTAGTCACGCGCGCCGACTGTCGCGCCGGGCACCCAAACGGACTATGATTTTTGGCGGGTTAATCGTAGAGGGGGTTCTCACAGTGTAACCTGTGACGAAGCATTGGCTCTTTGATAGTGCTGTAAATGAACATATATTTAGTATCAATATCCTTCCAATAGGTAAAACTTTTAGTTACTATTGTTCTATTTTTATGTAATAATCGTTTAAATAAATAAGTGCGAAGACAAAAGAAGAAAATGACGAATTGAAGACGCAAATGACCAAAAAGCTCAAATGTACAAGATACAATCCAAGTGGTTCAATTTATTGATGAGAAACATCTAAAAATGACAAGAGTACAAGCCGCAAAATGCAAAGTACAAGATATCTAAGCGTACAAAAGGACGTTTAAAAATCCGGAACCGAGACATAAACCAACTATCAACGTACGACTCAACGGAGCTAAAATTACAAGTCAACTATGCACAAGAATATAATATAATATATAATTAATTATATATATATTATATTATATATTTATTCAGCAGCCCACGTTTGTATTTATTGGATGAGCTGGATTTCGAACCTCCACAATCGCGGAGCTCCAATGCACAAAAGTACCGCGATCGCGGAGCACACAGTTTCAAAATCTGCCTATAAAAGGCCACGAAGTCTGCCGAGTTTTTGCACACCAATTCAATCGATCTCTCTCTATTATATATATAATTATATATATTTATAATATATAATATAGTTTAGTTTTATATTAGATTAGTTTAGTTAATGTAACGGTTAATTACGGGTTTTAAAGTCAGAGTTCTATCCGTGTAACACTACGCGATTAATAACCACTGTAAGCTATGTTCTTCCTTTTTAAATTAATGTCTCATATTTAAGTTATTATTATGTTTATTTGAGCCGAAGTAATCGTGATGTTGGACTAAATATTAAGACGGGGTTATTGGGCTTTGGATCATAATTGGGGTTTGGACAAAAGACCGACACTTGTGGAAATTACACTATGGGCTATTAATGGGCTTTATATTTGTTTAACTGAATGAGAGTTCGTTAATTTAATATAGAGATTTACAATTTAACGTATCTATAAATAACCACATACACTCAATCGGACACGATGGGCGGGATATTTATAAGTACTAATAATTGTTCATTTGACCGGACACGAGAATGGATTAATAGTCAATGGACTCATTAAAATAGGGGTGGATTACATACAAGGACACTTGGTGTAATTGTTAACAACGTATTAAAACCTTGGGTTACACGCAGTCGATAACCTGGTGTAATCATTAACAAAGTATTAAGACCTTGTTAAAGTTTAAGTCCCCAATTAGTTGGAATATTTGACTTCGGGTATAAGGGTAATTTGACGAGGATACTTGCACTTTATATTTATGACCGATGGACTGTTATGGACAAAAACCAGATGGACATATCAAATAATCCAGGACAAAGGACAATTAAACCATGGTAATAAATTAAAATCAACACGTCGAACATCATGATTACGGAAGTTTAAATAAGCATAATTCCTTTATTTTATATCTCATCGTACTTTTATTTACTGTCATTTTATTTATTGCACTTTTAATTATCGCACTTTTATTTTATCGCATTTTTATTCATCGTTATTTACTTTACGCTTTAAATTAAGTTAATATTTTGCATTAGGACTTAAAATCGACAAACCGGTCATTAAACGGTAAAACCCCTTTTTATAATAATAATAATACCACTTATATATATATACATATATATATATACATATATATATATATGCATATATATATATATATACATACATATATATATATATATATATATACATATATATATATATATATATATATATATATATATATATATATATATATATATATATATATATATGTTTGTGTGTGTATATCTATATATATTTATACAAATATAGTTTAAAATATATATAGCGTTAAATTCAGCTAGCTCCCTGTGGAACGAACTGGACTTACTAAAAACTACACTACTCTACGATTAGGTACACTTCCTATAAGTGTTGTAGCAAGGTTTAGGTATATCCATTCTATAAATAAATAAATAACTTGTGTAAAATTATATCGTATTTAATATTATTTCATAATAAAATTAATAATATTTTGTACTACACCTCGCACACATCAAGTATTTTTGGCACCGCTGCCAGGGACTCGGTGAGAAAAGCTATATTTTTATCTCTAATTTTGTAAAAATATTTTGTATTATTAATAAGTGTTAAAAAAATTAAAAATAAGAAAAGAAAAAAAATATATATTTTTAAGAATTTATCCATAAAAGTATTTTTATTAAGTTTTTAAAATATAAATTTATTTTTATTTTCTTACTATTATTTTATAAAACTAAAATAATCAACTAAATATAATATTAAAAAAAATTCGAACTGGGCCAGATAAATTTCAAAGCCCGATTCAGTTTTTAATTAAATTAACCTGGCCTGAGTCTGTTTTTGGCCCAACAGCCGAACCCAACACCATTAAACTCCGCAGTCGTGGAGTCTCTCTGGCATAAAACACTGCAGTCGTGGAGCCTGCTCTGTCAGGAAACATAGTACTCATTAATTACAGAATTAGGGTTTAATTAATTATTATTATTATTATTTACCCTAATTAGGGTTTTTAATTAATAATTAGTTTTTAATTTTATTCTTAATATATAATCCGTATTTTTTAGTCTAAATATTATTATTAATTATATAGAATAATATTTTTATATAATAATAATATAAAAATAATATTTTTATATAAATTTTATTTTTAGTTTATATATTTTTATAATTTTTATCTTTTAATCGTTTAATTCGTAATTTTTATATTTGTCGTTCGTTATATAGTTTTAAGTTTAGTATTTTGCCGTAGTATTTCTAGATCTTTAGGCTTTGCCGTAAAATCCCTTAAGTGCTTTTTCTTTAAAATTAAGATTTAGGCGCTTTAGAATTTTGCGACGCCGTTTATATATTTTAGTGCCTTTTAAGTAATTGCCGTTTTCGAAATTGAATTGCATTTAAGTTTTAATACCTTTAGGCGCAACTTTTTAGATTTAATTTTTAGACTTTTAAGTTTCGATGTTTTTCTTTCTTATTTTTATTTTTAGGTGTTTTTCGACGCGCTTTTTATTTTTTATTTCTACGCTCTAGTTTTTAGGACATAGAATTTTCTTTAAATTTCTTTAAATTTCGACGAAAAATTATTGTAAGCGATTGAATTAATAGACATCCAAAATTTTCTTCTTCGTAGTAATAGTTGGATTTGTTAGTGGCTGAGTTGTGGATTTTTCGATTTAAAGGATCCTGGCTCCCTACTGCATCTTTTGGCTATTCGAAACGTGGGCAAAAGCAGAAAAGTCTATTAATTTGATAACTTATATATAATTTTTAGTTTTATATCTAATAGGATAATTAGTGAATGCACTACATTGTAGCTAAAATTTGGCCATCAAATGGAAAATTTTGAAAACAAGGCTATGGAAACTCTTTTTGAAATCCAAAATCAATTAAATCAATATTCTCAAACGAGTGTTGATGAAAATTCGTTCGATCAATCTTGGATCATGAATGACGAATCAATAACTGGTTGTGAAATCTGTGGAAATTATCACTCAACATGGGAATGTTATTATTACGTTCCTATGGAAAATTATGCACCCATGGAACCTGAATGGAATGATTATGAGGAATACAATTCAAATTGGGATTATTCCCAAGAATATATCCAAACTTAACAACCAGAGGACGAGGAAAATTATGTGTCTGAAAATTTATTAGATTATATGAAAATCAAACTCGAAAAATTTGACGCTCAAAATGAACAAATGAGAGAGTTTGCAAATAGGAAAGTTGAAACTCTATCAGACTACACACCTATTGATCTGAGGAGTCGTGTGCAAGAATATCTCATATCATCGAATTTTGATGAATTCGAGAGCTCCGAAATCACCAATTATCCCGATGATACTTTTTATTCAGTCTTACCAATTTCACAACATACCGACACATTAACCTCTACCGACGAAATCATTGATCCATCAATGGATGAAGAAGAAGTAAGGGTGACAAATTGGTACTCTTGGGAAAATAATAACGTTGAAAATTTTACCCCCGAGACCAAAGTAGTGGGACCGATAAGAACCGTTAAAGAAGAAGATTTTGCTTCGATCCCGAAATTCACCATTCCACAACCTTTCAACCCAATATTCTCAATAGACGAGTCATCTACCGAAGATGAACTACGAGCTGTAATAGATAATGACACCTCGGATTTCACCCAATTGGGTAATAGAGGTGAAAACTTTAACCCCGAGAATGAACATAAAGAAATGTTAGGAATTGTCTACCCTAAACAAATATGTATGTAAGTGTATATCCATCCATTTGACCAAGAACCAGAAAAGAGACATATCCATTTACTAAAAGCTACACTTAAAAAAGAATTAAGTAGTGACGATCGGGTGGGTCTAAACTTTAAACCCATTGATATATTTTATACCACCCGAGATGTAAATAACTGGCTCACTATTTTAATTCGTGGAACTTATTCTACCGACTTCACATGTCGTCAGCTAAGTGTGGGGAAGTCTAACCCCACTTAACGTTAAATTAGGGGTTCGAGTTAGTGCATAACTCGTTAATGAACATGCATGATAAGTTAGGGTAAAATACGCATTTTCAAAGATTAGCAAACAGTTCAGAAAAGGAACCATTTTTGAAGAAAAACATGTGTGATAAAACAATAAAAGGAATGAACGATGAGGTGCA
The DNA here is from genome assembly GCF_046630445.1 of Rutidosis leptorrhynchoides. Lineage (NCBI taxonomy): Eukaryota > Viridiplantae > Streptophyta > Magnoliopsida > Asterales > Asteraceae > Rutidosis > Rutidosis leptorrhynchoides. The sequence goes on along the minus strand of NC_092333.1, from coordinate 597,301,177 downwards.
CCATCTATCATTCGACGAGCTTTGTAATTACAAACTGGGTATTTTTAATCACTTTCTACACTAATCACCCTCATGAATTTAAAATTATAGTCTGATTTCATGCAAATGAGGGCATTGCATGATCTCAAGTGTGGGGAAGAGTTATAAATTCTCTCGGGTTTGCACTTGGTTTATTTGCCAAATTTTGTGAAAATTTGAAAAAATTTCAACTAAATGAATTCAAAATCATGTTTATACATATTTATGAACGATAAAACTATGTGTTAACACCGAAATTATTGTTACCTCGGAAAGGACATAAATTGAGAAACAACCCAAAACGCTTGAATTCATTTAAAATGGAATAGAAGAAAATAAAAAGGCAAAGAAAGAAAAATAAAAGCCAAGTGTGTGAAATATTTACCAAGTTATGTAGAACATATATCACATATTTTTGTACAAATAATTGAAGATACTTTTGTTTTGGACGATATTAATCAGTTTTACCCAGTTTATTGTGATATAAATGGAATTTAAAAGGAAGTAAAGTCTTTCGAGAAAAAAAGACACGCGCTTCTTGATTTAGGTCAGGAAGTTGTCGTCCAGACCAGTTGTAGAGTCTACGACAAACCTTGAAAAGTTTTCTCGAAAATCAGCTGGAAATCCACGGACCTCAGCATCAAACAGGGTCGCCAAGTGGTCAGACTTATCCTATCAATGAGAGGATCTGTCTCGTAAAATGGGGAGGGCGCCATGTAAATTAGCTTGATAAGACTAATGAATCAGACCTCCGGAAAGGATAATCTCCTTAAAGATTAAAAATCAGCTTTTAAGCCTGATATTACTCAATCCTTAAGATTGACCTTAAAGATTGAGAATTACAAACTCATGGAATTCAATGATATCTAAACTCGAGCTTGAACGAGAAAATATTTTGATCAAATTAAAACCGATTTGTTTTTCTGAAAACCTATTTTCAATGCGTTCATTACCATTGAACGTAAAATCCTAGGAATTCACCTGGAATTCATTAGGTCACCTGAACTAAATCCGGTATCAACCGTAAGAACGGTGGTTGCATAGCATGGTCGAAGACAGGACCTTGGCCAGACCGAAAAATTATAGGGTGATCTTTGCTATTGCTCCTACAAAGGATAGTAATTGCATCCGACACGTTGTGGACCATAATCAAAAGCATGTCATTAGACATTGCCTTAACAGTTGCTTGTTCAATGTTTTCCTTTACAACCGGACGGTAGTTTACCGAAAGGTAATATACGGAGCAAGTATACTGGACGTGTTGCTTTCCTAATACAAGGTTAGCAAGTGGGTGACACAAAACCACGAGTTTTGAGCTAAAATTTTAAAATCTGAAACCCACAAAACCCACAAAAATATTTTTGCAAACACCGGTGAAGGGTTATTCCAAAAAACTTGTCTAGGGTAAAATCTAGCTTGAATTTTCAAAAGATCAAATATTTTCATAAAGATCCAATTTCCTTAAAGGATCTAAATTTTTATAGTCATGCGGGACTGTAAACCATATCGTTACTATCATTGTTTATACCGCCGTATTAAAATCACTGTTGTACAAAGTGTGAGAATAAAAAAAAGTGATTCGAGTGAAGTGTGATTTAATTTCAAATTATGTATTGCTTGAGGACAAGCAACATTCAAGTGTGGGGATATTTGATAGTGCTCTAAATAAAAATATATTTAGTATCAATATCCTTCCAATATGTAAAGCTTTTAGTTACTATTGTTCTATTTTTATGTAATAATCGTTTAAATAAATAAGTGCGTAGACAAAAGAAGAAAACGACGAATTGAAGACGCAAATGACCAAAAAGCTCAAATGTACAAGATGCAATCCAAGTGGTTCAATTTATTGATGAGAAACGTCTAAAAATGACAAGAGTACAAGCCGCGAAACGCAAAGTACAAGATATCTAAGCGTACGAAAGGACGTTCGAAAATCCGGAACAGAGACATAAACCAACTATCAACGTACGACTCAACGGAGCTAAAATTACAAGTCAACTATGCACAAGAATATAATATAATATATAATTAATTATATATATATATATTATATTATATATTTATTCAGCAGCCCACGTTTGTATTTATTGGATGAGCTGGATTTCGAACCTCCGTAATCGCGGAGCTCCAAGGCACAAAAGTACCGCGATCGCGGAGCACACAGTTTCAAAATCTGCCTATAAAAGGCCACGAAGTCTGCCGAGTTTTTTCACACCAATTCAATCGATCTCTCTCTATTATATATATAATTTATATATATATATATATATATATATATATATATATATATATATATATATATATATATATATATATATATATATTTATTTATAATATATAATATAGTTTAGTTTTATATTAGATTAGTTTAGTTAATGTAACGGTTAATTGCGGGTTTTAAAGTCGGAGTTCTGTCCGTGTAACACTATGCGATTAATAACCACTGTAAGCTATGTTCTTCCTTTTTAAATTAATGTCTCATATTTAAGTTATTATTATGTTTATTTGAGCTGAAGTAATCATGATATTGGACTAAATATTAAGACGGGGTTATTTTGGATCATAATTGGGGTTTGGACAAAAGACCGACACTTGTGAAAATTAGACTATGGGCTATTAATGGGCATTATATTTGTTTAACTGAATGATAGTTCGTTAATTTAATATAGAGATTTACAATTTGACGTATCTATAAATAACCACATACACTCGATCGGACACGATGGGCGGGATATTTATAGGTACTAATAATTGTTCATTTAACCGGACACGGGAATGGATTAATAGTCAATGGACTCATTAAAATAGGGGTGGATTACATACAAGGACACTTGGTGTAATTGTTAACAACGTATTAAAACCTTGGGTTACACGCAGTCGATAACCTGGTGTAATCATTAACAAAGTATTAAGACCTTGTTAAAGTTTAAGTCCCTAATTAGTTGGAATATTTGACTTCGGGTATAAGGGTTATTTGACGAGGACACTCGCACTTTATATTTATGACCGATGGACTATTATGGACAAAAACCAGATGGACATATCAAATAATCCAGGACAAAGGACAATTAACCCATGGTAATAAATTAAAATCAACACGTTGAACATCATGATTACGGAAGTTTAAATAAGCATAATTCCTTTATTTTATATCTCATCGTACTTTTATTTACTGTCATTTTATTTATTGCACTTTTAATTATCGCACTTTTATTTTATCGCATTTTTATTCATCGTCATTTACTTTACGCTTTCAATTAAGTTAATATTTTGCATTAGGACTTAAAATCGACAAACCGGTCATTAAACGGTAAAACCCCTTTTTATAATAATAATAATACTACTTATATATATATATATATATATATATATATATATATATATATATATATATATATATATATATATATATATATATATATATATATATATATATATATATATATATATATATATATATATAGTTTAAAATATATAAAGCGTTAAACTCAGCTAGCTCCTTGTGGAACGAACCGGACTTACTAAAAACTACACTACTCTACGATTAGGTACACTGCCTATATAAGTGTTGTAGCAAGGTTTAGGTATATCCATTCTATAAATAAATAAATAACTTGTGTAAAATTGTATCATATTTAATATTATTTCATAATAAAATTAATAATATTTCGTACTACACCTCGCACACATCACTCTTACCCCTTACGGTCCCTTTGTAGGAGGGTTGGCAGTTTGGCAGAAATGCGGGCCGTAAAATCAATGTCTGAGGTATGCTCATTGGTCACCAAGTAGTTAGCGCTGGAAAGACACTGAGTGGGTTTTTACCCCATCTATTGTTATAGATGGTATCAGAGCATTGGTTGTAGGGATTTAGCGCTCATTTGTGTCAACCCCGAGTCATAGGGTACATTAGTGAGTTTAGACTACAACCGACATATAGACTTGAAGTATGACTTGCTTGACTACTTGTGCATTATACTTGAACTCTTATATTCATATCTAACTCCTATTTCATCTTAATCTCACGTTGTTTAATTTGATTGACACGCCATCTTGACTTTATGAGGTAATGTCGAATGCACATATGAATTAGGGTAATATAATTGCCGGGATTGTATTACGGTGACTCATATGGATGTTCCGACATTATGTTATAAAGAATTTAGGGCGGGTCAAGGAAAATTTTTCTATCTATCTTTATTCCATATCACGATTAGTATTATTGAGAATACTAATCAACGATATTCTTGTGTCTTGAAGGAACAATGCCTCCTCACCGAGTTCCACGCAATGAAACTCCCGAACAAGCTCTTCAACGAATGATAGCCACCACCGTAGATGCGGCCATGGCCGGTCACTCCTCCAACAATAATAATAATAACAACAACCACAACAACAATAACAATGGAGCCGGTAATTCAAACGAGGGATGCTCCTACAAAGCTTTCATGGGGTGCAAATCTCACACTTTCGATGGGATCGGAGGACCGGTTGCTCTCACTTGATGGTTTGAGCAAACGGAAGCCGTTTTTAGCATAAGCGGTTGGCGGGACCAAGACAATGTTAAATATTCCACCCACACTTTCGCCGGTATCGCTCTCACATGGTGGAATACGTATGTACAATCGGTGGGTACCGATGAAGCCCACACTCTCTCTTGGTCTAATTTAAAAGAAAAGATGATCACCGAATACTTTCCGCGTGAAGAGACCCGAAGGCTCGAAAACGAGCTAAGAAGTTTAAAAGCGGTCGAAAATGACCTCAAAGCTTATAATCAACGGTTTGCCGAGCTCGCCTTGATGTGTCCGGCCCTCGTGACTCCCGAGTCCCTAAGAGTTGAACTTTACATGGATGACCTTCCTAAGAGCATCAAACACGGGGTAATGTCATCAAAACCTGCTAACCTACAAGAGGCTTTAAAGATGGCACATCAATTGATTGAAACGGTGGATGAAATCGTAGTACCGGCACCTAAGGCCGAGGATAAATCGGGTGGCAATAAAAGAAAATGGGAAGCCACTCCATCGAACAACAACAACAACAACAACTTCACTAAAAAGCCTTTCACTTCTGACGGCAAGAAAGGTTATGCCAGAAATTTGCGGTATTGCAACAAGTGCCACAAACATCATTTGGGTGAATATGGGAAGCCATTTTGCATCAAGTGTCAAAGAAGTGGCCATGTGTCCCACGATTGTAGAAATACCGCTCCCGTCGCTCAAAGGGGGCCCAATGCACCAAGACCAGGTGTTTGTTATGAATGTGGCCAACCGGGTCATTATAAGAATGCATGCCCAAAGAAGAAACCTAACCCCAATGCACGCGGCCGAGCTTTCAACATTAACACCGAGGAAGCCCGAGATGACAATGAAGTAGTCACGGGTATGTTTCTTCTCAACAATTCTTATGTCTCTTGCTTATTCGATTCGAGTGCCGATAAGAGTTTTGTATCCAAGACTTTGACTCATTCTTTTTGCACTCCACCACTCCCACTAGACACTACTTATACCATTGAAGTGGCAAACGGGAAACTATTGAGTGCCGATAAATTTTATCGGGGGTGTACGTTAAACTTAATGGGTAAAGAGTTTGAAATTGATTTGATACCTATAGAACTAGGGAGCTTCGACGTAATAATTGGTATGGATTGGTTAGCCAAAACGAAATCTCACATCCTTTGTGATCTTAAAACGATTCAAATACCTATCGAGAATAATGAACCCTTGATTGTCTATGGCGATAAGAGTTGCACCGGACTCAACCTGGTCTCGTGCCTAAAAGTTGAAAATATATTCGTAAAGGTTGTTTTGCAATCCTAGCCCACGTTAAGAAAGTCGAGACTGATGAGAAGCATATCGATGATGTGCCAATTGTTAGTGACTTTTCCGATGTATTTCCCGACGAATTGCCAGGTCTTCCACCTCATCGACCGGTTGAATTTCAAATCGATCTTATTCCGAGAGCCGCATCCATAATACGTGCACCGTATAGGCTTGCTCCATCTGAAATGCAAGAATTGCAAAGTCAAATTCAAGAACTACTTGACCGTGGTTTTATCCAACCAAGCCATTCACCATGGGGCGCTCCGATTTTATTCATTAAAAAGAAAGATAGATCCCTACGAATGTGCATCGATTATCGTGAACTAAACAAATTAACGGTTAAAAACCGATATCCTCTTCCACAAATTGACGACCTCTTTGATCAACTACAAGGGTCTTGTGTATATTCAAAAATCGATCTCCGCTCGGGTTATCATCAACTAAGGGTTAAGGGTGAAGATGTCTCCAAAATAGCCTTCTGGACTCGCTATGGTAGTTACGAATTCCTTGTCATGACTTTTGGTCTAACTAATGCACCAGCGGTGTTTATGGATCTTATGAACCGCGTGTAGAAAACCGTATCTCGACAAATTCGTTATTGTATTCATCGATGATATCTTGGTCTATTCTAAAAGCGAAGAAGAACACGAACAACACCTCCGACTCGTGCTCGAACTCATTAGACAAGAAAGACTCTATGCCAAATTCTCCAATGTGAATTTTGGTTGAAGGAAGTTCAATTTCTTGGTCAAGTTGTAAGCGATCAAGGTATTAAGGTCGATCCTGCAAAAATTGAAGCCATTAACAAATGGGAAACCCCTACTACTCCTACTCACATTCGACAATTCTTAGGCCTCGCTGGGTATTATCGTAGGTTCATCAAAAATTTCTCTTTGGTTGCATGTCCTCCAACCGCGTTAACTCACAAGGGAAGGAAATTCATTTGGTCAATTGAACAAGAGTCCGCGTTTCAAATCTTGAAGAAAAAGTTAACCACCACCCCTATCTTGTCGCCTCTCGAAGGCAATGATGATTTTATTGTATATTGCGATGCCTCGAAACATGGTTTTGGGTGCGTATTGATGCAACGAAAGAAGGTTATTGCTTATGCTTCCCGACAATTGAAAATCCATTAACGGAACTACACGACACATGATCTCGAACTCGAAGCCGTTGTCTTTGCACTCAAAATGTGGAGACACTACTTTATGGAACCAAAAGTACCATCTTCACCGATTACAAAAGCCTCCAACACATCTTTGATCAAAAGCAACTAAACATGAGACAACGATGGTGGATTGAAACTTTGAATGATTACTGATGTGGTAGCGAGGGGGTACGTGATAGTACTATATTTTACTACGAAATACGTTACAAATTACACAAGTTTTAATTATTTATTTACAAATGGGATATACCTAAACCTTGCTACAACACTATAGGCAGTGTACCTAATCGTAGAGTAGTATAGTTTTTAGTAAGTCCGGTTCGTTCCACAGGGAGCGGGCTTATTGCACACTATATTTTTAAACAACTATATTTGTACAAAATATATATAATTATATATAATAATATATAAAAGGGGGTTTACCGTTTAATGACCGGTTTGTCGATTTATATTTTAAGCGAAGCGTATAGTAAATGACGATATTTAAATAACAATATAAAATAAATAACAATAATTGAAATGACAATAAATAAAAGTACGAGGAAAAATGAAATAAAATATATTATGCTTATTTAAACTTCCGTAACCATGATGTTTGACGTTTTGATTTTAATTTATTGTCCTGGACTAATTGTCCTTTGTCCTGGATGTATTTGAAACCTATCTGGTTTTTGTCCATAATAGTTCATCGGTCATAATTATAAACTGCTCGGCAAATTTAACCTTATACTCGAAGTCAAATATTCCAACTAACTGGGGATTCGAACTGTAACAAGGTCTTAATACTTTGCTTAATGAATACACCAGGTTATCGACTGTGTGTAAACCAAGGTTTTAATACTTTGTTAACAATTACACCAATTACCCTTGAATGTAATCCACCCCTGTTTTAATGAGTCCATTGACTATTAATCCATCCCCGTGTCCGGTCAAATGAACAATAATTCGTACTTATAAATATCCCGCCCATCGTGTCCGATTAAGCGTATGTGGTTATATATAGATACTTCAAATCATAACCTTTATATTAAATTAACGAGGTATCGTTAATTTAATATAAAGCCCATTAATAGCCCATAGTCTAATTTCCACAAGTGTCGTTCTTTTGTCCAAACCCCAATTATGGTACAAAACCCAATTACCCCGTCTTTAATATTTAGTCCAACATCATGATTACTTTGGCTCAAATAAGCATAATAATAACTTAAGTACGAGACATTAATTTAAAAAGGAGAACATAGCTTACATTGATTATTTATCGCGTAGTGTTACACGGACAGAGCTCCGACTTTAAAAACCCGTAAAAATAACTTTTACATAACCCAAACTAATCTAATATAACACTAATCTATACTATATATACATATATATATTTATTTATATTATACTAGGGAGTATTATTATTATTATATATTTTTTACTCGCAGAATTCGTGACCATTTATAGGAATTTTGATTTCTGACAGCTCCGCGAGTCGTGGAGTTTTTAGCCTTCAAACTCCGCGAGTCGCGGAGTTTGAAAATCCAGCTCAGGATCATTTGTCTCATAGCTCGTCGACATAATTTTTAAATATATATAATATATAAATAATTTATATAATTATTTAAATATTATATTATATTCTTGTGCATAGTTGACTTGTAATTTTTGCTCCGTTGCGTCGGGCGTTGATAGTTGACTCATGTCCCGGTTCCGGATTTTCGAACGTCCTTGCGTACAATTTAATATCTTGTACTTTGCGTTTTGTAACTTGTACTCTTGTCATTTTTAGACATTTTTCATCAATAAATTGAACCTTTTGAATTGTATCTTGAACATTTGAGCTTTTTGGACGTTTGTGTCTTCAAATCTTCATTTTCGCCTTTTGTCTTCGCACTTATTTATTTAAACAATTACAATGAAAATATAATACAATTACATATGAAAACCTATTATTTAGGAGGGATATTGCTATGAAATATATGTTCCTTTTTAGCCTTATCAAACATCCCCACACTTGAGCGTTGCTTATCCTCAAGCAATATAGAATTTGAAATAAAAACATACATGAATCACTTTTTTATTCATCACACTTTGTACATCAGTGATTTTGATATGGTGGTATAAACAATGATAGTAACGATAGAACCATGGTTAAAGGTGGGTGTGTCATCCACAGTTGCCTCGGGTTTAGGTCAACGACACTTGCAATCAAATAGCCGATTTACTTTCGGTTTCCAAAGCAAAGTGCACATTTGAAAGGCGGTTTACAGTCCCACATGACTATGAAAATTTAGATCCGTAAGAAAATTGGATCTTTATGAAAATATTTGATCTTTTGAAAATTCAATCTAGTTTTTACCCTAGATAAGTTTTCCGGAATAACCCTTCACCGGTGTTTGCAAATTATTTTTGTGGGTTGTGTGGGTTTCAGATTTGAAAATTTTAGCTCAACACTTGTGGTTTTGTGTTACCCACTTTCTAACCTTGTATTGGGAAAGCAACACATCCAGTATACTTGCTCCGTATATTACCTTTCGGTAAACTACCGTCCGGTTGTAAAGGAAAGCGATGAACAAGAAACTGTTAAGGCAATGTTCCATGACTTGCTTTTGATTATGGTCTATAAACGTGTCGGATGCTATTACTATCCTTTGTAGGAGCAATAGTAAAGATCATCCTATGATTTTTTGGTCTGGCACAAGGTCCTGTCTCCGACCATGCTATGCAACCACCGTTCTTACGGTTGACACCCGATTTGGTTCAGGTGGCCTAATGAATTCCAGGTGAATTCCTAGGATTTTACGTTCAAAGGTAATGAACGCATTGAAAATGGGTTTTCAGAAAACAAATCGGTTTTATTTTTGATCAAAATATTTTCTCGTTCAAGCTCGAGTTTAGATATCATTGAATTCCATGAGTTTGTAATTCTCAATCTTTAAGGTCAATCTCAAGGATTGAGTAATATCAGGCTTAAAAGCTGATTTTTGATCTTTAAGGAGATTATCCTTTCTGGGGATCTGATTCATTAGTCTTATCAAGCTAATTTGCACGGTGCCCCCCATTGTACGAGATAAATCCTTCTCATGGTTAGGATAAATCTGACCACTTGGCGACCCTGTTTGATGCTGAGGTCCGTGGATTTCCTGCTGATTTTAGAGATGACTTTTCTAGATTTTTCGTCAACCTACAGCTGGTCTGGACGACAACTTCATGACCTAAATCAAGAAGCGCGTGTCTTTTTTGGAAGACTTTACTTCCTTTTAATGATGGAATTGATTCATCGTGTAGATCCATCTTTTCTTTCAAATATATTACAGTAAATCGGGTAAAACAGTTAATTTAGTCCAAAACAAAAGCACCTGCAATAACTTTACAGAAACATGTGATATATAGTTTTTAATTGAATAACTTGGTACATTCTCCCCACACTTAGTTTCTTTCTTTACCTTTTTATTCTCCTTTATTCCATTTTAAATGAATTCAATCGTTTTAGGGTGTTTCTCAATTTATGTCCTTTCCGAGGTAACGATAATTTCGGTATTAACACCTAGTTTTCACCGTTCATAAATATGTATAAACATGATTTTGAATTCATTTAGTTGAAATTTTTTTTTTTTTTAAATTTTCACAAAATTTAGAAAATAAGCCAAGAATAGATCCGAGAGAATTTATAACCTTTTCCCACACTTAAGATCATGCAATGCCCTCATTTGCATGAAATCAGACTCTAATTATAAATTCATGAGGGTGATTAGTGTAGAAAGTAGTTAAAGATACCATAAAATTGCAGGATGATAGATGGTGCACCTCATCGTTCATTCCTTCTTGTTTTATCACACATGTTTTTCTTCAAAAACGGTTGCTTTTCTGAACTATTTACTAATATTTGAAAAAACGTCTTTTATCCTAACTTATCATGCATTTTTGTTAACGAGTTATGCACTAACCCGAACCCCTAATTTAACATTAAGTGGGGTTAAACTTCCCCACACTTAGCTGACGACATGTGAAGTCGGTAGAATAAGTTCCACGGATTAGAGTAGTGAGCCAGTTATTTACATCTCGGGTGGTGTATAATATATCAATGGGTTTAAAGTTTAGACTCGCCCGATTGTCACTACTTAATTCTTTTTTAAGTGTAGCTTTTAGTAAATGGATATGTCTCTTTTCTGGTTCTTGGTCAAATGGATCGATATACACCGACATACATATTATAGGGTGGACAATTTCTAACGTTTCCTTCCTTTTATTCTCGACGTCAAAGTTTTCACCTCTATTACCCAATTGGGTGAAATTCGAGGTGTCAATATCTATTACAGCTCGTAGTTCATTTCCGGTGGATGACTCGTCTATTGAGAATATTGGGTTGGAAGGTTGTGGAATGGTGAAGTTCGGTTTGGCCTTGGGGGTAAAATTTTAAACGTTATCGTATTCCCAAGAGTACCAATTTGTTACCCTTACTTCTTCTTTATCCATTGATGGATCGATGATTTCGTCGGTAGAGGCTAATGTGTCGATATGTTGTGAAATTGGTAAGACTGAATAAAAAGTATCATCGGGATAGTTGGTGATTTCGGAGCTCTCGAATTCATCAAAATTCGATGATATGAGATTTTCTTGCACACGACTCCTCAGATCAACAGGTGTGTAGTCTGATAGAGTTTCAGCTTGCCGGTTTACAAACTCTCTCATTTGTTCATTTTGAGCATTGAGTTCTTCGAGTTTGATTTTCATATTGTCTAATAAATTTTCAGACACGTAATTTTCCTCGTCTACTGGTTGTTGAGTTTGGATATATTCTTGGGAATAATCCCAATTTGAATTGTATTCTTCATAATCATTCCATTCAGGTTCCGTGGGTGCGTAATTTTTCATAGGAACGTAATAATTACATTCCCATGTTGAGTGATAATCTCCACAGATTTCACAACCAGTTATTGTTTCGTCATTCGTGATCCAAGATTGACCGAACGAATTGTCATCAACACTCGTTTGAGAGTATTGATTTAATTGATTTTGGATATCAAAAAGAGTTTCCATAGCCTTGTTTTCAAAATTTTCCAATTTATTGCGATGGCCAAATTTTAGCTACAATGTGGTGCATTTACTAATTATCCTATTAGTTATAAAAATAGAAAAACTTATATAAGTTGTCCAATTAATAGACTTTTCTGCTTTTGCCCACGTTTCGAATAGCCAAAAGATGCAGCAGGGAGCCAGAACCCTTTAAATCGGAAGCTCACAACTCAGCCACTAACAAATTCAACTATTAGTACGAAGCAGAAAATTGTCAACGTCCATTAATTTAACCACTTAAATAATTTTTCTTTCTGTTTGAGATATTAGATAAGAAATAGAGAAAATTTCTAAGTCCTAAAAACTAAAGCGTCGAGAAATAAGAAAGAAAAAGAATGCGCGTCGAAAAACGTCGAAAAATAAAAATAAGAAAATAGCGCGTCGTAACTTAAAAAGGAATTAAAAACTAAGAATTAAAAGTTGCGTCTAAAAATATTAAAGCTTAAAAGAAAAACTGTATCCCAAATGGTAATAACTTAAAAAGATACTAAAATATAAAAACGACGTCGCAAAATTCTAAAGCACCTAAATCTTAGTCTAAAGAAAAAGCACTTAAGGGATTTTACGGCAAAGCCTAAAAATCTAGAAGTAAAAATAACTATGGCAAAAACTAAGTTTAAAACTAAATATGAGCTAAAAATACAAATATTACGCTAAAACGATTAAAAAGGGACAAAATATAAAAATATACAAAAAGTTGTAAAAAGTACAATTTTTATAAAAATATTATTTTTATATTATTTATTTATTAAAACTATTAATTTTACATATAATAAAACTAATTAAAATTCAAAATACAATTTAATTAAAAAAGACTTAAACTAATTATAATAATTAAACTAATTAGGGTTTATTAATAATAATAATAATAAAATCCGTAATTAATGTGAAATTAGGGTTCTGTCACGTGTGTCAGAGCGTCTCCGCGAGTCGCGGTATTTCAAGCAGCAAACCCCGTGAGTCGCGGGGTTCCAAAATTCAACTCTGGTACAGTTTTTAATTCGACGTGTTTTTTTTTCTGTTTTAAAATCTAAATATTTATATAATAAAAACTTATATTTAAAAACTAAAATAAAAATAGAACTACTTTATAATTTTATAAATAAAAATCGTAAAACTAGATTTATATATATATATTTTTATTTTTTTTATTTTTTTTATTGTTTTTCTAAAAATATATTTATACAAATATATATTAAAAATATAGCGTTTCGCCAAGTTCCCCGGCAGCGGCGCCAAAAACTTGATGTGGTAGCGAGGGGGTACGTGATAGTACTATATTTTACTACGAAATACGTTACAAATTACACAAGTTTTAATTATTTATTTACAAATGGGATATACCTAAACCTTGCTACAACACTATAGGCAGTGTACCTAATCGTAGAGTAGTATAGTTTTTAGTAAGTCCGGTTCGTTACACAGGGAACGGGCTTATTGCACACTATATTTTTAAACAACTATATTTGTACAAAATATATATAATTATATATAATAATATATAAAAGGGGGTTTACCGTTTAATGACCGGTTTGTCGATTTATATTTTAAGCGAAGCGTATAGTAAATGACGATATTTAAATAACAATATAAAATAAATAACAATAATTGAAATGACAATAAATAAAAGTACGAGGAAAAATGAAATAAAATATATTATGCTTATTTAAACTTCCGTAACCATGATGTTTGACGTTTTGATTTTAATTTATTGTCCTGGGCTAATTGTCCTTTGTCCTGGATGTATTTGAAACCTATCTGGTTTTTGCCCATAATAGTTCATCGGTCATAATTATAAACTGCTCGGCAAATTTAACCTTATACCCGAAGTCAAATATTCCAACTAACTGGGGATTCGAACTGTAACAAGGTCTTAATACTTTGCTTAATGAATACACCAGGTTATCGACTGTGTGTAAACCAAGGTTTTAATACTTTGTTAACAATTACACCAATTACCCTTGAATGTAATCCACCCCTGTTTTAATGAGTCCATTGACTATTAATCCATCCCCGTGTCCGGTCAAATGAACAATAATTCGTACTTATAAATATCCCGCCCATCGTGTCCGATTAAGCGTATGTGGTTATATATAGATACTTCAAATCATAACCTTTATATTAAATTAACGAGGTATCGTTAATTTAATATAAAGCCCATTAATAGCCCATAGTCTAATTTCCACAAGTGTCGTTCTTTTGTCCAAACCCCAATTATGGTACAAAACCCAATTACCCCGTCTTTAATATTTAGTCCAACATCATGATTACTTTGGCTCAAATAAGCATAATAATAACTTAAGTACGAGACATTAATTTAAAAAGGAGAACATAGCTTACATTGATTATTTATCGCGTAGTGTTACACGGACAGAGCTCCGACTTTAAAAACCCGTAAAAATAACTTTTACATAACCCAAACTAATCTAATATAACACTAATCTATACTATATATACATATATATATTTATTTATATTATACTAGGGAGTATTATTATTATTATATATTTTTTACTCGCAGAATTCGTGACCTTTTATAGGAATTTTGATTTCTGACAGCTCCGCGAGTCGTGGAGTTTTTAGCCTTCAAACTCCGCGAGTCGCGGAGTTTGAAAATCCAGCTCAGGATCATTTGTCTCATAGCTCGTCGACATAATTTTTAAATATATATAATATATAAATAATTTATATAATTATTTAAATATTATATTATATTCTTGTGCATAGTTGACTTGTAATTTTTGGTCCGTTGCGTCGGGCGTTGATAGTTGACTCATGTCCCGGTTCCGGATTTTCGAACGTCCTTGCGTACAATTTAATATCTTGTACTTTGCGTTTTGTAACTTGTACTCTTGTCATTTTTAGACGTTTTTCATCAATAAATTGAACCTTTTGAATTGTATCTTGAACATTTGAGCTTTTTGGACGTTTGTGTCTTCAAATCTTCATTTTCGCCTTTTGTCTTCGCACTTATTTATTTAAACAATTACAATGAAAATATAATACAATTACATATGAAAACCTATTATTTAGGAGGGATATTGCTATGAAATATATGTTCCTTTTTAGCCTTATCAATTACGATTGCGAGCTTCGTTACCATCCCGGGAAGGCAAATGTAGTAGCTGATGCCTTAAGTCAAAAGGAAAGAATGGTGCCACTTCGTGTCCGAGCTTTAAACATCACCATCCACACCAATCTCAATAACCAAATTCATGTAGCCCAAGATGAGGCTCTCAAGGATGAAAACATTTCTCACGAACGCTTGAATGTCCTCGCCTCTCGATTCGAAGTTAAGGAGACTGGACTCCGATATTTCGCCGGAAGAATTTAGGTGCCTAGTTATGGGGACTTGCGAAGCCTTATTCTAGACGAAGCCCATAAGTCAAGGTATTCGATTCACCCCGGTGTCGGCAAGATGTACCACGATCTTAAAGAACAATATTGGTGGCCGAACATTAAAAGGGACATCGCTACTTATGTTGGAAAGTGCCTAACTTGCTCCAAAGTCAAAGCCGAACATCAAAGGCCATCCGGGCTACTTCAACAACCCGAAATCCCACAATGGAAGTGGGAAAGGATAACGATGGATTTTATCACGAAACAACCCAAGATAATAGGCGGTTATGACACCATTTGGGTTATTGTTGACCGTCTCACCAAATGTGACGACCCAGAAATTTTCGACTAAATTTACACTTAATCTTTATATGATTTTGACATGATAAGCAAAGTCCGTTATGTTGCGTCTCAAAATTTTTTTTTTGAACTATTTTCGAACATTCATTTGACTTCGACCATTTCCGATGATTCACGAACAATTAATTGTAAATACATATGTATGTATTTAATTATATATATATATATATATATATATATAATAATAATAATAATAATAATAATAATAATAATTCGAAATATAATTTGAAATGTTATATTATTTAATTATTAGAATTAAATTTGTAAAATAAAATCATATAAGATATAATAATAAGAATAAATAGATATGAAAGTGGATACATTTAAATTATTTTATTATTATTATTACTAATATTATTAATATGATTATTAACATGATTATTGAAAAGTTATCATTTTTTTAAATTATTGTTATTATTATTATTATCTTTATCAATATTATTAGTATTGTTATTATTATTTACAACATTTTATTAGTAACATACTTATAGTTACTAAATAGTAATACTAACATAAGAATTCAAATATGAACAAACGTGTATAATCACCAAACCCTGAACACATTTCTCTTCAGTAAATCAACCACCACTATAATCACCACCACCATCGAGCTCTCACCATACTCCAACACCTTCAGCCGACACCAAGATCACCACCGGTTACCAAAACAAACCACTTACTCGTTTTTCTATTTTAATCACCATACCACCATTAGAAACCGTCACTACGGTTTGGTTAACCTCCTGCTACTTGTTAAAAATCACCAATAACCACCTTAATCATAACTCATGGATCAAGGCACTCGTTTTCGTTTTTAGCTTCAATCATCTACACCACATTTCACCTCTATAGAACACCAAACAACACCACCTTAAAACCATTACTCACCTCACCACAAACCACCACCATCGTTTTCTGTTTTTTTTTACTTCCATAATGACCTATAAAGGATCACCAACAAGACCACCTTTCACCACCCCTCTTCATCTTCTCCTACATGAAAACACCCACTTACTCGACAATTATCCTCACCAAAAACCAACATCATCTTCATCAAACTATACGTATACAAATTTTCTCACTATCATTCATGCTCGCTGCTTACTATCATTTATGTTTCAATTTAACCGAACCAACAACCAACGAAACTGTTGAGTTGTGTTGCCAACGACTCAAAAAAATCTCGATATTGATGTTATAATCAAGAACCATAACCAAACCAGGCCAACTGCTCGATATAACTGTTTTTCTATTTGGAAACCCACCCAAAAATCCTTCAGCTATTGCTGCAAATGGGGTGCTGTTTTTACTTGCGAGAACCTCCACCAAACAGTCCCTGTTATTACTGATTTCTGTCACCATCATTGAACCATTTATACTCATTAAACTTCTGCTATAAATTGCCACTGTTGCTATTGTTGTTCGCTGTAAAACCATCATGTAAACACCACCATTCAATCAATTATCGATGACTAGATGAGAAGATGATGAATATTAAACAGGTCACGTTAATGATGATGATGATACGATCAGCAAGAAAAGGAGGATGAGGTCGGGTTAATATTGCTCACAGTTTAAAAAGTTTTGTTAACTTGGATATACTATATACCAATTTACAGCACATTACTAAATGATTGCATATGGAACAAAATAAGAAAGTGATGGCCAACCAAAAATGAGTCACTTATAAAGTCGTTTTTATTTTTTTTATTTTTTTGAAGTAATCATTATGATAAAGGTGATAATATATGATGATAGGATATCAAGAATGATGATGATGTTATATAATAATAATGGATGATGATATGGACCAATGATGGTAATAAAAATTGCTTAATTTTAATAGCCGAATATCGAGCACTGAAGTCTTTTGTCATTGGACTTTTAATCTCCTTAATTGTGATCAATCCATTAAGCAAACTAGGCCCGACGTTCATAAGTCCACGAAAGTTGCTGTTGGATCGGACTGTGTTCTTGGACTCTTAATGCAACTTGGGCCATTCTAATGAGTCTAATGGACATGCCTCATATATTGGGCTACCGTACATATTAGGCTAGGTTGCATACCTTACTGGACGGTCCAACACAATAAGTCGAACACATTTTTTTTTCTCGATTCCTCCTTCGTTCTCTAATCTATGGTAACCACACTAAACTATAACTTTTAAATACAATGTTATTATATTATTAGTATGGATCCTATGATAATGATTAGTATTACCATGATTATATTTATGACTGTAATTATATGTATATTAATAGAAATATAATCATAACTATAAGATAGTATATGATATTAATAATTATGATCTAAGAATGACCTTTGTATATATAAAGCTAAAATTCATTATGATAAATATATTATTAAAATTATTATTATTATATTTATTTTTAACATTTAAATTATTATTTTTAATATTTTTTTATTATTATTATCATTATTTGTATTACTAATATTACCATTAGTATTATTATTATTATTATTACAACAAATATTAATTATATAAAATATAATTATTACATACAACATAACTATATTAATAATTTCATAGTAAATACTAATTATTTATCTAAATTATATAAGATAAATATAGTTAATTAATTAATAATGAAACTTATAATTTACTAAAATAACAATTAATAAATAATATATATAAATTTGTTCGATTTCAATTATATGTGTTAATATATATATATATATATATATATATATATATATATATATATATATATATATATATATATATATATATATATATATATATATATATATATATATATATATATATATATATGATATAGGTTCGTGAATCCGAGGCCAACCTTGCATTGTTCAGTTCCGTCGTATGAATATTTTTACTACAAAATATTGTATAGTGAGTTTCATTTGCTCCCTTTTTAAATGCTTTTGCAATATATTTTTGGGACTGAGAATACATGCGCTACTTTATAAATATTTGACGAAATTGACACAAGTACTTAAAACTACATTCTATGGCTGGATTATTAAACCGAATATGCCCCTTTTTAGTCTAGTAATCTAAGAATTAGGGAACAGACACCCTAATTGACACGAATCTTAAAGATAGATCTATCGGGCCCAACAAGCCCCATCCAAAGTACCGGATGCTTTAGTACTTCAAATTTATCATGTCCGAAGGGAGTCCCGGAATGATGGGGATATTCTATATGCATCTTGTTAAGGTCGGTTACCAGGTGTTCACCATATGAATGATTTTTGTCTCTATGCATGGGACGTATATTTATGAGAAATGGAAATGAAAATCTTGTGGTCTATTAAAATGATGAAAATGATCGATTATGATAAACTAATGAACTCACCAACCTTTTGGTTGACACTTTACAGCATGTTTATTCTCATGTATTAAAGAAATCTTCCGCTGTGCATTTGCTCATTTTAAAGATATTTCTTGGAGTCATTCATGGTATGCATGCCTATCAACTTTCGATGTAATGAAAATTTGTCTTTTAAAACGAATGCAATGTTTGTAAAATGTATCATATAGAGGTCAAATACCTTGCAACGTAATCATATGTTATTGTATTCGTTCTTATAGATTAGGACGGGTCTTTACATGTGGTATCAGAGCGGTGGTCTTAGTGAACCAGGTCTGCATTAGTGTGTCTAACTGATAAGTCGTTAGGATGCATTAGTGAGTCTGGACTTTGACCGTGTCTGCATGTCAAAGGTTTTGCTTATCATTTTGTGTCGAAAATTAACTACTTATCATCCTCAGGAAATTACCTGCTTATCATTTTTAGTCTAAGACACGTCTTGCTGCATTGATTGCATGAATAGTGTATAGACAAAATTCATATCTTAGCGTATCTGCTAAATCATATCTTATCGTATCTATTACTGTAAACTTTGCCTGACGTATTCCGTAAATTCCTCTGTAATCTATGAAATCTTTTGCTCTATATATATAGATATTCTATGTAGTTAGAATATCATCCAATATTCGAAAATCATTTCATATCAAAAATCCTTTACTCAATCGTACGAAATGGAATTCGTCATTAGTTCAAGTCCCTCGGATTCCAAAATGGAATCCCACTCAAGCTCCGAAAGCAGTGTGACCGGAATGGATCAACCAATCAGCCATCATCTATTTTAGATGAATTTGGGATGGGTTCATAGTCTACTAAATCATTGGAGACAAGAAGAAGACGATCCCTTTCATCCACCACATTGCCCTCTTGGCGATAAACCTGAAGCACTTACCGGCGAACCTATTAGAGACACCATTTTCTCTCTCATTTCCAGAGTTTCTCATCATGATTATATACTATCTCAAATTCTAGATCTTATTCATCAGCTCATTCGAACCAACAACCATCCTGGTGTGATAGAAGAAGTCAACGAGCTTCGCGCTCGAGTATTGACTTTGGAGAATACGGTGCAAAGGTTACAAGCACCCGCAGCAGCACCAGCAGCATAACTAGTACCACCATCATCAACGCCAACAGTACCATTACCATCCTACTACAACCGTATCGTAAACCTTAACTTTACAATCTGTTCCACGAGCACCAATGTCATACGCTCTATAGATACCAAGGAATACCAACAAACGATGAAGTATTGATTCATAACTTCATTGGAGAAATATTCTGCGACGAATATGTAATCTCTAAAGTCTTAGAGATTACCTATTCTAAACCTAACCATAACTTAGTTGAGTAAACCAAAATGATAGAAGGAAGAATAGAAACCCTGACCGGAATGGTGCAAGATTTACAATCTAGACTTGTTTTACCAACATCATCAACAGTACCGTCAGTATCACCAGCACCGTCAGTGCCATCAGCATCGCACGCATCGGCAGCATCTACAACATCACAAGCTCCACCAGATCTATAATCACCGCGAATAACATCACTAATCAACAAAAAGTATGTCATATCAATGAGCTATGAAGTATTAACTCATTTCCACTGAAGAATTTATACGTATATCTTATATATATAAATTTTGGAAACCATAGTATATCTTGTCATATTAAGCTATTATGTATGAATTGAATAAGAGTAAATACTACTCGGGTAAATTCATATTACTAATATGCTATGATGTACCTTCTTCGTTAACAACTTAACCATCATTAACTACAATCTCTATTTCAACTCATTGAATTCCGTTTCATAATAAACTAAGTGTATTATTCAATTACATGTTGATTTTACACTTTCGATATACTCGAAACTTTCAAAGAAACATCATTCGTACCTTGCGAAGTTCGCAAGAGTTTTACGAGCATCAACATGATTCATTGAGAAAATATTCAAAAAGAATAAATAATCACAGCAGTGATATACTCTGTGAAAATTATGAAATCTCTAATGTTAGAGATTATTCATTTCTAGTTCCAGCCGAAAATCAAATGAGTTTAATATTATATTAACTCAGTAAATCGGTATTACATCTGAAGAAAATATACATACATATATATTTTCATAGAGAGTGTAATAAAATTCATTTGTACAAAAATGTTACTTGTGAATTTTTTTTTAACGGGTAGGTAATACCCGAGGAATATATATAAATTCACAATTAATATGTTACATTCTTCGAAACTGATTCAGCAGTCATCAACTATACTCACTATTTTTTCAACAATATACATTCTTTCATAATCAAAATAACCATATTCATTCAAGATTCAATTACACATTCTGATTTTTAAATCTCAGAATTCAACTCGAGATATAACCAAAATCATCACTCTTAGATTCCTACATCTTTCGAAGCTATACTTTGACTTCAAAACTGTGTTAGAACATCAAATGTATATTAACGATTACAATCGATGTTCAAACCCTTCGAAATTCCTGAAGACACTTCAAATAATGAACAATCGAGATGATGATCCAACCACATGTTACCCACAGTTAAGCATCTGAAAAACTCTCGAAACCTAAGTAAAAGTTTAACACGTAGCCGCGTCGGATCCTTTGGCATTTATTAGCAAAAATAACTTTGCGATCCCTTTTTAAAGTAGCCAATTTTGTCACAGCTCCAGCAAGTCAACTTCGACTTTTCATTCGAAGTAGTTTTACTATAACCCTGATATATACGATTACCCTTTTGTTACTGGGGAATCTTTTATATTCCACCACATTACCAACAGAGGTACCAACAACTTCGTCACTCTTTGGCCGTTTCTACTTCAACAGTTATAAATATACATATGACGTCTATCTCCTAAACTTACATACCTTGAATATGAAGTTTCTGAAAAACACCCCAGCCTAAGAAACAGCACTATGAAGTTTTGAAAAAGGCTGATAAAGTGGTAAGGACTGTAGATAACAATTACGGTCAGAAGTTTGATAATAAAGAATAGTAGATTGGAAAAGCTCAAATGAAAAATTTGGTACTGAAAAATGGATTGGGCAAAGTATGAAGGAGACTATGGAAAAATCACAAGGATGAAACCTGCCTTCAAAGAATCCAAATGATTCAGCATCTGCTGAATTCATTAACGAATATCTTGCTCCTGACTCTAAACCCTTACGAACAATATTCTTCATCATCCTCTGATATTAGAAATTCTAAGATATCATCATATCTTTCATTATAAATATCCTCGATATTTCTGAAGATATTTTCATAATTATTTTTATCTGAAATCATTTATCTCTGCACACTATCAGTGTTACATCATAAAAGAAACTATTTTAGTTTCTAAATTCTGAAAAATTTGAATTTAAAATATGAATGCTTTTGAAGTAGTGTTGGGAACTGAAGCATGAGTTAGTATAATATAATGACACTTGATCAACATGATTATATTACAGTAAGTTATGCTGAGTTCTAAATGGAACGTGATTATTCACAGATCATAACGTCATCATGTGCCATGTCACACGACTCTTGTATTCTACTTAACCTCTAAACATATCGAGAAAATATTTTCTTAATGATTCGGTCTATCCCGGGATATTCAATTTCACAAATCAAGATCGTGCCATTACGATTTCCTTCTTAAGACATTAGCTATGTTCATTCCGAAATTCATATCTACGAATTTTGGACTATTACATACGGTGCTTAATCGCAAGAAGAGGAAACGAAAGAATGAAGCTCCGAAATAGAAATGGGAGTATAAATCGCAGCAAATAGAATGGATCATTAACTATGGATGACAATGATTATAGAAGACAGAAGCAGGGACTTTGAAATATAAGGGAAGATATAAAGTCCAACAACAACCCAGAAATTACAAACCATATATATCAATGCATATAGCAATATAAAGATACGGGAGAACTAAAGACACTATAAAACCAAGAGTATAGTAGAAGTAAATAGATTCTTCTGGCGATAGATGAAAAAGAAGAATAACAGATATGAAAGTTAGGAATATATCAAGAAGCAGAACTGGATGAAGCATATTGACGAATACTTTAAAATATGAGTTAAGGGAGAAAGAATAGAAGGTGTGAGTTGTAAGAAAATAAAGGGGGTAGATTTATAGTAGAATATCCGACAGAGCAATCAAAACGGATGATCGCATTTAAAGCGGATCCTAATTTCCTTAATTACCGAAGAATCAAATCTTATAACGAAGATTTTCTTTAAATCCCTTGAATTCCGAAATTCAACCGTGACTACATCAAAAGTTAAGATGAATATCTATCTCTTCATTTCACTCTTTTGTGACAGCTTCACTCGTAGGCTTCACATAATCAAATCGTTTTATCAATATTAATCAATAATGATAAAACTCTATTTATCAACTCATATTCATCATGAAAACATTTTTATTGTTAACCATGACGATCTCGATCAAATTTCGGGACGAAATTTCTTTAACGGGTAGGTACTGTGACGACCCGGAAATTTCCGACTAAATTTACACTTAATCTTTATATGATTTTGACATGATAAGCAAAGTCCGTTATGTTGCGTCTCAATTTTTTATTTTTTTTTTAACTATTTTCGTACATTCATTTGACTTCGACCATTTCCGATGATTCACGAACAATTAATTGTAAATACATATGTATGTATTTAATTATATATATATATAATAATAATTCGAAATATAATTTGAAATATTATATTATTTAATTATTAGAAATAAATTTGTAAAATAAAATCATATAAGATATAATAAGAATAAATAGATATGAAAGTTGATACATTTAAATTATTATATTATTATTATTACTAATATTATTAATATAATTATTAACATGATTATTGAAAAGTTGTCATTTTTTTAAAATTATTGTTATTGTTATTGTTATTATTATCTTTATCAATATTATTAGTATTGTTATTATTATTTACAACATTTTATTAGTAACATACTTATAGTCAAGGTTGGAGAATTCGGATCTCGGGGAGATCTCGTTTGGACTTTTTAGGGAGATCTCGGCATCTCGGAATAATCTCGGGGTGATCTCGGACGTTGACTTACATTGACTTTATAGTTTTTTAATAAAAATATACATAAAAACATAAATATATGTATATTTATATATGTTTTTACGAGATTATACAAAAATATCCGAGAAATGAGCGAGAAAATCTTAAATATTATGAATTTTACAAGAAAATCTTACAAATTAGCAAGAAAATCTGAGAAATCGTGGCTTTGACTAAGTTTGAACCCGTAGACCGAGAAATCTCGGGAGATGAACATCTCGTCTCGGTTGCCTTCTAAAAATGAGATCTCGGGGGAGATCTCGGGGAGATCTCGGGAGATTTACAACACTGCTTATAGTTACTAAATAGTAATACTAACATAAGAATTCAAATATAAACAAAATATATTAGACATCTCATCAACCAAATTACACGAATCTATTTGGAGTCTTTGTCTGTTTTGTTTTTCTTCCCTGTCTTCTTCTCCTGCTCGATTCTAAATGTCGACACATCAATGACTTTTTATCCATTATCTCATTCTATATTATATATGGACAAATGGATGGCGGTTTTCAATAAAATGTGTGATTCCTTTCTAACTTTTCTGTTACACATTTTATCAATCACTTGAGTTATTATAATTATTAAATTATTATTATATCATAATCATGTTCTCAATTTGTTCTGTAAACTGAACCAAGACACAATATGATTGAATCTGAATTAGTAAAATATATATATATATATATATATATATATATATATATATATATATATATATATATATATATATATATATATATATATATATATATATATATATATATATATATATATATATATATATATTACTATTACGAGTAATGTGCACTTTATTAAAGTTTATTATTGTTTTATTTTTCTAAATCCATCTATCTATCCCCTTATATACAAACATGTATATAGTTAGAATTATCACCACACCCCCGAACACATTTCTCTTCGGTAAATCAACCACCACTATAATCATCACCACCATCGAGCTCTCACCATACTCCAACACCTTCAGCTGACACCAAGATTACCACCGGTTACCAAAACAAACCACTTACTCGTTTTTCTATTTTAATCACCATACCACCATTAGAAACCGTCACTACGGTTTTTTTAACCTCCTGCTACTCGTTAAAAATCACCAACAACCACCTTAATCAGAACTCATGGATCAAGGCACTCATTTTCGTTTTTAGCTTCAATCATCTACGCCACATTTCACCTCTATAGAACACCAAACAACACCACCATAAAACCATTACTCACCTCACCATAAACCACCACCATCGTTTTCTGTTTTTTTTTTTTACTTCCATCATGACCCATCAAGGATCACCAACAAGACCACCTTTCACCACCCCTCTTCATCTTCTCCTACATGAAAACACCCACTTACTCGACAACTATCCTCACCAAAAACCAACATCATCTTCATCAAACTATACGTATACAAATTTGCTTACTATCATTCATGCTCGCTGCTTACTATCGTTTATGTTTCAGTTTAACCGAACCAACAACCAACGAAACTATTGAGTTGTGTTGCCAACGACTCAAAACAATCTCGGTATTGATGTTATAATCAAGAACCATAACCAAACCAGGCCAACTACTCGATATCACTGTTTTTCTATTCGGAAACCCACCCAAAAATCCTTCAGCTATTGCTGCAAATGGGGCGCTGTTTTTACTTGCGAGAACCTCCACCAAACAGTCCCTGTTATTACTGTTTTCTATCACCATCATCGAACCATTTATACTCATTAAACTTCTGCTATAAATTGCCACTGTTGCTATTATTGTTCGCTGTAAAACCATCATGTAAACACCACCATTCAATCAATTATCGATGACTAGATGAGAAGATGATGAATAGTAAACGGGTCACGTTAACGATGATGATGATACGATCAGAGAATTGAGTCGTGATTGCTGCTATTACTTTCGAGTTCTTCTTCTATTTCGGTGCAGCAAGAAAAGGAGGATAAGGTCGAGTTAATATTGCTCACAGTTTAAAAAGTTTTGTTAACTTGGATATACTATATACCAATTTACAGCACATTACCAAATAATTGCATATGGAACAAAATAAGAAAGTGATGGCCGACAAAAAATGAGTCACTTATAAAGATGTTTTTATTTTTTTTAATTTTATGAAGTAATCATTATGATAAAGGTGATAATATATGATGATAAGTAATCATTATGATAAAGGTGATAATATATGATGATATGATATCAAGAACGATGATGATGTTACATAATAATGATGGATGATGATATGGACCAATGATGATAATAAAAATTGCTTAATTTCAATAGCTGAATATCGAGCACTGAAGTCTTTTGTCATTGGACTTTTAATCTCCTCAATTGTGATCAATCCATTAAGCAAACTAGGCCCGACGTTCATAAGTCCACGAAAGTTGCTGTTGGATCGGACTGTGTTCTTGGACTCTTAATGCAACTTTGGCCATTCGAATGAGTCTAACGGACATGCCTCATATATTGGGCTACCTTACATATTAGGCTCGGTTGCATACCTTACTGGACGGTCCAACACAATAAGTCGAACACATTTTTTTTCTCGATTCCTCCTTCGTTCTCTAATCTATGGTAACCACACTAAACTATAACTTTTAAATACAAAGTTATTATATTATTAGTATGGATCCTATGATAATGATTAGTATTACCATGATTATATTTATGACTATAATTATATGTATATTAATAGGAATATAATCATAACTATAAGATAGTATATGATAATAATAATTATGATCTAAGAATGACCTTTGTATATATAAAGCTAAAATTCATTATGATAAATATATTATTAAAATTATTATTATTATATTTATTTTTAACATTTAAATTATAATTTTTAATATTTTTTATTATTATTATCATTATTTGTATTACTAATATTACCATTAGTATTATTATTATTATTACAACAAATATTAATTATATAAAATATAATTATTGCATACAACATAACTATATTAATAATTTCATAGTAAATACTAATTATTTATCTAAATTATATAAGATAAATATAGTTAATTAATTATTAATGAAACTTATAATTTACTAAAATAACAATTAATAAATAATATATATAAATTTGTTCGATTTCAATTATATGTGTTAATATATATATATATATATATATATATATATATATATATATATATATATATATATATATATATATATATATATATATATATATATATATATATATATATATATATATATATATATATATATATATATATATATATATATATATATAAATGATATAGGTTCGTGAATCCGAGGTCAACCTTGCATTGTTCAGTTCCGTCGTATGAATATTTTTACTACAAAATATTGTATAGTGAGTTTCATTTGCTCCCTTTTTAAATGCTTTTGCAATATATTTTTGGGACTGAGAATACATGCGCTGCTTTATAAATGTTTGACGAAATAGACACAATTAAATAAAACTACATTCTATGGCTGGATTATTAAACCGAACATGCCCCTTTTTAGTCTGGTAATCTAAGAATTAGGGAACAGACACCCTAATTGACGCGAATCCTAAAGATAGATCTATCGGGCCCAACAAGCCCCATCCAAAGTACCGGATGCTTTAGTACTTCGAATTTATCATGTTCGAAGGGAGTCCCGGAATGATGGGGATATTCTATATGCATCTTGTTAAGGTCGGTTACCAGGTGTTCACCATATGAATGATTTTTGTCTTTATGCATGGGACGTATATTTATGAGAAATGGAAATGAAAATCTTGTGGTCTATTAAAATGATGAAAATGATCGATTATGATAAACTAATGTACTCACCAACCTTTTGGTTGCCATTTTGAAAAACATACTTCCACTTTAAAACGAATATGTTTGTAAAATGTATCATATAGAGGTCAAATACCTCGCAATGTAATCATATGTTATTGTATTCGTTCTTATGGATTAGGACGGATCTTTACACCAAATCCGCCCCCTTCCTAGCTATGAAGGAAACTGACAAAATGGAAAAACTTGCACAACTTTACATTAAAGAGATCGTATCCCGTCATGGTGTACCCTTATCGATTATTTCTGACCGAGATGGTCGTTTTGTTTCTAGATTTTGCCGTACCTTACAAGAAGTGTTGGGAACATGATTAGACATGAGCACCGCGTATCATCCACAAACCGATGGACTGAGCGAACGCACGATTCAAACTTCGGAAGATATGTTACAAGCTTGCGCTATCGATTTCGGAAAAGCTTAGGAAAAGCACTTGCCTCTCGCTGAATTCTCTTACAACAATAGTTATCACGCGAGTATCAATACCGCACCATTCGAAGCATTATATGGCCGAAAATGTCGTTCTCCTCTTTGTTGGGCCGAAGTAGGCGACAAGCAAATCACCGGACCCGAACTGATTCATGAAACAACTGAGAAGATCATTCAAATCCGAGATAGGCTTAGGACGGCCCGTAGTCATCAAAAGAACTATACCGACATTAGACGTAAGGATCTCAAGTTCTAAGTGGGAGATCGTGTAATGTTAAAAGTCGCACCTTGGAAAGGTGTAATCCGCTTCGAGAAACGTGGAAAACTAAATCCACGATATATTGGTCCTTTTGAAATCTTGGAGCGTATTGGAACCGTTGCTTACCGATTAGATCTTCCGCCTCAATTAAGCTCCGTTCATCCTACTTTTCATGTATCAAATTTGAAGAAGTATTTTACCGAACTCGAACTCGTCATCCCTCTCGAGGAGCTTACTATTGATGACAAACTTCATTTTGTGGAAGAACCGGTTGAAATTGTGGACTACTCCGTCAAAACGCTAAAACAAAGCAAAATCCCGATTGTTAAGGTTCGTTGGAATGCCAAAAGGGGACCCGAGTTTACTTGGGAAAGACAAGATCAAATGTAAAGAAAGTATCCTCACTTATTCGTAGAGTTGGCAACGCAAGATCCCGAGGAAGAAATAACGACCACTACATCTACTTAAATTTCGGGACGAAATTTCTTTTAAGGAGTAGGTAATGTAATGACCCGTATTTTTCCGTTTACTTTCCATTCATCTATTTTAAAGTCCGTTATTTAATTATAACATCACCCGTTAATTTGCGTTTTTAAAATATTTCGTTTAGATAATTCACGCACCCGTATTTAAACTTGAGGGACCAATGTTGTCAAGTGGTGTCATGACCCAGATTTTTCCATGATTATATATTGAACAATATTAATATTTACATGATTAAATGTTTCCAACATATTAAGCAATCAAAATCTTTAAGACTTGATTAATTGAAACGAATTTTATGTAAACGTGTGACCACCCAACTTGTCCGATGATTCACGAACGTTATAACTTGTAAATAACATGATAATATATATATGAACTTATATATATATATATATATATATATATATATATATATATATATATATATATATAAAATTATGAAATGATAATTAAGTATCTCATTAAGTATATTAACAATGAACTATATACATAAATTGAGACTACTAACTTAAGGATTTCGAAACGATATATATACGTAACGATTATCGTTGTAATAACGTCTTAATATTTATATATCGTATTAAGATATATTAACACACTATGTTATCATGATAATATAACAATTTAACATCCCATTAGATATAATAACAATGGGATTAATTACATTTAACAAGGTCGTTAACTTAAAGGTTTCGAAACAACACTTACATGTAACGACTAACGATGATTTAACGACTCAGTTAAAATGTATATATATATAGTGTATTAATATGTATTAATACACATTTGAAGGACTTCAATACATATATCAAAACACTCTTACTTAACAAAAATAATCACAATTGTATTCCCATTTGTTTTCATCAAGAATTCTACTCGTATTCGCTCGATATTTGCACTCGTATAATACCCAGCTTCTAGATGTATTTACTATTGGTATATACCAATAAAAATCTGTTCCTTAGCAGCCTTAAATAATTAAGGAACATGTGGAATCAACCATTTGTCAAGTAGCATGAATTATTTAGCAAGAAAACAAAATTAGGAATCTTTTCTTTCTTTATAAACTAAAAACGTTTTTATGCATACACCATTTCTTCATTCCATTTTCTCATACTTACACTCCCAATTCTCTCTCAAAATACTCCTAACTTCATACTTGATCATCTCCAAGTATTTTCCCCATCATTTAGCTTCAATTACAAGCTTTAATCATCATAAAAACAACCTAGAATCAAGAAGTTGCAAGATTACTTTCAATCTTTTTAATCCAATCCAACAACTCAACAAAGATCAAGAACTTCCATCTAATCTCAGTAACTTTTCATTCTTAATCAAGGTAATAATCATATCCAAGCTTTGGTTTAATTCCTATAAACATAACTACCTTAAATCAAGTAGTAATCTTACTTGAATTTGTTTTCGTGTTATGATTCTGCTTCAAGAACTTCCAAGCCATCAAAGATCCTTTGAAGCTCAAGTTATTTTCTCATCATTTCCAGTAGATTTACCTACTATACTTGAGGTAGTAATGATGTTCATAACATCATTCGATTCATATATATATATATATATATATATATATATATATATATATATATATTTATTCGAAGATTTAAACTTGTAATCACTAGAACATAGTTTAGTTAATTCTAAACTTGTTCGCAAACAAAGTTAATCCTTCTAACATAACTTCTAAAATCCACTAAACACATGTTCTATATCTATATGATATGCTAACTTAATGATTTAAAACCTGTAAACATGAAGAACACCGTAAAACCGGACATACGCCGTCGTAGTAAAACCGGGGGGCTGTTTTGGGTTGGATAATTAAAAACTATGATAAACTTTGATTTAAAAGTTGTTCTTCTGAGAAAATGATATTTATTATGAACATGAAACTATATCCAAAAATCATGGTTAAACTCAAAGTGGAAGTATGTTTTTCAAAATGGCCATCAAGATGTCGTTTTTCTACGGAAATGACTACCTCTTTCAAATATGACTTGTAACCTGTAACTCTGACTATAAACCACTACTTTATCAGTTTAGTTCTAAATCCTACAGTTCATTATGAAACCAAATCAATTTGATTCACTTTAAACGGAGTTGTAATGAATATTTGGCGAGCAAAACAAAATCTGCTAAAATTAACGTTGTATGGACGAAATTTATATTGTAAAAACTATATTAACCATATCCTTGCAAACTTTTCCTATATATATTTGGACATGTTATCATTAGTATAAAAAAATATTATAATCTTAGTTAATTCCGAGATTGTATATATATATAATAATCTTGGTACATTCCATGACAATAAGTATACAATACGTTTTGATAAATCCTAAGACAATAAGTATACAATACGTTTTGATAAATTCAAAGATAATACATATACAATACGTCTCTGGGTTGATGCAAATACAATACGTATACAATACGTCGTGGGGGTAATTCTAAGATTATATATATACCGATTATTAGACTGTTGGATATTTAGGACTATTTTGGACTACTAACAAAGGAATACTAACATAAAAATGTTAAAAATTAATATATAAGTATTCTATGAACTTGTTTTATTTTATTCACATGTCGTATTATTATCTGAATCATTATTATTGTTATAGGTTCTTGAATTCAAGGACGACGGCCATATTTTTAATAAGCTGAAAACTTATTATTAATATACTTTTACTACCGTGAGTATATAGTCTCATTTTTAAACTCTACAAATATTTTGGGATGAGAATACATGCATTTTATGTTTTACACCATGGACACAAGTACTTAAAATATATTCTACGTTGAGTTGTACCACCTTGCATATCTTCCCTAATAGCTTGGTAACTAATATTTACATGTTGTAAGAACATGTAAGCGCGAATCCTATTGATAGATCTATCGGGTTTGACAACCCCAACCGGGCTAGTCGCTCTAGTATCGTAAACGGTTGCATAGTACTTCGTTTTTGCTACACTTGGTACAGTGTAGGGAGATTTCATAATAAAGGGAATATGCTACATTTATGGTTAAGTATGGTTACCGAAGCGCTCAACAACTTATAGAATATCTTTATTGAAATATTTATAACTATGAAATCTTGTGGTCTATATTTATATCGATGCTAGCTTTAAACCTATATATCTCACCAACCTTTGTGTTAACTGTTTAAGCATGTTTATTCTTATGTCCTTAAGAAAGTCTTCCGCTGTTGCATTATCTGAGCAAGCTGTGCATGGAGTCTCATGCTTTTGTTTAAATGAAGTGTTGCATTCAATAAAACCTTTGTCGTGTATTATATTCGACTGTTATGTCACGTGTGTAGTATTTGGAAACCAATGTATTATGGGGATTATTTCTTAAATAATCGCCCACTTGTTTAAAACATGCATTATGTATAATAAGGGTGTGTCTTTTTATGAAACGAATGCAATATTTTCTAAAATGTATCATATAAAGGTCAAATATCTCGCTATGGGACCAATGAATAACGTACCGCATTTATAGTAATATGGACGAGTCGTTTCAAGTGGGCAAAGAAATGACTAGGTCAACTAGTCAATCTTCATCCTCCTCCATTCATTTCATCCTCCCATCTTCTACTACTTTCATCTTTTTGCTCTCAAACCCCAAATCAAAGAATCATCATCCATTTTAAATCTAGCAAGTGTTCTTCAAAACAAATTACATATTTGGAATCCTTGCATCTTCCTTTTCGAATACATACCAACTTCATCTCTTTTGGGTAACTTTCTAAAAACACTAAATTTCTTGTTCTTGATCTTTAAAACTTAAAAGTCTGTTAATTAGTGTCTATGGCTCAAGTCTAACATGATTATGTGATTTATTTGCTTGTTCTTGCTATTTTGATGTAACTAGCTTAAACTTTAAGATGACTTGCTTGATCTTGAGATTTGTTTGATTAAATGTTGTTAGATATTAAAAGTGCATGTATTAAATGTGTTACTAGCATCACTAGCTACAATTTGGAATGTAAGTTGACTTGGAAAAGCCTCATTAACATGATTAAGGATTTTATGATTTTTGGTTAGGGTTTGGTAGCCCTAAATGTGATTTTTGATGCATTAAAAGCCTGTCAATATTGTTTGTAAGTGTTTAATAGTATTGTATGCATAATTACCTACGAAACGGCGTATTATATGTGTGTATTAAGTTCCCGAATCATCTTATGCAATTTATGAACTTGAAACTTTGAAAATGGACATTTAATGATCATTTGACGAGAAATTGGTTATTGTAAATGATGTTTTTGTTTGATGAAATGTGTTTAGTCGTATTCCTCGTTAAAATACCTTTCCAACGATGTATGATATGCATTTTTAGCGTTTTCGGATCATTAGTTATGAATGAAAGAAGTTTGGCTCGACACTTAGAAAAATTCAGCATTTCAGCACCTGGAGGACCCAAGTTGCGGCCGTAACCAGGCCATTGCGGCCGTAACCAGGCCATTGCGGCCGTAACCCAGGCCATTGCGGCCGTAACATTATGGGTTGTCCAAAATTGTCAATTTTCGTTTAATTCTAACTATGCTACGCACCTCCGATTAACATGTAAGTTGTTCTAAGATGCTCGTATATGATTATGTAACTTAGAAAAATTGTCCGAGACCCTGATGTGTGCGAGGTGTACTAGGAAATAGTATTATTTTTACAACGAAATACTATAAAATACGATACAATTTTACACAAGATATTTATTTATTTATAGAATGGATATACCTAAACCTTGCTACAACACTTATAGGCAGTGTACCTAATCGTACAGTAGTGTAGTTTTTAGTAAGTCCGGTTCGTTCCACAGGGATACACTTAAACAAGCTTAACGCTATATTAGTTTTAATTTATAAAAAAACAAATATATATATAAGTAATGTTATTATTATAAAAAGGGGGTTTTTACCGTTTAATGACCGGTTTGTCGATTTTTAAAACTTTAGTCGCAGTTAAAACCTAATGTAAAATATTAAAAATAAATATAACTTAATTTAAAGCGTAAAGTAAATAACGATAATGAAATTGCGATAAATAAAAATGCGATAAATAAGAAGTACGACAATTAAAAAGTACGATAATTAAAAGTGCAATTAAATACAATGACAATAAATAAAAGTGCGACAATTAAAAGTGCAATTAAATATAAAATAAAGGAAATTAAATGTGAAATAAAGGAATTATGCTTATTTAAACTTCCGTAATCATGATGGTTGACGTGTTGATTTTTAGTTTATTCCCATGGGTTAATTGTCCTTTATCCTGGATTATTCGACATGTCCATACGGATTTGTCCATAATAGTCCATCAGTCATAAATATAAAGTGCGAAAGTCTTCGTCAAATTATTCTTATTCCCGAAGTCAAATATTCCAACTAATTGGGGATTCGAATTGTAACAAGGTCTTAATACTTTGTTTAATGAATACACCAGGTTATCGACTGCGTGTAAACCAAGGTTTTACTACTTTGTTAACAATTACACCAATTACCCTTGAATGTAATCCACCCCTGTTTCAACAAGTCTATTAACTATTAATCCAGTTCCGTGTCCGGTAAAATGAACAATTATTGGTATTTATAGATATCCCGCCCACCGTACCCAGTCAAGCGTATGTGGTTATATATAAATACGTCAAATTATAAGTCTATATATTAAATTAACGAGGTATCGTTTAGTTAATATAAAAACCCATTAATAGCCCATAGTCTAATTTCTACAAGTGTCGTTCTTTTGTCCAAACCCCAATTATGGTACAAAGCCCAATTACCCAATTTTAATATTTAGTCTAACATCATGATTACTTCGGCATTAAATAAGCATAATAATAACTTAGCTACGAGACATTAATTTAAAAATAACATTAACCATAACTTACAGTGATTTAAAAATAGCGTAGCGTTACACGGACAGAATTTCGACTTGCACCCTTACAACATTCGCTAACATACCCTTATTATTAGAATTAAAATTAAAATTAAAATTAAAATTAAAATTAATATATATATATATATATATATATATATATATATATATATATATATATATATATATATATATATATATATATATATATATATATATATATATATATATATATATATATATTTTCGTATGATAGATAGAGAGATAGGATGATATATATTGAACCAAAACACGCGAATTTATAGCAACGTGGCCTGTCACCTACCACCATGCGATCGCATGGAACTAAAGCTTCCAGGCCATGCGATCGCATGGCCCCTTTTTCTAGCTCACATGAGTTTGTTTCTTTGTATGCCGACGGTTTAATATATAAATATAATATATAAATAATTATAAGAATTATTTAAATATTATATTATATTTATGTGCATAGTTGACTTGTAATTTTTAGTCC
Organism: Rutidosis leptorrhynchoides; assembly: GCF_046630445.1. Classification (NCBI taxonomy): domain Eukaryota; kingdom Viridiplantae; phylum Streptophyta; class Magnoliopsida; order Asterales; family Asteraceae; genus Rutidosis; species Rutidosis leptorrhynchoides. Next base: position 597,265,547 of record NC_092333.1, on the reverse strand, counting down.
GTTGCGTCGAGCGTTGAGAGTTGACTTTGGTCCCGGTTCAGGATTTTCGAACGTCCTTGCGTACAATTTAATATCTTGTATTTTGCGTTTTGCACCTTGTACTCTTGTAATTTTGAGACGTTTCTTATCAATAATTGGAACCACTTTGATTGTATTTTGTACTTTTGAGCTTTTTGGTCGTTTGCGTCTTCAATTTGTCGAATCTGTCTTTTGTCTTCACCTTTTATTATTTAAACGAATATCACTTGTAAATAGAACAATTGCAACTAAAAGCTTATCTTTCTTGAGGGATAATGCTATGAAATATATGTTCGTTTTTAGCATTATCAAATATTCCCACACTTGAGCGTTGCTTGTCCTCAAGCAATATAGTCTTGAAATAAAAATACTAGAATCACTTCTTTATTCTTCACACTTTGTACATCAGTGATTTCTATACGGCGGTATGAACAATGATAGTAACGTTGTGGTTTACAGTCCCACATGACTATGAAAATTTAGATCCTTAAGTAAATTGGATCTTTATGAAAACATTTGATCTTTTGAAAATTAAATCTAGCTTTTACCCTAGATAAGTTTTCCGGAATAACCCTTCACCGGTGCTTGCAAATTATTTTTGTGAGTTTGGTGGGTTTCATATTTGAAAATTTTAGCTCAAAACTTGCGGTTTTGTGTCACCCACTTGCTAACCTTGTATTAGGAAAGCAACACGTCCAGTATACTTGCTCCGTATATTACCTTTCGATAAACTACCGTCCGGTTGTAAAGGAAAGTGTTGAACAAGCAACTGTTAAGGCAATGTCCCCTGACATGCTTTTAATTATGGTCTATAACTTGTCGGATGCAATTACTATCCTTGGTAGGAGAAATAGTAAAGCTCACCCTTATAATTTTTCGGTCTGGCACAAGGTTCTGTCTTTAACCATGCTATGCAACCACCGTTCTTACGGTTGACACCCGATTTGGTTCAGGTGACCTAATGAATTCCAGGTGAATTTCTAGGATTTTACGTTCAATGGTAATGAACGCATTGAAAATGGGTTTTCAGAAAACAAATCGGTTTGTAATTTTTATCAAAATATTTTCTCGTTCAAGCTCGAGTTTAGATATCATCGAATTCCATGAGTTTGTATGTAACAACCCAAACCAAAACCACGACAATTCCCGTTAAATTTCACAACTAAAAAAAAATTTTCTGGTGCAGTTCATTTGCGCGGCGCGCCAGGTGGGTGCGCGGCGCGCCAAACCACCTGGACAGCCCGCTGTCCCCGGAAGTCAATTTAACGAAAATGTTTGACTAGTTCCCGACATTTTTAGCCAAAACGCTTTTAACCATAAATTCATATATATAAAACTAGCACGTTCTATTAATAAAATTATGTTTACGAAGCGGGGCCCACATCGTCCCAAATTATCCTTTAAGTATCAAAATACAATTTTCGACCATAAGACTTTTAATACAAAATAAAGCCGAGCATGGCGATTGGGGATACGCTACCCAATCCTAATAAATCCAAAAGCAAGCCTTCTACGCAAACTATGCAAGTCCTCTAATCCTCGCGCTTACCCGAGCCACCATCCGCATGCAATCTATAAAAAGAGTCAACAACGAGAGGGTAAGCTAACACTTAGTGAATGATAATATACTACCTACATATATATGTATAAAATGGACACGCCACAAAATAACAAATACCGCATACCGAGGCATCCATATAAGGCACTACACTAAGCATACCGTACGATCTCTAAGCAACGAGCTAAAGATACAACAACAATATAAGTTCACCAACGACGATGTGAACAACGCCAAATAGCTACACCCGGAGGGTTAGCTACAACACAACAATACATTAATATAACAATATAAACGAACAAGGTTAACACCTTAACCCAATACCGAGAACCAAATACCACAATGAAGATTGGCCGAACTACACAAGCCTTAGTAATCCGAAACCACACGAGATTACTATCTTCACAACATCGAGGTTGGCCGAACTACACGAGCCTTAGTAATCCGAAACCACACGAGATTACTACCTCAATAAGATGACCGAACTACACGAGTCACCAAGAATCCGAACTACACGAGATTCATTTCCACAATACAATAAGATGACCGAAACCACACGCGTCATCGTGAATCCGAATACACACGCGATTCACTTCTCAATATTATACCCTTCGCCATTGGGGTTATATCAACCACATCACAACCACGTGTGATAATGTACACGCGAACGCGTACTTCGCCAAAGATGGTCAACCAAAACGCACAACCGTGCCAATTAGACTCATACAAAAGTCCATCAAATCCATCTATATGTGAAGTGAGCTCTATAGCCGAGAATCACTTCACCCGACCCGCACCCATCCTACACATACATATGCACATAGGATATTATCACTCACCTTGAAGTCTTGAAGAAAGCTTCCAAGTAAACCGCAACTCGCCAATGGAAAATACCTATTCCATTATCACAATTACAACAATACACTTAGAGTGGATTTACAAATCAACCCAATTCGTCACTTAGTGCAATTTCGACCCAAATGCACTTCCAAGCACAAACCGTGCCCAAAACTAACCAATAATCACTAACACAAGTGAGAATGGTCCTAATACGCCAATTAAACCCGAACTCAAGTGTTAAACATGTGTCATACCCATTTTGACACTTAAACCCTAATTTTGACCCATAAGGTCAAAATCTTACCATTTACAAGTTTTGACACCAAAACACATTTAACTTGGTTTTATACTTCAACTTAATCCATTTCAAGTTTATAAACCTCATTAAATCGTCAAATGGGTCATAATCACCACCAAACCCTAATTTGACCCAAAGTCACAATTAGTCAACCAAATAACCTTAAATGGGTTTCAATATTTCCATAATCACTAACTTAAGTGATTAAACTCAATTTCAAGTCCTAAACATAACCAATTTGTTCACCAACCCAAAATCCACCAACACTAACAATAAACCCGATTACTAGCATCACTAAACCCACTTCATGAGTCTAAATGGGTTTATCAACAAATCAAGTTCAAACCCTAACTTTGAATAGCAAAATCAACAATGAAATTCGGAGTTAGAACTTACCAATACCGCCAAAACGATGCCGTTGACGAGTAGAACAACTTTAATGCTTGAGGTTTGACCCGAAACAACCTCCTTCTTCTCCAAATGGAGTCCTCTCTCACTAGAACTCAATCTCTCTCTAGGGTTTGAGGATGGGAGTGTTTGATGAGTGAGAAATGAGCTCCAATGGAGTTCTAGGTCAGTCTTGATGACCCCAAACCGACCCTAATTGAAAAGACCAAAGTACCCCTCATTTAAACCTTTTAAAAAGGCTGAAAATTGCCTCTGCAACAATCGGCGCGCCGCGCCAGAAGGTGGAGCGCCGCTCCAAATAACTGGAAATTGTGGTCGAGCCCAAAACAGGTTTCAGCAACTTGTTTTGGCCATAACTTTTCGACCGTAACTCCGTTTTCGATGAATCAAATATCGTTGGAAACGTAATAAGATATTCTATCCAATGGTAAGGCTTTGAAACATCAACTCAAACTTTATTTGAGGTTGAAAAGGTACGTACACACCTTGTACCTCAAACAACGTCCAGTATTCTTCGACGGTCGAGCAAGCAACACCTACATGCTGTGCACACTCCATTCACACATCGTACACCTTAAATACATTATGTACAATAAATATTTGGGTCTTACAACTCTCCCCCACTTAGAATCGATCACGTCCTCGTGATCTTCTCCACTTAACCAATCCGGACCTACTCAACGATCCTCAATCATAAGTCCAATACGAATTTTCCTAGACAATTCTTCCCAATGAATCACCTTTAACCACTAAAATCGTCACCCACGATTTATCAAAACCACAATCCGAGCACTAAAACCATGCTCCTTCCCCAACATTGGGAGAAACTCAACTAATCTCGTACCGAGATATCAATCCCTTAGCGTACTATTACCGAGTACAATGCTAGAAGCAACCAAGTCTCAACCTAGGGTCAACAACCCGAAACGATGAAGACCGAAAACATCATAATCCAACGGTTAGAAACCGGTAGCGCCCAAGCGACTATGGCGACGCTAATCCCATGGTGTACAAAATCGACGATCGTCACACCCGTAACAACACGTGAGCGAAACACGGCTATCGCATCACTAATCACACAACACACGAAGGCTGGCCGAAAACACACGCGCCTTAGTGAATCCGAACTACACGCGACTCACTACCTTCACCACAACAACAATTGGGAATGGCCGAACTACACGCGCCATAGTGAATCCGAACTACACGAGAGTCACTATCCCGGAGGAATGACCGAACTACACCAGTCAATTGTGAATCCGAACTACACGAGATTCACTCCTCAATAGAATGACCGAAACCACACGAGTCATTCGTGAATCCGAACTACACGAGATTCACTTCCACAACATCGAGGTTGGCCGAACTACACGAGCCTTAGTAATCCGAAACCACACGAGATTACTACCTCAATAAGATGACCGAACTACTCGAGTCACCATGAATCCGAACTACACGAGATTCATTTAGTTAAGATGACCGAAACCACACGCGTCAGCGTGAATCCGAAACCACACGCGATTCACAATCTCAACATAGGAATGGTACTCGCATTTCCCACCGGTACTCGCATTTCCCGATAGTGTTACACCATACCGACATAACACTACTCCCTTGATGAAGTCAGCGGACCCCAAAGGTCATACTCCACCAATCTCAACACCGGATGAAGTCAGCGGACCCGAAGATCATGCTTCACCGATATAACACCACGCTCATGATGAAGTCAGCGGACCCCGAAAGTCATGCTCCACCAATCACGTATTCCCATGATGAAGTCAGCGGACCCTAAAGATCATGCTTCATCAAATAACCATACCATAATCGAGCAAGAACCACCTATACCAAACATAGGTACCAAACAATAATTCTCCACAAGAGAACCCGACACACACCTCCCTTAACTGGAGGATTTCACCTTGCTCGCCAAACACGTCCATTATCTCTCAACGAGATTTACCACGTTACCACCTCGGTGATGATTCAAATCCAAACCATAAGTATAATTTATCCGAAATTGTACTCTACCACAAATCGACCAAACCAGGTCTCGACAACATTTTCCGGATCTACCAAAAGCATCATCCGAAATCTCACACTAAAACTTCCTCGTGCGGGAGTGTAACTCCCCCACTTAGAACCACGTTCCATATCCACAACTCGTACAACCGCACAATACTACCACAGGTAGACTTTACCAACAATTGGGCTCACACGACCCATTACCACATCTTACTCCAACCTTGAGCACACGAAGGATTTTAACCAACCCTTAAACACTTTGTACGAAAAGTGTACCGCAACACAATCGGAGTCGAACACCACGCTAGTAGGTATAAAAGAGGCACCTAATGTCGCATCATAAAGACTCCATTACCAACACACATCGAGATTTAAAACACTCGATCTCAAGGGTTCCAACCAACCGACGAACCTCATGATTCGTCACTTTAACATCAAAGCGAACACGCGCTTAACAACCAAACACCAAAACCATTTTCGTGGCTTGGTAGAAACGTTTCCCAAATACTAAGGAATGCTTGGTTGCACCAAGTCTTACGCCCTTCGCCCGTCAATCAATCATCAACATAGGGTACTTCCATTAGGAACGTCACCCATAGCATAACACGCACAACAAAGGCACGCAACTCAAACTCAAACGGCATTTAATAAATAATCAAAAGACATATTTATCAAAATTAAACGTACCTTAACGTCTCCTGGCCGCACCCGTCCCCGCTAACTTGGGACATTCCGACTTACGATGTCCTTCTTTTTGGCAATTGAAGCACACCATACCATCACCCTTTGGTACCGAACATTCCCAAGACTTGTGACCCCTCACGCCACAATTGTAACATCTAGCCGCACTAGAATCTGACATACCCGCTCGCGTACCACCCGTGCTCACACTCGGACCCTTAGCCCTCTTACTCGGAGCACCATAAGAAACGACCCTTCGCTCACTTGAAGGTTCACCCTTTTTCGATCGTGAATACGACTCGAAACCTCTAGCCAAGTCGAATAATTCCGAAAACGATTTTGCTTGACCCCGGCTAATTTTACTTTTCAAGTCATCATTCAAGGTCCGATAGAAATCTCCCATCAACAAACGATCATTCCCCAAATACTCCGGACAAAAACGAGCCTTCGCCATAAAGGTCGTCTTGAGAGTACTCAAATCCATAGATCCTTGTCGCAAATTTCACAACTCATTATGCAATTCCCACAAATCGGCCGAAGTCCGGAACTCCTCGAAGAATTCCTCCTTAAAGTCGTCCCACGATAAAGCCATAAACGTCTCGCCACCGACAAGATCAATCTTACCATCCAACCAATCCCTTGCCCTACCCCGCAACAAACTCGTAGCGAGTCTCGTCTTTCTCTCGGGAGGGCAATCAATAGTACGGAAACACCCTTCGACGTCCGAAATCCAAGTTGTGCTTACCAAAGGATCCGGCTTTCCGTCATACATCGGGGGTTTAGTCCTCATGAAGCTCTTAAGATAACGCTCCATTTCACCACTACTTTGAAGTTCGGAATACCTCCTTTCCATTCTTTCTTCTAACGCACCCATTTGCTCCGCAACGGCGGCCGCAACCCTAGCGTTAAACTCCACGTCATTCGCCTCGGTCTCATTTCGCGTCGTCATTCTAAAGAATGCAAAACGATTAGTCCACGAACGTGTAAAGTCGTACGCACGACACAGCCCCATCTTGCTAAACACTCATCGTACATCACTTGTTAGACACGATTTGCACCCGTAATAAGGTTTGCAAGTTCTTATTACGCACACATGCCGCATCGACTCGTTAGTATAACGACCGTCTCGCTCGATGATATACACAAACACAACCAAAATTCTACGCGGTACAAACACACGCGAGAATTATTATCACAACACAACAACATATTAATAATATCCGCATTACTAATATAAACGTTAGTCAACCTATAGCCAAGGCACTAACCAAACCCATTCCGACCCGTAATCCTACAAGTCCCGCAACAAATTAAGCACACACAAAAGTCTAAGTCTAGGCACCTATCTCAAGTCACCTAAATCCCTTAGACCATGCTCTGATACCACTTGTAACAACCCAAACCAAAACCACGACAATTCCCGTTAAATTTCACAACTAAAAAAAAATTTTCTGGTGCAGTTCATTTGCGCGGCGCGCCAGGTGGGTGCGCGGCGGCGCGCCAAACCTGTCTGTCCGGAAAGTCTTTAAACGCGAAAATGTTTGACTAGTTCCCGACATTTTTAGCCAAAACGCTTTTAACCATAAATTCATATATATAAAACTAGCACGTTCTATTAATAAAATTATGTTTACGAAGCGGGGCCCACATCGTCCCAAATTATCCTTTAAGTATCAAAATACAATTTTCGACCATAAGACTTTTAATACAAAATAAAGCCGAGCATGGCGATTGGGGATACGCTACCCAATCCTAATAAATCCAAAAGCAAGCCTTCTACGCAAACTATGCAAGTCCTCTAATCCTCGCGCTTACCCGAGCCACCATCCGCATGCAATCTATAAAAAGAGTCAACAACGAGAGGGTAAGCTAACACTTAGTGAATGATAATATACTACCTACATATATATGTATAAAATGGACACGCCACAAAATAACAAATACCGCATACCGAGGCATCCATATAAGGCACTACACTAAGCATACCGTACGATCTCTAAGCAACGAGCTAAAGATACAACAACAATATAAGTTCACCAACGACGATGTGAACAACGCCAAATAGCTACACCCGGAGGGTTAGCTACAACACAACAATACATTAATATAACAATATAAACGAACAAGGTTAACACCTTAACCCAATACCGAGAACCAAATACCACAATGAAGATTGGCCGAACTACACAAGCCTTAGTAATCCGAAACCACACGAGATTACTATCTTCACAACATCGAGGTTGGCCGAACTACACGAGCCTTAGTAATCCGAAACCACACGAGATTACTACCTCAATAAGATGACCGAACTACACGAGTCACCAAGAATCCGAACTACACGAGATTCATTTCCACAATACAATAAGATGACCGAAACCACACGCGTCATCGTGAATCCGAATACACACGCGATTCACTTCTCAATATTATACCCTTCGCCATTGGGGTTATATCAACCACATCACAACCACGTGTGATAATGTACACGCGAACGCGTACTTCGCCAAAGATGGTCAACCAAAACGCACAACCGTGCCAATTAGACTCATACAAAAGTCCATCAAATCCATCTATATGTGAAGTGAGCTCTATAGCCGAGAATCACTTCACCCGACCCGCACCCATCCTACACATACATATGCACATAGGATATTATCACTCACCTTGAAGTCTTGAAGAAAGCTTCCAAGTAAACCGCAACTCGCCAATGGAAAATACCTATTCCATTATCACAATTACAACAATACACTTAGAGTGGATTTACAAATCAACCCAATTCGTCACTTAGTGCAATTTCGACCCAAATGCACTTCCAAGCACAAACCGTGCCCAAAACTAACCAATAATCACTAACACAAGTGAGAATGGTCCTAATACGCCAATTAAACCCGAACTCAAGTGTTAAACATGTGTCATACCCATTTTGACACTTAAACCCTAATTTTGACCCATAAGGTCAAAATCTTACCATTTACAAGTTTTGACACCAAAACACATTTAACTTGGTTTTATACTTCAACTTAATCCATTTCAAGTTTATAAACCTCATTAAATCGCCAAATGGGTCATAATCACCACCAAACCCTAATTTGACCCAAAGTCACAATTAGTCAACCAAATAACCTTAAATGGGTTTCAATATTTCCATAATCACTAACTTAAGTGATTAAACTCAATTTCAAGTCCTAAACATAACCAATTTGTTCACCAACCCAAAATCCACCAACACTAACAATAAACCCGATTACTAGCATCACTAAACCCACTTCATGAGTCTAAATGGGTTTATCAACAAATCAAGTTCAAACCCTAACTTTGAATAGCAAAATCAACAATGAAATTCGGAGTTAGAACTTACCAATACCGCCAAAACGATGCCGTTGACGAGTAGAACAACTTTAATGCTTGAGGTTTGACCCGAAACAACCTCCTTCTTCTCCAAATGGAGTCCTCTCTCACTAGAACTCAATCTCTCTCTAGGGTTTGAGGATGGGAGTGTTTGATGAGTGAGAAATGAGCTCCAATGGAGTTCTAGGTCAGTCTTGATGACCCCAAACCGACCCTAATTGAAAAGACCAAAGTACCCCTCATTTAAACCTTTTAAAAAGGCTGAAAATTGCCTCTGCAACAATCGGCGCGCCGCGCCAGAAGGTGGAGCGCCGCTCCAAATAACTGGAAATTGTGGTCGAGCCCAAAACAGGTTTCAGCAACTTGTTTTGGCCATAACTTTTCGACCGTAACTCCGTTTTCGATGAATCAAATATCGTTGGAAACGTAATAAGATATTCTATCCAATGGTAAGGCTTTGAAACATCAACTCAAACTTTATTTGAGGTTGAAAAGGTACGTACACACCTTGTACCTCAAACAACGTCCAGTATTCTTCGACGGTCGAGCAAGCAACACCTACATGCTGTGCACACTCCATTCACACATCGTACACCTTAAATACATTATGTACAATAAATATTTGGGTCTTACATTGTAATTCTCAATCTTTAAGAGTCAATCTTTAGGATTGAGTAATATCAGTCTTAAAAGCTGATTTTTGATCTTTTAAGGAGATTATCCTTTCTGGGGATCTGATTCATTAGTCTTATCCAGCTAATTTGCACGGCGTCCTCCCCATTTTACAAGACAGATCCTCTCATGGTTAGGATAAGTCTGACCACTTGGCGACCCTGTTTGATGCTGAGGTCCGTGGATTTCCTGCTGATTTTAGTGATGACTTTTCTAGATTTTTCGTCAACCTACAGCTGGTCTGGACGACAACTTCATGACCTAAATCAAGAAGCGCGTGTCTTTTTCGAAAGACTTTACTTCCTTTTAATGATGGAACTGATTCATCGTGTAGATCCATCTTTCTTATAGTAAATCGGGTAAAACTGTTTAGTTTAGTCCAAAGCAAAAGTATCTTCAATTATTTGTTACAGAAATATGTGATATATGTTTAAAATATCTTGTTAAATTTTCCCACACTTGGCTTTTATTTTCCTTTTTATTGTCCTCTATTCCATTTTAAATGAATTCTAACATTTTGGGTTGTTTCTCAATTTATGTCCTTTCCGAGGTAACAATAATTTCGGTGTTTAACACCTAGTTTTATCGTTCATAAATATGTATAAACATGATTTTGAATTCATTTAATTGAAAATTTTGAAAATTTTACTAGAATTGGGTAGTCAGTATATAAGACTAGGGTTGTTCTTTATTATCAGAGAGCACTAGATTCTAATACAACTACTGCGTTACTAGTATTTTTAATGGTAACCAAGTGTTTAAATCAAAAAAATTTTAAAATTCCGAAAGAATTTAACCCCTTCCCACACTTAAGATCTTGCAATGCCCTCATTTGCAAGAAATCAGTAACAATTTAAATTATTGAGGGTGATTAGCATAGAAAAATGATTAAATTTTACCAAAGTTTCCAAACATATTGGCGTTTGTTTGTTGAATGATAAATGGTGCACATCATTTGTTCATTCCGTCTTGTTGTTACATCACATTTGTTTTTCGTTTTGTCGTCAAAAGTACTAGCTTTTGCTGAACTTAATGCCAGTCTTTGAAAATGCGCTGTTTTACCCTGTTTTGTATAATTGAAAATATACATACATACAAATATAAACATGCATGGCAATTTGAAATGGGACTTAAAATCCCACTTTCAAATCAAAAATGAAACATTAGTACTAAATAATAAAAATATTAAACAATACATAAAAGTATCATAATATAAAGTGTTTAAACACAAATAAACAGAAATAATAAAAATTAAAATCATATAAATTACCAACCGGAACTAAATCAATCTGGATAGGGGTTCCAGTTCATGTCATCGTCCGGGTTCCATGGTTGGTGATAGGTATACTGGTATGCCTGGTTAGGATCGTAGAGAGTATAAGGCGGTCTCATCTCGGGCTGTTGTGGAGGATAGTAAGTTGGTCTGGTCGGGATGTAGGGCTCCTGAGGTGACAGCCGGCTCATAATCTAATGATGATGATAGTCCCATCTATCATGCTATCGTCGCCTGGAATGCTCGTAATCATTCCGGGCTTGCCACTGCTCCATCCGACGAAATCTCTCCGCGTTTGTCATGTCTACCTCATCTACACGCTGGTAGACATCAGTCATAGCCTCCCGAATGACATCCCTAATGTCATCCGCTTCCTCCATCTCCTCATCTGAGCCTGTCTCTACCTGAGGTTGACTATCTACATAGGGTATTGCCTGGTTGCGTCTACTCTTCAATACCTTAGCACCCGCATAAACCTTCAATCCTAAAAGCTCAACCTGTTCCCTACATTTCATAAGTTGACCCCCTTGATCCTTATCTACACCTAAATACTCTCCAATGAGAGAAACAAAAATACCTCCTCCAATTATCCCCACTTCCTGTATTCCTTCAACCATCTTAGATAAATAAAAACCAACACAGCAGGGGATATTAACAAAGCCTCTTGGGTCTCGAATACACTTTAGGTAAAATAAATCATGTAAGGTCAATTTTTCCTTGTTGTGACCTCTCTGTGTAATCGAGTTAGCCAAAAATCTATGAATTATACGAAGCTCGGCTCTGTTAATATGTAAGTAGGTATGTGTTCCTCCCCGCCCAAAAACATTATAATCGGACATACGCCTCCAAACGGCGTTCGCATCAAAATTCCTATCTACTCTTTCACCACGATAAATCAAATTCATACAATTGGGTAGTAGTAATTCAGCGGGAGTATATATCTGTAATGCCCTGGCCATGTCCAGCATGGACATCCTGTACATCCTACCACCAAGTATAAATCTAAGAAAACTTCTATCATCTAATCTATCTACATCTACATTTAACTCTATAGTACTCATCAGCTCAACACACCATTCCTTATATATAGGTCTACGAATGGTGAATAGACGTTCCCAATCAGTAAAAGAAGAACTGTCATACCTTTGAATCAGATGCTCCCTAACACGGTCAGCTAGTTGGACCCTTTCCAAAGGATCCCAATCAATTACCCTAGGCACCTCTACATCTTTCATTATTAATTTGAATTTATTACTTTGATATGCCGGGTAATCTCTCCATCGTCTATCGAATCTCAGATTAGGATGCAATGTGTGTTCAGGAATCGTTGGGTATTCTACAGGTGGATGCATCGGAAATACTATGAATTCATTAAGAAACTGTAGCGGATCATAATAAGGTACATGTTGATCAGGCTGATGTTGTTGTTCCTGTTGTTGTTCTGGTTCAGGTTCATATTGCATTTCTGGTTCTGGTTCTGGAACTGGAGCAGGTCGTCTAGATGGTGATGATGATGATGAACCTCCAGTATTGGCTCTCTGCAAAACACATTAAACACAAAATTTGTGCATCCAAATATGCATTAGTGTTAGCAAAATAACAACTTAAAATAATCACAATAACATGTTCAATCAAAATTAAACTTTTACACATTTTCACAATTTTTTTTACAATTTTACACTTTTTCAAATAAGCACATATGAAAATGTATACAAAGTTCATAAGCATTTAACTCAAATAACATGTTAAAATAACCTTTACTAACAATTAAACAAGTCTCAAATGGCAATTATATCAAATTAATCAAGTTCATGAATTTTGCACCTAAAAAGTCCACTTTAATCTTCAAAAATCATGTTTAGGATTAAAGTTTGGATCATTTAGCTACCTAAACATGTTACACTACTCAATTTAGCAATAATTCATGACAAAAATCGGCCATAACCTGTTTATATCAAAAGGCCCCAAATTGCTCAAGAACACAAAGCCTAGATTTCTAAAAATTTTGAAATTTTTGGCTTCAAATCATGTTAAATAGCATCAATCTAAGTTATACATGCATAAAATACTAACAATTTAACTCTAATTACACTAGAAATTAACAAAATTGCGTTAGGTAAAATATAGCTCAAGAACACTAAAAATTAAATTTAAAGAGATTTAGGGGTGAAATTGTTACCCTTTTTGATAAACTCCTTATCAAATTCATGTTTAGAGCGGATTGTAGCGAGAAATTTGGTTGATTTTGGTGTTAAATTGGTGATTTTAGGATATAATATGTGTATGTGTTCGTGTATGTTGTGTGTGTTTTTGTGGGAAGCAGAACAACTCGATTGACTTTCGATCCTGGCCAATTTTTCAGCCTCATGCGATCGCATGAGGTTGGAGTGCAAACCCCATGCGATCGCATGGGGGTCCGGGTACAGTGATTTTGGCTTCTTTTTTTTATATAAAATCTTATAACTTATAAAACATATAATTAATAAAATTTTAAAAATTTGTTTCTTTTTAGGATGAGGGCGTTTCGGATCGTTGTCCTAATCTGTCCCTCGATAAAATTTTAAAATTTGTCAATCAAAGCGCGGTTTTAAAAGTAAAGATTTTTGGGTTTTTTAAATGTTTTTGGCATACTTTAGTTCAATAAGATTAAAAATAATGATAATAAAAGTTCTCGTCCCTCCCTTGGGTAAAGCAATTTCGGTACAATGACCTAGTCTTCAACTCACGATGAATTTTTAGAAATCAATTTTTAACTTAGAGAATTAAAGTAAATTTTTTTTGTTTTTAAATTTACACCAAACATAAATTTAAAATGCATAAAATTAAAAATTTATATTATTAAAATTATAAATTCACACCAAACTTAAATTATATTTTTGTTTTTATACAACAAACTTATATTAAAAATATTAATTTTTCAAATATTTACAAACTTAAATATATTTATTTATTTTTTTTTCAAAAGGGTTTAAAATATCAATTTAATATTAATTTTAAAAACAAAGTAAAAATAAAAATAAAAATCTTTTTGGTCTTTTATCCCACTTTAATCAATCAAATATTATCAAAAACATACGCCCTCTTTTCGGTAAAGTAATTTCGGTTACATAACCTAGTTTAACTCATGACGAATTTTTGAAATATTTTGGGTTGATTGATTAAATATATTTATACCTTAAGAATAAACGGTAAATTTCGCAGTGATGTAATAAATTTTTGTATGACATCAATAATTTTGGTTACGCATACCTAATTTTATTGAGTACCAATTTAATACTTTATAGCGAACGATTTAGCGTTTATTATCAAAAGGTTAAAAATAAAAATAAAAACTGAAAACTGTACAAACTTACCTGTGAAATAGAATTCTTAGTGACCTGCTCTAGCCCACTCATAAGATAGTCGGACTAATTGGTTTTCCATAGCTACATAGGCGTAACCTCGAGCATTCAACGTTTTTTCTTCTAAACATATGAATGGTCCATCTCTGCATAGCGTAACAAATTCGGTATTGGAATATGTCTGATTTGTCGAGCATTTTCCTTCGTGTGACCATTTTCCGCATTTGTGACATCTTTCAAGGTATCGTGCTCTTCTTTTCGCTGCGGATTTTGATTTTCCTTTACCAAACTGTAACTTATTATTTTCGTTCCTGGATTCTTTTCTTACTCCGTCCAATTTACCTCTAATTAATGATACTATTTTACTTGGAAGGGTGTCATTATTACTTTTAGTGATTAAAGCGTGTAGCATTAGACCATGGTTTAATTCACAGGAAGTCTTCATCTCGTAAAACCTAAAAAAAATAAAAATTCAGAATAGGGGGAGAAGACTAGTTCTTTAGGGTCTGCTAGGGAAAGACCATTCGGATTCCATTTTCGAGAACTACACGAAAACAGAAAATCTAACTCTAACAGAAATACATATTACCCTAAAAAGATTCGAACCTCCCCACACTTAGTTGAAATTGTGATTAACGTTATTTTCAATTGGATCATCAACAACTTGTATATCTCTGACTTTTACTTCAATCCATTTGTTGATTTCCTCCGTAACTTTCACAAATTCAACTAACATCGCCTTTTCTTTTGACGATAAATTGGATATTAATCGGTTACATAACTTAAAGTTTCCCTTAATCTTAGCATCGTGAATCTGTTTATAAAGTTTCTTCATTGAACTGTTAAAAATGGGTTCATCTAATTTCTTATCATCAACGGGGTTCTTTGTGATCGAATCATCATTAAGTGTTTCTTCATCTTCCCCACACTTATGCGTTTTTATTGGTCTAACAGTTTTGGTTGGTGGAGATCTAAACTTTCGGTTACAAAGGTGATCGATTTATCACCATCCCTAAGTGTCATTCTACCTTCTCTTACATCAATGAATGCCTCGGTGGTTGCTAAAAATGGGCGACCTAAAATTAGAGGAATATCAAGGTTTTCCTCCATATTAATTACTATGAAGTTTGCAACAAAGGTCAAACTTCCCACGTTAACAAGTAAATTATTTGCTATTCCAACCGGGTGTTTAATGGTTAGGTCAAATGATTGAACACCTATTTTGGTTGGTTTTAATTTAATCATACCTAATCTTTTGTATAACCAAAGAGGCATAATATTTGCACTTGTTCCTAAATCTGCGAGTCCATTATATACAGCACCATCATTAAGCAAGCAAGAAATGATAAATTCACCCGGGTCTCCTGCTTTAGTAAGTCGCGTTGGTTTGTAAACCTTTTTCGGGTGTTCTTTCAATTCTATTTGAACTTCTTGTTCATATTTTTCTTCGTTTCTTGGAATGGGAGGTTTGTATAAGAATTCTTCTTCATCACTCCAATTTGAATCCTCCCTATTTTCCAATTTTGATTTTTCATATGTTGTTGATAACATATTTATGTTTTCATTTTTAGGATTTTCTTGGGTGGTGAAATTATGATTGACTTCATTGTCAACTTCCATCGGACCATGTATGTAATGTTTAACTCTGTGACCATTAACCTTAAATTCAATCCCATTTGAATTTATTAACTCTATTGTTTCGTATGGGAAAACTCTTTTGACTATGAATGGTCCAGACCATCTTGATTTCAATTTTCCAGGAAATAGCTTGAATCGTGAATTGAAAAGAAGAACTTTGTCTCCTTCTTTAAATTCTTTTGAACTTCTGATTCTTTTATCATGCCATTTCTTCGTTCTTTCTTTATAGATTAACGAATTTTCGTATGCTTCATGTCTTAATTCTTCTAATTCGTTTAGTTGACTTAATCGTAGACGTCCGGCTTCATGTAAATCAAGATTACATGTCTTCAAAGCCCAAAATGCTTTGTGTTCAATTTCTACTGGAATATGATATGCTTTTTCGTAAACGAGTTTAAAAGGTGTGGTTCCAATTGGAGTTTTATAGGCTGTTCTAAAAGCCCAGAGTGCATCCTCCAATTTCATGGACCATTCCTTCGGATTTGATCCTACGGTTTTCTCTAGAATACGTTTTAAAGCTAGGTTGGTATTTTCAACTTGTCCACTTGTTTGTGGATGATAAGCAGTGGAGATTTTATGAGTTACTCCATATCTTTTAAGAACTTTCTCAAGTTGATTATTACAAAAATGAGTACCCCGATCACTTATTAAAGCTTTCGGTGTTCCAAACCTAGCAAAAAGACATTTTAAAAAGTTGACTACGACTCTTGCATCGTTAGTTGGGAGATCTTGTGCTTCCGCCCATTTAGATACATAATCAATGGCAACGAGAATGTAGATATTTTTATGAGATTTTGGAAATGGACCCATAAAGTCAATACCCCAAATGTCAAATACTTCACATACTTGAATGACATTTTGTGGCATTTCATCACGTTGACTTATTTTTCCGGCCCTTTGACAAGCATCACAGGATTTGCAAAGAAGGTGTGCGTCTTTGAAAATTGTAGGCCAATAGAATCCAGCATCGTAAACTTTTCTTGCTGTTAGTTGAGGCCCATAATGCCCTCCTGTTGGTCCTGTGTGACAATGGTTTAAGATTTGACTAGCTTCGTCTCCGAATACACATCGGCGTATTATTCCATCGGGACAACTTTTAAACAAATGTGGATCTTCCCAGAAATAGTGTTTTATATCACTAAAGAATTTCTTTCGTTTTTGGTACGACAATCCTTTTTCAAGGAATCCACATACTAAGTAGTTTGCATAGTCTGCAAACCATGGAATTTCATTATAATCTATCTTCAATAGATATTCATCAGGAAAGTTGTCTTCTATGGCCGATTCATTTAGAACTTCTAATTCGGGATTTTTAAGACGAGAAAGATGATCAGCGGCGAGATTTTCTGCTCCCTTTTTATCTCGGATTTCAATATCGAACTCTTGTAAGAGTAAGATCCAAAGGATTAATCGTGGTTTAGCATCTTGTTTCGAAAATAGGTATCTAAGAGCAGAATGGTCGGTATAGAACACCGTTTTAGCTAGAACGAGATATGAACGAAATTTGTCAAAAGCAAAGACAATAGCAAGGAGTTCTTTTTCAGTAGTTGTATAATTTTTTTGTGCTCCTTGTAACGTCTTACTAGCATAATATATAGGTTGAAATTATTTTTCAATCCTTTGTCCTAAAACTTCTCCCATTGCAAAATCACTTGCATCGCACATAAGTTCGAATGGTAGATTCCAATTTGGAGTTATCATGATCGGCGCATTAGTGAGTTTTTCTTTAAGAATATTAAAAGATTTGATGCATTCATCCGAAAAGATGAATGGAGCATCCTTTTCTAGGAGTTTATTCATAGGAGTGGTAATTTTAGAAAAATCTTTTATGAAACGTCGATAAAAACCGATATGCCCTAGAAAACTCCTAACTCCTCTAACATTGGTGGGATGTGGAAGTTTAGCAATTACATCTACTTTAGCTCTATCCACTTCAATTCCTTCCTTTGAAATTTTATGACCAAGAACGATGCCTTCTTTAACCATGAAATGGCATTTCTCCCAATTAAGTACTAGATTTGATTGTTCGCATCTAATAAGCATTCGTTCAAGATTAATTAGACATGATTCAAATGTATCACCGAAGACTGAAAAGTCATCCATGAAAACTTCCATTCATTCTTCTATCATGTCATGAAAAATCGCCATCATGCACCTTTGAAAGGTTGCAGGGGCGTTGCAAAGTCCAAATGGCATGCGTTTGTAAGCAAAAGTACCATAAGGGCACGTGAATGTGGTTTTTTCTTGGTCCTCGGGTGCTATTGGAATTTGAAAATATCCGGAAAAACCATCAAGAAAACAATAGTAACTATTTCCGGCTAATCTTTCCAACATTTGATCAATAAAAGATAAGGGAAAGTGATCTTTTCTGGTGACGTCATTTAATTTTCTATAATCAATACAAACACGCCATCCTGTTACAGTCCTAGTAGGAATAAGCTCATTTTTCTCATTTATGATGACAGTCATGCCACCCTTCTTAGGTACGCATTGAACTGGGCTTACCCATGGACTATCAGAGATTGGATAAATTAAACCTGCATCTAGCAGTTTAATAATTTCTTTCTTAACAACATCTTGCATATTAGGATTTAGTCTTCGTTGGCGTTGCACATACGTTTTATGACCTTCTTCCATAAGGATTTTATGTGTGCAATATGAAGGACTTATTCCTTTAATATCATGAATTTTCCATGCAATGGCTGGTTTATGAGCTTTTAGCACAGAAATGAGTTGAGATTTTTCATTTTCAGTAAGAGAAGACGATATTATTACAGGTAATTCAGATTCACCATGTAAATAAGCATATTCCAAATGGTTTGGAAGTGGCTTTAACTCTAATGTCGGTGGTTCTTCTATCGATGATTTGTATCGATATATGTCTTCCTCTTTTAGCATTTGAATTTCTTCTGTTGTTGGTTCATATCCATTAGCCATAAGTGTAGCTAACATTTCAGTTTCATCAATTGGTTCAGTACCTTCTCCTAAAGAGCATTCTCCTGTTCCTTGTAATTCTGGAAATTCTTCTAATAATTCTGCATGTGAATCTATAGTTTGAATATAATAACATGTATCATCTGCAGATTGCGGTTGTTGCATTGCTCTATCCACAGAAAAGGTAACACTCTCGTCCTCTATACTTAGGGTCAGTTTCTTACCAAACACGTCTATTATTGCTTTAGCTGTGTTTAAGAATGGTCTTCCTAATATGAGAGGAACTCGAGAATCTTCTTCCATGTCCAGAATAACAAAATCTACTGGAAATACTAAAGTACCAACTTTAACTAGCATATTCTCCATTATCCCTCTAGGATATTTTACTGATCTATCGGCTAGTTGTATACTTATTCTTGTTAGTTTCAATTCTCCAAGGTCTAGTTTAGTGTATTGTAAATACGGCATTAGATTTATACTAGCACCTAAGTCTGCCAATGCTTCTATTGAACTAAGACTACCCAGAAAACATGAAATTGTGAAACTTCCTGGATCTGATAATTTTTCTGGTATCTTATTCAATAGCACTGCTGAACAATTAGCATTCATAGTAACAGCCGAGAGTTCTTCCATTTTCTTTCTATTAGTGATTAGATCTTTCAAGAATTTAGCATATCTAGGCATTCCTAAAATCACATCAATGAAAGGAAGATTAACATTTATCTGTTTAAACATATCCAAGAATTTGGATTGCTCGGCTTCAAGTCTCTCTTTTCTCATTTTACTCGAGTAAGGAAGTGGTGGTTGGTATGGTTTAACATAAGGTTTAGCTTTAACTGTGTTATCTTCATTAACCTTTCTAACTATCGGTTATGTTTCCTTTTCTTGCTCAGGTTGTGGTTCTTATGGAGTAGGAATAGCATCATCAGAAATTACAGGTATTTTAGGTGGTTTAAGTGTAATACCACTTCTTGTGGTAATAGCTTTAGCTGTTTTATTCCGGGGGTTAGCATTAGTATCACTAGGTAGACTTCCCGGTTTTCTTTCACCTATCAACCTTGCTAGGTTGCTTACTTTTGTTCCAGATTTTGAATAGAAGCTTGTTGATTTCTAAATGCTTGAGCATTTTGTTCATTGGTTTGTTTCTGAGATATGAAAAACTGTGTTTGAGATTCAACTAGCTTCGACATCATGTCTTCTAAATTTGACTTTTTATCATCGGTTTGTGGTGGTTTGTTTTGAAAAATAGGTCTTTGCTGATTGTAAGTATTGTTAGATACTTGTTGATTGATAGGACCTTGTTGGTTGTTGTATGGAACATTTAGGTTATAATTCTGATTTTGATTGTAGATCGGTCTTGGCGGTTGATAATTATTCTGATAATTATTTCCAGGCCTTTGGTTTATGTATGAAATATTCTCTCTTTGTTCCATTGTTAGTTCAATACTAAGACAATCTTTTGTCAAATGTGGTCCTCCACACTGCCCACAACTAATTCGTATTGAGTGAATCTCTTTAGTCATCTTTTCCATTCGTCTTTCGACATCATCTATCTTTGTGGAAATGGAATCTAAGTCATGGCTAGAATCGGCTCTAGCTGCTTTAGATGATCTAACGATATCTTTTTCTTGGTGCCACTCATGTGAGTGGGAAGCAGTGTTATCAATAATTTTGTAAGCATCAGTTGCTGTTTTCTTCATAATGGAACCACCAGCTGCTATATCGATGTCTTTCCTTGTAGTGATGTCGCATCCTTGGTAGAATATTTGTACTATTTGACAAGTGTCTAAACCATGTTGCGGACATCCTCTCAATAACTTTCCAAATCTTGTCTACGCCTCATATAGAGTTTCATTTGGCTTCTGTGTGAACGTAACAATTTCTCCTTGAAGTCTCACGGCTTTAGATGCCGGAAAGAATTGTTTAAGAAATTTTTCAACTAAAACGTCCCATGTATCAATCGCCCCTTCAGGTAACGATTCCAACCAATCGTTGGCTTCTCCCTTTAAAGTCCAGGGAAATAACATGAGATATATCTGTTCATCCTCAACTTCTCGAATTTTAAATAGAGTGCAGATCCTATTAAAGGTACGAAGATGTTCATTTGGATCTTCCTTCGGCGCACCACTAAATTGGCATTGATTTGTTACCATGTGTAGGATTTGTCCACTGATTTCATAATCTGGCGCATTAATGTCAGGTTGAGTAATTGCGTGACCTTGGCCAGTGCGTTTAGCTCTCATTCGGTCTTCCATACTTAAAGGTTTCAGATTCTCCATAATTAAATTTGTTGAATCTGAATCACTAGAGGATTCTGATTTAATGGTTAGTTCCTCAACAATCTCTGTTTGAATGATTGGTAGTTCAGGATCTCGGAATCGTCCCTGAATATTCTCCGGATTCTCAATTGTGAGGTCGGGTTCAAAAAATGGATTATCGAAAATTTGAATTGGAGTACTTGGTCGACTAGATGACGATTCTAAAGAAAAATCAACGGTGACAATATTTGCTAGATGTCTTGATCGAGTTACAGGTGGTGAACGTACAAAAAGTGGTTAACGTTTTGCTCGGTGCATTCACTGAATATCCTATTAGTTTTTTAAAAGAAAAAAAAATTATATAAGTTATCAAATTAATAGACTTTTCTGATTTTGCCCACGTTTTGAATAGCCAAAAGATGCAGCAGAGGGGCAGGATTCGTTTGGTCTCAATATAATTGAGTACTGTTTGGCTCCAATAACCTGGTCCACGTACAAATCCAACTATTACTACGAACCAGAAAATTTTGATGTCTATCAATTTAACCACTTAAAAATAATTTTTCGTTTAAATTTAAAGAAATTCTAGATAAGAAATAGAAAAAAAAAATCTAAGTCCTAAAAACTAGAATGTCGAGAAATAAGAAAGAAAAAGAGCGCGTCGAAATACGTCGAAAAATAAAAGGCCGAAAAATAATAGGCGTCGAAAAATAAAAATAAGAAAGTAGTGCGTCGAAACTTAAAAAGGAATTAAAAACTAAGAATTAAAAGTTGCGTCTAAAAATATTAAAGCTTAAAAGAAAAACTATATCCCAAATGGCAATAACTTAAAAAGGTACTAAAATATAAAAACGGCGTCGCAAAATTCTAAAGCACTTAAATCTTAGTCTAAAGAAAAAGCACTTAAGGGATTTTACGGCAAAGCCTAAAAATCTAGAAGTAAAAATAACTATGGCAAAAACTATAACTTGAAACTAAAAACGAGCGAAAAATACAAATATTACGCTAAAACGAATAAAAAGGTACAAAATATAAAAATATACTTAAAGTTGTAAAAAGTATAATTTTTATAAAAATATTATTTTTATATTATTTATTTTATAAAAGTATTAATTTTATAATTTAATAAAACTAATTAAACTAAAAATACAAATTAATAATAAAAACTAAACTAATAATTAAAAACTAAAAACCTAATTAGGGTTTATATTAATAATTAATATTAATTAAAACCCTAATTCGATACAGCTAAGGTATCAGGCCTGTCCAGTCAACTCATGCGATCGCATGAGTTTTCTGTTCTGGAGCCATGCGATCGCATGGGCCTTGGATCCGGGCCAAATGCTGGGCTGCTACAGTGATCGGGCCGAGAGTTTTTTATATTTTTTTTTCTCTGTTTTAATTTTATGTTTTATATTAATACAAAATATTTAAATAAAATTTATATTTTTACAAACTAAAAATAAAAATACTTTACAGTTATATATATATATATATTTAACAAACTATTAAAAATATTTATATTTTTATATTTTCGTATATTTAAAACGTATTTTTACATAAGCGTATTTTTATAAAAGGAAACTAAAAATTCAAAAATCTTTTTTTTTATATAGCATTGCGCTTACGGCGTTTTAGTGTTCCCCGGCAGCGGCGCCAAAAATACTTGATGTGTGCGAGGTGTACTAGGAAATAGTATTATTTTTACAATGAAATACTATAAAATACGATACAATTTTACACAAGATATTTATTTATTTATAGAATGGATATACCTAAACCTTGCTACAACACTTATAGGCAGTGTACCTAATCGTACAGTAGTGTAGTTTTTAGTAAGTCTGCTTCGTTCCACAGGGATACACTTAAACAAGCTTAACGCTATATTAGTTTTAATTTATAAAAAAAACAAATATATATATAAGTAATGTTATTATTATAAAAAGGGGGTTTTTACCGTTTAATGACCGGTTTGGCGATTTTTAAAACTTTAGTCGCAGTTAAAACCTAATATAAAATATTAAAAATAAATATAACTTAATTTAAAGCGTAAAGTAAATAACGATAATGAAATTGCGATAAATAAAAATGCGATAAATAAAAAGTACAACAATTAAAGAGTACGATAATTAAAAGTGCAATTAAATACAATGACAATAAATAAAAGTGCGACAATTAAAAGTGCAATTAAATATAAAATAAAGGAAATTAAATGTGAAATAAAGGAATTATGCTTATTTAAACTTCCGTAATCATGATGGTTGACGTGTTGATTTTTAGTTTATTCCCATGGGTTAATTGTCCTTTGTCCTGGATTATTCGATATGTCCATACGGATTTGTCCATAATAGTCCATCAGTCATAAATATAAAGTGAGAAAGTCTTCATCAAATTATTCTTATTCCCGAAGTCAAATATTCCAACTAATTGGGGATTCGAATTGTAACAAGGTCTTAATACTTTGTTTAATGAATACACCAGGTTATCGACTGCGTGTAAACCAAGGTTTTACTACTTTGTTAACAATTACACCAATTACCCTTGAATGTAATCCACCCCTGTTTCAACAAGTCTATTAACTATTAATCTAGTTCCGTGTCCGGTAAAATGAACAATTATTGGTATTTATAGATATCCCGCCCACCGTACCCAGTCAAGCGTATGTGGTTATATATAAATACGTAAAATTATAAGTCTATATATTAAATTAACGAGGTATCGTTTAGTTAATATAAAAACCCATTAATAGCCCATAGTCTAATTTCTACAAGTGTCGTTCTTTTGTCCAAACCCCAATTATGGTACAAAGCCCAATTACCCAATTTTAATATTTAGTCTAACATCATGATTACTTCGGCATTAAATAAGCATAATAATAACTTAGCTACGAGACATTAATTTAAAAATAACATTAACCATAACTTACAGTGATTTAAAAATAGCGTAGCGTTACACGGACAGAATTTCGACTTACACTCTTACAACATTCGCTAACATACCCTTATTATTAGAATTAAAATTGAAATTAAAATTAAAATTAAAATTAATATATATATATATATATATATATATATATATATATATATATATATATATATATATATATATATATATATATATATATTCGTATGATAGATAGAGAGATAGGATGATATATATTGAACCAAAACACGCGAATTTATAGCAATGTGGCCTGTCACCTACCACCATGCGATCGCATGGAACTAAAGCTTCCAGGCCATGCGATCGCATGGCCCCTTTTTCCAGCTCACATAAGTTTGTTTCTTTGTATGCCGACGGTTTAATATATAAATATAATATATAAATAATTATAAGAATTATTTAAATATTATATTATATTTATGTGCATAGTTGACTTGTAATTTTTAGTCCGTTGTGTCGAGCGTTGAGAGTTGACTTTGGTCCCGCTTCCGGATTTTCGAACGTCCTTGCGTACAATTTAATATCTTGTATTTTGTGTTTTGAACCTTGTACTCTTGTAATTTTGAGACGTTTCTTATCAATAATTGGAACCACTTTGATTGTATTTTGTACTTTTGCGTCTTCAATTTGTCGAATCTGTCTTTTGTCTTCACCTTTTATTATTTAAACGAATATCACTTGTAAATAGAACAATTGCAACTAAAAGCCTGTCTTTCTTGAGGGATAATGCTATGAAATATATGTTCGTTTTTAGCATTATCAGACCCTACCCGAACATGTTGACTTTTTCGTTGACTTTGACTTGACCAAAGTTGACTTTTATTCAAACTTAACCAATACTTTGTTTAATCATAATAACCTCTCTGTTGTACTTGTATCTTGCATGAAACTTGACAACGTGATTCACATGCTATATAATCGAGTCATAACAAGCCATATGACTAATTGAACACTTTGACCGACTTTATACTTTACCGATATTGATACAACCTATTGTTTAGGTCAAGACTAGCATTCGTTCTTACACACGTTAACTTTGTGAAGTATATTTATTCTCGTGCACTCAAGGTGAGATCATAGTCCCACTTTTACTCTTTTATACTTATACTTGGGATGAGAAAACATAAACGTTTCGTTTTACAAAGTGAACACAAGTACGAAAACAAACATTCTACGTACGAGTTAGAACAGAAATCCTCAAGTCTAATTATCATTAGTTACACTTGTAGGGTATAAGCGAGAACTTATGTTGTGTGGCCATACGGGTTTGACAAACCCTCATTCGGATGAATGAAACATATCTTCGGGATATAGTGTAGGTTCTAACACTATGATGCATAGGTACTATTCAGTTAAGTCTTGATAAATGGGTGTTCGTGATACAAACAACAACATTTAGAATGTAAACGATTTGGATAATCACTTATTACTAAATATTGTGGTTCAATACAATATACTTACTAAACCTATGATTTCACCAACATTTTCGTTGATAGATTTTCTATGTTTTTCTCAGGTCCTTTAATGCTAAGTGATACATGCTTCCGCACTCTACTTTTTGATACTTGCTTGGATGTCGATTATACATGCATACATGGAGCGTCTTTTGACTTACTTTAAATTGTGTCGCATAGGTTTCAATTGTACTTTAAAACATTGTAACTTATTTAGTCGTTGAACTACTTTGTAAACTTTGAAACATCTCCACATTTGAAATGAATGCGACATATTTTGGTCAAACATTATTTTAAAGACTTGTGACCACGTAACAGGACCTAAGTAGACGGCGGCGTCAATGATGATTTTGTCGGGTCGCTACAGACGGGTTGGGTCGTTACATAAAATGCGTGTTAAAAAGATCAGTAGTCAAAAGCGCCGCTCCAGCACAAAAGCGCCGCTCCTATGTTCCAAAAGCGCCGCTCCTACCCAAAATGGGGCAAGCCAAGCATAGAGAGGATTAGATAAGTGAACACTTCTTAGTTAATTGATTTAAGTTTTTACTATTTTGTTGCTTGTTTCTTGCTACTAGTTTACTTGTTAAGTTTAAGTTTTTTTAATTGTGCAAGTTTTAGTTGTTAGTTAATATCAATCAAAATCCCCCCAATCAAACAAACCCTAGGACAATTAATAGTTTTAATTATTCGACTTACACCGCTCTCTTGTGAAAGGACCCGTTCATATACATTATAAACGATTCACAGTAGTTGATTACATCGCGAGGTATTTGACCTCTAAATGATACATTTTACAAACATTGCATTCGTTTTTTAAAAGATAAACTTTCATTTCAACGAAAGTTGACAGACATGCATACTATCTCATAATATATGTTCAAACTATGAATGACTTATTATCAATCTTGATGAACTCAACGACTCGAATGCAACGTCTTTTGAAATATGCTATGAATGACTCCAAGTAATATCTTTAAAATGAGCAAATGCACAGCGGAAGACTTCTTTAATACCTGAGAATAAACATGCTTTAAAGTGTCAACCAAAAGTTTGGTGAGTTCATTAGTTTATCATAAACAATTATTTTCAATAATATAATAGACCATAAGATACTCATATTTAGAAAAACAATTTGTGCAGGTCTACTCCTGCTATAAAATCATTCATATGAAGAACACCGGTACCTTTCAAAACAACTCACCAACGGTAGCTAGTGTGTAGTGCAATGCAAAATCATCTCACCGTGGTAGTTAATACAATATAATTTTACAACGGTAGCTAATGCGTAGTGCAATGCAAAATCATCTCATCGAGGGTAGCTAAAACGGTAGCTAGTGCGTAGTGCAATTCAAAATCATCTCACCGTTACTAACTACTAAATCGAACCATAAACAATATTACAATGGTAGCTAGTGCCTAGTGCAACGCAAAATCATCTTACCAAGGGTAGCTAAAATGGTAGCTAGTGCGTAGTGCAATGCAAAATCATCTCACCGTTACTAACTACTAAATCGAAGCATAAACAATATTACAACGGTAGCTAGTGCGTAGTGCAATACAAAATTATCTCACAGAGGGTAGCAAAAACGGTAGCTAGTGCGTAGTGCAATGCAAAATCATCTCACCGTTACTAACTACTAAATCGAACCATTTCAGTAGCTAGTGCGTAGTGCAATGCAAAATCATCTCACCGATGGTCGATAATACAATCTTTATAGAAATTGAACCTCTGAATTCAAATAATTCTATCATAGAATGTAGTTTTGAATACTTGTATCTATTTCGTCAATCATTTATAAAAGCAGTTCATGTATTCTCAGTTCAAAAATATATCTCAAGAACATTTAATAAAACATTTATAAAAACAGCGCATATATTCTCAGTCCCAAAAATGTAAGGAGTAAAAGGGACTCAAATAAACTCACGCATATAAATATTGTAAAACAGTTATTAAAACTTTGCATGAATTCACAGTCCAAAAATGTAATGAGTAAAAAGGGAGCAAATGAACTCACAATATTGTATTTCGTAGTAATTAAGCATATGATGGCATTGAATAAGTGCAAGGTTGGCCTCGGATTCACGAACCTAAATTAAGTATATATATTTGTATGTTGGTCAATATTTGTTTAACAATTTAGGTCAAGTCGTAGTCTATCACAATCCTAATGCTCGAGACTAAATATGCAAAAGTCAACAAAAGTCATCTTGACCAAAGTGACTTCCAAAATTTATACGTGACTGTTATACAGTTTAAATATAGTCGTTTTATATATTTAAATATTTTTAACAAATTTTATTAGAGTAAATAATATAATTCATTTATTAATAAATGAAATTTTATATTAAAATTTATATAATAAAAATATACTTTTATATATCTTAAGTAGTAAAATTTATAAAGTTCATTTAATATCATAAAAATAATATAATAGGTATTATTAATGTAGCTATATTACACATAGTAAAATATCTTTGTATCACATATTTATTTGATAAAATAATATTGATAATAACAATAGTAAGTAAAAGTTGTATTATTTTGTAATAACATTTATTATCATTCTACTAAAAAATAACAGTATTTATATTTACTAAAAATAATATTATGATAAAATGATAATAATAATGATATTTTATAATAACAATGATATTTCTATTACAAATAATAATTTTAGCAAAAATGATAGTTTTAATATTTATAATACTTTTAATAATAATAATAGTGATAAAAATAATGAAAGTGATATTTTTATCTAAATCATTATCTAACAATAATTTTATTTCATCATGCTACTTATACTCATTATTTCCTAATCAATTTGTTAATAGCTTTTAGTCGTCTTTTACATCGCGTTCATAATAATGATAATAATAGTAATCATAATAATTAGATGTTACTAATATTAGTTTTAATTATAATAATACTAATAATATATTTTATGATGATAATACTAATAACTATTTTAATGATAATAATAATAATATTAATAATACTAATTACAATCTTAACGATAATAACAATAGTCAAGGTTGCAAAAATCGCTATTCGGGGATTAATCGATCGGGACTTTAGAAGGATTAATCGGCAATTCGGGGATTAATCAGAGATTAATCAGATTGTACTGTATACATGTAAATATTAAATTTTAATAATTATATGTGTAACTATAGATAAAAACCATAAATATAAAGATAATTTTTAACATAATTGTCTAAAATTGTTCATTTTGCTTCATAACTATAAAATTTTAGTTTAAATTCATGTTAAAATGTTAACCACTTTTTACTTTGACTGACTTTGATTACCAAATTCGACTTTGAGCCATTAAATGACGTTGACCGTTTAATTAAACGGATTTTTGGAAATCGGAACGGATTGCTCCTAAAAATGATTAATCGAAGATTAATCGGCGAGTAATCGGGTTTTTTACAACACTGACGATAGTAATAATAATAAAAATAACAATTTTTAATGATAATACCTTTTATTAATAACGATAACGATCATAATAATAATAATTAAATAATTATAACGACGATAATAACGACGATAGTAATAATAATCATTTTAACAACAAATATACTAAAAGTAATAATAATTCAGTTGATTCTATCTTTTAATCCTTTCATCGAAATCACACGAGTTCTAAATGAAAAGTTATTAATTTTTCGTCAGCTTTCCAACGACATGCATATCATATATCTTATCCTAGTAGTATATGTATCTAATTCAGGATTCAACATAACCTATCTAACGACAATATCAAACGTACAAGCATGCATAATCCTATATACTCGAGCACTAGTCAGGGATACACTAATAATATATAAAAGTTAAGTTATGAGTGCTCACGTATCAATATTGAGATTCAATATTGTAGGAAAATATGTAGACGCGACGGAGAAGATAAACACTAGATTGACCTCATGAGCATACCCCCGAGCATTACCCATAATCTCCATAGCTATAAGTACTGTTGTAAACGGCGTCCGTTGCGTCCGTTGCGACGCCCGTTGCGGCGTTTTGTTGGCTAAACCGTTTCGACCCCGTCCCGTTTTCTTATAAGTAGGTCAGCGGTCAAAAGTCAGGTCAAATGCAGGAAAAATTGGGTCAACGCCGGTCAAAAGTCAGAAATTATGTTAAAATCGGTCATAAGTCGGTCAAATCAATCAAAATTGACATATTTTAGTATTCCATTTTGTATTATATTAACGCTAATAGCAATTATAGCTACAAACTTGTCAACGAAGGTTTTTTAGCTCTACAATATGTGTAAATATATATTTATATGTATAAAAGTCAACATTAGTCAACATCCGTTTCGACCCCGTCTCGGCCCCGTTTTTTCCGTTGCGACGTTTTGAAGTCGCTGCCGTTTCGGTCCCGTCTCGCGTCTTTTTCAACCTTGAACCCATATTTTCCTTAGCTCTATCCCGCTCGTAAAACCCGTTTTGAAATAACTCGCTCATGACTTCGTCGTAGTATTTTATGTATAATACTAATAATAATACTACTAAATACGATTAATAATAATATTATTAATCTTAATCATAAAATAATAATAATAATAATAATAATAATAATAATATAAATAAAATAAATATATACTACAGAGTAATAATATAGATAGAGAGATTGAATTGAGCGCAGAATGGATCGAGCTTTATAGCCCCCAACTGGAGAGACCCACAGCTCCGCAGTCGCGGAGCATTTGCACACAATAGCTCCGCAGTCGCGGAGGTCCCTCCTCCAGCTCACTCTCAAATGATTAAGGGCTGCCGACGGTTTTTAATAATATTAATATATAATATATTTAATTTATATAATTAATTATATATTATATTTGTAGCGACCCGACAAAATCGTCATTGACGGCGCCGTCTACTTAGATCCCGTTACGTGGTCATAAGTCTTTAAAACAACGTTTGACCAAAAGTATGTCGCATTCATTTCAAAAGTAAAGATGTTTCAAGGTTTACAAAGTAGTTCGACAACTAGTTACATAACAAAGTGTAAAGTACAATTGAAACATATGCGACACAATTTAAAAGTAGCCAAAAGACGCTCCACGTATACATGTATACTCGACATCTAAGCAAGTATCAAAAGTAATGAGCGGAAGCATGTATCACAAAACGTTCAAGGACCTGAGAAAAACATAGAAATCCGTTAACGAAAACGTTGGTGAAATCATAGGTTTAAGTAAGTAAGTACAAGTGAACCACAAGATTTGTAACATTGATATAATAGTAATACATTCCAAAAGTTAATATTCACGAGCACCCAATTATCAATGCTTAACATTCCTTCCATAGAACCCCATCACAATAGTGTTAGAACATACACTGTTTCTCGAAAATATATTCCATTCGTAAACGGTAGCGAACCGTCTGAATGAGGGTTTGTCAAACCCATATGGATCCATACAACATAAGTTCTCGCTTACACCCGGTAAGTGTAACTTATGATAATCGAATTGAGGATTTTGTTCTAAACTCGTATGTAGAATGTTTGTTTTCCTGTACTTGTGTTCACTTAGTAAAAAGAAACGTTTATGTTTTCTCATCCCAAATGTAAGTTCAAAAGAGTAAAAGTGAGACTATGATCTCACCTTGAGTGCACGTATGTAAAAGTACTTCAACAAGTAAACTTGTGCAAGAACGAATGCTAGTCTTGACCTAAACAAGTAGGTTTGTATCAATAATGGTAACACGATAGGTCAAAGATGTTCAATTAGTCCTATGGCTCGTTACGACTCGGTTATATAGCATGTGAAATCAAATTGTCAAGTTTCATGCAAGATACTAGTATAGAAGCATGTTAGGACGATTGCACAAACATTTGGTTAAGTTTGATTAAAAGTCAAACTTTGGTCGGGTCAAAGTCAACGAAAAGTCAACAGTTCGGGTCGGGTCCCGAACTATTTTTCTGAGGTTTTTAATCATATATGAGCATGTTAGAACAAGTTACATGTGATTCGGAGGTGCGTAGCATAGCAAACATTTTTCTAAAAATTGTAAAATAAAACAGAAATTGGCAGTGTAACTGGATGGCATCCAGCATTGAAGGCCTGGACAGTGTCCAATAATCTGGACGGTGTCCAGATTGGTATGCAGACCCTGTTTCTGCTGCAATAACAAATGCACGAACCAAACTTCAAACATTCCCAATTTATGACCCGCAAACAACCAAAACATGTATCTTATATCATCGGGAAGGTATTTTGAGGAGGAAAACAACTAAACACATTTCAACAAACAATTCAATACTTGCAACAACCCAATTCACATTCAATGCTCATCATTTAATGCATTCAAGTTCATAAATGCAATTTAATGATTCGAGCAACCAATTTACACGAAAGATGTGTCGTTTCGAAGATAATTAAACACGCAATACAACTAAACACTTACTAATAACATCTCATGTCATTCAAAGCATCAAAGGTTCATTTCAAGTTCATCAAACCCTAACCCAAATCCACCAAAATCAATAATCAAGTTTATGAAGTTTTCTAAAGCAACCTACACATCAAATTGAAGCTAGTGATACTAGGAACACATTTAATACTTGCACTTTCTGATAACAACAACATTAAATCATCCAAAACTCAAAATCAAACACACACTTTTCATGTTCATGCTAGTTACACTAAAACAACGAGATCGAGCATATAAATCATATATTCATGTTAGACTTGAGCCATAGACACTAACTAACAACTTTAAAAGTTAAAAACATCAAGAACACAAAATATAGTGATTTTAGAAAGTTACCCAAATGTAATGAAATCGGTATGGAATCGAAGAGGAAGTTGCAAGGATTCCAAAAATGCACTTTGTTTTGATGGACACTTGCTAGAACGAAAATAGATAATGAATCTTTGGATTTGGAGTTTGAGAGAAAATGGAGGAAGTAGTAGAGAGAAAGAGATGGATGAATGGATGAGAATGAATATTGACCACTTTGACCTAGTAACATCTTTGGTCATTTGGCAAGTCTAGTCCCTCTAGTTTCATTCGGGTGCGTGAATTACCTAAACGAGATAATTTAAAACGCGTATTAGCGGGATATGTTATAAATATATAACGGACTTTAAAATGAATAAACGAAAAGTAAACGAAAAAAGGCGGGATGTTACATTACCTACTCCTTAAAAGAAATTTCGTCCCGAAATTTAAGTAGGCGTAGTAGTCGTTGTTTCTTCCTCGGGATTTTGCGTTTCCAAATTCGAGAATAGATGAGGATACTTCCTTTGCATTTGATCTTGTCTTTCCCAAGTAAACTCGGGTCCCCTTTTGACTTTCCAACGGACCTTGACAATTGGAATTCGGCTTTGTTTTAACGTTTTGACTGAGGTGTCCACAATTTCAACCGGTTCCTCCACGGAATGAAGTTTGTCATCAATGGTATGCTCCTGGAGAGGGATGAAGATATCGGGTTCGGCAAGGCACTTTTTCAAGTTGGATATATGGAAAGTAGGATGAACGGAGCTCAATTGAGGCGGAAGATCTAAACGATAAGCAACGGTTCCAACACGCTCCAAGATTTCGAAAGGACCAATATACCGCGGATTTAGCTTCCCCCGTTTCCCGAAACGAATTACACCTTTCCAAGGCTCGACTTTTAACATTACGCGGTCACAGACCTAAAATTCAAGGTCGTTGCATCATTTGTCAGTATAGCTCTTTTGACGACTTCGGTCCGTCCTAAGCCTATCTCGGATTTGAACGCTCTTCTCGGTTGTTTCATGAATGATTTCGGGTCCAGTGATTTTTGTGTCGCCTACTTCGGCCCAACAAAGAGGTGAACGACATTTTTGGCCATATAAAGCTTCGAATGGTGCGGCGTTAATACTCGCGTCATAACTATTGTTGTAGGAAAATTCGGCGAGAGGCAAGTGCTTATCCCAAGCTTTTCCAAAGTCGATAACACAAGCTCGTAGCATGTCTTTCAAAGTTTGAATTGTGCGTTCGCTTTGTCCGTCGGTTTGTGGATGATATGCTGTGCTCATGTCTAAACGCGTTCCTAACGCTTCTTGTAAAGTACGCCAAAATCTAGAAACAAAACGGCCATCTCGGTCGGAGATAATCGATAAGGGTACACCGTGTCGGGCTACGATTTCTTTAATGTAAAGTTGTGCGAGTTTCTCCATATTGTCGGTTTCCTTCATGGCTAGGAAGTGCGCGGATTTGGTGAGACGGTCAACAATAACCCAAATAGTATCATAACCGCCAACCGTCCTTGGTATTTTGGTGATAAAATCCATCGTTATCCTTTCCCACTTCCATTGCGGGATTTCGGGTTGTTGAAGTAGTCCGGACGGTCTTTGATGTTCGGCTTTGACTTTGGAGCAAGTTAGGCACTTTCCAACATAAGTAGCAACGTCCTTTTTAATGTTCGGCCACCAATATTGTTCTTTGAGGTCGTGGTACATCTTATTAGCACCGGGGTGAATCGAATATCTTGACTTATGGGTTTCGTCTAAAATAAGGCTTCGCAAGTCCCCATAACTAGGCACCCAAATTCTTCCGGAGAAATATCGGAGTCCGGTTTCTTTAACTTCGAATCGAGAGGTGAGGACGTTCAAGTGTTCGAGAGAGATGTTTTCATCCTTGAGAGCCTCGTCTTGGGCTACACGAATTTGACTATTGAGGTTGGTGTGAATGGTGATGTTTAAAGCTCAGACACGAAGAGGCACCGCTCTTTTCTTTCGACTTAAGGCATCGGCTACT
The DNA here is from genome assembly GCF_046630445.1 of Rutidosis leptorrhynchoides. Classification (NCBI taxonomy): domain Eukaryota; kingdom Viridiplantae; phylum Streptophyta; class Magnoliopsida; order Asterales; family Asteraceae; genus Rutidosis; species Rutidosis leptorrhynchoides. The sequence continues at coordinate 597,231,122 of NC_092333.1, read as the reverse complement.
ACGTTTGCCTTCCCGGGATGGTAACGAAGCTCACAATCGTAATCATTTAAAGTTTCAATCCACCGTCGTTGTCTCATGTTTAGTTGCTTTTGATCGAAAATGTGTTGAAGGCTTTTGTGATCGGTGAAGATGGTACTTTTGGTTCCATAAAGATAGTGTCTCCACATTTTAAGTGTGAAGACAACGGCTCCGAGTTCGAGATCATGTGTCGTGTAGTTTCGTTCATGAATTTTGAGTTGTCGAGAGGCATAAGCAATGACTTTCTTTCGTTGCATCAACACGCACCCAAAACCATGTTTTGAGGCATCGCAATATACAACAAAATCATCATTGCCTTCGGAAAGAAACAAGATAGGAGCGGTGGTTAGCTTTGTCTTCAAGATTTGAAATGCAGATTCTTGTTCGGTTGACCAAATGAATTTCTTTCCCTTGTGAGTTAACGCGGTTAGAGGACGAGCAACCAAAGAGAAATCCTTGATGAATCTACGGTAGTATCCGACGAGACCCAAAAATTGACGAATGTGAGTAGGAGTAGTAGGAGTCTCCCATTTACTAATGGCTTCGATTTTCGTGGGATCGACTTTAATACCTTGATCACTTACAACATGACCAAGAAATTGAACTTCCTTCAACCAAAATTCACACTTGGAGAATTTGGTATAGAGTCGTTCTTGTCTCAAGAGCTCAAGCACAAGTCAGAGATGTTGTTCGTGATCTTCTTCGCTTTTAGAATAGACCAAGATGTCATCGATGAACACAATAACGAATTTATCGAGATACGGTTTGCACACGCGGTTCATAAGATCCATGAACACCGCCGGTGTGTTAGTGAGACCAAATGGCATACCAAGAAATTCATAACTACCATAACGAGTCCGGAAAGCGGTTTTGGAGACATCTTCCCCCTTAACCCTTAATTGATGATAACCCGAGCGGAGATCGATTTTTGAATATACACAAGACCCTTGTAGTTGATCAAAAAGGTCATCGATGCGAGGGAGAGGATATCAATTCTTAACCGTCAATTTATTTAGTTCACGATAATCAATGCACATTCGTAGGGATCCGTCTTTCTTTTTAACAAACAAAATTAGAGTGCCCCATGGTGAATGGCTAGGTTGGATAAAATCACGGTCAAGTAGTTCTTGGATTTGACTTTGCAATTCTTGCATTTCGGAGGGGGCAAGTGTAGTGACCCGAACTTTTCCATGTTTATATATATTAATTGAGATTGATATTTACATGATTAAATGTTTCCAACATGTTAAGCAATCAAACTTGTTAAGACTTGATTAATTGAAATATGTTTCATATAGACAATTGACCACCCAAGTTGACCGGTGATTAACGAACGTTAAAACTTGTAAAAACTATATGATGACATATATATATGGATATATATATATAGTTAACATGATACTATGATAAGTAAACATATCATTAAGTATATTAACAATGAACTACATATGTAAAAACAAGACTACTAACTTAATGATTTTTAAACGAGACATATATGTAACGATTATCGTTGTAAAGACATTTAATGTATATATATCATATTAAGAGATATTCATACATGATAATATCATGATAATATAATAATTTAAAATCTCATTTGATATTATAAACATTGGGTTAACAACATTTAACAAGATCGTTAACCTAAAGGTTTCAAAACAACACTTACATGTAACGACTAACGATGACTTAACGACTCAGTTAAAATGTATATACATGTAGTGTTTTAATATGTATTTATACACTTTTGAAAGACTTCAATACACTTATCAAAATACTTCTACTTAACAAAAATGCTTACAATTACATCCTCGTTCAGTTTCATCAACAATTCTACTCGTATGCACCCGTATTCGTACTCGTACAATACACAGCTTTTAGATGTATGTACTATTGGTATATACACTCCAATGATCAGCTCTTAGCAGCCCATGTGAGTCACCTAACACATGTGGGAACCATCATTTGACAACTAGCATGAAATATCTCATAAAATTACAAAAATATGAGTAATCATTCATGACTTATTTACATGAAAACAAAATTACATATCCTTTATATCTAATCCATACACCAACGACCAAAAACACCTACAAACACTTTCATTCTTCAATTTTCTTCATCTAATTGATCTCTCTCAAGTTCTATCTTCAAGTTCTAAGTGTTCTTCATATATTCTACAAGTTCTAGTTACATAAAATCAAGAATACTTTCAAGTTTGCTAGCTCACTTCCAATCTTGTAAGGTGATCATCCAACCTCAAGAAATCTTTGTTTCTTACAGTAGGTTATCATTCTAACACCAGGTAATAATCATATTCAAACTTTGGTTCAATTTCTATAACTATAACAATCTTATTTCAAGTGATGATCTTACTTGAACTTGTTTTCGTGTCATGATTCTGCTTCAAGAACTTCGAGCCATCCAAGGATCCGTTAAAGCTAGATCCATTTTTCTCTTTTACAGTAGGTTTATCCAAGGAAATTAAGGTAGTAATGATGTTCATAACATCATTCGATTCATACATATAAAGCTATCTTATTCGAAGGTTTAAACTTGTAATCACTAGAACATAGTTTAGTTAATTCTAAACTTGTTCGCAAACAAAAGTTAATCCTTCTAACTTGACTTTTAAAATCAACTAAACACATGTTCTATATCTATATTATATGCTAACTTAATGATTTAAAACCTGGAAACACGAAAAACACCGTAAAACCGGATTTACGCTGTCGTAGTAACACCGTGGACTGTTTTGGGTTAGTTAATTAAAAACTATGATAAACTTTGATTTAAAAGTTGTTATTCTGAAAAAATGATTTTTATTATGAACATGAAACTATATCCAAAAATTATGGTTAAACTCAAAGTGGAAGTATGTTTTCTAAAATGGTCATCTAAACGTCGTTCTTTCGACTGAAATGACTACCTTTACAAAAATGACTTGTAACTTATTTTTCTGACTATAAACCTATACTTTTTCTGTTTAGATTCATAAAATAGAGTTCAATATGAAACCATAGCAATTTGATTCACTCAAAACGGATTTAAAATGAAGAAGTTATGGGTAAAACAAGATTGGATAATTTTTCTCATTTTAGCTACGTGAAAATTGGTAACAAATCTATTCCAACCATAACTTAATCAACTTGTATTGTATATTATGTAATCTTGAGATACCATAGACACGTATACAATTTTTCGACCTATCATGTCGACACATCTATATATATTTCGGAACAACCATAGACACTATATATGTGAATATTGGAGTTAGCTATACAGGGTTGAGGTTGATTCCAAAATATATATAGTTTGAGTTGTGATCAATACTGAGATACGTATACACTGGGTCGTGGATTGATTCAAGATAATATTTATCGATTTATTTCTGTACATCTAACTGTGGACAACTAGTTGTAGGTTACTAACGAGGACAGCTGACTTAATAAACTTAAAACATCAAAATATATTAAAAGTGTTGTAAATATATTTTGAACATACTTTGATATATATGTATATATTGTTATAGGTTCGTGAATCAACCAGTGGCCAAGTCTTACTTCCCGACGAAGTAAAAATCTGTGAAAGTGAGTTATAGTCCCACTTTTAAAATCTAATATTTTTGGGATGAGAATACATGCAGGTTTTATAAATGATTTACAAAATAGACACAAGTACGTGAAACTACATTCTATGGTTGAATTATCGAAATCGAATATGCCCCTTTTTATTAAGTCTGGTAATCTAAGAATTAGGGAACAGACAACCTAATTGAGGCGAATCCTAAAGATAGATCTATTGGGCCTAACAAGCCCCATCCAAAGTACCGGATGCTTTAGTACTTCGAAATTTATATCATATCCGAAGGGTGTCCCGGAATGATGGGGATATTCTTATATATGCATCTTGTTAATGTCGGTTGCCAGGTGTTCACCATATGAATGATTTTTATCTCTATGTATGGGATGTGTATTGAAATATGAAATCTTGTGGTCTATTGTTACGATTTGATATATATAGGTTAAACCTATAACTCACCAACATTTTTTGTTGACGTTTAAAGCATGTTTATTCTCAGGTGAATACTAAGAGCTTCCGCTGTCGCATACTTAAATAAGGACGAGATTTGGAGTCCATGCTTGTATGATATTGTTTAAAAACTGCATTCAAGAAACTTATTTTGTTGTAACATATTTGTATTGTAAAACATTATGTAATGGTCGTGTGTAAACAGGATATTTTAGATTATCATTATTTGATAATCTGTGTAAAGCTTTTTAAACTTTTATTGATGAAATAAAGGTTATGGTTTGTTTTAAAATGAATGCAGTCTTTGAAAAACGTCTCATATAGAGGTCAAAACCTCGCAACGAAATCAATTAATATGGAACGTTTTTAATCAATAAGAACGGGACATTTCAGTTGGTATCAGAGCGTTGGTCTTAGAGAACCAGAATTTTGCATTAGTGTGTCTTATCGAGTTTGTTAGGATGCATTAGTGAGTCTGGACTTCGACCATCTTTACTTGAAAAATGATTGCTTAACAAATTTTGTTGGAAACTATATATTTTTAACATGTGAATATTATGTGATATATTAATCTCTTAACGTGTTTGATATTATGTGATAGATGTCTACCTCTAGAACAAGTCCCATTGACTCACCTAATAATAATGAAGAGTCAAATGTAAATTGGAATGATTCGTGGACTGATTCACAAGTTCTCGAAGAGGAACCGGAAGAAGAGTCAGAACCGGAAGAAGAATCAGAACCGGAAGAGGAGGAACCAGAGGAGGAAATAGAACCGGTGGGGGAAATAATAAAACAGTTAAGTAAAAGAAAATCCTCATCCAACCGACCAAGGTTAATTATGGTCAACGGTGTTTTCGCCAAGGAAGCAAAATATTGGGAGGATTACCAATTCTCCGATGAATCGGATTCCGACGAGAATTCCGATGATGTTATAGAAATTACCCCAACTAAATTTAAAAAGGCAAAAGAAAATAATCAGGTAAAGGGCATAAAAATAGAGAAATCTAATTCCAACCCCGATGAACTTTATATGTATCTTCAACCTCCGAAGCCCTTAAGTTGTAACAATGACCCGGGAACCTCTAAACCACCAGGTTTTTCTAAACCAATGTGGAAAACGACGGCTCGTATTAGGGGAACATCATATATCCCTAGAAACTTGGCAAAACGAACCAAAACCGAAGAAGAAGAAACGAGCGAGTCGGAATAAGATAGTTGTATTCGTGTGGTGTAATATATGTAATATAGTGTGCTTATGCTTTATGATATATGTAAAAATTGCTTGTATTAATAAGTAATTTTTTTATGAATCTAACTCTTGTCTATTTTACAGTTTAAAAACACAAAATGGATAGACAACCCAATATTTTAAGAGACCTACCCGGAGACATGATTGATGAAATCTTGTCTAGAGTCGGTCAGAATTCCTCGGCACAACTATTTAAGGCGAAATCGGTTTGTAAGACATTCGAAGAACGTTCCAAGAATGTCTTGGTTTATAAGAGACTTTCGTTTGAAAGATGGGGGATATCACATTGGGAAACCCATAAGTTACGATGTGTTTACTTTGACGCATATATTGCGGGGAACCCAAATGCTATTTTACGCAACGGGTTAAGAAATTATTTTGACTCAATATATCCGAATATTGGACTTCGTGATTTAGAAAAAGCGGCTAACATGCAACATAAAGAAGCATGTTATGCTTACGGATTAGTAATGTTCGCTTCTCACCAAAGTGAGAACAAGAACATCGGGCTACAACTATTAAACAAAACGTTCCCACAAGTGACGGAGTCGGTAATTGGGGTAAGAAATGAGGTTTTTAGACTGTTACGGGACTGTTGGACATTATGTAACCCTCGTCCCTTTGACGACGTTACAACACGCTGTCTTATCAACAGCCATAACGGTTATGTTCCACAAGACCAAGGATGGGAAGTAATCCTAGTAAAACCAGAATGCATGACTTGTTTCTGGACGTATGAATTACGTGTCTTTATTGCCTTTGCTGAACGACTTGTGTACTAGCTAGAATTATCTTCACAACCATCTTGTATCAAATTTATTGTGTGCTATATTTCATGCTATATGTAAAATAAGTGGTATTGTAAGTTTGTAAAATATTGTGTAAAAGTTTGAACGCGAAATATTATTATAATCAGTTTTTCATATAGAATTGTAGCAGTTGAATTGTATATTAGCTACTAAGTATGAACTTAACGGGTAGGTACTACCCGAATTTAAACTTATAAAACGCTAATATGAAGAAAAAGCTTTTATAAATGAGTTCATATTATGCTATGAAATACTATTAACTACTCTTAATATTCTGTATGATTAACTTGTTCCATTTGACTATTTTGAAGGAAATGGCACCGACTACTCGACACACTGTGAATATGAATGAAGAGGAATTCCGTACTTTTCTAGCTTCAAACATAGCCGCAGTACAGGCTGCGCTACATACCAACAATAACCTTGGATCTACCAGTACAGGAAATCGTGTAGGATGCACCTACAAAGAATTCACTGCCTGTAAACCTTTGGAATTTGATGGAACCGAAGGACCGATCGGATTGAAACGGTGGACTGAGAAGGTCGAATCGGTGTTTGCCATAAGTAAGTGTACTGAAGAGGACAAAGTGAAGTACGCTACGCATACCTTCACAGGTTCTGCGTTAACATGGTGGAATACCTATCTAGAGCAAGTGGGACAAGATGATGCGTACGCACTATCGTGGTCAGCATTCAAGCACTTGATGAACGAGAAGTACCGTCCCAGAACCGAGGTCAATAAGCTCAAGACAGAACTTAGAGGGTTACGAACCCAAGGATTTGATATTACCACGTACGAAAGACGATTCATAGAATTGTGCCTATTGTGTCCGGGAGCGTTCAAAGATGAGGAAGAGAAGATCGACGCGTTTGTGAAAGGATTACTGGAAAGAATCCAAGAAGATATAAGTTCACACGAGCCCGCCTCCATACAACAGGCATGTAGAATGGCTCACAAACTAGTGAACCAGATTGAGGAAAGAATTAAAGAACAGACGGCTGAAGAGGCTAATGTGAAGCAAGTCAAAAGAAAGTGGGAGGAAAACGGTGATAAGAATCACCAATACAACAACAACAGCAATTACAATAATAATCGCAACAATTATCCCAACAATCGCAACATCAATCGCAACTATAACAAACGGCCCAACAACAACAACAACAACAACAACAACTACAACAATCATCCCAACAACAATAACAACCGCAACAACAACAACAACAACAACAACAATCAGAAGCAGCTATGCCAAAGGTGTGAAAAGTATCACTCGGGGTTCTGCACCAAATTTTGCAACAAGTGTAAAAGAAATGGTCATAGCGCGGCGAAGTGTGAGGTCTACGGACCAGGGGTTAACAGAACGAAAGGAACAAATGGTGTCGGAACGAGTAATGGCGGAGCAAGTAGTGTCGGAGCAAGTTATGCCAATGTAGTTTGTTATAAATGTGGAAAACCGGGCCACATTATTAGAAATTGCCCGAACCAGGAGAACACGAATGGACAAGGCCGCGGAAGAGTTTTCAATATTAATGCGGCAGAGGCACAGGAAGACCCGGAGCTTGTTACGGGTACGTTTCTTATTGACAATAAATCTGCTTACATTTTATTTGATTCGGGCGCGGATAGAACTATATGAGTAGAGATTTTTGTGCTAAATTAAGTTGTTCATTGACGCCTTTGGATAGTAAATTTTTACTCGAATTAGTAAATGGTAAATTAATTTCAGCAGATAATATATGTCAGAATCGAGAAATTAAACTGGTTACCGAAACATTTAAGATTGATTTGATACCAGTAGAGTTAGGGAGTTTTGATGTGATAATCGGTATGGACTGGTTGAAAGAAGTGAAAGCAGAGATCGTTTGTTACAAAAATGCAATTCGCATTATACGAGAAAAAGGAAAACCCTTAATGGTGTACGGAGAAAAGGGCAACACGAAGCTAAATCTTATTAGTAATTTGAAGGCACAAAAACTAATAAGAAAAGGTTGCTATGCTGTTCTAGCACACGTCGAGAAAGTACAAACTGAAGAAAAGAGCATCAATGATGTTCCCATTGCAAAAGAATTTTCCGATGTATTTCCGAAAGAATTACCGGGATTACCCCCACATCGATCCGTTGAATTTCAAATAGATCTTGTACCAGGAGCTGCACCAATAGCTTGTGCTCCTTACAGACTCGCACCCAGTGAGATGAAAGAACTGCAAAGCCAATTACAAGAACTTTTAGAGCGTGGTTTCATTCGACCAAGCACATCACCGTGGGGAGCTCCTGTTTTGTTTGTCAAGAAGAAAGATGGTACATTCAGGTTGTGTATCGACTACCGAGAGTTGAACAAACTTACCATCAAGAACCGCTACCCACTACCGAGAATCGACGACTTATTTGATCAACTACAAGGCTCGTCTATTTATTCAAAGATTGACTTACGTTCCGGGTATCATCAAATGCGGGTGAAAGAAGATGATATTCCAAAGACTACTTTCAGAACACATTACGGTCATTACGAGTTTATGGTCATGCCGTTTGGTTTAACTAATGCACCAGCTGTGTTCATGGACCTTATGAACCGAGTGTGTGGACCATACCTTGACAAGTTTGTCATTGTTTTCATTGATGACATACTTATTTACTCAAAGAATGACCAAGAACACGGTGAACATTTGAGAAAGGTGTTAGAAGTATTGAGGAAGGAAGAATTGTACGCTAAGTTTTCAAAGTGTGCATTTTGGTTGGAAGAAGTTCAATTCCTCGGTCACATAGTGAACAAAGAAGGTATTAAGGTGGATCCGACAAAGATAGAAACTGTTGAAAAGTGGGAAACCCCGAAAACTCTGAAACACATACGCCAGTTTTTAGGACTAGCTGGTTACTACAGAAGGTTCATCCAAGACTTTTCCAGAATAGCAAAACTCTTGACTGCATTAACGCATAAAGGGAAGAAATTTGAATGGAATGATGAACAAGAGAAAGCGTTTCAGTTATTGAAGAAAAAGCTAACTACGGCACCTATATTGTCATTGCCTGAAGGGAATGATGATTTTGTGATTTATTGTGACGCATCAAAGCAAGGTCTCGGTTGTGTATTAATGCAACGAACGAAGGTGATTGCTTATGCGTCTAGACAATTGAAGATTCACGAACAAAATTATACGACACATGATTTGGAATTAGGCGCGGTTGTTTTTGCATTAAAGACTTGGAGGCACTACTTATATGGGGTCAAAAGTATTATATATACCGACCACAAAAGTCTTCAACACATATTTAATCAGAAACAACTGAATATGAGGCAGCGTAGGTGGATTTAATTATTGAATGATTACGACTTTGAGATTCGTTACCACCCGGGGAAGGCAAATGTGGTAGCCGATGCCTTGAGCAGGAAGGACAGAGAACCCATTCGAGTAAAATCTATGAATATAATGATTCATTATAACCTTACTACTCAAATAAAGGAGGCGCAATAAGGAGTTTTAAAAGAGGGAAATTTAAAGGATGAAATACCCAAAGGATCGGAGAAGCATCTTAATATTCGGGAAGACGGAACCCGGTATAGGGCTGAAAAAATTTGGGTACCAAAATTTGGAGATATGAGAGAAATGGTACTTAGAGAAGCTCATAAATTCAGATACTCAATACATCCTGGAACGGGGAAGATGTACAAGGATCTCAAGAAACATTTTTGGTGGCCAGGTATGAAAGCCGATATTGCTAAATATGTAGGAGAATGTTTGACGTGTTCTAAGGTCAAAGCTGAACATCAGAAACCATCAGGTCTACTACAACAACCTGAAATCCCGGAATGGAAATGGGAAAACATTACCATGGATTTCATTACTAAATTGCCAAGGACTGCAAGTGGTTATGATACTATTTGGGTAATAGTTGATCGTCTCACCAAATCAGCACACTTCCTGCCAATAAGAGAAGATGACAAGATGGAGAATTTAGCACGACTGTATTTGAAGGAAGTCATCTCCAGACATGGAATACCAATCTTTATTATCTCTGATAGGGATGGCAGATTTATTTCAAGATTCTGGCAGACATTACAGCAAGCATTAGGAACTCGTCTAGACATGAGTACTGCCTATCATCCACAAACTGATTGGCAGAGCGAAAGGATGATACAAACGCTTGAAGACATGCTACGAGCATGTGTTATTGATTTCGGAAACAGTTGGGATCGACATCTACCGTTAGCAGAATTTTCCTACAACAACAGCTACCATTCAAGCATTGAGATGGCGCCGTTTGAAGCACTTTATGGCAGAAAGTGCAGGTCTCCGATTTGTTGGAGTGAAGTGGGGGATAGACAGATTACGGGTCCGGAGATTATACAAGAAACTACCGAGAAGATCATACAAATTCAACAACGGTTGAAAACCGCCCAAAGTCGACAAAAGAGCTACGCTGACATTAAAAGAAAAGATATAGAATTTGAAATTGGAGAGATGGTCATGCTTAAAGTTGCACCTTGGAAAGGCGTTGTTCGATTTGGTTAACGAGGGAAATTAAATCCAAGTTATATTGGACCATTCAAGATTATTGATCGTGTCGGACCAGTAGCTTACCGACTTGAGTTACCTCAACAACTCGCGGCTGTACATAACACTTTCCACGTCTCGAATTTGAAGAAATGTTTTGCTAAAGAAGATCTCACTATTCCGTTAGATGAAATCCAAATCAACGAAAAACTCCAATTCATCGAAGAACCCGTCGAAATAATGGATCGTGAGGTTAAAAGACTTAAGTAAAACAAGATACCAATTGTTAAGGTTTGATGGAATGCTCGTAGAGGACCCGAGTTCACCTGGGAGCGTGAAGATCAAATGAAGAAGAAATACCCGCATTTATTTCCAGAAGATACGTCAACACCTCCAACTGCTTAAAATTTCGGGACGAAATTTATTTAACGGGTAGGTACTGTAGTGACCTGAACTTTTCCATGTTTATATATATTAATTGAGATTGATATTTACATGATTAAATGTTTCCAACATGTTAAGCAATCAAACTTGTTAAGACTTGATTAATTGAAATATGTTTCATATAGACAATTGACCACCCAAGTTGACCGGTGATTCACGAACGTTAAAACTTGTAAAAACTATATGATGACATATATATGGATATATATATATATATATATATATATATATATATATATATATATAAATATAGTTAACATGATACTATGATAAGTAAACATATCATTAAGTATATTAACAATGAACTACATATGTAAAAACAAGACTACTAACTTAATGATTTTTAAACGAGACATATATGTAATGATTATCGTTGTAAAGACATTTAATGTATATATATCATATTAAGAGATATTCATATATGATAATATCATGATAATATAATAATTTAAAATCTCATTTGATATTATAAACATTGGGTTAACAACATTTAACAAGATATGCTAACTTAATGATTTAAAACCTGGAAACACGAAAAACACCGTAAAACCGGATTTACGCCGTCGTAGTAACACCGCGGGCTGTTTTGGGTTAGTTAATTAAAAACTATGATAAACTTTGATTTAAAAGTTGTTATTCTGAGAAAATGATTTTTATTATGAACATAAAACTATATCCAAAAATTATGGTTAAACTCAAAGTGGAAGTATGTTTTCTAAAATGGTCATCTAGACGTCGTTCTTTCGACTGAAATAACTACCTTTACAAAAACGACTTGTACCTTATTTTTCCGACTATAAACCTATACTTTTTCTGTTTATATTCATAAAATAGAGTTCAATATGAAACCATAGCAATTTGATTCACTCAAAACGGATTTAAAATGAAGAAGTTATGGGTAAAGCAAGATTGGATAATTTTTCTCATTTTAGCTACGTGAAAATTGGTAACAAATCTATTCCAACCATAACTTAATCAACTTGTATTGTATATTATGTAATCTTGAGATACCATAGACACGTATACAATGTTTCAACCTATCATGTCGACACATCTATATATATTTCGGAACAACCATAGACACTCTATATGTGAATGTTGGAGTTAGCTATACAGGGTTGAGGTTGATTTCAAAATATATATAGTTTGAGTTGTGATCAATACTGAGATACGTATACACTGGGTCGTGGATTGATTCAAGATAATATTTATCGATTTATTTCTGTACATCTAACTGTGGACAACTAGTTGTAGGTTACTAACGAGGACAGCTGACTTAATAAACTTAAAACATCAAAATATATTAAAAGTGTTGAAAATATATTTTGAACATACTTTGATATATATGTATATATTGTTATAGGTTCGTGAATCAACCAGTGGCCAAGTCTTACTTCCCGACGAAGTAAAAATCTGTGAAAGTGAGTTATAGTCCCACTTTTAAAATCTAATATTTTTGGGATGAGAATACATGCAGGTTTTATAAATGATTTACAAAATAGACACAAGTACGTGAAACTACATTCTATGGTTGAATTATCGAAATCGAATATGCCCCTTTTTATTAAGTCTGGTAATCTAAGAATTAGGGAACAGACACCCTAATTGACGCGAATCCTAAAGATAGATCTATTGGGCCTAACAAGCCCCATCCAAAGTACCGGATGCTTTAGTACTTCGAAATTTATATCATATCCGAAGGGTGTCCCGGAATGATGGGGATATTCTTATATATGCATCTTGTTAATGTCGGTTACCAGGTGTTCACCATATGAATGATTGTTATCTCTATGTATGGGATGTGTATTGAAATATGAAATCTTGTGGTCTATTGTTACGATTTGATATATATAGGTTAAACCTATAACTCACCAACATTTTTGTTGACGTTTAAAGCATGTTTATTCTCAGGTGAATACTAAGAGCTTCCGCTGTCGCATACTTAAATAAGGACGAGATTTGGAGTCCATGCTTGTATGATATTGTGTAAAAACTGCATTCAAGAAACTTATTTTGTTGTAACATATTTGTATTGTAAACCATTATGTAATGGTCGTGTGTAAACAGGATATTTTAGATTATCATTATTTGATAATCTATGTAAAGCTTTTTAAACCTTTATTGATGAAATAAAGGTTATGGTTTGTTTTAAAATGAATGCAGTCTTTGAAAAACGTCTCATATAGAGGTCAAAACCTCGCAACGAAATCAATTAATATGGAACGTTTTTAATCATCAGAACGGGACATTTCAGCAAGTCTATATGGTGCACGTGCTATGGGTGCGGCTCCCGGAATAAGATCGATTTGGAATTCTACAGGTCGATGAGGTGGAAGACCCGGCAATTCATCGGGAAATACATCGAAAAAGTCACTAACAATTGGCACATCATCGATATGCTTCTCATCGGACTCGACTTTCTTAACGTGGGCAAGGATCGCAAAACAACCCTTACGGAGTACTTTTCTAACTTTAAGGCACGAAACGAGGTTGAGTCCGGTGCAACTCTTATCGCCATAAACAATCAAGGGTTCACCATTCTCGATAGGAATTCGGATTGCGTTAAGATCATAAAGGATGTAAGATTTCGTTTTGGCTAACCAATTCATACCGATTATTACATCGAAGCTTCCTAGTTCCATGGGTATCAAGTCAATTTCAAACTCATTACCCAAAATATTTAACGTACACCCCCGGTAATATGTGTCGGCACTCAATAGATTCCCGTTGGCTACTTCAATGGTATAAATAGTATCTAATGGAAGTGGGAGAGTGCTAAAAGAATGGGTCAAAGTCTTGGATACAAAGCATTTATCGGCACCCGAATCGAATAAGCAAGTAACAAAAGTGTTGTTGAGAAGAAACGTACCCGTGACTAATTCATTGTCATCTCGGGCTTCCTCGGTGTTGATGTTGAAAGCTCGGCCGCGCGTGTTGGGGTTATCTTTCTTATTCGGGCATTCATTTCTATAATGGCCCGTTTGGCCACATTCGTAACAAGTGCCCGTCTTTGGTGCATTGGGCCCCTTTCGAGTGATGGGGGTGACACTTTTACATACGTTGGCCTTATGACCAACTCCTTGGCACCGATGGCAAATTAGCTTGCCACATTCACCAAAGTGGTGCTTGTTGCATTTGTTGCAAAGAGGTAGGTTTCCGGCATAACCCTTCTTGCCGTCGGAGGTGAAAGGCTTCTTGGCAAAGTTGTTGTTGCTTGATTGAGGGGATTCCCATTTTATTTTGTTGTTATTCGACTTGTCCTCGGCTTTAGGTGCCGGCACTACAATTTCGTCCACCGTTTCTATCAATTTGCGGGCCATGTTCAAAGCTTCTTGATGATTAGTGGGTTTGGATGACATTACCCCGTGTTTGATGCTCTTTGGAAGACCATCCATGTAAAGTTCAACCCTTAAAGCTTCGGGGTTCACAAGGTTTGAGCACATCAAGGCTAGTTCGGAAAATCGTTGATTATAGGCCTTGAGATCGTTTTCAACCGCCTTTAAAGTTCTTAGCTCTTGTTCGAGCCTTCGGGTTTCTTCACGAGGGAAATATTCGACGATCATTTTTTCCCTTAAGTCGGCCCAAGAGAGGGCGTGAGCTTCATCGGTACCCACCGATTGTACATAGGTGTTCCACCATGTGAGGGCGACACCGGCGAAAGTGTGAGTGGAGTATTTGACCTTATCTTGGTCCTGACAACCGCTTATGCTAAAAACGGCCTCCGTTTGTTCGTACCATCGAGTGAGAGTAACCGGTCCCCTGGTCCCATCAAAAGTATGAGGTTTGCACCCCATGAAGGCTTTGTAGGAGCACCCTTCGCTTGAGTTACCGGCCCCTTGATTGTTGTTGTTGTGGTTGTTGTTATTGTTGTTGTTGGAGGAATGACCGGCCATGGCCGCATCCACGGCGGTGGCTATCATCTGTTGAAGGGCTTGTTCGAGAGTCTCGTGGCGTGGTACACGGCAAGGAGGCATTGTTCCTTCAAAACACAAGGATACCGTTGATTAGTATTTTCAATAATACTAATCATGATATGGAATAAGGATAAAGAGAAAAATTTTCCTTCACTCGCCTTAAATTCTTTGTGTCATAATGTCGGAACGTTCATATGAGTCACCGTAATATAATCCCGGAAATTATATTACCCTAATTCATATGTGCATTCGACATTATTTCACTAAGTCAAGGTGGCGCGTTAATCAAATTAAACATCGTGGGATTAAGATGAAATAAGAGTAGATATGAGTAGAAACGTTCGAGTATAAATGCACAAGTAGTCAAGTAATTCCTACTTCAAGTCTATATGCCGGTTGTAGTCTAGACTCACTAATGTACCCTATGACTCGGGGTTGACACCAATGAACTCTAAATCCCTACAACCAACGCTCTGATACCATCTGTAGTGACCCGACAAAATCGTCATTGACGGCGCCGTCTACTTAGGTCTCGTTATGTGGTCATAAGTCTTTAAAACAACGTTTGACCAAAAGTATGTCGCATTCATTTTAAAAGTAAAGATGTTTCAAGGTTTACAAAGTAGTTCGACAACTAGTTACATAACAAAGTTTAAAGTACAATTGAAACATATGCGACACAATTTAAAAGTAGCCAAAAGACACTCCACGTATGCATGTATACTCGACATCCAAGCAAGTATCAAAAGTAATGAGCGGAAGCATGTATCACAAAATGTTCAAGGACCTGAGAAAAACATAGAAATATGTCAATGAAAACGTTGGTGAAATCATAGGTTTAAGTAAGTAAGTACAAGTGAACCACAAGATTTGTAACATTGATATAATAGTATACATTCCAAAAGTTAATATTCACGAGCACCCAATTATCAGTGCTTAACATTCCTTCCATAGAACCCCATCACAATAGTGTTAGAACATACACTTTTCTCGAAAATATATTCCATTCGTAAACGGTAGCGAACCGTCTGAATGAGGGTTTGTCAAACCCATATGGATCCATACAACATAAGTTCTCGCTTACACCCGGCAAGTGTAACTAATGATAATCGAATTGAGGATTTTGTTCTAAACTCGTATGTAGAATGTTTGTTTTCATGTACTTGTGTTCACTTAGTAAAAAGAAACGTTTATGTTTTCTCATCCCAAATGTAAGTTCAAAAGAGTAAAAGTGGGACTATGATCTCACCTTGAGTGCACGTATGTAAAAGTACTTCAACAAGTAAACGTGTGCAAGAACGAATGCTAATCTTGACCTAAACAAGTAGGTTTGTATCAATAACGGTAACACGATAGGTCAAAGATGTTTAATTAGTCCTATGGCTCGTTACGACTCGATTATGTAGCATGTGAAATCAAATTGTCAAGTTTCATGCAAGATACTAGTATAGAAGCATGTTAGGACGATTGCACAAACATTTGGTTAAGTTTGATTAAAAGTCAAACTTTGGTCGGGTCAAAGTCAATGAAAAGTCAACACGTTCGGGTCGAGTCCCGAACTATTTTTCTGAGGTTTTTAATCATATATGAGCATGTTAGAACAAGTTACATGTGATTCGGAGGTGCGTAGCATAGCAAACATTTTTTGAAAAATTGTAAAATAAAACAGAAATTGGCAGTGTAACTGGACGGCGTCCAGATTTGCTGGACGGCGTCCAGCATTGAAGGCCTGGACGGTGTCCAATAATCTGGACTGCATCCAATAATCTGGACGGCGTCCAGATTGGTATGCAGACCCTGTTTCTGCTGCAACAACAAATGCACGAACCAAACTTCAAACATTCCCAATTTATGACCCGCAAACAACCAAAACATGTATCTTATATCATCGGGAAGGTATTTTGAGGAGGAAAACAACTAAACACATTTCAACAAACAATTCAATACTTGCAACAACCCAATTCACATTCAATGCTCATCATTTAATGCATTCAAGTTCATAAATGCAATTCAATGATTCGAGCAACCTATTTACACGAAAGATATGCAGTTTCGAAGATAATTAAACACGCAATACAACTAAACACTTACTAATAACATCTCATGTCATTCAAAGCATCAAAGGTTCATTTCAAGTTCATCAAACCCTAACCCAAATCCACCAAAATCAATAATCAAGTTTATGAAGTTTTCTAAAGCAACCTACACATCAAATTGAAGCTAGTGATACTAGGAACACATTTAATACTTGCACTTTATGATAACAACAACATTAAATCATCCAAAACTCAAAATCAAACACACACTTTTCATGTTCATGCTAGTTACACTAAAACAACGAGATCGAGCATATAAATCATATATTCATGTTAGACTTGAGCCATAGACACTAACTAACAACTTTATAAGTTAAAAACATCAAGAACACAAAATATAGTGATTTTAGAAAGTTACCCAAATGTAATGAAATCGGTATGGAATCGAAGAGGAAGTTGCAAGGATTCCAAAAATGCACTTTGTTTTGATGGACACTTGCTAGAACGAAAATAGATAATGAATCTTTGGATTTGGAGTTTGAGAGAAAATGGAGGAAGTAGTAGAGAGAAAGAGATGGATGAATGGATGAGAATGAATGTTGACCACTTTGACCTAGTAACATCTTTGGTCATTTGGCAAGTCTAGTCCCTCTAGTTTCATTCGGGTGCGTGAATTACCTAAACGAGATAATTTAAAACGCGTATTAGCAGGAGATGTTATAAATATATAACGGACTTTAAAATGAATAAACGGAAAGTAAACGAAAAAAGGCGGGATGTTACAATATTATATTTACGTACATAGTTAACTTGTAAATTTAATTCCAAAGACTCGTACGTTGACACACGACTATAGTCTCGGTTTCGGTTTCTCGAACGCATTTTCGTACGTTTAGAAAACTAATACTTTATGTTTCGTATAGTGTACCTTTATACATAACAAGACTTAAATCAATGAAAAACAATCCAACTCAAAGTGTAACTTATTCATTTGAGTGTTTAGTTCGTTTGCTTCTTTAAATCGTCGTTTCGATATATATACATATATATATATATAATAGTATCAAAACGTTTATATATTAACGTTAATATTATATTTAATCATTTTGTAAAATATATATATATATATATATATATATATATATATATATATATATATATATATATATATATATATATATATATATATATATTACATACATATTCATTTAGAAAAATTAATTTATATATATTAGGAATATTTATTTAATAATATAATATTTAGTTTTTCAAATACTAACTATATTTCAAGGTATAATTTAGATCGTTTACATAATAAAAATCATTATATCATATAATGTTTTCATTTTAAAACTTAATAGATATAATTCATTTATGTACTAACATTTTAAATATCAATCGCATCACTAAGCGAGTGTTACTATCGTGTTCTTAACTAAATTGAAAACATATATATTTAATGAACACGTTTTAAATACACGTTGCAAGTTATCTATATATATTTAATTCTAACAATTAGCATTTCGACTTATTGTATATATTCAAATTCATTCTTTAAAAGATTTCAGCTATGTCATAAAACGTTTTCAATATTATGAAAACTAATAATTGTTTTATCAAAAGACTCGAGGAAATCATTGTGTTGAAAGTTAATCTCTACTAACCTTTGTCCAGTTATCGTTAATTAACCTATTTGTTCTTAGAGGGTGTTTGGGAATGCGATTTGAAGATGATTTTTCGATTATTGCGTTTTCAAGATGCAAATAATCAATTTATAGTGCTTGGTAAAATAAGTTTTATAATCAATTATTCACGTTTTGAACATATGAAAACGCAAATATGGAGAAGTCAGTCATGGGTTACTGCAAGAAAACGGCGTTTTAATTTATTAGTTGTGTTCACAAAGAATTACCGAGATGCCCTTCTTTCTTGGTTACTCACGCTTTACTGTTTTACACATAACAAAGCACGTATGGACTTTGCCTACCTGACGTATATTATTATTTATTTACTCATATGTTTTGTATTAAAATTTCTAATTAGAATTTGATAATAAAGCCTTGTATTATAACTCCAAATAATAACATAATGTGTACGAATTGATTCATTTTAAAAATTAATCATAAACATTCACACCCCTTAATAAATTACTACGGTAATAAATAATACTCCCTGTATGTTCAAAAGGTTTATTTTGGCGGAGAAACCCTGACTCCGTGTGACTATGTCACCCATACCGCCCACCCCGCAAGGGCTAAGTAAGCCGTGTAAGACACCTCCCCCTAATACCCAACAGGAAGTTGCAAGCCGAGATTCGAACCTGCACCTCTCAGTATTCAATAAGGCCCTCCTGCGGGCCCAGGGATCATAAGCGACGGGTACCACTGAAGCACTGCTTCGTTGGTACTCCCTGTATGTTAAATGAACGTATATGTGAAAGAAATATAATTCTTTACCAGTTAACTTAATTATAACATAACATGTCTATTTTAGTCATTTTATCAAATGAGTATTAGATAATATGATTTTTCCAAACACTCAAAAAATCGATTATTTGATTATTGCGATATCAAACTGCATAATCTAATCCAAACACTATTAATTTACACCACATTTTAATGTAGCTGATTATTTGATTATAATTATCTAAAACGCATAATCAATTTTAAAAATGCAAATCCAAACACCCCCTTACTTGTAAATCACTTTACCATTTTTCCGAATATTGTTAAAATGGAAAGATTTCTCAAATCAATGTGGACCTCACAACAGAGACTCGTAACCATATCACATTATATCTGATAATTCAATCATTTGATATTTTTATCTCATCGATAAATATATTAAACATATATTGAAACAAATACGTTTATGTAAAGTATTATACATCTAATACTTTGTTAACGTTTTCAAGTTAATATATATATATATATATATATATATATATATATATATATATATATATATATATATATATATATATATATATATATATATATATACATACATACATACATATATAATTATATCCATTCATTTATTGGTTCGTGAATCGTCGAAATTTGGTCGAGGTTAAATGAATGTATGAACACAGTTTAAAATTCTTGATATTTAACTTAACAAACTTTGCTTATCGTGTCGGAATAATATAAAGATAAAGTTTAAATTTGGTCGGAAATTTCTGGGTTGTCACATCTTTGGACGAACTTGAAACGAATACTTACATTAAAGTACTATAATAACTGGGTTCTAAGTGTTCGTTAGTTGTGTGTGCTTATTTATAGTGTTTGAATCATGTATAAATTTTAGAGGGTAAAAGATGTATATCACGCACACATCATGTTAGGAATTATGGACCCAAACAAGACCGGTGATCTAAACCAATCACCAAACCCACAACGACAAACAATAAAATAAAGAATGAAACGATAAATAAACGACACGAGATTTAACGTGGTTATATCCCAACTCCAAAACACGGAGAAGGGTTTACTCCACGGGCGCAAACCAGAGATTCTTCACTATAATTTTCGTGCACACATGTTAGGGTTACAATATAGGCAAGGAAACAACTTAGGGAACAAGAAAACTTGATTCTAGATTTTTCAGCCCGTCAGGCCCTAGACGCGCCGCGCCCAGGAAGGGCCGCGCCGCGCCTCCACGACAAAATCCAAATCAGCCTTTTTTATCTTCTTTTCCTTGTTGTTTTGATATCCTTCACACATCCAACAATCTCCCACTTGAAGGATGATCTAAACACAACCTTCGCCAACCCGTCACTATGTTTCTTCAACAACCCACAATAACTCCAGATTAGCCGATTACCAACTCCTTTTGATACCGCCGGATGAGACACCCGAACCACGCCGCACTTCACTCGTTATCCTACGAGCAAGTGAAGTCTTTCGACACCAAAAACACCGCTGAGCGATAATCCAATCTCTTAGTTACTAGCTTGAGCCATCTCGGTTTCTTTTGCCACCATCTTCTAACACGAAGATCATCTTCTTACACTAAAAGACCAACTGAAGTATGCGACTCTTCAGTTATAAGATTCTTCATGAGACTACATCGCCTCACCAATCACTCTAGACATGTCCAATCCTGAACACACATGTCAATGATCACCCTCGTACAGGATTTCACCGTCTATCTATGATTTTCCTTTCCAGCAATCAGAAAATCCAACAGACGCCCTCGTAGACTCTTCATCAAGGCTCTAGTGAGAACACAGTCACAACCTCGAAATCTACTAACTTTTCAACTTTCCGCTTTCTCGCTGATACACTAACTTCCTCATAGCTATGAATTTCACAAACCCATCTTCTCATCCCAAGCACGCTCCCACTGTACGAGTAAGAAATAAAACCGCGGCTACTCGAGAAGAAACTTGGTTCGTACCACCAGTCAGTCGTAAATTTCTTTGCCATCGGAGAGTAAAACAAGTACTCGAAGCCCTAGTGTTACCCGGAATCATCACACTAATCTTGAGAACTTTGAAGAATAACGTCGCACAAACACAGTGGCGATTCCAGAAACAAAATACAATGGGGTCCTGATTTTTTTTCTAGTACCAATTATATTTGAATGTTATTTCAATAGTTGTTTACTTTTAAAAAATTACAAATTCAAAGTATATATGAGATCCGATTAGTTAAATTTAGTGGTATTCTATAGAGTTTAAAGGAAATACAATAAATTCGAAAAATATATGGGGTCCTGTAGTTAAATTTAGTGGTGTCCTATACAACTTGAATGGTATTTTTCAAACAAAATTTTTAAACTAGTGGTGTCCCGTGACCCCACGGGCCAAGCTATAGACTCGCCACTGCATAAACATCTCCACAACTATACTAGTTGACTAACTCCCACTACCTCGATAACTTCCGTCGATTACTAAACTCAACCGAGTTCCCGACACCCTCAACGATCCTAGAAAGCTCAAGTTCCATAATATCCCAATCATCTTGGAATATCCGACCATACGCTTGGTCACCCAGTTTCATAACCACGCAAGTAACAAACTTCCCCGATAACTCCCACTGTCAACTTCGACTCGATGCATCTTGTTCGTTATCCAACTGCTCTAACCCGAGATAAAAACAACCTCCTGAGCTCCCATAACAAACCCACATCCCCGAAAAACACAGGTCGTATCGCTCGAAGTTTCACGAGACAAAAAAAAAACCGTCTCGCACTCGCGTCATCAAACCCGAAAAAGTTCAACCCTGAAACTTTTCAAATTCGAAAAATCATATCTGAAAACCCAACGGTCCGATCAGTCTGGAATTTTTACCACCACTAGATCTATGTGTGTAGAATCACCAGCCCAAAAATCAAGTCGATCCAACGGTAGACGAACCCACAAGTAATTTTTTCGCACAGCTGCGCAAACAAACCCTAAAAGGGTTTTTCCTGGCGGCTGCAAAATTCAAAAAAATATAACTCCAAATTGAACGGTCCGATCGTTACGAATTTTGGATATGTTTTAGAACTGCATGTCTACCACCTACAGAAAAATTTCAAGATGATCCGACGGTTAACGAACCCTCTATGAATTTTCGGCCACAGCTCTGCAGTTAAACCCTAAATCGAGTTACTGCAACTTCGGAAAATTGTATCACCCAATCCAACCGTCTGATCACTTTCAAATTTGGTACACGACCAGATCTATGAGTCTTCCACCTACGGTTAAAATATCATGGAGATCCAACGGTTAACGAAACAGCTACGAATTTTCTACCACACCTGCGCCAGAATTCCGAATTTTTGAAAAAATCTCTCTTCTACAACAAAACCTATCAATTCGACCACCGACCATGTTACCGCCGCGAACCACCACGATAACCTATTATAACCATAGACCAATTTAATAGATTATCTCAAGAGTATATAGACATACCCGTGAGTTCTTCGCGATCTCTTCAACTAAGCCCTATGATCTCAATACATGTTGTACAAAACCCGTCGTTCGTTCACCATGCTTTCGAATCGCCATCGCTCCCACTCGAAACAATGAGCTCTTGATACCACTTGTTAGGAATTATGGACCCAAACAAGACCGGTGATCTAAACCAATCACCAAACCCACAACGACAAACGATAAAATAAAGCATGAAACGATAAATAAACGACACGAGATTTAACGTGGTCATATCTCAACTCCAAAACACGGAGAAGAGTTCCTTCCACGGGCGCAAACCAGAGATTCTTCACTATAATTTTCGTGCACACATGTTAGAGTTACAATGAGATGTTTATATAGGCAAGGAAACAACTTAGGGAACAAGAAAACTTGATTCTAGAATTTTCAGCCAGTCAGGCCCTAGCCAACACATCAAAATCCAAATCAGCCTTTTTTTTTCTTTCTTCTTTTCCTTATTATTTTGATATCCTTCACACATCCAACACATCAACAACCGGTTTGATGAGTTTCCCTCTCCACCCATAAGTAAACGAAAATTTCATGACATACTGATATGGCTAATGATTGCTATCAATACATTTCGATTTATTGAGCTTCCCCTACAGGACGAAAACTCCACCTTGCATACATACATGACATATTGGACATGCTCGTAAGTCATAACGAATTATAACTATCAATCTTTGTGATTCATTCCAAGATATAATCTTTAATGCAATAAGTCGAGGATTATTCATAATGAGACTATCATTTCTCTCAAATCTGTAAATTAAATATATGGACTTATAACCTAAAACTTTAATATAACAAGAAAATATTGATATTCCAAGATATAATCTTTAATGCAATAAGTCGAGGATTATTCATAATGAGACTATCATTTCTCTCAAATCTGTAAATTAAATATATGGACTTATAACCTAAAACTTTAATATAACAAGAAAATATTGACATGTACTGAATATACACTACGGAGTATAATTTACTTAAAGGTTGGACCTTTAATGTGTAAAGAAAGAAACTAGGGATTCTTTGTACATCAAATCTTTAACAGGCTGATAAACTAAAGTAACAAAAAGCAAAGATCATATGATTCATTCAACACAGCAATCGTGAAGCACAAAAAAAAAAAAACAAAAAAAACAAAAAAAAAAAAAAAAAAAAAAAAATTTTAAGAACAAACAGCAAATATATTGATATTTCTGTATTAATTATAATGTTTACATTCCAAAGTACAACTCTCGATGCATGAAGATATAAATTATTCAAATTGGGGACTCTTTTGACACACTCAGAAATTGGAGAGAAGAAAGAATTGTATACACAAACAATTACATCAACAAAAAATACACAAAAGAAACTATAATTCCACATAGCATGATTCTTATAAGTCCCAAACCCTATATATTTATGTCCATGTACAAATTAACATAACATAGATGTATAGAGATATAAAAATATAGAGATGTATCCCACAAAAACTAATCTAAAAGTATAAAAAAAGGAAAAATAATATTGACCCACAAATTTCAAAGTACCAATAGGATGCAATTTAAGACTCTAGTTGGCACCCAAATCAAGAATCTTAACAAGATTATGATTTGTGGGTTGCTTTTGATTTGTGCTTTTGGGTTGTGTTGTTGGTTTTAACTGGCTTCCCAAACATTGCACAACAACCAGAAACTTTAGGTGATGGTGGATCAATAGTGGATTCAACTTCAATAGATTTATATGGTTTTGGTTCTGATCTTTGTTGCTCTGTTTTCTCTCTTTCTTCTGTTGGTTTCGTTGGTTTTAGTTCTCCTGATAACAATTTATCATCCCAAACAAGCCCTGATGATCCTGATCTTCTGAATGATATTTCTGATCTAGGTAGTGCCTCCATCTTTGATCTTTAATTCTCAAAATTTGTAATATGTGGTTTGTGAGAGAGATTTGAGATGGTGTTTTATGTGTTCAAGTAATGGTGTTGAAACTTGAGAACATATAAAAAGGTTATAAAAATGGAATCTAGTGGTTAATGGGGTTTGTTTTGTAGCGAAGTTACAGTATTACCCCTAGTGGTATTTTAATAATTTAATTATTGTGAAATTTCGAGGCTTTATCTGAATAAAAAATGAAGAGGAGGAGACCGAGTCAAAGAGAAAGGCTAACAAATTCAACAATGTAAATAGCTACAGCAGGGCCCATGACAGGGATAATTTTGACCATTAGTTGAATGATTGCACCTATATTTAAGCTTGAAAACTGTGGGACCTTGATTATTTAAAATTATTCAGGTTTAAATAATTTTTTAGAGAAATTATTGAAACTTTTAAGTTCCTCGTATTTTTATTTCAATATTTGCGTCGACGCGTTAAGGTATTATTTATTTCAATATTTTTATATTAAAAATTATTTTAAAAGATTGGCCTAAAAAATTAGTGTGTTTGTAATCACATGTAATTCAATATAGTAATAGTCATGTGATAATCGCATCTGACTAAAATGTAATTACACATGCAAAATAATAATCAAGTGGAATTGAATGTGAATTGTCATTTATACCTAAAATTACCTATTAATCGAATTATAAAAGGTTAGCCCATCGTATGACATGTTAAAAAAAATTTATGTCACTTTAGTGAGGGTGTTTACATCATTTTATATTTAAGTCAGTTATCTATAGTTTCTATTAAAATCCTATAATGATGATATCATTATTAGACTAATTCATTTGTTAAGGAAAAATTAAAAATAAAAAGAAAAAAATCTAAATCACTTAGATGATGTCATTAATATTAAGTATTTTATTATAAAAAAATTGCACTTATAGTAACTAATTATTTAATAACTTAAATAATGATGTCATTATTATTTTATATATTAATTACTTAATTACAAATTAGAAAACAAATAATATATTAATTACTTAATTACAAATTAGAAAACAACAACATAAAAACAAATAATATTTTTAAAACATGATCTTTCCGTTGAAGTATTTTTGGTCGAAATAGTAAAGTTATGTTTTTATTCTAATTCATAGTTAATTCTTTCTTAATTAAAGATATGTAATATATTATACGGAGTGCATATATATTAGATATAAACAAATAAACCCCAAAGATTTTCTTGGTGTGTGAGATGTAAAAGATGAGCATAAACAAAAGGTCAAGTTTTAGTATTTATTTTCGTTCGATAAAGATAAAATATACGGAGTATTTGTTTTTGTACAAAAGAAAAGGGTATTGTAGTAAGTTTTACTTCGATTTTCAAAGTTACAAATAATATTTGATATTGTTTTCGGATTATATACGGACTAGCATTCGATTGGTGTTGTAGTTCATTTATTCTGACCAAGTTAAGTAAAACAATATGTTTGTAAAAACAATGACAAGTTTCTTAGTTGGAATCCGTGGTTTCACGGGTCATTAGACTAAATGACTTTAACATTTAAATTACATTGAACTATTTCGTTTAAATAACCCGTGATATCACGGATCATTTCACTAGTGTGACTTTATTTCTCAAAAAATGTTGAACACGTGATAACCACGTGATGTCAATTTGTTTTGAGATTTAAGCGTAAAAGTGTTTTCTTGTTCTTTGTTTTTATCTATATAGTTTTAAAATTTTAATAAAAGAATTTGACATTTTATTTAATTTGCAGTTTCAAATATTTTACTTTTACAATTACATATTATTTGCGATTTTCTTAGCGATAGCCCTAACAAATGCCGTTAACGTACATTACAGGGTTGTACATAATGATTACTATTGACTTCTGGTTTAACAATTATTTTTGCGTGCAAACATTTTAAATAACTAAATTATGTGTGTTTAAATTGTAAAATTATAGAAGTATAACCTTATTTGATGTTGTTAACGTACATAGATGAATTGTACATAACGATTACTATTGACTTTCGGATCTATTCAGAATTCTAACCCGCTTCGCCTGCCCCTCGGGATGGTTAAGGATCGAGTTCTTGCAATGCGATTCGAGTTTCCTCCCGAAAGTGAGTTTCAACATCAAGTACATGACAAATGAGAGTATTCAATGCCGACTGTTGCCTTTAAAAAAAATAAAAAACTATTGACTTCCGTTTAACGATTATTCTTTCATTCAAACATTTTAATAACTAAAATGTCTTTATTGGTTAAATTATAAATAACTAAAGCTTAAACATATTTTAACCATTCAAAAACATATACTCCAATAATTATGTGTGTTTGAACAATTTAAATTACACTTTTGAAAATCTCTAGTTAACACTGGAGTTCAATCCCAAAGATTACATAGTTTTTACACTTTAGTCTTTAAGTAAAATATTGTGCAATAATGAAAGCTTCTGGGAAAAAGCACTTTAGTCTTTAAGTAAAATATTGTGCAATAATGAAAGCTTCTAGCAACTTTTTCCCATTATTTTTAGAAGCAAGGCTTCAATGTGTAGTCATTGGAGTTTGGAGATTGAACTCGAGTTTACACGAGATTCTCAAGTCTCCACCACGTGAATACCTCTTCACGTTAAACTTAATGCACCTTAACTTATCGTAAAACAATATAACTCAAAATTTCAACCATGTGTTGTACAACATATTGAGGCGAAAAAAACTAAAAATGCACAATTACTATCAAAGGGCCATTAGCCTAGCGTCCAAGCAGAGTAGCAGTATTGAGGTAACTCTTCAATTTTGAGTTGCAAGTTCTAGTCCTGGGTGGGAGCATTTATTTATATTAGTGCTTTAGTTACACAAGTGTGCATTTGTTTGCCTTTCAAAGAAAAAGAAACTTCCGACTTCTAAACTTTAATTTAACTTGAACTCATCTACTAAAGGAAACTGTAAAACGTTGAAGAACATGTTGTCCAAGCCATTTTGTCAAGGTAACATTCATGTCCCAGACTCCCAGCGTTTGTTAGTTTGCAAACATATAATTTCGGTTAGGTCATATGGAGATGGCATTTTGTTGATGCACATGGGAGGTACAAACACTAGACATGTTTATACATTGTTCATGGTTGCCTAGAGTCAAGGAAGGATAAACAAAGCAATATTAAAATTTTTGGAGCTGAATCTGTTGTTGTGCGACATGGCACGTATAATTAGCATGGAACGAGACAGATTTCAACGATAAGTTGAAGTGTCGAAATCTTATTGACCTTATGTTCAGCCGAAGCCGAAGGAAGTAAACATCGGAGTCAAGTTATTGAGAAGCTCTATCAGTATAAATATAAATGGACACGAATAATTCGGTATATTATTTATCAACCGTTACTATTTTCACGAAATGTAATATAAAATGTGCAGGTGTCGAGTCAACAAAACCACTCGTCCGCATCACCTTGGAAGGATTTGATGATTAAACCTGGAAGAATCAAGAAAAATAAAGTGATTCTTTGTTACAATTTTGATAAAACACTCCTCGTTTGTGTTTCGATGGCATTTACGCTGACCTGATAGGCCCACGAAGAAATTAGATGATGAGCAATCGCAAACGGTCCAGGGACAAACATGGGTGCGAGCTCTCCACTTTCCACATTAAAATCCGTCGCAAGATTTTGACCTTTCTCAACCCCTTTGCACATTTGATCTACTTTGTACGCTGATGTCTTTTGTGCTTTTTCATATTCGGCAAATGTCAACGCTTTCTTCACTTCTTCTCTACTATGCCATTTTGCATCTAAAGGATTATAAAAATAATCGCGAGTGAACTTAGCACTTCAAAAAGGTACAAAATAAGCAAGAAGAATATTTAAGTCTCGAGATATATTGTAAGTTAAAGATTACCTTCTAACTCCCTCTTGTCCACATTTATTTCGAGTGATATTGCGTATGCTAAAAACCCGATCATTAATTGGCATGGCATGCTATTAGGTCCAACTGCAAACGAATTATATAATTTTAACCATTCTATTGTTCCAATTTGGTTATGATATGGAAAGCCAAAAAGTGTTTGTATCATATCTTAGCTAGAATAGTAAGTATAAGTGACATGTGTACTCATCGTACAAATACCATTTGAGTGAGACTATATAAGACTGTCTATACTTCATCATGTTGGTAATATGGAAACCCTATCGAGTCATGGTATGCCGTATGCATGGTTGCAAACGGTGGATGAGGCGGCCGTTGCGGCGATGCGGCTGTTTGGTGACTACCCAGCCCGATTCAAAGAAAAATGTAATAAGTCGGGCAACGATCAAAAGTCGGGTCAAAGTCAGTCAACGTCGATCAAAAGTCTGACATTTTGTCTGGCCTTGTTCTAGTGTAAATGAAAATGCCAAACTCATTTAAAATTAGCTAAGAAAAACACCGACTTACAATCCCTTAAAGCTAAATTAACAAGTACACTATAGTTATAGAAAACATTATAAAAAACCTATATATTATTTAAACTAACACCACATCTATGTGTATATCATTTATTTTTAAAATAGTTTTGTTCAAAATATTTATATTTAATATATTCATATTTAAAGTCAACGTTGGTCAACGTCCATTTCAAAGGTCCTGATCGACTCGTCTCCATCTCGCGTCTTTTTCAACCTTGATGGTATGGTAGCATATATCCGTAGGAATATAAATATAAGAATGAAGTTAAGGCTAACCGGGCCATGGTTGGGAACTATGATAGACCACTTCACCAACTTGGATGCCAGTTTCCTCCAATGTTTCTCTCCTCACAGCCTCTTCTAAGCTTTCTCCTGGCTACACAAATCAAACTAAATTGATAACGAACATAGTTTAACTTTAAATGTGAAAATGACTAATTCCAAATACGAATTACTTGTATGGAGTGCTTTAGGAGAAAGACAGTAATAAACTAATCAATAATGATAACAAACCAATAGTCGAAACAAGGTTCTTAATATAAAATACGTAACGTATGGAATTTAAGCCCTGCCTCTAGAAAGCCCGCGAGACAACTCCACATTCTAGGCACGAATCTCGACTGTTTACTTAAAAGTGCTCGATCATTCTCTTTATCTATGACCAGCATAATGACAACCTAAATTGATCCAGAAATAGAAGTTAGATAATACATATTATCAACAATCATCCTCGAGCTACTAAAGAAATAAAATATGTGAAAGGTCAAATAGCATACTGGGTCAACTCGAGGGTAGATTCTTTTCTTGCAAGAATCTTTTATACATTGCTTTCTTGTCCCTGCTTCGGCTGGAACCAACATTTCACCACAAGATCCACAAAATCGAGATGTATTATGCCATTCCAATAGAGCTCTGGCCTACAAATATGTTCCAACAATTGGTAATCTGAATCTTAGGGTGTTGCATATTATCGTTTCAAGATAGTAAAGTAAATTAGGCATGAAGATAATATATCACACGAGATCTATCTTTCACAATCCAAATTTAAGAATTTGATTTGTGTTATGATAAGGTTATTCGTTTAAAATTTTATGTTTCATTAAAAAAATTAGTAGCATATACATTAGAATCCCAAATTAACTAAATATCAATATCAATGTTCTTCAACAATTATTAGCCTTCCATCACATTCTTTCTTACCTATACAAGTAACTTTATTCATAGCCAATTGGTTTCAGTTGGAACATTCAAAATCATCAGTTACATTATTTCATGATCATATATCACAATTAATTATCTACAGCGAACTATAATTCTATATTAATCATATAAATATATATTTCACCACAAATAAAAAAAAAAAAAATATACAAAAAAAGGGAAACTTACATGACCAGCTATAGCAAGTTCACCCATAGCACTATCATCAGCCCAATCAGTAGCAACCATCAAAGTCCTTAATTCTACAAAACAAAATTGTCTACTCCCAAATTTCTCAACCAAACTAAACCCTTCAGAAACATCAATTGCCCAATATACAACACCATCATCATCATCATCATCATCATCATCATCATCTTCTTCTTCATTTTCTTTATTTTTACAACCCAAATAAACCAACAAATCATCACATAGTTTTATCTCACTACCCTCCAAAACATCCTTGAAATCAACAAAATTCAACCAACCCAGATGCCATTTCTTGACTGAATCACCAGTTGACCCAGTTAAAGGTCTGCCCTTTCTAAAAGGTAGGACCTTGAATTTTGGGGAAGATGGTTCTTGGATATGGGTATCACCCGAAAGAAGAATCTTTAGGGTTTGAAGAGCTGAGGTTGGTGAAACCGGGTCGGTTGGTTTTGGGGTTTTGGATCTTATTGGGTTACCTGCAAAAACTGGTGATTTCAGGTTTATTGACATTGTGGAGATATAACAGGGATTGCTGGTGGTTATTGATCTTATTGGTGATGGTGATATTAAAATGGTTTTAGAGATAAAAGTTAATTTTGAAAACATGTCTCCCTATTCTTCCCATTTTTACAAGAAAAAGACTTCAAAGAAAGAGTGCTGAGTAACACCACATTGTCAAGAGGCACGTGGAGCTTTCAACCACCTAGTAATACACAAAAAAATCTTTACTTTTATTATTATTATACTAGATTTATGAGCTCGTGCGTTCCACAGGGACTCATCCGCAAACATTATTGGTTTTTAAACTTATATATTAAATAACGATTTTATAGGAAAAGGGTCAAAAGTATGGTTGTGGTCGAATTGGTAAAAAAATGTTTTTGTAAATAACACATTAGTAAAACTCTGATAAATTATTTTATTCATAGATTGATTACAAAACATAAAGTTATGAATTGATGTAGACATGAAATACCATACTATAAAAAGTGTGTAATAAGTTAAGTGAAATTAATGTTGCCTTAAATGTATCAAATTGAAGTTTATCCAAGTAAAATTCAGCATGTTTTGCTCAATCCTTTGGACATGTTTCCGGTTGTTTTTTATAAATATTATGAATAGCAAGAGATAAACTGCACCCATTTGATCAAAGCCTACAATGAAACAATTACAAAGTGTTAACAAATAAATTTAATCAAAGTCTACAATGAGACACCACTTCCATGTTTCATTAAAATTATCATTAAACAGTAGATGCATTTATTAAAATAGACTCGAAGTATAAACATAGATATCGAATTAAAATATCGGAGTGCTACAGTATCCAACTTGGTCAAACTATCATTGATACAAAACTCGACAAAAAATAATAATTCTCTTTTTATGACCTTATGAACTGTTAAGGCTAGTCTATATCATATTGCAGTTGTACATGTTACGTTAAGTAAAGGAGAAAAGTGAAAAGCAATAACTATGCAATATCAAGTGGTTTTTTATCCAAGTTCCTGCTCGGTCTGATAGTACAATGCTGATGCATCCATGAATCTATTGTGTTAGTGCCCTGCCCATTGGGCTACAAAGTCTACAGCCTAAACGTGTTAGATAGTCATGTTAGTCATGACCAACACATTTGGTAAATGCTTAGTAAATTAGCTTGGATACTGCCTGATTTATTTCAAATAAAGGTCTTTGGTGCATTGTCTACACACCATGTATTTGGCTACTTATTAGACATACATGGTACTTAAGGTAGATTAGCTTTTTAGAATACAACAGTAGTTAATATAAGTCTTATTAGACACCAAACTAAAACTAACAATGTTTATAAAAGAGCCAACCATAATAATAAAATCTTGATATGGTCGTTTATCTTTAAATGAGCAGTTCAAGTTGCCAAATGTGCTAAAAGTAAGATTGTCTTCTATTACTAATTAGTCAAAGTGTGACAACAACAACAACGATACCCTATTCCATCAAAGTGGAGTATGGGTATTAGTCAAAGTGTAACAACCCATAAGTAAAAAATAAATAATAAGTTCAACTAAATGTTTCTGATCCGTCAATTTTAGTAACGGATAAACATACCTGCTTGAATGCTTGAAAGTTTGCTGAACTGCATTTGTAACAACTTAACTGCATTAATTTTGTAACTCTCAATATTAGGTATAAGTTATTGACACAGTGGCAATGACACCTAATGTTGTATGATATATCAAAGTTTATAACATCCAGAATATACGAACAACGAATACATGGGAGAATCTCAACATATATAATTGTAGTGTGAACACAATGTCACACATATTATAGATGGTTATTTAGTTGGTATCATGTTTTGATAGTGGTTGATAAACAAACACTTTTTGACTAATAGATATTTCACATCTAATTGTAACTTTGTCGATATGTTGACCGGATGGGACAAGTTCATTTTTGCTTTATATAGCCCGGTGCAAAATCAATTTTAATGGCCAAAACCTCTTGCTGAATTCATGAATTTGAGAACTTGAATAAACTTCTCTGAAACTCAACGTAACTCAAGTGGTTATTTCAACCCAAAAGGTCTGTTCAGTCAAGTGATTCGTTATAACATATTTGAAGTAAGTATATTCAATATGTTCATTATGACTTTACTAATAAGGCAGTAAAAGAATTAATTAGTGTGAATTTACTAACCAATGGGACTTGAATCATCCTTGAAATTAGCTAGTTGAAGAACACGCCGTCGGAATTGAAAATTTAGATGTTCTCGAAAAGTAGGATCACCCGCCCTTATCGTCATAGGAATAACTATCAGAGTCTTTAGTGCCACCTGTCGAAAAACCAAACCGTGAATAAACAGATAAGAAAGATGTAACTAACGATGAAACAGATTACATGGGCTTTATCGGGTCAAACGGGGTCGAAAGTTTGGCTAACGTATATTCAAATGTTTACATTGTTCCCAAATACTTGTATTTGCAAGAAATCATATTGATATTTTAATATTTTAGCTTATTAGCCATTTTAATACATTCATTAATTACAAAATCCAATGAGATAGATCAGAACTCCAATCGGTCAGCCCAAATTGACCCGTCGAACCCCGTTTGACCCGTCAACAACCATTCAGTACATCACATCAGAAGTAGTAAGTCTTTGCCTACACTTGCGCTTCTGCATGAAAATGTCACCGTCATGTACCACACAAAGCATTAACGACTCAATAATTTTGACAACCAAGCGTCAAAGGGTACATGTTTGCCTAGTTTTGACCTTATATGACCCATTTTGACTTGCATTAGACAGTTAGTTGATCTGCAAAGTGGAGAAAGTGTAGACAAAAGGTTCAAACTGAGTGATATACAAACAGTTTGAAAATGAAAACCTGACCATATATATATACTTTTTATATTCAGTTAAAAATAACTTACCACCAAACTTCTTGGTCTTTCCAAACTGAATGATTAAAAACGCAGATTCTTCAGGTCTAGATGCTTTCAGAGTATCTAAAAAAGCTTTCATATATTTTGCCCACAATGTGTAGGACAACACATTACCACTAAGAATATGAAAAAATAATTATTAATATAAGTGGGTAGTAAAAATGCACAATTTAATGTTAAATCATATAACAAATTAAAGTTTAATTAAAAGAAAGGGTAGTTATTACTCTAGATCCTTCAACTCTAAATTGATATTTGTATTTTTTCGGATCATCTATGTTGCCATACTGCTTCTCTTCACTGTAAGTCTGCACTCTACCAATTACATCTGCACTTTGATGTTACAATTAATATATGTCAATTTAAATAGACATCAAATAGTGTAAGTTTAATATGTTTTCTTATTGTAAACAATTACTGGACCTGCAGTAACTCCTCCTTTTAACTGGCAAGTGATAAGATTAGTAAATGGGATGAATTTGAAACCATCCGGACCAGTCCACTCATTTGGTTCAAAGATGACCTATAAGTGATCATCAACTTGGAATCGTGAGACCAATGGATGGTTTTACGTTTATATGGAATGTACGACAAATCCCTTATATAGGAGGTAGTGGCCCTGCTCTTTTAAGATACTTTATATCTCGACTTTAGAATATTCTTAATGGTAAGCCCAATCCGTTCTCCCTAAAAGTTTCAATAAGTAATTGTTTATATTGTGGATACAACATGGCTGAGTATGTATTTTTGACAAATTTTATGTATGTACATTTCTCTACTCAAAACCTCAGGTCCGAGGTTCCATGGATCGCCACTGTCCACGAAAGCGTTTAAGACCCAAAACCGGTATGACCATATTCTGCTTGGACAAAGGCCTTTTTTACACTGTGACCCAAAACCATTAGACCATGAACCTGTTATAGTGTTATGACCTTATTCCGTTGTGAACACATGATCTGTAGTTCTTTAGGGCTACTCATCTCATATTAAATTATTCATGTCAAATTGCAATAAGTTTATTACATGTGTGCAATACCTTAATATATGTTTAACCTCGAGAAGGTGCTTGTACAATACATCATAGCCTCCATATATTCATGCTTCTTAAATTCTAGTGGAAAAATCTGCACACACAACACCATTTACTTTAATACACCTCGGACACACCATTCGTATGTAGGTAAACCTCTTATAAATTTAAATAAAAAGAGAAATTGCAAAAAAGTTGAATCTGCCAAACCCAAATTAAGCCTGTTCATAGAACTCATGTGCAGATCATAAATCAACTATAATTGATTACAAAAAAATAATAATAATAATAATAATAAGTACTCGAAATCAAAAAGAAGAAGAATAGATTATTGTATCAAAAAAATAATACCTGCAAGTATATGATCATTCACATCGTTTGATGATAAAATAGAGAAACTTGCGTATTTTATGAAGTAATTTACAAACATGAAGTAAATTACCTAAAAATTTGTGAAGTTGTGATTTTCTTATCGGATTCGTTAGAACCAGAATGTTGAAAGGGATATTTTATCAAGAAATAAGAATACCTTTAAATGTGCATCGTTGGAAACCCTAATCATCAGCAGCTTAAATCAAAGAAAGAGATGGAAAGATCGAAGAATCACACAGCGCATAATCAGTTAGTATTCGTATTAGGTCCTGCAACAAATGAACCTGTTATTTATCAAAAGATAGTAACGATATGACAAAAACCTGTAAAAAAGATAGTAACGATAAAGCAAACCTGTAAAATTCAAACTGCTTCTATGTATTCATATTAACTGCTCCTTACAATTGTTAAATCACGACAAAAATCTAGTAAAATCATAAACCCTTACCAGAAAAAAAGAAAAAAAAATGCAAAAACTATTTTCCTTATTTATAGATCAAACTTTAAACAGAAATTACAGAAGCCAAAACAACCTCTAACACTACCAAATGTGAACAATCGAATAAACTAAATATATATGCAAACATTGATTAATAATTATTGAAAAAATTGTCATCAAATATATATGCAATTAGAAAACTAACATGTATTAGCTGAAAAAAAACCCAAATAATGGCCGCTCAAATCAGTGCTTAATTAGGGTTGACGAACGGCGACACACCAAAACAATAAAACACCTGCAGCAGCGTCGATTTATGCTTGAGGATGAATACAATGTTCAAGTAAATAAGATTTACTTTACCGAATGAATGATTTGGCGATGATTTTGATAACCCTAATTCAGCATCTCTAGTAAGAAAACCCTAAATCGCGATGGAGAACTAATGAAGTAATCATCAACATCCATATCCATATTGTTGTTGAAATCTGTGGAAGATGAGAAATCACCATAATTTTTTGAAAAAAATATCAAAGGAGGCGGTTTTGATAAAAATGAGTAAATAACTAAATATGCCTGAAAATTTGGGGACACGCGTAAGTTGTTGGATTTTTCTGAATTTTTTAATTGTAAACTCTGACAAAAAGGTATTGTGTGAGAATGAATAATGGGCTGACACATGGCTGTTTTATGCCTGTGATTTATCAAGATAAAAGATTCGTATAAATAAATTATAGGATTAATGTTTTCTAGGCCTAAATGGTTTTAGAATTTGTTTGTTTAGCTTTGTAAAAATTTTATTAGGGTCAATTTAATACATGTTTGTATTTGTATGCCAATTAGATTAACGGATCTAATGAAGCATGTTTGTTAAGGTCTACACCACTTTGTGACTCAATTGATTTTGGATCTTTTTAATTTTAGTATATATTTTTCATGAAAAAACTACTCGTATTAAACAAGTTGTAATATTTTTCCTACTCGAGTTATCCGAGATGACGAGTAATACAAATTCATACACTATTCTGGTTATTCTCTGACTGTTTTCAACCTTTTTCTAGCCACTACAAAAATTCGAATTTGAAAACTTTTGTAAGGATATCAAAGCCTCAACCATCGAGCTATCTTGTAATGGTACAACCCATGATATATTATGTTTATATTGAAAATCCCTAACGGCAATGAAGAAAGTGTTAAGTAATACTAAAAGCTTAAAAATGTTTATTGTCGACAACTTTGAAATAATGTTTCTTAGTTAAAGAGGCCAAATTGGTTGGGTGAAATGAGCAAAGAACCAAAGAGTAACACAAACATACATAACAAATTCATGCATACAAAACAGAGATATTCAAAGAACCAACTTCCAGATTTATATTATTCAAACGTCTAGTTGGCAAAAAAGACATGTATATGATTTCCATCCCACTATACAAGTTTTTAAGTAAAAAAAAAAAAAGCAACAAAAAGAAGAAAAAACCCATCTTAAAGAAATACCAAAAAAGACTAAAAGTTGAAATATCTAACTCCACATCATTTAGTTGTCGTTTCAATGATTTTCAGGCTTAGTTCAGCTCATCCTCTTCATCATTAATCCAATCTCCATAAATGCGCTTCACCTTCTTCCCTTTTAACTTCGAAAAACCCCTTCCTACACCTCGCTGTACACCAACATCAGTAGCGCAATCAGTAATTACCGGAGGTTTTGTGATGGGACCATGCACCACATTAGTTGCAACCGAACTGCCAACATAAGGCTGCACAACACCATCCGCACGTGCAACTGGGGTATTTATCTCTGAAAAATGAAGAACAAGACAGGTCAGACCAGTTAGCAATTACAAATGCATGACGATAAAGGTGCATCATCGTTGTACATTCATGATGCAATTTCAAGAGTTTAGCACACATGTTGTATATTATTGAATGCACAAAAATGTATAAACATACACATATATGAACCGAATAACGACACTTATATTACTAACAATTTGAATTCTACTTGCCATTTTAGCGGGTCTTATTTTGTTGGTCCCTCTCATTCAAGTAATGTAAAAGTGATCATTTATATCCTTTAAATAGGACCCACAAAAATGAATTCATAAAGCTCTCACTTTGAGCTGATTAACACTCTTTTTTGTATATATTGATCTACTGAGTAAACAGAACAAGAATCTAAGACATTGACTAATTTAAAGATTGAAAACCACAAAAGCTGGAATCTTTATACGCAAAAAGACCAAAAGCTCGCATCTTTATACGCAAAAAGACCAAAAGCTCCTACCTTTGCATACAAAATAAGCTTCTATATGAACCCTGAACTAAAGGTAAACAAAATAACAAAATCTCCATCTACAAATATGTGTAATTCATCATGATTATACAAAGTGTCTAATTTTCACATTTGTTGTATAATATCTCATTTATGCATAAACTATAAACAGAGTGAAAGTGGATGTGTACCTGCAACCTCATGAGCAATGCTAACAGAAGCTTGTCGAAACTCAGGCCTAGTTTGACCACGGTCAACCACAGGCTGAATGTGGATCATAGAACTCTCTCTTGTTTCGTTCTTGAACTTCGCAGGGCTTTCATGAAGAAAATTACACTTGTCTCCATACGGGCATTCATCTCCATTATAAAACTTCCTACAAATCCGCATTTGATGAATGATTTTCTGATCATCGTTCCAATTACAATTTCCATTTACTACTTTATTATTATTATCCCTCACATATTCTTGCCAATTTGGTGGTGGCTCACGTAAATCTTTAGGCCCGTGAGCAAAAGTACAATTATCGCCGTTACGACACATTCCATCTAAAAACTTCTGACACATTCGAGTCTTGTAAAATATATGAGTGGTTCCTCTGTTCATAGGGACGTGTGGGGCGTTGGGACGTTGACTTGGGAAGGTCAAAGGTGTAGACTTTTGAGGGTTTAAATTGACTTCTGAAATTCTAGACCTCTTGTTCGAGTTTTCAAACTGGGAGTTTGAGCCATTGTGTTGAGGGATGAATTCACCTTCACCATTGTTGACACCATGAAAAGGATATCGCATCATCTTGAGAGATTAGTCTGTAATTAAAAAGTTTTTAGTCAAATTTAATCACTACTGTAAATTGATCATGATACAATACTAGAAAAAACATGCAAAACTTGGCGAAAACAAAAAAAAAAACATCAAAGATATATTAGTAATGCAAGAATGTGGTTTAATTATATTATATAAACTAAGAGTAACATCAACAGACAAATACTGTAAATAATAAATTATAAATAATAAATAAAAATAATGAAAACAAACAGAGTTACATTACAAGCCAAAGATCAATAAAACAAGAAACAGGGTAACAAATAAAAAGTTATGATCAATAAAATTTTCAGATTTCAACATTATTTTTTGTGATGAATTAAAACCAATTTCGATTTCTAAGGCTACAAGACTACATATTACATATACAAAAAATATATTTAAAAAAAAAAAAAAAATCCCAAAAGTATTTTGGATACAATAATAATAACCTGGTAACGATGGTGACAGTTCATTCATTCATCATAGGTTAATAAATTAAAAAAAATCACATTCAAGATTTAGATATATCAAAATTTGGGCTTCAAACCAAAAAATAACTAAAAGACTACAACAAAAAGTAAAAAATCATTTATTTATTTATTAATTATATGAAAATAAAATATAAATTAAAATTTAACCTGAACAAATGCTGATGATCAGAGGACGTTCTTGAGGGGGACTGATGAATACCAGAAACAAGAATAATAATTTCGTAAACCCTAAAAAGATTGGAGAGAGAGGGATTAAGAAGTTTGTATATATATATACATAAAATAGTGAATTATATAAAAACAAATGTGATTAAGAATTAATTCTATGATTGTAGATATATATATATATATATATATATATATATATATATATATATATATATATATATATATATATATATATATATATATATATATATATATATATATATATATATATATATTAATGTTTATACACATATGGAAGGTAGAATTCATATGTGTTTGACCAAAGAGGGGTTTTAGGAACGGACTAAACCCTAAAATCTTCATCTTAAACGGCTAACCTTCCAATCGTTATCAAATGAGGATTTTATTCCTTAATTAAAATCTACATTTAAATTTAATTTAATTATTACTCCGTATATATATTATTATATATTTACATTTTATATTTATATTTATATTTTTTTTATATTTATATCGGTAGAATAACAAGGTGCATTAATCTTACTCATCCTAAAATTTACATAATTTATTTATTATTTATAACTTAGAAATTAGATAATGGTTCAAATATCTGATTTTATTTATCTATAATGTTTTAAGGAGAATGCTGAATATTTAACAATACCATATTTAAATTTATAAACTTTATCTAATTAATTATAAAGTGTAATTATTTTTTTATCGACTTTCCTTATTTGGTATTAATGTTATTTATGGTATGTTTGAGTTATAAATATGAAATTGTATTATATTTGGTATGCTTTTCATGTTTTAAATTTAAGATAACTATTTTAATGCTAGTTTATTTTGTGGATAATTTTATTAAAACTTACCGGCATTGTTATATCTTATAGTGGAGTGATATATAGATAAATAATTTTTATATGTACACAATTATATATGTTTAGTATTGTACAATACAATACTATAAAACATAATTTGTATACATATAAAAAAAATAGTTGTGTAAATATTATACCCTATTTTATATGACTTCCCTTTATTATTTACAAAAGTTAAGTTGTAAGAAATAATAACGAATATAATATAATAATACATCTTTGAATTTGAGATAGCATTTAAGCATTAATTGCTTCCCATATTTAATATCATCATCACTCAAGAAAAGATATGGTCGTGTTTCGTATTTATTGAGATGTTTTGTGTAGGAACTATTAGAGGCTTTTCTAATGTTGTTAAAATCCGACACGACTAACGAAAAGATCTATCTCGAACCATAATCGGATTTTGCTTTGTCATCTGAAGACTCGGTCTCGAGAATCCTCATTTATCTAAGTTATTCTCTCAACATTTGCATTTGCATCAGAGTAAACAAGATCATCATTATAGCTTATGAACCAATCATATTCCTCATCAGTAGTGCTCTAGATTGAGACTCTCTTAAATTTTAGAATCAGAATTCTTAGTCTCCATTGGCACTATCACAACCCTTATTTGATTGTGTTGTCCAGAAAAAAGGTTTTGATAGCATATTCTTTTAGGCTCAGAACAAGTTCTTGAAAAATATCCTAACTCGCCACGATTATAACATCTTACAGTCTTAATGTCAAAACCATAAGTTGTATCTTTACTAGCAGATAAATTCTTTTTTCAGTTCTTCTCGTGTACTCATTTGCCCTTTTTACGGCTTTCGCCATAGCCCACATGATATCAGTACGGTCCATCTGATCCTTATCTATATGTTCATAATCCTCGACCGTGAGATGGTTATTCCCTCTTAGCAGCAAGCAACTTATCATACGAGTTCACTACATGGGCTACCAAAGCCATATCCTCATCGACAACTTCAAAAGTTGTCCTTTTGAATTTCTCAGTCTTCAGCTTATTTGTGTTGGCTTCAGGAGCATGCAGTGGGGGTGGATATGATTGGTGAGTACTTAGTCCTACATTGTACGTATATTGTGGCTAACTATACCTCTCAGTACTTGAATCAAAAGTTGTCTGCAACGGAGTATGTGCAAACGAGGAAGTGGAAATTCCAGAACAATGTAGGGTAGGATCTTGGACTTCATTTAATCTCTTTTTCGGTTCTCATAATCCAACTCTTGCTCTTTCTGTTGGAATTCATCATATAAACAAGTTTCATGTACATATATGTCAAAACCCGATTTTAACATTAAGCGGAAGCATATTTAAAACCAAATTAATATGAAGTTTAACCTTTTAAACATGAATTCCAAAACCATATCAAGTCTAGAAAATGTGCTTACAAAGTAAAAGAGCTAGTAAAGAGGATATACCTACTCCAAGTTAGGAGGTTAAAAGGATGATGAAGATGATGAAGAAGATGATGAATAAGCAAGCTCCAAAACTATGAAACCTCAAGAGATAATACCCCAAACTTGTCACCAACACTTAGCCTTTGGTTAGGATTTAATTACCACTTGAAAATAAGCTTGCAAACCACAAAATGAACTCTCTTTCTCTCCCTATACCTCACGGCCTAAAGACGGCAGCAAGGAGCAGAATGTGCAGTTTTTTTGTTAGTTTAAATGTGTATTGCAAGCTCACATTGAGTCAAGGCCCTTGGTAAACTAATAGGCATGTACCTTGGCACTTGTGTGGTCTTAAAATAAACAAAACAAGCATGGGTGTGGCATCTTGGAGACCAAAATTCTGCACACCACATATATATTTTATAACAAGATTTATTTTATAAAACTTGTATATATTTTATAAAACTTGTATAAAATAAGCATGTATTTGTTATTTGTAATTATTTTATAAACCATTTTATAAAATATAACACAACATAATTATTTAAACCTATAAATAATTAAATCCACATCATATATAAATTATCCAAATAATTTATCTCAAGTGATCATAATTTAGAAAACCGATTTTCTAAAGTTCAAGTGTCGCGTATTCATTTAACAATCCAACCGTTAAAATAAATACGTATAAAGTGTTGGTAAGCTTGTTATTGGGTATGACCCGACTTGGATCATAACATAGTGGCCACGTTAATTTATTATGTCTCTCGGGCATACGAAATACCTTCAATCTCCCACTTGCACGAGAAACATAAGAAATTAATGCAAGTGATGGATACCACATAACGACCGTCCATCACCCCCAATATGTTATGACTTTGTGCCATTCAATAACATCATCCCTTTCGAGTTCCCGTCTCGAATATGAATAGGTGAATCTTTTCATTATATCCTTTTGTCCTAGATGTCATGTTAAATCCAAGAGACATAGAGTGATCACTCTCTTATAGATTTAACTTTATCAGGCCTTAGACATCTGACTCTCAACAAATAAGAGGGACAAATTCCATCTTGGCTACATACGTCCTAGACACTACACTTTGTACCATACCTGAAGCCTCCCTTATGAGCTACCTTTTCAGAATAGCGAAGGAAAGAATCAAGGTACGATATTCGGTGAATATCTGAACCCAATATGTATCTCAGGTCAGAGGATACAATGATATTCTCCTTTACTCAAGATTACATGTGATCAACCACAAAGGCTCCATACAGTAAATCATGAGAGCGGGTCTTCCAATATTTGTATCCCACAAATATCTATGAACCTTGGTTGCAACCTTGCCCTACATTCACCAATTGAATGTTAACCAATCCAAGTTCATAATAGTCTAGACCTCACACTTGTTCCCACAAATGTGATCAACTACGGAATTTAGAATAATTATTTATTCATGGATAAAATATGCAAAATTGGAACATAACTCAAAATTAAAATAATACCATAATTATATTAATGAGTTTGAACTTATTCGTTCTGTTACAATACATAAAATAGATCATTTCCAATCACTAGAATATCGAAGCCCTAATGCACAAACATGTCCCTCATGTTTTGGCCCATGTAAAATCTTCGTGAGTGGATCCACAACATTATGATCTGTGTGAACTTTGTGAATACATATCTTTCCTTTTCCAACCTCATCCCCGATGTAGTTGAATCTCCGCTCAATGTGACGAGTCTTTTGATGAGCACGAGGTTCCTTGATTTGAGCAATCGCACCCTCGTTGTCACAAAAGATCTCAAGAGGGTCCTGAATGGAAGGGACCACTCCTAAGTCGTCGATGAATTTCTTCATCCATGCAGCTTCCTGAGCTGCCAATGATGCGGCAATGTACTCCGACTCTGTAGTGGATAACGCAACAACATCCTGTTTTGAACTCTTCCAAGAGACCGCACCTCCATTTAACATGAAGACATAACCAGATTGTGATCGAGAATCACCTCGGTCAGTTTGGAAGCTCATGTCCACGTAACCTTTTACAGCGAGTTCCTCCTCACCAGACCCATATATTAGAAACATATCCTTAGTCCTCCTAAGGTATTTCAATATACTTTTAACAGCAACCCAATGACTGTTTCCTGGGTTATTCTGGTATCTACTTGTCAAGCTTAGAGTGCATGACACGTCCGGTCTAGTACATATCATTGCATACATGATTGACCCAATAGCAGATGCGTATGGGACATTTTTCATCCTCTCTTGTTCATCTTTTGTGGTAGGACATTGAGATGAACTGAGAACGGTTCCTCTTTGAATAGGTACCAAACCTTTCTTAGAGTTTTTCATCTTGAACCTTTTCAAGACTTTATCAATGTATGTACTTTGACTTAAACCTATCAATTTCTTGGATCTATTCCTATAGATCCCTATCCCCAATATATATTGTGCTTCTCCAAGGTCCTTAATGGAGAAGCAACTTTTAAGCCAAGTTTTGACTCCTTGCATTGTGGTAATATCATTCCCAAATAACAATATATCATCCACGTATAGTACGAGGAACATGATGGTGCTCCCACTAGCCTTCTTGTATAC
This sequence comes from Rutidosis leptorrhynchoides, assembly GCF_046630445.1. Taxonomy (NCBI): domain Eukaryota; kingdom Viridiplantae; phylum Streptophyta; class Magnoliopsida; order Asterales; family Asteraceae; genus Rutidosis; species Rutidosis leptorrhynchoides. The sequence goes on along the minus strand of NC_092333.1, from coordinate 597,186,601 downwards.
ACAAGCTTCATTACCATTTTTAATGAAGCCAAATTTCTTTGCCTCCTCATTAAAACGATGATTCCACATTCTAGATGCTTGTTTCAATCCGTAGATTGATTTCTTTAACTTGCATACCTTTTTAGGATGTTTCGGATCAGCAAAACCTTCGGGCTGTACCATATAGATATCTTCCTCAAGATATCCATTTAGGAAAGCGGTTTTGACATCCATTTGCCATATTTCATAGTCATAGTGAGCAGCAATGGCAAATAATATCCTAATAGACTTTAGCATTGCCACATGCGAGAAAGTTTCATCATAGTCAATCCCTTGAGTTTGAGTGAAACCTTTTGCTACAAGTCTAGCTTTGTATGTATCCAAGTTTCCATGTATGTCAGTTTTCTTCTTGAAAAGCCATTTGCAATCAACTAGCTTAGAGCTAGGGGGTTGCACAACAAGTTCCCAAACTTGGTTTTCATACATGGATTGCATCTCGGCGTTCATGGCTTCCTGCCATTTGTCTTTATCAATCCTTGATAAAGCATCTTCGTAGTTTGTGAGTTCATCCAAATCAACCGTATAGCAACCATCCACGAGAAAACCATATCTCTCAGGAGGATTACTAATCCTACTAGATCTTTGAACATCTTGTATACTTTGATCAACCACTTGATCATTCTTAACATTTTCATGTTGAGTGCTTGTGTCAACCAATTGTGTATCATCTATTTGATCTTGAACCTCTTCAAAATCTATCTTCCTTTCACTATTTCCTTCCATTAAGAACTTAGTTTCAAGGAATTCCGCCTTTCGAGCAACAAATACATTTTGCTCGGTCGGATCATAGAAATAGTATCCCATATCATCCTTGGGATATCCTATGAAGATACACTTCGTGGATCGAGCGTGCAACTTATTAGCATTATAGCGCTTTGGATAAGCTTCACATCCCCATACTTTTAAGTATGATAGAGAAGGAGGTTTTCCAAACCACATCTCATGAGGAGTTCGTTCCACTTTCTTGGTTGGGGCCATATTTAAAATACGAGCCGCGGAGCTTAGACAATAACCCCAAAATGATAGAGGTAACGAGCTTCTTGCCATCATAGATCGAAACATATCCATTAGGGTTCGGTTCCTCCTTTCGGACACTCCATTAAGTTGAGGTGTCCCTGGTGGAGTAAGTTATGAGATAATTCCATAACTCCTAAGATGATCTTGGAAAGCATCGCTTAGGCATTCACCTCCTCTATCGGTACGAAGTACCTTAATTGTCTTATTGAGTTGATTTTGTACTTCGTTTTGATATTCTTTGAATGCTTCAAAAGTTTCGTCCTTGTGTCTTAATAAGTAGACATATCCGAAACGACTAAAGTCATCAATGAAAGTAACAAAGTATCTTTCACCATTCCTAGTCATGGGCTTAAAGGGTCCACATACATCCGAATGTATTAATCCCAATAAGTCTTTAGCCCTTTCATTGGTCCCTTTGAAAGGTGCTTTAGTCATTTTGCCTTGTAAACAAGATTCACATACATCAAACGAGTCTATCTCATTTGATTTTAAAAGTCCATTCTTTTGAAGTGTATGCATTCGGTTCTTATTTATGTGACCAAGGCGACAATGCCATAAGTAGGAATCACTCAAATCCCTTTTGAGTTTCTTGGTGCTTGTATGGTATATTGAGCTACTAGATGATGTGTCATCATGAACCAATTCATAAATTCCATTTGAAGGCGAAGCCTTAAAATAGAATACATTATCTAAATAAACGTGGATATCATCATTAACAAAATTAAGATTAAAACCACATTGTTTCAAACGGGAAACTGAAATAATGTTTCGACATAAATCCGGTGCATACAAAACATTGTTCAAAATAAGTTCCAAACCACTTGAAAGCTTTAACACAAAGTCTCCTTGAGCCTTCACTTTCACTTTGGCTCCATTACCCATAAAGAGACTCGATGTTCCCGCTTGCTTGCTACTTCTTTTGAACCCCTGCAATGAATTGCAAATGTGAGTTCCACATCCAGTGTCTAATACCCATGTATTAGAAGAAGTAATACTAAGCTCTATATATACCATATATATATTACCCGAGGATTGCCCTGCATCTCTCTTTTCCTTCAACTCCTTAAGGTAGACCGGGCAGTTTCGTTTCCAGTGACCCATTTCACCGCAACTGAAACATGGGTCTTCCTTGGGGTTTGCTTGTCCGGCAACCTTTTGCTTCTTATTCTTGTTTTTGGTTGGGGTAACCATCTTCCCCTTTCCCTTTCCTTGATGAGCGGGTCCTTTCCTCTTAGCCGCCTTAGGCTTAGAGGTGTTATTACCTTTAGACCCACCATCATTGATCATTAGCACGGGTGAAGCCCTTTTACCCATGCTAGTTTCGGCCGTCCTTAACATGCCATGAAGTTCACCAATGGTCTTATCCATCCCATTCATATTGTAATTAATTACAAATTGGTCAAACCTCTTTGATAAGGAGTTTAGGATAAGTTCGGTGGCTAGCTCATTGGATATGTTGAGATTGAGACGGTTAGCGCGATCAATGAGGCTTTTCATTTTGAGGACATAAGATGAGACGGATTGGGTGTCATCCATACGACATGCATGTAGCGCTCGAACCGTTTCGAAGCGCTCGACACGAGCTTGTTGAAGGAACATCTCCTTCAATTGAGTGATCATGTCATATGCACTATGATGCTCGAAATCCTTTTGGAGTTCGGGTATCATAGTCCCAAGCATCAGGCAAGCGACTTGCACCGAATCGGAACAATACTTATCATAATTGTAACATCCCGCCTTTTTCTGTTAAATTTATTTTTAACACCGTCTTTTTTTAAATAATACCTTTCGTTATTTAAATTCGTAGTTTCCGTTGACCAACGTTCTTAATTTTCCCGTTTTTTAATTATAACATCACTCGTTTACTCGAGCGTTTTTAAAATATTCGTTTGGTTAATTCCCGCACCCGCTTTGAAACTTGAGGGACCGAGGTTGCCAAGTGGGCAAACTAGTTGACTAGGTCAACTAGTCAACCCACCTTATCCATCCATTCATTTCACCTCCCACCTTTTTCCTCTTTTCTTTCTACTTCCCTTTCATGAACTCAAACACCCAACTCACAAATTCATCATCTAAATCCGACTGGAGAAGCAAACATCAAAACAAATTACATTTTCGTGATCCTCTCTTCATCCTCTTCGATTTGGTACCAATTTCATAGCTTGGGGTAAAGTTTCTAAAAACTCTAGATTTCTCTAAATTCGTGTTTTGACTTGAAATGGTGTTAGTTAGTGTCTATGGCTCGTGTATAACATGAATATATGTTTTGTTTGCTCGATTCGTTGTTTTGAGTAACTAGTTTGAACATTTGAAATGGGTGTGCTTAATCCTTGATTTTGGATGAGTTAATGTTGTTAAATTGTTAGAGTTTATGTTTTAAAAGTGTTACTAGCATCTTTAGCATCAATTTGATGTGTGGGTTGATTTGGAAAAACATCATTAACATGATTATTGGTTTTGTGATTCTTGATTAGGGTTTGATGAACTCTAAAAGGAAATTTTGATGCTTTGAATGCCATGAAATGTTATTAGTTAGTGATTAGTTGTATTGTATGTTTCATTACCTTCAAAACGGCATATCATGTGTGAATTGCATTCCCGAATCTTAAAATGCGTTTTGTAAACTTGGAACGATGGTTTTGAACATTTAATGACCACTTGACGAGATTTCGGCTATTGTAAATGATGTTTTTGCTTGATGAAAAATGGTTAGTTGTATTCCTTGTCAAAATACCTTTCTAACGATATAAGATACGAGTTCTAAGTATTAGCGGTTTGCGAGTTATGCTTGAAAGTGTTTGGAATTGAGACTTGGACATTTGAGACTGACCAGGTACCAGTTCCCGTGTATTGTCGCGGCGCGACAATTTGGGGCCGCGGCGCGGCCTAAGCCGTGTCCAGTTTCTGACCTCTTTGGTCAAAATACGAAAAATGTTTGGCACACTATGGACCTCCGATTCACATGAGACTTGTTCTAACATGCTTATATATGAATAAAAACCTCAGAAAAATAGTTCGGGACCCGACCCGAACGTGTTGACTTTCGTTGACTTTGACCGACCAAAGTTTGACTTTTTGTCAAACTTAACCAAATGATCATGCAACCTTCCTAACTTGTTTCTGTACTTGTATCTTGCATGAAACTTGACAATTTGATTCACATGCTACATAATCGAGTCGTAACGAGCCATAAGACTAATTAAACATCTTTGACCTATCGTGTTTACCGTTATTGATACGACCTATTGGTTTAGGTCAAGACTAGCACTATCCTTCGCACACGTTACTTTGTGAAGTACTTTTCATACGTGCACTCAAGGTGAGATCATAGTCCCATCTTTCAACAACTTTTATACTTTTAAATCATGGGATGAGAAACATATACGGTTTTATACTACATACTTTTACACTTTGAACACAAGTACGGAAATGAACATTCCACGTGCGGGTTTGAACAAAAAGCCTCAATTCAATTATCATTAGTTACACTTGCAGGGTGTAAACGAGAACTTATATTATGTGATCACATGGGCTTGACGAGCCTCATTCGGACGGTTCGCTACCGTTAGCGGATGAAATATATTTTCGGGTCTAGTGTATGTTCTAACACTACGCAAAGGGTGCAAAACAGTTAAGTTTGATAATTGGGTGCCCGGGATACAAATAACAACTTTTGGAATGCAAATGATTTTGATAATCATCTTATATTAAATCTTGTGGTTCAAATACAACGTTTACTAAAACACCTATGATTTCACCAACGTTTTTCGTTGACAGTTTTCTATATGTTTCTCAGGTTCATACTTGGCTATTTGATACATGCTTCCGCGTACACTCATACTTGCTTGGAGTCAAGCATGCATGCATACACTCTGATTTCTTGCTTGGGGTCAAGCATACATACATACATACGCTAGTGATAGCACCTTTGGATTCAAACATATTGTTTACATACTTACACTATTTATAGCAACCGAGATTTTAAACTAATTATGTCGCAAGTTATTTCATTTATACTTTATACTCTTGTAAACTTAAACTTGTCGTCGAACGGTTTTCTAAACTAAACTTTGAAAGCATGATACGTTTCAAAAGAATGCGACATAATTTTGGTCAAACGAGTCTCATATAGGGACTACGACCACGTAACGGGACCTAAGTAGTCGGCGCCGTCAATGACGATTTGGTCGGGTCGCTACAGATGGTATCAGAGCGTTGGTTGTAGGGAACTAGGATGTGCATTAGTGTGTCTGACAGAGTCGTTGGGACGCATTAGTGAATCTAGACTACAACCGGATAGTTAGCCATTGCATTCTGACATACATTTGCTATAGATAGCACTTACTTGACTACTTGTGCATTATACTTGAATCATTCTTAGGCAAACTTCTTGATGGTACCAAGCTTTCATCATATGAATCCGTATTCTGCCACTTTCTGGTAACACACGTAAATTCAAGATTCATACACGTATGGATGACGACGACTTCATTAGTCACACTTGTTCGGGAACTCTGTCTCCCGGATTGTTATTTGCCACTGTTTCAACTTACTATCGGTTTCCCACTGGTGTTTCTTACTATCTACTTTTTGGTGTTACTACCATCACTACTCTAGGTGAGTAGCGTCATCAACATTTATCACTACGGTTGCGTGCTACTCGTTATCATGACTCGTTACTCTTTTCATACCTGAATACATTATTGTCTGACTCGAACCGCTTTGACGTGAACAAACATTTATACACTTCCCTCGGGGAACGCTTCTTTAGAGTTGCAGAAATTCTTTCGATTTAATACGAGTCACGTTTGAGACGTCGTTACACTTTATTCATTCTAGATCTTCACAGTTACACGAACTTGATGTTATGGAGTGATGTGGGAATGGAGGTATGAGTTAGCGTAATATAACGACACTCGATCAACGTGGTTATATTACGGTAAGCCATACCAAAGTTCTAATGACTCGTGATGGTGATTGGACTCGATCAACCTAATCACCACCATGTGCCATGTACATGACTTCATTTTTCTTGTTTGAATATCCAAAAACTCCGAGAATGTTGATAACAACCATACCAGGGACACATCTTCGATTATTGTCGAACCATACCCTTGCTTCCGAAGGAATGACAAATTCTTTCATTTTCAAACATATGTTACACGTGTATACTATCTCATTTTCGCACAGTTTTATCGACGAACTACGATATGCTTGTTATGCTCATATCGGGGCGAAAACTTCTCCCGCATTACACTCGTACTTTCGTATAAAGAAACCTTCTACCTAAATTCTCAATGGAGAGAGAGACTCTTCACACTATACAAGCATTCGCCAAGAGGGTGAATAGTCCTAACGAACATTTTCGAAAATCGATAAATCTTCCGCGGTGCGAATTTCTTGAGAAACTTGTTCTATCTAACGTTTTCAAGTCCTAACAAACTTTTTCAAATATACCTTAAAGAAATGTACCTCGTTTTGGATCGAGATTCTCATTTCACTTCTAGATTTCGGAGTGCCTTACAAAAAGCCTCGGGACCACGCTTAAACATGAGTACAACACATCAACCACAACCCGACGGACCGAGCAAACATATGATTCAAACTTTGGAAACCATAATACGAGTTCGTGTTATCGACTTCAAATTTACTTGAGAAAAGTACTTGCCTTTAGTCAAATTCTCTTACTACAATAATTTTCATTCGAGCATTAACGTCACACTTTTCGAGGACCCGTATAGCCGTGAATGTCATTTTCTTAAATTGTTGAACTGAAGTAAGTGACAAGCGAACCACTGGACCCTAACTCATTCATGAAACAACCAGAAAATTTTTCAATTCCAGGAAAGGCTCAAGACGGCCCGTAGTCGCCAAAAGAGCCATACAAGAGTTAAACGTAAACCTCTCGAATTCCAAGTGGGAAACCGCGTAACGTTAAAAGTCGCACCTTGAAAAGGTGTAGTCCGTTTCGGAAACGTAGAAAGCTAAATCCGCGATATTTTTAGTCCTTTTGAAATTTTGGGGTGTGTTGTGCCCATTGCTTACCGCTTCGAACTTCCGACTCAAACAAATTCCGTTCATCCTACATTCTGTGTATCAAACTTAAAGGCGTGTCTTGCGAGACAAGAACTTGTTATCCTCTTCGATGAACTTACTATCAATGATAAACCTCACTTCCAAGCTGGTAACGTTGGTGAAACTATAAATCGTGGAACCAAACTTTAAACCAACGTAAAATCGCGACTGTCGAAGTTCGTTGAAATACCCGAGGGAGTACCTTCACTTATTCGTAGAACCGACAACGCAAGATCTCGAGGAAGAAACAACGACTACTACTTCCAACTAAATTTCGGGACGAAATTTCTTTTAAGGTGTAGGTAATGTAACATCCCGCGTTTTTCTGTTAAATTTATTTTTAACACTATTTTTTTAAATAATACCTTTCGTTATTTAAATTCGTAGTTTCCGTTGACCAACGTTCTTAATTTTCCCGTTATTTAATTATAACATCACTCGTTTACTCGAGCGTTTTTAAAATATTCGTTTGGTTAATTCCCGCACCCGCTTTGAAACTTGAGGGACCGAGGTTGCCAAGTGGGCAAACTAGTTGACTAGGTCAACTAGTCAACCCACCTTATCCATCCATTCATTTCACCTCCCACCTTCTTCCTCTTTTCTTTCTACTTCCCTTTCATGAACTCAAACACCCAACTCACAAATTCATCATCTAAATCCGACTGGAGAAGCAAACATCAAAACAAATTACATTTTCGTGATCCTCTCTTCATCCTCTTCGATTTGGTACCAATTTCAAAGCTTGGGGTAAAGTTTCTAAAAACTCTAGATTTTCTAAATTCGTGTTTTGACTTGAAATGGTGTTAGTTAGTGTCTATGGCTCGTGTATAACATGAATATATGTTTTGTTTGCTCGATTCGTTGTTTTGAGTAACTAGTTTGAACATTTGAAATGGATGTGCTTAATCCTTGATTTTGGATGAGTTAATGTTGTTAAATTGTTAGAGTTTATGTTTTAAAAGTGTTACTAGCATCTTTAGCATCAATTTGATGTGTGGGTTGATTTGGAAAAACATCATTAACATGATTATTGGTTTTGTGATTCTTGATTAGGGTTTGATGAACTCTAAAAGGAAATTTTGATGCTTTGAATGCCATGAAATGTTATTAGTTAGTGATTAGTTGTATTGTATGTTTCATTACCTTCAAAACGGCATATCATATGTGTGAATTGCATTCCCGAATCTTAAAATGCGTTTTGTAAACTTGGAACGATGGTTTTGAACATTTAATGACCACTTGACGAGATTTCGGCTATTGTAAATGATGTTTTTGCTTGATGAAAAATGGTTAGTTGTATTCCTTGTCAAAATACCTTTCTAACGATATAAGATACGAGTTCTAAGTATTAGCGGTTTGCGAGTTATGCTTAAAAGTGTTTGGAATTGAGACTTGGACATTTGAGACTGACCAGGTACCAGTTCCCGTGTATTGTCGCGGCGCGACAATTTGGGGCCGCGGCGCGGCCTAAGCCGTGTCCAGTTTCTGACCTCTTTGGTCAAAATGCTAAAAATGTTTGGCACACTATGGACCTCCGATTCACATGAGACTTGTTCTAACATGCTTATATATGAATAAAAACCTCAGAAAAATAGTTCGGGACCCGACCCGAACGTGTTGACTTTCGTTGACTTTGACCGACCAAAGTTTGACTTTTTGTCAAACTTAACCAAATGATTATGCAACCTTCCTAACTTGTTTCTGTACTTGTATCTTGCATGAAACTTGACAATTTGATTCACATGCTACATAATCGAGTCATAACGAGCCATAGGACTAATTAAACATCTTTGACCTATCATGTTTACCGTTATTGATACGACCTATTGGTTTAGGTCAAGACTAGCACTATCCTTCGCACACGTTACTTTGTGAAGTACTTTTCATACGTGCACTCAAGGTGAGATCATAGTCCCATCTTTCAACAACTTTTATACTTTTAAATCATGGGATGAGAAACATATACGGTTTTATACTACATACTTTTACACTTTGAACACAAGTACGGAAATGAACATTCCACGTGCGGGTTTGAACAAAAAGCCTCAATTCAATTATCATTAGTTACACTTGCAAGGTGTAAACGAGAACTTATATTATGTGATCACATGGGCTTGACGAGCCTCATTCGGACGGTTCGCTACCGTTAGCGGATGAAATATATTTTCGGGTCTAGTGTATGTTCTAACACTACGCAAAGGGTGCAAAACAGTTAAGTTTGATAATTGGGTGCCCGGGATACAAATAACAACTTTTGGAATGCAAATGATTTTGATAATCATCTTATATTAAATCTTGTGGTTCAAATACAACGTTTACTAAAACACCTATGATTTCACCAACGTTTTTCGTTGACAGTTTTCTATATGTTTCTCAGGTTCATACTTGGCTATTTGATACATGCTTCCGTGTACACTCATACTTGCTTGGAGTCAAGCATGCATGCATACACTCTGATTTCTTGCTTGGGGTCAAGCATACATACATACATACATACGCTAGTGATAGCACCTTTGGATTCAAACATATTGTTTACATACTTACACTATTTATAGCAACCGCGATTTTAAACTAATTATGTCGCAAGTTATTTCATTTATACTTTATACTCTTGTAAACTTAAACTTGTCGTCGAACGGTTTTGTAAACTAAACTTTGCAAGCATGATACGTTTCAAAAGAATGCGACATAATTTTGGTCAAACGAGTCTCATATAGGGACTACGACCACGTAACGGGACCTAAGTAGTCGGCACCGTCAATGACGATTTGGTCGGGTCGCTACAATAATAAGCCATGCCCTCTACATCTTCCTCGTCCGGTTGGTCGGGAATAGGGTCCTCCAACACATACGCTTTATCCTCATGTTTGAGGATAATTCTAAGATTACGAAACCAATCCATAAAGTTCGTATGGTTGAGTTTGTCTTTCTCGAGGAGAGACCTTAATGATAGGTTGTTTAGGTTAAGTGGTGCATTTTGCATGTTGTTGTTATTGGCGGCCATCTACAAAATTAACAAAGTTCATTTAAGTATCGATTTTAAATTTAATAAACAATACCCTTTTAAAATTAATTGTCTTATTAAATATTAGAATTCAACGGTAAATCAAATTTCGGTTAGGTGACCTTTATCCCGTTATTTGATTTAGCTAGGTAGTCATTTATATGACAATTGCAATCCTTTTGCAACTTCTAAATTATGGGATCATGCAATCCTTTTGCATGGCATATTTATCCCATCAACGCCTATTTGTTCCTCATGCTTCTGTGACCCTAAGTTCATGATTCCCAAATCAAGTCGTCCTATTTGTGTAAACATGTAAAATTAACATACAAGTGGTTAGGTGACCTTTATCCCACAAGCATGCGAATTTTACCTTAACCATATTAGTTAGATCATAACAGTTAGGTGACCTTTATCTCGTTATGAGTTCCCTACTATGTTCAAGTGTCCCACAAAAGGATGGCGTTTAACTTGTTTACCTTGTTTTAGTTAAGGGATTTTAAGTCTTCATAAATTCTAGTTTAAGAAAACATTTTGCCATACACCAACATGAATTTGGTGTATAGTACATTATGAAAAACCAATTATCATGTCTTAGTAGTAAAACCAATTTCTTGATATAAATCATTTTATATACATTGTCATCATGTCCTTAATAACCATTTATTAATGTCCTTTTGTTGTTTTAATTATAACCAATTATAATGTCATTTTGCAAGTTGTTTCATGTGATATTTCTTGTATCAACCAAGCATACAAACACAATAATCATACAAGCATGCATAACAACAATGTTCACAATCAAGCCAAAGTGGTGAACACTTGTTTAGCCAAAACAAGTGTTACCGGTAAGGGTTAAAACACAAAGTAAGAGATTTCAAATCTCTCACTAACTCTTGCATCCATATGCTCCATCTTGTGCTCTTCATTCATCTTGAACCTTCATTTCTTTTACAAAAAAATATACAACCTAATACATTTTTTCTAGGAAAAGAAAATTACAACCTAATCTATTTTACATACCAAATTAAAATAAATTACATTGCCAAATTACAAGATTATTACAAACCAAATGAATGAATAAATATTACAAACCATAAGAATGAATAAATCAACCAAACATACACACATGCAACCACAAGGCCAAGGCTTGATTGTGAACAACAACTAACAACAAAACATGACCAAACTTGAAGTTCCAAACCCCTTTTGGAACCCCAAAAATTCGGCCAAAATTATATCCCACCCAAAACCCAAAATTTTTACATTCTAGTTTCATGCATGTTACTAGATTGTAATCTAAATGGGTTTTCAAGCCAAATACAAGAAGCATATTTCTATGACCTCGGCTCTAGATACCATTGTTGGAATTCATCATATAAACAAGTTTCATGTACATATATGTCAAAACCCGATTTTAACATTAAGCGGAAGCATATTTAAAACCAAATTAATATGAAGTTTAACCTTTTAAACATGAATTCCAAAACCATATCAAGTCTAGAAAATGTGCTTACAAAGTAAAAGAGCTAGTAAAGAGGATATACCTACTCCAAGTTAGGAGGTTAAAAGGATGATGAAGATGATGAAGAAGATGATGAATAAGCAAGCTCCAAAACTATGAAACCTCAAGAGATAATACCCCAAACTTGTCACCAACACTTAGACTTTGGTTAGGATTTAATTACCACTTGAAAATAAGCTTGCAAACTACAAAATGAACTCTCTTTCTCTCCCTATACCTCACGGCCTAAAGACAGCAGCAAGGAGCAGAATGTGCAGTTTTTTTGTTAGTTTAAATGTGTATTGCAAGCTCACATTGAGTCAAGGCCCTTGGTAAACTAATAGGCATGTACCTTGGCACTTGTGTGGTCTTAAAATAAACAAAACAAGCGTGGGTGTGGCATCTTGGAGACCAAAACTCTGCACACCACATATATATATTTTATAACAAGATTTATTTTATAAAACTTGTATATATTTTATAAAACTTGTATAAAATAAGCATGTATTTGTTATTTGTAATTATTTTATAAACCATTTTATAAAATATAACACAACATAGTTATTTAAACCTATAAATAATTAAATCCACATCATATATAAATTATCCAAATAATTTATCTCAAGTGATCATAATTTAGAAAACCGATTTTCTAAAGTTCAAGTGTCGCGTATTCATTTAACAATCCAACCGTTAAAATAAATACATATAAAGTGTTGGTAAGCTTGTTATTGGGTATGACCCGACTTGGATCATAACATAGTGGCCACGTTAATTTAATATGTCTCTCGGGCATACGAAATACCTTCACTTTCAGCATAGCCACAAGCTGGTTGAGTGTGATTCTCCCTAGACTAAGTACTCCTCAAAACCATGGTATATGAATCCGACCTCTCAGGTAGTGCATCAGCAACACATTACTCCCTCTCACTATAAGTATGATAGTTGTTATAATTCTGCATCTTGGTCAACGGGTGATGGTAACGTTCAATCATTGCATCTAGACTCTCATTCTTTTAGCTCTCTATCATGCGACCGATCTCTGTCGTGCAAAGGACTCACACTGTCGTGTGATGATAGTTCATCTATAATATTCCATCGCCTTAACTCTTTCGTGTGAAAGAGTCTTCTTTCGTACGAAAGTCGTAGACTTTCATGCGAAGGACTAATCAGTTTAACTTTGGATTTAACTTTAACGATCTCATTACCTAAACAACTAACAATTATGTGAACATCAATTAAACTCAATCATTCAAGTAACATAAAAACCATACATCGAAGAGTTCATTGTCCATTTACAAATAACGTCCAAACCCAAATGACTAAAATAAGTACATACTCAATTACGATTTAGAAATAATAATGAACCATTAACCGTTTTCTTGGTGTTTCATTCATTTTAAGCGTTCAAATAACCAACAGTTAACCGTTTTCTTCAAACAGCCGTTTTTTAAACGTTCAAACTGTCAACTATTTTAACCATTCAATTAGACGATTATTAACCGACCAAACTTTTTTCAGCTCCTTTTTCACCTTCCTTTTTCATTCATTTATTTTTAAAACGTTCAATTAACCAACCGTTAACCGTTTTTTGTTGAAATAATTAACATTGGACGGTAGGTGGTAGTTGGAATTGGTCAGCATGCACATGTATATTGTGCTTCCTTATTTTGAAGACTTACTATTGTGTTGAAGGCTTCTGTGTTTCATACTTTACCAACCCCATTTTGAAGTACTATAAATAGAGACCACCTCAAGCTTATTAAGGCATCTCAAAACACATTCTCCATTGTATACTAAAAGAGTTAAATAGAGTGTTAGTGAGTATTAATCTCCTAATTACAAGAGATATAAAGATTAGTGCTTATCCTTGTAATTAGAGAGAAGTGTAATTTCTATTATTCTTATTAGTGAAACGTTTCTTTCTTTGCTCGTGGTTGTTACCCTATTGGGGTTTTTCACGTTAAATCTCGGTGTCTCTTTATTGTCGCTATTTCAATTATTACTAGCGGTTTGCTATAATTCGGTGTCGCTTTTCTCAACAAGTGGTATCAAGAGCTAAGGTCTAATATCTTGTGTGTATTAATCTACTTATCGTATGCTCTGTGGTTGCCACGGGAGTGGATCGTCCACATCAGAAAATAAGTAAGATTATTTTCACTCGGTAAAAGTCCTTGGGTGTTATTTCAAGAAAAATAATATTGTCGAAAAGAAGATTGTAATTATAGCAATGTCTACGAAATTTGAAATTGAAAAGTTCAACGGGAGTAACTTCTCGTTATGGAAACTAAAGATGAAAGCTATCATAAGAAAGGATGAGTGTTTGGCGGCCATCAGTGGACGTTCCGCCGAAGTCACTGATGAAAAATGGGAAGAGATGGGCGGCCATGCTATCGCAAATCTTCATCTAGCACTAGCAGATGGCGTTTTATCTAGCATTGAAAAAAAGAAAATGACGAAAGAGATTTGGGATCACCTCGTAAAATTGTACGAGACCAAATCACTCCACAACAAGATATTCCTTAAGAGGAAACTTTATGCGCTACTCATGAATGAATCTACTTCAGTTAATGAGCACATTAATTATTTGAATACTCTATTTTCTCAACTCGCTTCATTAAGTTGCAATATAGAGCCAAAAGTACATGCTGAACTTTTACTTCAGAGTCTACCTGACTCGTATGATCAACTCATTATTTACTTAACCAATAATGTTCTCTCGGAGTATCTAGTCTATGATGAAGTTGCGGCTGCTATTCTAGAAGAAGAAAATCGGCGCAATAACTGAAATGTCCCGTTCATATCGATTATAAACGTTTCATATTAATTGACTTCCTTGCGAGGTATTGACCTCTATATGAGACGTTTTTCAAAGACTGCATTCGTTTTTAAAACAAACCATAACCTTTATTTTATCGTTAAAGGTTTTAAAATCATAATGTAGATTATCCAGTAATGATAATCTAAAAGATAACATTTTTCACACGACCATTACATAATGGTTTACAATAATATTACACATCAATTTAAATCTCCGAATGCAGTTTTTAAACAATATATTACAAGCATGCTGACTCCAATTCTTGTCCTTAATTAGCATGCAACAGCAGAAGCTCTTAATAATCACCTGAGAATAAACATGCTTAAAAACGTCAACAAAAATGTTGGTGAGTTATAGGTTAACCTATATATATCAAATTGTAATAATAGACCACAAGATTTCATTTTTCATAAACATCCATCTCATATCAGGCATTTCGCATAAACTGCATAGAGATAAAAATCATTCATATTGTGAACACCTGGTAACCGACATTAACAGAACGCGTCTAGAATATCTCCATCATTCCGGGACTCTCATCGGACATGATAAAATTGAAGTACTAAAGCATCTGTAACCCGGATGGGGTTTGTTAGGCCCAATAGATCTATCTTTAGGATTCGTGTCAATTAGGATTTCTGTTCCCTAATTCTTAGATTACCAGACTAAAAAGGGTGATATTCGGTAATAATAATTCAACCATAGAATGTAGTTTCGCATACTTGTGTCTATTTTGTAAAACATTTATAAAACTGCATGTATTCTCATCCCAAAATATTAGATTATAAAAGTGGGACTATAACTCACTTTCACAGATTCTTATTTCGTTGAGAATTAGACTTGGCCACTGATAGATTCACGAACCTATAACAAATATATACATATATATCAAAGTATGATCGAAATATATTCACAATATGTTTTATTACATTTTAACGATTTAAGTTTGTTAAGTTAGCAGTCCAACGTTAGTAATCTACAACTAGTTGTCCATAGTTAGATGTACATAATTAAATCAATATATATTATCTCGAATCAATCCACGACCCAGTGTATACAAGTCTCAGGCTAGATCACAACTCAAAGTATATATATTATTTTGGAATCAACCTCAACCCTGTATAGCTAACTCGAACATTACTGCATATAGAGTGTCTATGGTTGTTCCTAAATAATATATATAGATGAGTCGATATGATATGTCAAAACATTGTATACGTGTCTATGGTATCCCAAGATTACATAATATATGTTAGAATACATGTATAATACAATATAAGTTAGTTAAGTTATGATTTGTATGGATTTGTTACAAATTTCACGTAGCTACAATAAGTAAAAATATCCAATTTTGTTTTACCCATAACTTCTTCGTTTTAAATCCGTTTTGAGTGATTCAAGTTGCTATGGTTTCACATTGAACTGAAATTTATGAATCTAAATAGAAAAAGTATAAGTTTATAGTTGGAAATATAAGTTACAAGTCATTTTTGTAAGAGGTAGTCATTTCAGTCGAAAGAACGACGTCTTGATGACCATTTTGAACATACTTCCACTTTGAGTTTAACCATGATTTTTGGATATAGTTTCATGTTCATAAAAAAAATCATTTTCCTCGAAGAACAACTTTTAAATCAAAGTTTATCATAGTTTTTAATTATCTAACCCAAAACAGCCCCCGGTTTCACTACGACAGCGTATGTCCGGTTTTACGGTGTTATTCGTGTTTCCAGGTTTTAAATCATTAAGTTAGCATATCATATAGATATAGAACATGTGTTCAGTTGATTTTAAAAGTCAAGTTAGAAGGATTAACTTTGTTTACGAACAAGTTTAGAATTAACTAAACTATGTTCTAGTGATTACATGTTATAATCTTCGAATAAGATAGTTTTATATATATGAATCGAATGATGTCATGAATATCATTACTACCTCAAGTTTAGTAGGTAAACCTACTGGAAGTGACAAGAAATGATCTAGCTTCAAAGGATCTTGGATGGCTTGAAAGTTCTTGAAGTAGAATCATGACACGAAAACAAGTTCAAGTAAGATTTCTACTCGAATTAAGATTGTTATAGTTATAGAAAGTGAATCAAAGTTTGAATATGAATTATACCTTGAATTAGAATGATAACCTACTGTAAATAACAGAGGTTTCTTGATCTTAGATGATTACTTGGAATGGATTAGAAAGCTTGGAAGTAAACTTGTAAACTTTAAAGTGTTTATGATGTGTTCTTGAGTAGTTGATTTGTATGTTGATCTAGGTTAACTAGATTGAGCTAGATTATGAAGAAAATGATGAAGAACACTTAGAACAATAAGAGAGGAATTGAGAGAGAGTAATTTGATGCATAAAAGTTAGAATGAAAATGTGTTTATGGTTGGTGAAGAAAAACATGATCATACCCTTGAATATAAGGTTCCATTAGTTTGTATTTTTGTTAGATATTTCATGCTAGTTGCCAAATAATAGTTCCCACATATTTAGGTGACGCATTAAGGCTGCTAAGAGCTGATCATTGAAGTGTATATACTAATAGTATATACATTTAGAAGTTATGTATTGTACGAGTACGAATACCGATTGAATACGAGTAAATAGTGTTACTGTAGTAAACAGTGTTTAATGTAGCAAATAGTATTTTACTGTAGCAAAGCGAAAATTTACTGTAGTAAATAGTGTTTTAGTTGTACATCTTTGATTTAATTGTATTTCTTCTTATATATATATAAAATAAAAACTTACATCATAAAAAAATAAAACGATTATATAATTATCACAAGTTATGACGTTCGTGAATCATCAGGCAAACGGGGTGGTCAATTGTCTACATAAACTCATTTCAATTAATCAAGTCTTAACAAGTTTGATTGCTTAACATGTTGGAAATATTTATTCATGTAAATATTAATCTCATATAATATATAATCATGAAAAAGTTCGGGTCACTACAGTACCTACCCGTTAGATAAATTTCGTCCCGAAATTTTAAGCAGTTGGAGGTGTTGACACATCTTCTGGAAATAAGTATGGGTATTTCTTCTTCATCTGATCTTCATGCTCCCAGGTGAACTCGGGTCCTCTACGAGCATTCCATCGAACCTTAACGATTGGTATTTTGTTTTGCTTAAGTCTTTTAACCTCACGATCCATTATTTCGACTGGTTCTTCAATGAATTGAAGTTTTTCATTGATTTGAATTTCGTCTAAAGGAATAGTGAGATTTTCTTAGGCTAAGCATTTCTTCATATTCGATACGTGAAAAGTATCATGTACGCCGGCGAGTTGTTGAGGTAATTCAAGTCGGTAAGCTACTGATCCGACACGATCTATAATTTTGAATGGTCTAATGTACCTTGGATTCAGTTTCCCCCGTTTACCAAATCGAACAACACCTTTCCAAGGTGATACCTTAAGCATGACCATATCACTAATTTCAAATTCTATATTGTGACGACCCGGAAATTTCCGACCAAATTTAAACTTTAATCTTTATATTATTCCGACACGATAAGCAAAGTTTGTTAAGTTAAATCTCAAGAATTTTAAACTGTGTTCATACATTCATTATAACCTCGACCAAATTTCGACGATTCACGAACCGTTATATAAATAGATATGTATATGTATATATATATTATAACTTGAGAATATTAATAAAGTATTAAACGTATAATACTTTACACGAACGTATTTGTTTCAAAATGATTTTCGACGAAATTAAAAAAATATATATTAAATGATTGAATTATCAGAAACATTGAATTATGATTACAAGTCTCTGTTGAGAGGTCCACTATGATTTGAGAAAATCTATTCCTCTTAACGATATTCAGAATAATTTGTAAAGCTATTTATAAATAAAAACAAAAAGTGTCATTTACGAAAGTTAGACAAAAGTTAGTGGAGAATTGGTTTCCATAATATTCTATTAATCTATTTTCAAACGTACAAAGACGTTTTCAGTTTAAAAAGAACTTTATTATTAAAACGTATATAACTTTTATAAATATCTAGAATCACTTTTGACAACTCATTACTTAACCAGTATAATAAATATAACGATATTTATATTTTATTTTATTAAATATATATAACGATTTAAATTAATATTATATATATTTATACGCGTACTATACGTATATAGTTTTATACTTTTACTATACTTTAACTTTACTTTTACTTTACTTTAACTTTAATAATTCATACTTTAATAATCCACTTTAATAATTCATACTTTAATGATTCACTTTAATAATTCATACTTTAATAATTCACTTTAATAATTCATACTTTAATAATTCACTTTAATAATTCATACTTTAATAATTCACTTTAATAATTTATACTTTAATAATTCACTTTAATAATTCATACTTTAATAATTCACTTTAATAATTCATACTTTAATAATTCATTTTAATAATTCAAAAATCTATTATAAATAGAATTCAATAGGTTTCATTATTTGATAGAAACTTGAAAATATTTTCTCAAAACTCTCTCAATCGATTTACATATATATATATATATATATATATATATATATATATATATATATATATATATATATATTTACTTCGTATTATTTCAAGATATTATTAGTATACATAAAATATTACGACGGAGTGCTGTCCGAGTGATTTCGAAATTATTTTTTTCGAGCGGGATAGAGCTAAGGAAATTATGGGTTAAAGCTATGGAGGTTATGGGTATGGTTCGGGAGTATTGCTCGTGAGTCAAACTAGTGTTTATCATCTCTGTTGTGTCTACGTACTTTTCCTGCAATATTGAATCTCAATATTGATACGTTCGAATCCAATGCCAACATTGCACTTGTTCAATGACGTCATATGTATTTTTACTATAAAATACAGTATTGTGAGTTTCATTTGCTCCCTTTTTAATTGCTTTTGCAATATATATTTTTGGGCTGAGAATACATGCGCTGTTTTATAAATGTTTTACGAAATAGGCACAAGTACTAAAACTAATTCTACGTGGGTTTAAACCAGAAATATACCCTTAGCTTGGTAACATTAAACTACTTGTCTATGTACGGTAGGCGCGAATCCTAAAGATAGATCTATTGGGCCTGACAAACCCCATCCTGACTATGGGATGCTTTAGTACTTCGAAGTTATATTAAACACACCTGATCTGGTGTACTTTAGAGGGTAAAACATGAACGTTAAGGCTTGTTACCGAGTGCCTACAACTTATAGAATACTTTTATACACTTGCGAGTGTACATATATTTATAAACGGAAATCTTGTAGTCTATTAATATATTGAAATGATTGTTATGATAAACCTATGAACTCACCAACCTTTTGGTTGACACTTTAAAGCATGTTTATTCTCAGGTATTAAAGAAATCTTCCGCTGTGTATTAGCTCATTTTAAGGATATTACTTGGAGCCATTCATGGCATATTTTGAAAGACGTTACATTCGAGTCATTGAGTTCATCAAGATTATTATTAAGCCAATTATAGATGGATGTATTATGAAATGGTGTGCATGCCGTCAACTTTCGTTGTAAAGAAAGTTTGTCTTTTAAAAACGAATGCAATGTTTGTAAAATGTATCATATAGAGGTCAAATACCTCGCGATGTAATCAACTATTGTGAATCGTTTATAATGTATATGAACGGGTCCTTTCAGTTGGTATCAGTGCGGTGGTCTTAGCGAACCAGGTCTTGCATTAGTGTGTCTAACTGATAGTTGTTAAGATGCATTAGTGAGTCTGGACTTCGACCGTGTCTGCATGTCAAAAGTTTTGTTTATCATTTTTAGTCGAAAATCATCTACTTACCATCCTTAGGAAATTACTTGATTATCATTCTTAGTCTAGACACGTCTTGCTGCATTGATTGCATGAATAGTGTATAGACAAAATTCATATCTTAGCGTATCTGCTAAATCATATCTTATCGTATCTATTACCGTAAACTTTGTCTGACATATTCCGTAAATTCCTCTGTAATCTATGAAATCTATTGATCTATATATACAGATATTCTATGTAGTTAGAATACCACCCGATAGCCGGAAAATCATTTCGTATCGAAAAATCCTTTATCAAATCGTACGAAATGGAATTCGTCATCAGTTCAAGTTCCTCGGATTCCGAAATGGAATCCCACTCAAGTTCCGAAAGCAGTGTGACCAGAATGGATCAACCAATTAGTCATCATCTATTCTGGATGAATTGGGGATGGGTTCGTAGCCTCCTTAATCATTGGAGACAAGAAGAAGGTGATCCTTTCCATCTACCACATTGCCCTCTTGGCGAAGAACCTGAAGCACTTACCGGCGAACCTATCCGAAACACCATTTTCTCTCTTATTTCTAGAGTATCTCGTCACGATTACATACTACACCAAATTCTAGATTTTATTTATCCGCTCCTCCGAACCGACAATCACCCCGGTGTAATAGAAGAAGTCAACGAGCTTCGCGCTCGGGTAGTGGCTTTGGAGAATATGGTGCAAAGGTTACAAACACCAGCAGCAGCACCAGTAGCATAAATAGTACCACCATCAGCAACACCAATAGTACCATCACCACCACCACCAACAACATCCACATCCCACACCGCAACATCACAATCTGTATCTCAAACATCAACGTCATACGCCCTGTAAATATCCAGGAATATCAACAATAACAAACGATGAAGTATTAATTCATAAACTTCATTGAAGAGATATCTCTGCGGCAATTATGTAATCTCCAAAATCTTAGAGATTATTTAATTCTGACCGTAAATCGGATGAGTGAACGGAGATGGTAGAGTAGAAACTTTGATCGAAAATGGTGTACGATTTACAAGCTAGAATTGTTTTACCAACATCATCAACATGACCGTAGCATCATCAACACAGTCAGTGCCGTCAATATCGTCAGAATCAACAGCACCTGTAACATCACAAACTCTGTCAGTTCAAGAATCATTGTGGACATCATTACGAATCAACAACAAATATATTGTATCAACGAGTTATGAAGTATTAACTCATTTCCAATCGAAAGATTTATATGTAAATTTTATATGTATAAATTTTTAAACCATAATAAATCTTCCCGTACTAAGCTATTATGTGTGAATCTTAACTACTCAGTTAATTCATATTACAAATATGCAATGATGTACGTCCTTCTTCCGTAACTTAACCATCGTTAATTACAATCTCTGTCTCAATTCAATAAAAATCCAAATCATAATAAATCAAGTGTATTATTCGAATATATGTTTGATTTTACACTTTCATCATCGATGTACTCGAAACTTTTCAAATAACATCATTCGTACCTTGCGAAGTTCACAAGAATTTCACGAAAACTAACAAATAACAAAGTAATGATTCATAATTTTAATATTATTGAAGAAATACTTATGCAATTTATAAAGTTTTAGGGATTACTCAATTCTAGTTCCAACCATAAAACAAATGAGTTTAATTTAATATTAACTCATTAAATCTATATTACATCTAAAGAAAATATACACATATATTTTCATAAAGACTGTAATAAACTTCTTTTGTACAAAATATTAATTGTGAAATTTTTTTTAACGGGTAGGTAATACCCGAGAGATATATAAATTCAAAATTAATATATTACATTTTTCGAAACTGATTCAGCAATCATCAACTATACTCCCTACTTTTACAATAATATCCACTCTTTCATATAAATCAAAACAATCATACTCATTCAAATTCAATTACATATTCTGATTTTGAAAGCGCATAATTCAATTCGAAATATAACCAGTATCATCACTCTTAGATTCCTATATCTTTCAAAGCTATACTTTAACTTCAAAACTGTGTTAGAACATCGTATGTATATTAACGATTATAATCTGTGTTCAAGCCCTTCGAAATACCTGAAGACACTTCAAATAATGAACAATCGAGATGATGATCCAACCACATGTTATCCACAGTTACGTACCTGAAAAACTCTTGAAACCAAAGTCATAATTTAACATGTATCCATGTCAGACCTTTTGGCATTTACTAGCTAAAATAACTTTTCAATCCCTTCTAAAATAGACGGTTTTGTCACAGCTCCAGCAAACTAACTTCAATTGTTCATTCGAATAAGCCTTATTATAATGATTACCCCTTCATCATTATTACCGGGGAACCTTTCATATCTCACCACATTAGCAGCAAACTTATTAACAACTTCATTGATCTTTGACTTTTCGAAAAATCTTTATATTTATCAAAACCCCATCATTTACTCATCTGCATCTTGTAACGAGAATTGCCATACGAATCATCTGAAATTAGCAATCAGTATTTTAAAATCTCGCAGCATGTATACGCCAACAATTATATGTGTCTATCTTCTGGACTTATATACTTTGAATGTGAAGTTTCTGAAAAACACCCTAAACTGCGAACTAGTTCTCGAAATACTGATGAAGCAGCAAAAACTATAAACGACCTTAACAGTAAAAAGTTTGATGATAAAGAGTAGTGTTTGGCAAAGCTCAGAAAAAGAGAAGATTTGGTACTGAAAAATACGGATTGAGCAAACCATGAAGAAGGCTGTGGATAAATCACAAGGACGAAATCTACCTTCAAAGAATCCAAATGATTCCATGTCTGCTGAAGTCATTATCGAATACCTTGCTCCTGACTCTAAACCCTTACGGACAATATTCTTCATCATCCTCTAATATTAGAAACTTTAAGATATCATCGTATCTTTCATTATAAATATCCTCCATATTTCTGAAGATATTTCCATAATTATTCTTATCTGAAATCATTTACCTCATCTCGCTATCTGTATTATATCATAAAAGAAACTATTTTACTTTCTAAATTCTGAAACATTCGAGTTTAAATTAGGAATATTCTTGAAGAAGTGTTAGGAGCTGAAGCATGAGTTAGTATAATATAATGACACTTGATCAACGTGATTATATTACAGTAATTCATGCTGAGTTTCTAAATGGAACATGATGATTCACAGATCATAACGTCATCATGTGCTATGTTACACGACTCTTGTATTCTCTTTGATCTCTAAATATCAAAAAAATATTTCTTGATGATTCGGCCTTTTCCGAGGTATTCTGGTAATTTGACAAGTTAAGATCGTGCCATTACAATTTCCTTCCTAGAACATTAACAATGTTCATTCCAAAATTTATATCTGCGAATTCTGGACCATTACAAGCGGTGCTTAATCGCAAGAAGAAGAAACGAAAGGACAAAGCTCCGAACTAGAAATGGGAGTATAAATCATAGCAAATAGAAGAGAGCATTAACTGTGGATGACAATGATTATAGAAGAAGCAAGGACTTTGAAATATAAGGGAAGATATAAAACCCAACAACAACCCAGAAATCACAAACCGTATATATCAATGCATATAGCAATATAAAGACACGGGAGAACTAAAAACACTATAAAACCAAGAGTATAGTAGAAGTAAATAGATTCTTCCGGAGGCAGATGAAAAAGAAGAGCGACAGATATGAAAGAGAGAAGCATATCAAGAATCAGCACTGGATGAAGCATATTGACAAATACTTTAAAATATGAGTTGAGAAGGTGTGAGTTGTAAGAAAATAAATGAGGTGGATTTATAGTGAAATATCCGACAGAGAAATCAAAATGGATTATCGCATTAATTCGAAGAGGATCATAATTTCCTTAATCGTCGAATAATCAAATCCAATATAGATTACAAAGATTTTCATTTCGGAGATCAATCGTGATGACGTCAAAAGATACGACGAATCACTATTATCTTATTTCATTCATTTATGATAACTTCACTCACACGCTTCGAGTAATCGAATTATTTTATCCATTCTTCTTGAACATGATAAAACTCTATAATCGTTATAATAACATTCTCATTGTTAGTCATGACGACCTCTATCAAATTTCGGGGACGAAATTTCTTTAACGGGTAGGTACTGTGACGACCCGAAAATTTCCGACCAAATTTAAACTTTAATCTTTATATTATTCCGACACGATAAGCAAAGTTTGTTAAGTTAAATCTCAAGAATTTTAAACTGTGTTCATACATTCATTATAACCTCGACCAAATTTCGACGATTCACGAACCGTTATATAAATAGATATGTATATGTATATATTCGACGAAATTAAAAAAATATATATTAAATGATTGAATTATCAGAAACATTGAATTATGATTACAAGTCTCTGTTGAGAGGTCCACTATGATTTGAGAAAATCTATTCCTCTTAACGATATTCAGAATAATTTGTAAAGCTATTTATAAATAAAAACAAAAAGTGTCATTTACGAAAGTTAGACAAAAGTTAGTGGAGAATTGGTTTCCATAATATTCTATTAATCTATTTTCAAACGTACAAAGATGTTTTCAGTTTAAAAAGAACTTTATTATTAAAACGTATATAACTTTTATAAATATCTAGAATCACTTTTGACAACTCATTACTTAACCAGTATAATAAATATAACGATATTTATATTTTATTTTATTAAATATATATAACGATTTAAATTAATATTATATATATTTATACGCGTATTATACGTATATAATTTTATACTTTTACTATACTTTAACTTTACTTTTACTTTACTTTAACTTTAATAATTCATACTTTAATAATTTACTTTAATAATTCATACTTTAATAATTCACTTTAATAATTCATACTTTAATAATTCACTTTAATAATTCATACTTTAATAATTCACTTTAATAATTCATACTTTAATAATTCACTTTAATAATTTATACTTTAATAATTCACTTTAATAATTCATACTTTAATAATTCACTTTAATATTTCATACTTTAATAATTCACTTTAATAATTCATACTTTAATAATTCACTTTAATATTTCATACTTTAATAATTCACTTTAATAATTCAAAAATCTATTATAAATAGAATTCAATAGGTTTTATTATTTGATAGAAACTTGAAAATATTTTATCTAAACTCTCTCAATCGATTTACATATATATATTTACTTCGTATTATTTCAAGATATTATTAGTATACATAAAATATTACGACGGAGTGCTGTCCGAGTGATTTCAAAATTATTTTTTTCGAGCGGGATAGAGCTAAGGAAATTATGGGTTAAAGCTATGGAGGTTATGGGTATGGTTCGGGAGTATTGCTCGTGAGTCAAACTAGTGTTTATCATCTCTGTTGTGTCTACGTACTTTTCCTGCAATATTGAATCTCAATATTGATACGTTCGTGAATCCAATGCCAACATTGCACTTGTTCAATGACGTCATATGTATTTTTACTATAAAATACAGTATTGTGAGTTTCATTTGCTCCCTTTTTAATTGCTTTTGCAATATATATTTTTGGGCTGAGAATACATGCGCTGTTTTATAAATGTTTTACGAAATAGGCACAAGTACTAAAACTAATTCTACGTGGGTTTAAACCAGAAATATACCCTTAGCTTGGTAACATTAAACTACTTGTCTATGTACGGTAGGCGCGAATCCTAAAGATAGATCTATTGGGCCTGACAAACTCCATCCTGACTATGGGATGCTTTAGTACTTCGAAGTTATATTAAACACACCTGATCTGGTGTACTTTAGAGGGTAAAACATGAACGTTAAGGCTTGTTACCGAGTGCCTACAACTTATAGAATACTTTTATACACTTGCGAGTGTACATATATTTATAAACGGAAATCTTGTGGTCTATTAATATATTTTGAAATGATTGTTATGATAAACCTATGAACTCACCAACCTTTTGGTTGACACTTTAAAGCATGTTTATTCTCAGGTATTAAAGAAATCTTCCGCTGTGTATTAGCTCATTTTAAGGATATTACTTGGAGCCATTCATGGCATATTTTGAAAGACGTTGCATTCGAGTCATTGAGTTCATCAAGATTATTATTAAGCCAATTATAGATGGATGTATTATGAAATGGTGTGCATGCCGTCAACTTTCGTTGTAAAGAAAGTTTGTCTTTTAAAAACGAATGCAATGTTTGTAAAATGTATCATATAGAGGTCAAATACCTCGCGATGTAATCAACTATTGTGAATCGTTTATAATGTATATGAACGGGTCCTTTCATATATCTTTTCTTTTACTGTCCGCGTAGCTCTTTTGTCGACTTTGGACGGTTTTCAACCGTTGTTGAATTTGAATGATTTTCTCAGTAGTTTCTTGGATAATTTCTGGACCCGTAATTTGTCTATCCCCCACTTCACTCCAACAAATCGGAGACATGCACTTTCTGCCATAAAGTGCCTCAAACGGTGCCATCTCAATACTCGAGTGGTAACTGTAGTTGTAGGAAAATTCTACTAACGGTAGATGTCGATCCCAACTATTTCCAAAATCAATAACACATGCTCGTAGCATGTCTTTAAGGGTCTGTATCATCCTTTCACTTTGCCCATCAGTTTGTGGATGATAGGCAGTACTCATGTCTAGACGAGTCCCCAATGCTTGTTGTAACGTTTGCCAAAACCTTGAGACAAATCTGCCATCCCTATCAGAGATAATAGAGATTGGTATTCCATGTCTGGAGACAACTTCCTTCAAGTATAGTCGTGCTAACTTCTCCATTTTATCATCTTCTCTCATTGGCAGAAAGTGTGCTGACTTGGTGAGACGATCGACTATTACCCAAATAGTATCATAACCACTTGCAGTCCTTGGCAATTTAGTAATGAAATCCATGGTAATCTTTTCCCATTTCTATTCCGGGATTTCAGGTTGTTGAAGTAGACCTGATGGTTTCTGATGTTTAGCTTTGACCTTAGAACACGTCAAACATTCTCCTACGTATTTAGCAATATCAGCTTTCATACCCGGCCACCAAAAGTGTTTCTTGAGATCTTTGTACATCTTCCCCACTCCGGGATGTATTGAATATCTGGTCTTATGTGCTTCCTTAAGTACCATTTCTCTCACATCTCCAAACTTTGGTACCCAAATTCTTTCAGCCCTATATCGGGTTCCGTCTTCCCGAATATTAAGATGTTTCTCCGATCCTTTGGGTATTTCATTCTTCAAATTTCCTTCTTTTAAAACTCTCTGATGCGCCTCTTTTATTTGAGTAGTAAGGTTAGTACGAATAATTATATTCATAGCTTTTACCCGCATAGGTTCTCTATCCTTCCTACTCAAAGTGTCGGTTACCATATTCGCCTTCCCCGGGTGGTATCGAATCTCAAAGTCATAATCGTTCAATAGTTCAATCCACCTACGTTGCCTCAAGTTTAGCTGTTTCTGATCAAATATATATTGGAGACTTTTGTGGTCGGTATATATGATACTTTTGACCCCATATAAGTAATGTCTCCAAGTCTTTAATGCAAAAACAACCGTACCTACTTTCAAATCATGCGTCGTATAATTCTGCTCGTGAATCTTCAATTGTCTGGACGCATAAGTAATTACTTTCGTTCGTTGCATTAATACACAACCAAGGCCTTGTTTTGAGGCGTCACAATATATCACAAAATCATCATTCCCTTTAGGCAATGACAATATAGGTGCCGTAGTTAACTTTTTATTCAATAATTGAAACGCTTTCTCCTGCTCATCCTTCCATTCAAATTTCTTCCCTTTATGCGTTAATGCACTCAAGGGTTTTGCTATTTTGGAAAAATCTTGGATGAACCTTCTGTAGTAACCAGCCAATCCTAAAAATTGGCGTATCTGCGTCGGAGTTTTCGGGGTTTCCCATTTCTCAACGGTTTCAATCTTTTCCAGATCAACTTGAATACCTTCTTTGCTCACTATGTGACCGAGGAATTGAACTTCTTTCAACCAAAATGCACACTTTGAAAATTTAGCATACAGTTTCTCATTCCTCAACAATTCTAACACTTTTCTTAAATGTTCTTCTTGCTCTTGCTCATTCTTTGAGTAGATAAGGATGTCATCAATGAAAACAATAACAAACTTGTCAAGATATGGCCCACACACTCGGTTCATGAGATCCATAAACATAGCTGGTGCGTTAGTCAATCCAAACGGCATAACCATAAACTCATAATGACCGTAACGCGTCCTAAAAGCAGTCTTCAGAATATCATCTTCCTTCACCCGCATTTGATGATACCCAGAACGTAAATCGATCTTCGAATAAATCGACGAGCCTTGTAGTTGATCAAATAAGTTGTCAATTCTCGGTAGTGGATAACGGTTTTTGATGGTAAGTTTGTTCAACTCTCTGTAGTCGATACACAACCTGAATGTACCATTCTTCTTTTTGACAAACAAAACAGGAGCTCCCCACGGTGATGTACTTGGTCGAATGAAACCACGCTCTAAAAGTTCTTGTAATTGGCTCTGGAGTTCCTTCATTTCACTGGGTGTGAGTCTGTATGGCGCAGGAGCTATCGGTGCAGCCCCGGGTACAAGATCTATTTGGAATTCAACGGATTGATGTGGAGGTAGTCCCGGTAATTCTTTCGGAAATACATCGGGAAATTCTTTTGCAACGGGAACATCACTGATGTTCTTTTCTTCGGGTTTGACTTCCTCGATGTGTGCTAGAATGATATAGCAACATTTTCTTATTAGTTTTTGCGCCTTCAAACTACTAATAAGATTTAACTTCGCGTTGCTCTTTTCTCCGTACACCATTAAAGGTTTTTCTTTTTCGCATACAATGCGAATCACATTTTTGTAACATACAACCTCTGCTCTCTTCTTTTTCCACCAGTCCATGCCAATTTTCACATCAAAACTTCCTAACTCTACGGGTATCAAATTAATCTTAAATGTTTCGCCAACCAGTTTAATTTCTCGGTTTTGACATATTTTATCCGTCGTAATAAACTTACCATTTGCTAATTTGAGTAAAAACTTATTATCCAAAGGCGTTAATGGACAACTTAATTTGGCACAAAAATCTCTACTCATATAGCTTCTATCCGCACCCGAATCAAATAAAACATAAGCAGGTTTATCGTCAATAAGAAACGTACCCGTAACAAGCTCCGGGTCTTCTTGCGCTTCTATCGCATTAATGTTGAAGACTCTTCCTCGTCCTTGACCATTTTTATTTTCCTGATTTGGGCACCTAGTTTTGTAGTGACCCTTCTTTCCGCATCCGAAACAAATAATGTTGGCATTTTCTGTTCCTTTATTCCCTGGTCCGTAAACTTCACACTTTGCCGAACTATGCCCCATTCTATTACACTTGGTACATGTTACCGAACAATAAATATTCGGATGGTACCCTTCACACCTTTTGCACGTAATTTTCTGGTTTTTGTTGCCATTTTTGTTATTGAGATGGTTATTGTTGCGATTGTTATTATTGTTGGGACGGTGGTTGTAGTGGTTGTTGTTGTTGGGATTATTGTTGTTGCGTTTGTTGTTGCAAAAATTGGTGCGATTGTAGTTGTGATTGTTGTGTTGATTGTTGAAGCGATAGTTACTGTTGTTGTGTTGGTGACTTTTGTCACTGTTTTCTTCCCACTTCCTCTTGACTTGTTTCATGTTGGCTTCTTCGGCCGCCTGCTCTTTAATTCTTCCCTCAATTTGATTTATGAGTTTATGAGCCATTCGACTTGCCTTTTGTATGGAGGCGGGCTCGTGTGAACTCACATCTTCTTGAATTCTTTTTGGTAACCCTTTTATAAATGCGTCGATCTTATCTTCTTCATCTTCGAACGCTCCCGGACACAATAGGCACAATTATGTGAATCGTCGTTCGTACGTGGTAATATCAAACCCTTGTGTTCGTAACCCTCTAAGCTCTACCTTGAGCTTATTTACCTCGTTTCTGGGACGGTACTACTCGTTCATTAAGTGTTTGAATGTTGACCACGGTAGTGCGTAAGCAGCTTCTTGTCCCACCTGCTCGAGATAGGTGTCCACCATGTTAACGCAGTACCTGTGAAGGTATGCGTAGCGTACTTTACTTTGTCTTCTTCAGTGCACTTACTTATGGCAAACACCGATTCAACCTTCTCGGTCCACCGTTTCAATCCGATTGGTCCTTCGGTTCCATCGAATTCTAGAGGTTTACAGGCAGTGAATTCTTTGTAGGAGCATCCTACACGATTTCTTGTGGAATTAGTTCCACTGCTAGAACCAGAGTTATTGTTGTTATTTTGCTTTACGGCCTGCACTGCGGCTATGTTTGCAGCAAGAAAGGTATGAAATTCTTCTTCACTCATATTCATGGTGTGTCGAGTAGTCGGTGCCATTTCCTTCAAAAATAGCCAAAAGAAATGAGTTAATCATATAGAATATTAAGAGTAGTCAATAGTATTTCATAGCATACTATGAACTTATTTAGAAAAGCTTTTTCTTCATATTAGCATTTTATAATTTTTAATTCGGGTAGTACCTACCCATTAAGTTCATACTTAATAGCTAAAATGCAATTCAACTACTACAATTCTATATGAGAAACTGATTACAATAATATTTCACGTTCAAACTTTTATACAATATTTTACAAACTTACAATACCGCTATTTTACATATAGCATGAAATATAGCAAACAATAACATTGATACAAGGCAATTGCGAAGACAATTCTAGTTTAACGCAAGTCGTTCCGCTAAAGCAATAAAGATATGTAATTCATAGGTCCAGAAACAAGTCATGCATTCTGGTTGTACTAATATTATTTCCCATCCTTTGTTATGTGGAAGATAACCATTATGACCGTTGGCTAGGCAGCATGTTGCAACGTCGTCAAAAGTACGAGGGTTTCGTAATGCCCAACAGCCCCGTAACAATCTAAAAACCTTGTTTCTCACCCCAACTACCGAATCCGTCACTTGTGGGAAGGTTTTATTTAAAAGTTGTAAGCCGATGTTCTTTTTCTCACTTTTGTGAGAAGCGAACATCACTAACCCGTAAGCATAACATGTTTCTTTATGTTGCATGTTAGAAGCTCTTTCTAAAGCACGAAGTCCTATGTTGGGATATGTTGAGTCAAAATAGGTTCTTAACCCGTAGCGTAAAATTGCACTTGGGTTCCCCGCATTTAACGCTTTAAAGAAAACACGGCGTAACTTAAGGTCTCCCCAATGTGATATACCTCATCTTTCAAAAGAAAGCCTTTTATAAACTAAGGCATGCCTGGTGAAATGTCCCGTTCTTATTGATTAAAAACGTTCCATATTAATTGATTTCGTTGCGAGGTTTTGACCTCTATATGAGACGTTTTTCAAAGACTACATTCATTTTAAAACAAACCATAACCTTTATTTCATCAATAAAGGTTTAAAAAGCTTTACGTAGATTATCAAATAATGATAATCTAAAATATCCTGTTTACACGCGACCATTACATAATGGTTTACAATACAAATATGTTACAACGAAATAAGTTTCTTGAATGCAGTTTTTACACAATATCATACAAGCATGGACTCTAAATCTCGTCCTTATTTAAGTATGCAATAGCGGAAGCTCTTAATATTCACCTGAGAATAAACATGCTTTAAACGTCAACAAAAATGTTGGTGAGTTATAGGTTTAACCTATATATATCAAATCGTAACAATAGACCACAAGATTTCATATTTCAATATACATCCCATACATAGAGATAAAAATCATTCATATGGTGAATACCTGGTAACCGATATTAACAAGATGCATATATAAGAATATCCCCATCATTCCGGGACACCCTTCGGATATGATATAAATTTCGAAGTACTAAAGCATCCGGTACTTTGGATGGGGTTTGTTAGGCCCAATAGATCTATCTTTAGGATTCGCGTCAATTAGGGTGTCTGTTCCCTAATTCTTAGATTACCAGACTTAATAAAAAGGGGCATATTCGATTTCGATAATTCAACCATAGAATGTAGTTTCACGTACTTGTGTCTATTTTGTAAATCATTTATAAAACCTGCATGTATTCTCATCCAAAAAATATTAGATTTTAAAAGTGGGACTATAACTCACTTTCACAGATTTTTACTTCGTCGGGAAGTAAGACTTGGCCACTGGTTGATTCACGAACCTATAACAATATATACATATATATCAAAGTATGTTCAAAATATATTTACAACACTTTTAATATATTTTGATGTTTTAAGTTTATTAAGTCAGCTGTCCTCGTTAGTAACCTACAACTAGTTGTCCACAGTTAGATGGACAGAAATAAATCGATAAATATTATCTTGAATCAATCCAAGACCCAGTGTATACGTATCTCAGTATTGATCACAACTCAAACTATATATATTTTGGAATCAACCTCAACCCTGTATAGCTAACTCCAACGTTCACATATAGAGTGTCTATGGTTGTTCCGAAATATATATAGATGTGTCGACATGATAGGTCGAAACATTGTATACGTGTCTATGGTATCTCAAGATTACATAATATACAATACAAGTTGATTAAGTTATGGTTGGAATAAATTTGTTACCAATTTTCACGTAGCTAAAATGAGAAAAATTATCCAATCTTGTTTTACCCATAACTTCTTCATTTTAAATCCGTTTTGAGTGAATCAAATTGCTATGGTTTCATATTGAACTCTATTTTATGAATCTAAACAGAAAAAGTATAGGTTTATAGTCGGAAAAATAAGTTACAAGTCGTTTTTGTAAAGGTAGTCATTTCAGTCGAAAGAACGACGTCTAGATGACCATTTTAGAAAACATACTTCCACTTTGAGTTTAACCATAATTTTTGGATATAGTTTCATGTTCATAATAAAAATCATTTTCTCAGAATAACAACTTTTAAATCAAAGTTTATCATAGTTTTTAACTAACTAACCCAAAACAGCCCACGGTGTTACTACGACGGCGTAAATCCAATTTTACGGTGTTTTTCGTGTTTCCAGGTTTTAAATCATTAAGTTAGCATATCATATAGATATAGAACATGTGTTTAGTTGATTTTAAAAGTCAAGTTAGAAGGATTAACTTTTGTTTGCGAACAAGTTTAGAATTAACTAAACTATGTTCTAGTGATTACAAGTTTAAACCTTCGAATAAGATAGCTTTATATGTATGAATCGAATGATGTTATGAACATCATTACTACCTCAAGTTCCTTGGATAAACCTACTGGAAATGAGAAAAATAGATCTAGCTTCAAAGGATCCTAGGATGGCTTGAAAGTTCTTGAAGCAGAATCATGACACGAAAACAATTTCAAGTAAGATTTTCACTCGAAATAAGATTGTTATAGTTATAGAAATTGAATTAAAGTTTGAATATGATTATTACCTTGTATTAGAAAGATAACCTACTGTAAGTAACAAAGGTTTCTTGATCTTGGATGATTACTTGGAATGGATTTAGAAAACTTGGAAGTAAACTTGCAATCTTGGAAGTATTATTGATTTTATGAAACTAGAACTTTTGGAATTTATGAAGAACACTTAGAACTTGAAGATAGAACTTGAGAGAGATATCAATTAGATGAATAAAATTGAAGAATGAAAGTGTTTGTAGGTGTTTTTGGTCGTTGGTGTATGGATTAGATATAAAGGATATGTAATTTTGTTTTCATGTAAATAAGTCATGAATGATTACTCATATTTTTGTAATTTTATGAGATATTTCATGCTAGTTGCCAAATGATGGTTCCCACATGTGTTAGGTGACTCACATGGGCTGCTAAGAGCTGATCATTGGAGTGTATATACTAATAGTACATACATCTAAAAGCTGTGTATTGTACGAGTACGAATACGGGTGCATACGAGTAAAATTGTTGATGAAACTGAACGAGGATGTAATTGTAAGCATTTTTGTTAAGTAGAAGTATTTTGATAAGTGTATTGAAGTCTTTCAAAAGTGTATGAATACATATTAAGACACTACATGTATATACATTTTAACTGAGTCGTTAAGTCATCGTTAGTCGTTACATGTAAATGTTGTTTTGAAACCTTTAGGTTAACGATCTTATTGAATGTTGTTAACCCATTGTTTATTATAACAAATGAGATGTTAAATTGTTATATTATCATGATATTATGATATATAATATATCTTAGTATGATGTATATACAGTTAAATGTCGTTACAACGATAATCGTTACATATATGTCTCGTTTCGAAATCATTAAGTTAGTAGTCTTATTTTTACATATGTATTTCATTGTTAATACACTTAATAATATATTTACTTATCATTTAACATAATTAACCAAGTGTATCAATATCTTAATATGATTCATATGTACCTAGTAAGACGTTGTTATAACGATAATCGTTATATATATCGTTTTCGAGTTTCTTAAATTAATAGTCTCATTTTTATGTATATAACTCATTGTTAAAATACCTAATGAGATACATACTTATAATAAAATCATGTTAACTATATATATAACCATAAATATGTCATCGTATAGTTTTTACAAGTTTTAACGTTCGTGAATCACCGGTCAACTTGGGTGGTCAATTGTCTATATGAAACCTATTTCAATTAATCAAGTCTTAACAAGTTTGATTGCTTAACATGTTGGAAACACTTAATCATGTAAATAACAATTTCATTTAATATATATATAAACATGGAAAAGTTCGGGTCACTACAGTACCTACCCGTTAAATAAATTTCGTCCCGAAATTTTAAGCAGTTGGAGGTGTTGACGTATCTTCTGGAAATAAATGCGGGTATTTCTTCTTCATCTGATCTTCTCGTTCCCAGGTGAACTCGGGTCCTCTACGAGCATTCCATCGAACCTTAACAATTGCTATCTTGTTTTGCTTAAGTCTTTTAACCTCACGATCCATTATTTCGACGGGTTCTTCGATAAATTGAAATTTTTTTGTTGATTTGGATTTCATCTAACGGAATAGTGAGATCTTCTTTAGCAAAACATTTCTTCAAATTCGAGACGTGGAAAGTGTTATGTACAGCCGCGAGTTGTTGAGGTAACTCAAGTCGGTAAGCTACTGGTCCGACACGATCAATAATCTTGAATGGTCCAATATACCTTGGATTTAATTTCCCTCGTTTACCAAATCGAACAACGCCTTTCCAAGGTGCAACTTTAAGCATGACCATCTCTCCAATTTCAAATTCTATATCTTTTCTTTTAATGTCAGCGTAGCTCTTTTGTTGACTTTGGGCGGTTTTCAACCGTTGTTGAATTTGGATGATCTTCTCGGTAGTTTCTTGTATTATCTCCGGACCCGTAATCTGTCTATCCCCCACTTCACTCCAACAAATCGGAGACCTGCACTTTCTACCATATAGTGCTTCAAACGGCGCCATCTCAATGCTTGAATGGTAGCTGTTGTTGTAGGAAAATTCTGCTAACGGTAGATGTCGATCCCAACTGTTTCCGAAATCAATAACACATGCTCGTAGCATGTCTTCAAGCGTTTGTATCGTCCTTTCGCTCTGCCCATCAGTTTGTGGATGATAGGCAGTACTCATGTCTAGACGAGTTCCTAATGCTTGCTGTAATGTCTGCCAGAATCTTGAAATAAATCTGCCATCCCTATTAGAGATAATAGAGATTGGTATTCCATGTCTGGAGACGACTTCCTTCAAATACAGTCGTGCTAACTTCTCCATCTTGTCATCTTCTCTTATTGGCAGGAAGTGTGCTGATTTGGTGAGACGGTCAACTATTACCTAAATAGTATCAAAATCACTTGCAGTCCTTGGCAATTTAGTGATGAAATCTATGGTAATGTTTTCCCATTTCCATTCCGGGATTTCGGGTTGTTGAAGTAGACCTGATGGTTTCCGATGCTCAGCTTTGACCATAGAACACGTCAAACATTCTCCTATGTATTTAGCAACATCGGCTTTCATACCCGGCCACCAAAAATGTTTCTTGAGATCCTTGTACATCTTCCCCGTTCCAGGATGTATTGAGTATCTGGTTTTATGAGCTTCTCTAAGTACCATTTCTCTCATATCTCCAAATTTTGGTACCCAAATCCTTTCAGCCCTATACCGGGTTCCGTCTTCCTGAATATTAAGATTATTCTCTGATCCTTTGGGTATTTCATCCTTTAAATTTCCCTCTTTTAAAACTCCTTGTTGCGCCTCCTTTATTTGAGTAGTAAGGTTATTGTGAATCATTATATTCATAGATTTTACTCGAATGGGTTCTCTGTCCTTCCTGCTCAAGGCGTCGGCTACCACATTTGCCTTCCCCGGTTGGTAACAAATCTCAAAGTCGTAATCATTCAATAATTCAATCCACCTACGCTGCCTCATATTCAGTTGTTTCTGATTAAATATGTGTTGAAGACTTTTGTGGTCGGTATATATAATACTTTTGACCCCATATAAGTAATGCCTCCAAGTCTTTAATGCAAAAACAACCGCGCCTAATTCCAAATCATGCGTCGTATAATTTTGCTCGTGAATCTTCAATTGTCTAGACGCATAAGCAATCACCTTCGTTCGTTGCATTAATACACAACCGAGACCTTGCTTTGATGCGTCACAATAAATCACAAAATCATCATTCCCTTCAGGCAATGACAATATAGGTGCCGTAGTTAGCTTTTTCTTCAATAACTGAAACGCTTTCTCTTGTTCATCCTTCCATTCAAATTTCTTCCCTTTATGCGTTAATGCAGTCAAGGGTTTTGCTATTCTGGAAAAGTCTTGGATGAACCTTCTGTAGTAACCAGCTAGTCCTAAAAACTGGCGTATGTGTTTCAGAGTTTTCGGGGTTTCCCACTTTTCAACAGTTTCTATCTTTGCCGGATCCACCTTAATACCTTTTTTGTTCACTATGTGACCGAGGAATTGAACTTCTTCCAACCAAAATGCACACTTTGAAAATTTAGCGTACAATTCTTCCTTCCTCAATACTTCTAACACCTTTCTCAAATGTGCACCGTGTTCTTGGTCATTCTTTGAGTAAATAAGTATGTCATCAATGACAAACTTGTCAAGGTATGGTCCACACACTCGGTTCATAAGGTCCATGAACACAGCTGGTGCATTAGTTAAACCAAACGGCATGACCATAAACTCGTAATGACCGTAACGTGTTCTGAAAGCAGTCTTTGGAATATCATCTTTTTTCACCCGCATTT
The DNA here is from genome assembly GCF_046630445.1 of Rutidosis leptorrhynchoides. Classification (NCBI taxonomy): domain Eukaryota; kingdom Viridiplantae; phylum Streptophyta; class Magnoliopsida; order Asterales; family Asteraceae; genus Rutidosis; species Rutidosis leptorrhynchoides. The sequence goes on along the minus strand of NC_092333.1, from coordinate 597,149,111 downwards.
GATGATACCCGGAACGTAAGTCAATCTTTGAATAAACAGACGAGCCTTGTAGTTGATCAAATAAGTTGTCGATTCTTGGTAGTGGGTAGCGGTTCTTGATGGTAAGTTTGTTCAACTCTCGGTAGCCGATACACAACCTGAATGTACCATCTTTCTTCTTGACAAACAAAATAGGAGCTCCCCACGGTGATGTTCTTGGTCGAATGAAACCACGCTCTAAAAGTTCTTGTAATTGGCTTTGCAGTTCTTTCATCTCGCTGGGTGCGAGTCCGTAAGGAGCACGAGCTATTGGTGCAGCTCCTGGTACAAGATCTATTTGAAATTCAACGGATCGATGTGGGGGTAATCCCGGTAATTCTTTCGGAAATACATCGGGAAATTCTTTTGCGACGGGAACATCATTGATGCTCTTTTCTTCAGTTTGTACTTTCTCGATGTGTGCTAGAACACCATAACAACCTTTTCTTATTAGTTTTTGTGCCTTAAAATTACTAATAAGATGTAGCTTTGTGTTGTCCTTTTCTCCGTACACCATTAAGGGTTTTCCTTTTTCTCGTATAATGCGAATTGCATTTTTGTAACAAACGATCTCTGCTTTCACTTCTTTGAACCATTCCATACCGATTATCACATCAAAACTCCCTAACTCTACTGGTATCAAGTCAATCTTAAATGTTTCGCTAACCAGTTTAATTTCTCGATTCCGACATATATTATCTGCTGAAATTAATTTACCATTTGCTAATTCGAGTAAAAATTTATTATCCAACGGCGTCAATGGAAAACTTAATTTAGCACAAAAATCTCTACTCATATAGCTTCTATCCGCACCCGAATCAAATAAAACGTAAGCAGATTTATTGTCAATAAGAAACGTACCCGTAACAAGCTCCGGGTCTTCCTGTGCCTCTGCCACATTAATATTGAAAACTCTTCCGTGGCCTTGTCCAATCGTGTTCTCCTGGTTCGGGCAATTTCTAATAATGTGGCCCGGTTTTCCACATTTATAACAAACTACATTGGCATAACTTGCTCCGACACTACTTGCTCCGCCATTACTCGTTCCGACACCATTTGTTCCTTTTGTTCTGTTAACCCCTGGTCTGTAGACCTCACACTTCGCCGCGCTATGACCATTTCTTTTACACTTGTTGCAAAATTTGGTGCAGAACCCCGAGTGATACTTTTCACACCTTTGGCATAGCTGCTTCTAATTGTTGTTGTTGTTGCGGTTGTTATTGTTGTTGGGACGATTGTTGTTGTTGTTGTTATTGTTGTTGTTGTTGTTGTTGTTGTTGTTGTTGTTGTTGTTGTTGTTGTTGTTGTTGTTGTTGTTGTTGTTGTTGTTGTTGTTGTTGTTGTTGTTGTTGTTGTTGTTGTTGTTGTTGTTGTTGTTGTTGTTGTTGTTGTTATTGTTGTTGTTGTTGTTGTTGTTGTTGTTGGGCCGTTTGTTGTAGTTGCGATTGATGTTGCGATTGTTGGGATAATTGTTGCGATTATTATTGTAATTGCTGTTGTTGTTGTATTGGTGATTCTTATCACCGTTTTCCTCCCACTTTCTTTTGACTTGCTTCACATTGGCCTCTTCAGCCGTCTGTTCTTTAATTCTTTCCTCAATCTGGTTCACTAGTTTGTGAGCCATTCTACATGCCTGTTGTATGGAGGCGGGATCGTGTGAACTTATATCTTCTTGGATTCTTTCCGGTAATCCTTTCACAAACGCGTCGATCTTCTCTTCCTCATCTTCGAACGCTCCCGGACACAATAGGCACAATTCTGTGAATCGTCTTTCGTACGTGGTAATATCAAATCCTTGGGTTCGTAACCCTCTAAGTTCTGTCTTGAGCTTATTGACCTTGGTTCTGGGACGGTACTTCTCGTTCATCAAGTGCTTGAATGCTGACCACGGTAGTGCGTACGCATCATCTTATCCCACTTGCTCTAGATAGGTATTCCACCATGTTAACGCAGAACCTGTGAAGGTATGCGTAGCGTACTTCACTTTGTCATCTTCAGTACACTTACTTATGGCAAACACCGATTCGACCTTCTCGGTCCACCGTTTCAATCCGATCGGTCCTTCGGTTCCATCAAATTCCAAAGGTTTGCAGGCACTGAATTCTTTGTAGGTGCATCCTACACGATTTCCTGTACTGCTAGGTCCAAGGTTATTGTTGGTATGTAACGCAGCTTGTACTGCGGCTATGTTTGAAGCTAGAAAAGTACGGAATTCCTCTTCATTCATATTCACGGTGTGTCGAGTAGTCGGTGCCATTTCCTTCAAAATATTCAAATGGAACAAGTTAATCATACAGAATATTAAGAGTAGTTAATAGTATTTCGTAGCATAATATGAACTCATTTATAAAAGCTTTTTCTTCATATTAGCATTTTATAAGTTTAAATTCGGGTAGTATCTACCCGTTAAGTTCATACTTAGTAGCTAATATACAATTCAACTACTACAATTCTATATGAAAAACTGATTATAATAATATTTCGCGTTCAAACTTTTATACAATATTTTACAAACTTACAACACCGCTTATTTTACATAAAGCATGAAATATAGCACACAATAACTTTGATACAAGATAGTTGTGAAGATAATTCTAGCTAGTACACAAGTCGTTCAGCAAAGGCAATAAAGACACGTAATTCATACGTCCAGAAACAAGTCATGCATTCTGGTTTTACTAGGACTACTTCCCATCCTTGGTCTTGTGGAACATAACCGTTATGGCCGTTGATAAGACATCGTGTTGTAACGTTGTCAAAGGGACGAGGGTTACGTAATGATCAACAGTCTCGTAATAACCTAAAAACCTCATTTCTTACCCCAATTACTGACTCCGTCACTTGTGGGAACGTTTTGTTTAATAGCTGTAGCCCGATGTTCTTTTTCTCACTTTGGTGAGAAGCGAACATTACTAACCCGTAAGCATAGCATGCTTCTTTATGTTGCATGTTAGCCGCTTTTTCTAAATCACGAAGTCCTATATTCGGATACATTGAGTCAAAATAATTTCTTAACCCGTTGCGTAAAATAGCATTTGGGTTCCCCGCAATATATGCGTCAAAGTAAACACATCGTAACTTATGGGTTTCCTAATGTGATATCCCCCATCTTTCAAACGAAAGTCTCTTATAAACCAAGACATTCTTGGAACGTTCTTCGAATGTCTTACAAACTGATCTCGCCTTAAATAGTTGTGCCGAGGAATTCTGATCGACTCTAGACAGGATTTCATCAATCATGTCTCCGGGTAGGTCTCTTAAAATATTGGGTTGTCTATCCATTTTGTGTTTTTAAACTATAAAATAGACAAGAGTTAGATTCATAAAAAAATACTTATTAATACAAGCAATTTTTACATATATCATAAAGCATAAGCACACTATATTACATATATTATACCACATGAATACAACTATCTTATTCCGACTCGCTCGTTTCTTCTTCTTCGGTTTTGGTTCGTTTTGCCAAGTTTCTAGCGATATATGATGTTCCCCTAATACTAGCTGTCGTTTTCCACAACGGTTTAGAAAAACCTGGTGGTTTAGAGGTTCCCAGGTCATTGTTACAACTTAAGGACTTCGGGGGTTGACGATACATATAAAGTTTATCGGGGTTAGAATTAGATTTCTCTATTTTTATGCCCTTTCCCTTATTATTTTCTTTTGCTTTTTTAAATTCAGTTGGGGTAATTTCAATAACATCGTCGGAATTCTCGTCGGAATCCGATTCATCGGAGAATTGGTAATCCTCCCAATATTTTGCTTCCTTGGCGGAAACACCATTGACCATAATTAACCTTGGTTGGTCGGTTGAGGATTTTCTTTTACTTAACCGTTTTATTATTTCCCCCACCGGTTCTATTTCCTCCTCCGGTTCCTCCTCTTCCGGTTCTGATTCTTCTTCCGGTTCTGATTCTTCTTCCGGTTCCTCTTCGGGAACTTGTGAATCAGTCCAATATATATTCGACTCTTCGTTTTTATTAGGTGAGTCAATGGGATTTGTGCTAGAGGTAGACATCTATCACACAATATCAAACATGTTAAGAGATTAATATATCACATAATATATACATGTTAATAATATATAGTTTCCAACAAAAATGTTAAGCAATCATTTTTAAAGAAAACACGGTCGAAGTCCAGACTCACTAATGCATCCTAACAAACTCGATAAGACACACTAATGCAAATTTTCTGGTTCTCTAAGACCAACGCTCGGATACCAACTGAAATGTCCCGTTCTTATTGATTAAAAACGTTCCATATTAATTGATTTCGTTGCGAGGTTTTGACCACTATATGAGACGTTTTTCAAAGACTGCATTCATTTTAAAACAAACCATAACCTTTATTTCAACAATAAAGGTTTAAAAAGCTTTACGTAGATTATCAAATAATGATAATCTAAAATATCCTGTTTACACGCGACCATTACATAATGGTTTACAATACAAATATGTTACAACGAAATAAGTTTCTTGAATGCAGTTTTTACACAATATCATACAAGCATAGACTCTAAATCTCGTCCTTATTTAAGTATGCGACAGCGGAAGCTCTTAATATTCACCTGAGAATAAACATGCTTTAAACGTCAACAAAAATGTTGGTGAGTTATAGGTTTAACCTATATATATCAAATCGTAACAATAGACCACAAGATTTCATATTTCAATATACATCTCATACATAGAGATAAAAATCATTCATATGGTGAATACCTGGTAACCGACATTAACAAGATGCATATATAAGAATATCCCCATCATTCCGGGACACCCTTCGGATATGATATAAATTTCGAAGTACTAAAGCATCCGGTACTTTGGATGGGGTTTGTTAGGCCCAATAGATCTATCTTTAGGATTCGCGTCAATTAGGGTGTCTGTTCCCTAATTCTTAGATTACCAGACTTAATAAAAAGGGGCATATTCGATTTCAATAATTCAACCATAGAATGTAGTTTCACGTACTTGTATCTATTTTGTAAATCATTTATAAAACCTGCATGTATTCTCATCCCAAAAATATTAGATTTTAAAAGTGGGACTATAACTCACTTTCACAGATTTTTACTTCTTCGAGAAGTAAGACTTGGCCACTGGTTGATTCACGAACCTATAACAATATATACATATATATCAAAGTATGTTCAAAATATATTTACAACACTTTTAATATATTTTGATGTTTTAAGTTTATTAAGTCAGCTGTCCTCGTTAGTAACCTACAACTAGTTGTCCACAGTTAGATGTACAGAAATAAATTGATAAATATTATCTTGAATCAATCCACGACCCAGTGTATACGTATCTCAGTATTGATCACAACTCAAACTATATATATTTTGGAATCAACCTCAACCCTGTATAGCTAACTCCAACGTTCACATATAGAGTGTCTATGGTTGTTCCGAAATATATATAGATGTGTCGACATGATAGGTCGAAACATTGTATACGTGTCTATGGTATCTCAAGATTACATAATATACAATACAAGTTGATTAAGTTATGGTTGGAATAGATTTGTTACCAATTTTCACGTAGCTAAAATAAGAAAAATTATCCAATCTTGTTTTACCCATAACTTCTTCATTTTAAATCCGTTTTGAGTGAATCAAATTGCTATGGTTTCATATTGAACTCTATTTTATGAATCTAAATAGAAAAAGTATAGGTTTATAGTCAGAAAAATAAGTTACAAGTCGTTTTTGTAAAGGTAGTCATTTCAGTCGAAAGAACGACGTCTAGATGACCATTTTAGAAAACATACTTCCACTTTGAGTTTAACCATAATTTTTGGATATAGTTTCATGTTCATAATAAAAATCATTTTCTCAGAATAACAACTTTTAAATCAAAGTTTATCATAGTTTTTAATTAACTAACCCAAAACAGCCCACGGTGTTACTACGACGTCGTAAATCCGATTTTACGGTGTTTTTCGTGTTTCCAGGTTTTAAATCATTAAGATAGCATATCATATAGATATACAACATGTGTTTAGTTGATTTTAAAAGTCAAGTTAGAAGGATTAACTTTTATTTACGAACAAGTTTAGAATTAACTAAACTATGTTCTAGTGATTACAAGTTTAAACCTTCGAATAAGATAGCTTTATATGTATGAATCGAATGATGTTATGAACATCATTACTACCTCAAGTTCCTTGGATAAACCTACTGGAAATGAGAAAAATAGATCTAGCTTCAAAGGATCCTTGGATGGCTTGAAAGTTCTTGAAGCAGAATCATGACACGAAAACAATTTCAAGTAAGATTTCCACTCGAAATAAGATTGTTATAGTTATAGAAATTGAATTAAAGTTTGAATATGATTATTACCTTGTATTAGAAAGATAACCTACTGTAAGTAACAAAGGTTTCTTGATCTTGGATGATTACTTGGAATGGATTTAGAAAACTTGGAAGTAAACTTGCAATCTTGGAAGTATTCTTGATTTTATGAAACTAGAACTTTTGGAATTTATGAAGAACACTTAGAACTTGAAGATAGAACTTGAGAGAGAGATCAATTAGATGAAGAAAATTGAAGAATGAAAGTGTTTGTAGGTATTTTTGGTCGTTGGTGTATGGATTAGATATAAAGGATATGTAATTTTGTTTTTATGTAAATAAGTCATGAATGATTACTCATATTTTTGTAATTTTATGAGATATTTCATGCTAGTTGCCAAATGATGGTTCCCACATGTGTTAGGTGACTCACATGGGCTGCTAAGAGCTGATCATTGGAGTGTATATACCAATAGTACATACATCTAAAAGCTGTGTATTGTACGAGTACGAATACGGGTGCATACGAGTAGAATTGTTGATGAAACTGAACGAGGATGTAATTGTAAGCATTTTTGTTAAGTAGAAGTATTTTGATAAGTGTCTTGAAGTCTTTCAAAAGTGTATGAATACATATTAAGACACTACATGTATATACATTTTAACTGAGTCGTTAAGTCATCGTTAGTCGTTACATGTAAATGTTGTTTTGAAACCTTTAGGTTAACGATCTTATTGAATGTTGTTAACCCATTGTTTATTATAACAAATGAGATGTTAAATTGTTATATTATCATGATATTATGATATATAATATATCTTAGTATGATGTATATATAGTTAAATGTCGTTACAACGATAATCGTTACATATATGTCTCGTTTCGAAATCATTAAGTTAGTAGTCTTATTTTTACATATGTATTTCATTGTTAATACACTTAATAATATATTTACTTATCATTTAACATAATTAACCAAGTGTATCAATATCTTAATATGATTCATATGTACCTAGTAAGACGTTGTTATAACGATAATCGTTATATATATCGTTTTCGAGTTTCTTAAATTAATAGTCTCATTTTTATGTATATAACTCATTGTTAAAATACCTAATGAGATACATACTTATAATAAAATCATGTTAACTATATATATAACCATATATATGTCATCGTATAGTTTTTACAAGTTTTAACGTTCGTGAATCACCGGTCAACTTGGGTGGTCAATTGTCTATATGAAACCTATTTCAATTAATCAAGTCTTAACAAGTTTGATTGTTTAACATGTTGGAAACACTTAATCATGTAAAAAACAATTTCATTTAATATATATATATAAACATGGAAAAGTTCGGGTCACTACACCTGGAACGTTCTTCAAATATTCTACAAACTAATTTTGCCGTAAATAATTGTGCCGACGAATTCTGACCGACTCTAGACAAGATTTCATCAATCATATTCCCGGGTAGGTCTTCTAAAAATTTTGGTTGTCTATCCTTAACATCCATTTTGTGTTTTTATATTGTTTCTTCTTCTTCGAACTTGGTTTGTTTTGCTAATTTCCTAGGGATATATGGTGCTCCCCTAATATGAGCCGTTCTTTTCACAAATGGTCTAGAAAAACCTGGTGGCTTAGATGATCCCGGGTTATAGCTAAAACTTAAGAAATACGGGTGTTGACGGTATTTCCCATCGGGATATTTCATGTTAACATAGAGGTCATCGGGGTTGGAATTAGGTATCTCTATTTTGATGTCTTTTTCCTTATTATTTTCTTTTACCTTTTCAAATTGGGTCGGAGTAATTTCTATAACATCATCGAAATCCTCATCGGGATCCGATTCATCGGAAAATTGGTAGTCTTCCCAATATTTTGCTTCCTCGGTGGAAACACCATTGACCATTATTAATTTTGGTCCATTGTTTGAGGATTTTCTTTTATTTATATGTTTTTCAGTGGTTTCTAATATATATTCGACTCTTCATTATTATTAGGTGAGTCAATGGGATTTGTACTAGAGGTAGACATCTATCACACAATATCAAACACATTAAGAGATTAATATATCACATAATATTTACATGTTAATAATATATAGTTTTCAACAAAAAAATGTTAAGCAATCGTTTTTCAAGTAAACACGGTCAAAGTCCAGACTCACTAATGCATCCTAAAAAACTCGGTTAGACACACTAATGCAAATTTCTGGTTCTCTAAGACCAACACTCGGATACCAATTGAAATGTCCCGTTCATATCGATTATAAACGTTTCATATTAATTGATTTCCTTGCGAGGTATTGACCTCTATATGAGACGTTTTTCAAAGACTGCATTCGTTTTTAAAACAACCCATAACCTTTATTTTATCGTTAAAGGTTTTAAAATCATAACGTAGATTATCCAGTAATGATAATCTAAAAGATAACATTTTCACACGACCATTATATAATGGTTTACAATAATATTACACATCGATTTAAATCTCCGAATGCAGTTTTTAAACAATATATTACAAACATGCTGACTCCAATTCTTGTCCTTAATTAGCATGCAACAGCGGAAGCTCTTAATAATCACCTGAGAATAAACATGCTTAAAAACGTCAATAAAAATTTTGGTGAGTTATAGGTTTAACCTATATATATCAAATTGTAATAATAGACTACAAGATTTCATTTTTCATAAACATCCATCTCATATCAGGCATTTCGCATAAACTGCATAGATATAAAAATCATTCATATGGTGAACACCTGGTAACCGACATTAACAGAACGCGTCTAGAATATCCCCATCATTCCGGGACTCTCATCGGACATGATAAAATCGAAGTACTAAAGCATCCGTAACCCGGATGGGGTTTGTTAGGCCCAATAGATCTATCTTTAGGATTCGCATCAATTAGGGTTTCTGTTCCTTAATTTTTAGATTACCAGACTAAAAAGGGTGATATTCGGTAATAATAATTCAACCATAGAATGTAGTTTCGCATACTTGTGTCTATTTTGTAAAACATTTATAAAACTGCATGTATTCTCATCCCAAAATATTAGATGTTAAAAGTGGGACTATAACTCACTTTCACAGATTCTTAATTCGTTGAGAATTAGACTTGGCCACTGATCGATTCACGAACCTATAACAAATATATACATATATATCAAAGTATGATCGAAATATATTCACAATATGTTTTATTACATTTTAACGATTTAAGTTTGTTAAGTTAGCAGTCCAACGTTAGTAATCTACAACTAGTTGTCCACAGTTAGATGTACAGAATTAAATCAATATATATTATCTTGAATCAATCCACGACCCAGTGTATACAAGTCTCAGGCTAGATGATGTCGTGGGAGGTGTATATAAAATAGCTATTAATTTTAGCAGAAAAATACTATTAAATACGATACAATTTTACACAAGATATTTATTTATTTAGAGAATGGATATACTTAAACCTTGCTACAACACTTATAAGCAGTGTACCTAATCGTACAGTAGTGTAGTTTTTAGTAAGTCCGGTTCGTTCCACAGGGAAATCTTTAAACAAAGCTTAACGCTATATTAGTTTACTTTTATAAAAATACAAATATATATATAAGTAATATTATTATTATAAAGGGGGGGTTTTACCGTTTAATGACCGGTTTATCGATTTTAAAACTTTAGTCGCAGTTAAAACCAAATGTAAAATAATAAATAAATACAAGACTTAATTTAAAATGTAAAGTAAATAACGATAATGAAATTGCGATTAATAAAAATGCGATAAAATAAACTTGCGATAATTAAAAAGTACGATAATTAAAAGTGCAGTTAAATAAAATAACAATAAAAATGCGATAATTAGAAGTGCAATTAAATATAAAATAAAGGAAATTAAATATGAAATAAAAGAATTATGCTTATTTAAACTTCTGTAATCATGATGTTTGACTTGTTGATTTTAGTTTTATGCCCATGGGTTAATTGTCCTTTATCCTGGATTATTTAATATGTCCTTCTGGTTTTTGTCCATAACAGTCCATCAGTCATAAATATAAAGTGCGAGTATCCTCGTCAAATTATCCTTATACCCGAAGTTAAATATTCCAACTAATTGGGGACTTAAACTGTAACAAGATTTTAATACTTTGTTTAATAATTACACCAGGATGTCGACTGAGTGTAATCCAAGGTTTTAATATTTTGTTATCAATTATACCAAGTGTCCTTGTACATAATTTCACCCCTGTTTTAATTATTCTAGTGGCTATTAATCCATTCCCGTGTCCGGTTAAATGAACGATTATTCGTACATATAAATACCCCGCCCATCGTGTCCGATCGAGTATATATGGTAATTTATAAGGACGCCCAATTGTAAATCTTTATATTAACATTAACAAACTATCATTTAATTAAACAAATATAAAGCCCATTAATAGCCCATAGTCTAATTTCCACAAGTGTCGTTCTTTTGTCCAAACCCCAATTATGGTACAAAGCCCAATTACCCAATTTTAGTAATTAGCCCAACATCATGATTACTTCGGATTAAATAAGCATAATAATAACTTAGCTACGAGACATTAAATTAAAAAGGTTGAACATAACTTACAATGATTAAAAATAGCTTAGCGTTACACGGACAGAATTTCGACTTACACCCTTACAATATTCGCTAACATACCCTTATTATTAGAATTAAAATTAAAATTAAAATTAAAATATAAATATAAATATTTACGTATTATGAGAGAAGAAGAAAAAGGATGATTTTTACGATCAGAATGCGCGAGCTTTATAGGGAGTTTCAGAATTTGGGGCTCCGCGACTCGCGGCCCTTTTTGCCTTCAAACTCCGCGAGTCGCGGAGTTTGCTTTTACAGCTCACACAAGTTTGGCTCTTTGTTTACCGACGGTTTTAAATATTTATATAATATATAAATAATTATAAGAATTATTTAAATATTATATTATATTTATGTGCATAGTTGACTTGTAATTTTTAGTCCGTTGCGTCGAGCGTTGAGAGTTGACTCTGGTCCCGGTTCCGGATTTTCGAACGTCCTTGCGTACAATTTAATATCTTGTACTTTGCGTTTTGAATCTTGTACTCTTGTAATTTCGAGACGTTTCTTATCAATAATTGGAACCTCTTTGATTGTATTTTGTACTTTTGAGTTTTTTGGTCGTTTGCGTCTTCAATTCGTCGAATCTGTCTTTTGTCTTCACCTTTTATTATTTAAACGAATATCACTTGTAAATAGAACAATTGCAACTAAAAGCTTGTCTTTCTTGAGGAATAATGCTATGAAATATATGTTCATTTTTAGCATTATCACTAGATCACAACTCAAAGTATATATATTATTTTGGAATCAACCTCAACCCTGTATAGCTAACTCGAACATTACTGCATATAGAGTGTCTATGGTTGTTCCCAAATAATATATATAGATGAGTCGATATGATATGTCAAAACATTGTATACGTGTCTATGGTATCCCAAGATTACATAATATATGTTAGAATACATGTATAATACAATATAAGTTAGTTAAGTTATGATTTGTATAGATTTGTTACAAATTTCACGTAGCTACAACAAGTAAAAATATCCAATTTTGTTTTACCCATAACTTCTTCGTTTTAAATCCGTTTTGAGTGATTAAAGTTGCTATGATTTCATATTGAACTAAAACTTATGAATCTAAACAGAAAAAGTATAAGTTTATAGTCGAAAATATAAGTTACAAGTCGTTTTTGTAAGAGGTAGTCATTTCAGTCGAAAGAACGACGTCTTGATGACCATTTTGAAAAACATACTTCCACTTTGAGTTTAACCATGATTTTTGGATATAGTTTCATGTTCATAAGAAAAATCATTTTACCAGAAGAACAACTTTTAAATCAAAGTTTATCATAGTTTTTAATTATCTAACCCAAAACAGCCCCCGGTTTCACTACGACGGCGTATGTCCGGTTTTACGGTGTTATTCGTGTTTCCAGGTTTTAAATCATTAAGTTAGCATATCATATAGATATAGAACATGTGTTTAGTTGATTATAAAAGTCAAGCTAGAAGGATTAATGTGATGACTGATAGTGCTCCAAATGAACATATATTTAGTAGCAATATCCTCCCAATATGTAAATTATTTAGTTGTAATTGTCCTATTTTAAGTTGTAATCGTTTATATTAAATAAGTGCGAAGACAAAAGGCGAAAACGAAGATTTGAAGACGCAAACGTCCAAAAAGCTTAAATGTGCAAGATACAATCAAAGTGGTTCAATTTATTGATGAGAAACGTCTAAAAATGACAAAAGTACAAGTTGCGGAACGCAAAGTACAAGATATTAAATTATACGAAAGGACGTTCGAAAATCCGGAACCGGTACCCGAGCCAACTATCAACGCCCGACGCAATGGACCAAAAATTACAAGTCTACTATGCACAAGAATATAATATAATATATAAATAATTATATTAATTATTTATATTTTATATTTATATATTTATTATGTCGACAAGCTAGGAGCCAAAAGTTTGTGAGCTGGATTTTCAAACTTCACGACTCGCGGAGTTTGAAGGCCAAAAACTCCACGACTCGCGAAGCTGTCAGAAATCAAAATGCCTATAAATGGCCATGCATTCTGCGTAGTTTAAATACATAAAAAATAATAATAATAATAATACTCTGTAGTATAATATAAATAAATATATACATAATATATATATATATATATATATATATATATATATATATATATATATATATATATATATATATATATATAGTATAGGGTAGTTTTATATTAGATTAGTTCGGGTTATGTAAAGGTTATTTTTACGGGTTTTGAAGTCAAAATTCTGTCCGTGTAACACTACACGATAAATACTCAATGTAAGTTATGTTCTCCTTTTTAAATTAATGTCTCGTAGCTAAATTATTATTATGCTTATTTGAGCCAAAGTAATCATGATGTTGGACTAAATATTAAAGACGGGGTAATTGGGCTTTGTACCATAATTGGGGTTTGGACAAAAGAACGACACTTGTGGAAATTAGACTATGGGCTATTAATGGGCTTTATATTTGTTTAACTAAATGATAGTTTGTTAATTTTAATATAAAGATTTACAATTGGACGTCCCTATAAATAACCATATACACTCGATCGGACACGATGGGCGGGGTATTTATATGTACGAATAATAGTTCATTTAACCGGACACGGAAATGGATTAATAGTCACTAGAATTATTAAAACAGGGGTGAAATTATGTACAAGAACACTTGGCATAATTGATAACAAAGTATTAAAACCTTGGGTTACACGCAGTCGACATCCTGGTGTAATTATTAAACAAAGTATTAAAACCTTGTTACAGTTTAAGTCCCCAATTAGTTGAAATATTTGACTTCGGGTATAAGGATAATTTGACGAGGACACTCGCACTTTATATTTATGACTGATGGACCGTTATGGACAAAAACCAGATGGACTTATCAAATAATCCAGGAGAAAGGACAATTAACCCAGGGTAATAAATAATCAAAACGTCAACCATCATGGTTACGGAAGCTTAAATAAGCATAATATATTTTATTTCATATTTCCTCGTACTTTTATTTATTGTCATTTTAATTATTGTTATTTATTTTATCGTTATTTAAATATCGTCATTTACTATACGCTTCGCTTAAAATATAAATCGACAAACCGGTCATTAAACGGTAAACCCCCTTTTATATATTATTATATATAATTATATATATTTTGTACAAATATAGTTGTTTAAAAATATAGTGTGCAATAAGCCCGCTCCCTGTGGAACGAACCGGACTTACTAAAAACTATACTACTCTACGATTAGGTACACTGCCTATAGTGTTGTAGCAAGGTTTAGGTATATCTATTTTGTAAATAAATAATTAAAACTTGTGTAATAATTTGTAACGTATTTCGTAGTAAAATATAGTACTATCACGTACCCCCACGCTACCACATCAAGTTTTTGGCGCCGCTGCCGGGGACTCGGCAAAACGCTATATTTTTAATTTATTTTTGTATAAATATATTTATATATCATTTTAGAAAAACAATATAAAATTAAAAAAAAAAACCGAAAATGCAAACTCCGCGACTTGCGGAATTTTAGGGCACGTGGCACCGCCACTCGCGGAGCCGCCCTGACAGACGCACCCAGGACCCTAATTTGGCATTTATTACGAGTATAATTTAATTATTATTATTAAAACTTAATTAGGTTTATATTTAATATTAATATTTAGTTTAAGTTTTTAAATTAATTTGTATTTTAAATATTAATTAGTATTATTAAATATATATTTAAATTAATACTTTTATAAAATATAATATAAAAATAATATTTTTATAAAATTTGTATTTTTATCATTTTAATTATAATTTGTATTTTTATCGTTTATTGTTCCTAGCTAGTTTTAAGTTCTAGTATTTTGCCGTAGCTTATTGTTATTTTTAGATTTTTAGGCTTTGCCGTAAAATCCCTTAAGTGCTTTCTCTTTAAACTAAGATTTAGGTGCTTTAGAATTTTGCGATGCCGTTTTTAGATTTTAGTGCCTAATTAAGTTATTGCCGTTTTGGATACAGAATTCCTTTAACCTTTAATACCTTTAGGCGTAACTTTTTAGATTTAATTTTTAGACTTTTAAGTTACGACGCGCTATTTTCTTATTTTTATTTTTCGACGTTTTTCGACGCGCATTCTTTTTCTTTCTTATTTCTCGACACACTAGTTTTTAGGACATAGAATTTTTCTATTTCTTCTCTAAAATTTCTTTAAATTTCAACGAAAAAATTATTTTAAGTGGTTAAATTGATAGACATCCAAATTTTCTGCATCGTAGTAATATTTGGATTTGTTAGTGGCTGAGTTGTGAGCTTCCAATTTAAAGGGTTCTGGCTCCCTGCTGCATCTATTGGCTATTCGAAATGTGGACAAAAGCAGAAAAGTCTATTAATTTGATAACTTATAATTTTTATTTTTATAACTAATAGGATAATTAAAATTTGGTAATAAGCGCATTATGAAAAGTCTCGAAGATATTTTGGAAACTCTTTATGAAATACGAAATCAATACTCTCAACCGAGTGTTGATGACAATTCGATCAGTCAATCTTGGATCACGAATGACGATACAATAACTGGTTGTGAAATCTGTGGAGATTATCACTCAACATGGGAATGTTTTTATTACGTTCCTATGGAAAATTATGCACCCATAGAACCTGAATGGAATGATTATGAAGAATACAATTCAAATTGGGATTATTCCCAAGAATATATCCAAACTCAACAACCAGAGGACGAGGAAAATTATGTGTCTGAAAATTCTTTAGATTATATGAAAATCAAACTCGAAGAACTTGATGCTCAAAATGAACAAATGAGAGAGTTTGTAAATAGGCAAGCTGAAACTCTATCAGACTACACACCTGTTGATTTGAGGAGTATTGTGCAAGAAAATCTCATATCATCGAATTTTGATGAATTCGAGAGCTCCGAAATCACCAATTATCCCGATGATACTTTTTAGTCAGTTTTACCAATTTCACAACATATCGACACATTAACCTCTACCAACGAAATCATCGATCCATCAATGGATGAAGAAGAAGTAAGGGTGACAAATTGGTACTCTTGAAAAAACGATAACGTTGAAAATTTTACCCTCGAGACCAAAATGGTGGGACCAATAAGTACCATTAATGAAGAAGAATCTACTTCGATCCCGAAATTCACCATTCCACAACCTTCCAACCCAATATTCTCAATAGACGAGTCATCTACCGAAGATGAACTACGAGCTGTAATAGATATTGACACCTCGGATTTTACCCAATTGGGTAATAGAGGTGAAAACTTTTATCCCGAGAATGAACGGAAGGAAATGTTAGGAATTGTCCACCCTATAGTATGTATGTCGGTGTATATCGATCCATTTGACCAAGAACCAGAAAAGAGACATATCCATTTACTAAAAGCTACACTTAAAAAAGAATTAAGTAGTGACGATCGGGTGGGTCTAAACTTTAAACCCATTGATATATTATACACCACCCGAGATGTAAATAACTGGCTCACTATTTTAATTCATGGAACTTATTCTACCGACTTCACATGTCGTCAGCTAAGTATAGGGAAGTCTATCCCCACTTAACGTTAAATTAGGGGTTCGGGTTAGTGCATAACTCGTTAATAAAAATGCATGATAAATTAGGGTAAAAGACGCATTTTCAAAGATTAGCAAAGAGTTCAGAAAAGCAACCGTTTTTGAAGAAAAACATGTGTGATAAAACAAGAAGGAATGAACGATGAGGCGCACCATCTATCATTCAACGAGCTTTGTAAGTACAAACTACGTATTCTTAATCACTTTTCTACACTAATCACCCTCATGAATTTATAATTATAGTCTGATTTCATGCAAATGAGGGCATTGCATGATCTCAAGTGTGGGGAAGGGTTATAAATTCTCTCGGGTCTATTCTTGGCTTATTTTCCAAATTTTGTGAAAATTCTAAAAAATTTTTCAACTAAATGAATTCAAAATCATGTTTATACATATTTATGAACGATGAAAACTAGGTGTTAATACCGAAATTATCGTTACCTCGAAAAGGACATAAATTGAGAAACAACTAAAACGCTTGAATTCATTTAAAATGGAATAAAGGAGAATAAAAAGGCAAAGAAAGAAACTAAGTGTGGGGAGAATGTACCAAATTATTCAATTAAAAACTATCTATCACATGTTTCTGTAAAGTTATTGCAGGTGCTTTTATTTTGGACTAAATTAACTGTTTTACCCGATTTACTGTAATGAAAGATGGATCTATACGATGAATCAATTCCATCATTAAAAGGAAGTAAAGTCTTCCGAAAAAGACACGCACTTCTTGATTTAAGTCAAGAAGTTGTCGTCCAGACCAGCTGTAGGTTGACGAAAAATCTAGAAAAGTCATCTCTAAAATCAGCAGAAAATCCACGGACCTCAGCATCAAACAGGGTCGCCAAGTGGTCAGACTTATCCTAACCATGAGAGGATCTGTCTCATAAAATGGGGAGGGCGCCATGCAAATTAGCTTGATAAGACTAATGAATCAGACCCCCAGAAAGGATAATCTCCTTAAAGATCAAAAATCAGCTTTTAAGCCTGATATTACTCAATCCTTGAGATTGACCTTAAAGATTGAGAATTACAAACTCATGGAATTCAATGATATCTAAACTCGAGCTTGAACGAGAAAATATTTTGATCAAAATTAAAACCGATTTGTTTTCTGAAAACCTATTTTCAATGCGTTCATTACCATTGAACGTAAAATCCTAGGAATTCACCTGGAATTCATTAGGTCACCTGAACCAAATCGGGTGTCAACCGTAAGAACGGTGGTTGCATAGCATGGTCAAAGACAGGACCTTGTGCCAGACCGAAAAATTATAAGGGTGAGCTTTACTATTGCTCCTACAAAGGATAGTAATTGCGTCCGACACGTTATAGACCATAATTAAAAGCATGTCAGGGGACATTGCCTTAACAGTTGCTTGTTCAACGCTTTCCTTTACAACCGGACGGTAGTTTGCTGAAAGGTAATATACGGGACAAGTAAACTGGACGTGTTGCTTTCCTAATACAAGGTTAGCAAGTGGGTGACACAAAACCATAAGTTTTGAGCTAAAATTTTCAAATCTGAAACCCACAAAACCCACAAAAATATTTTGCAACACCGGTGAAGGGTTATTCCAGAAAACTTATCTAGGGTAAAAGCTAGATTGAATTTTCAAAAGATCAAATGTTTTCATAAAGATCCAATTTCCTAACGGATCTAAATTTTCATAGTCATGTGGGACTGTAAACCATACCGTTACTATCATTGTTTATACCACCGTATCAAAATCACTGATGTATAAAGTGTGAAGAATAAAAAAGGGATTCGAGTGAAGTGTGATTTAATTTCAAGTTCTGTATTGCGTGAGGACAAGCAACGTTCAAGTGTGGGGATATTTGATAGTGCTCCAAATGAACATATATTTAGTAGCAATATCCTCCCAATATGTAAATTATTTAGTTGTAATTGTCCTATTTTAAGTTGTAATCGTTTATATTAAATAAGTGCGAAGACAAAAGGCGAAAACGAAGATTTGAAGATGCAAACGTCCAAAAAGCTCAAATGTACAAGATACAATCAAAGTGGTTCAATTTATTGATGAGAAACGTCTAAAAATGACAAAAGTACAAGTTTCGGAACGCAAAGTACAAGATATTAAATTATACGAAAGGACGTTCGAAAATCCGGAACCGGTACCCGAGCCAACTATCAACGCCCGACGCAATGGACCAAAAATTACAAGTCTACTATGCACAAGAATATAATATAATATATAAATAATTATATTAATTATTTATATTTTATATTTATATATTTATTATGTCAACAAGCTAGGAGCCAAAAGTTTGTGAGCTGGATTTTCAAACTCCACGACTCGCGGAGTTTGAAGGCCAAAAACTCCACGACTCGCGGAGCTGTCAGAAATCAAAATGCCTATAAAAGGCCATGCATTCTGCGTAGTTTAAATACATAAAAAATAATAATAATAATACTCTGTAGTATAATATAAATAAATATATATATATATATATATATATATATATATATATATATATATATATATATATATATATATATATATATATATATATATAGTATAGGGTAGTTTTATATTAGATTAGTTCGGGTTATGTAAAGGTTATTTTTACGGGTTTTGAAGTCGAAATTCTGTCCGTGTAACACTACGCGATAAATACTCAATGTAAGTTATGTTCTCCTTTTTAAATTAATGTCTCGTAGCTAAATTATTATTATGCTTATTTGAGCCAAAGTAATCATGATGTTGGACTAAATATTAAAGACGGGGTAATTGGGCTTTGTACCATAATTGGGGTTTGGACAAAAGAACGACACTTGTGGAAATTAGACTATGGGCTATTAATGGGCTTTATATTTGTTTAACTAAATGATAGTTTGTTAATTTTAATATAAAGATTTACAATTGGACGTCCCTATAAATAACCATATACACTCGATCGGACACGATGGGCGGGGTATTTATATGTACGAATAATAGTTCATTTAACCGGACACGGAAATGGATTAATAGTCACTAGAATTATTAAAACAGGGGTGAAATTATGTACAAGGACACTTGGTATAATTGATAAGAAAGTATTAAAACCTTGGGTTACACGCAGTCGACATCCTGGTGTAATTATTAAACAAAGTATTAAAACCTTGTTACAGTTTAAGTCCCCAATTAGTTGAAATATTTGACTTCGGGTATAAGGATAATTTGACGAGGACACTCGCACTTTATATTTATGACTGATGGACCGTTATGGACAAAAACCAGATGGACTTATCAAATAATCCAGGAGAAAGGACAATTAACCCAGGGTAATAAATAATCAAAACGTCAAACATCATGGTTACGGAAGCTTAAATAAGCATAATATATTTTATTTCATATTTCCTCGTACTTTTATTTATTGTCATTTTAATTATTGTTATTTATTTTATCGTTATTTAAATATCGTCATTTACTATACGCTTCGCTTAAAATATAAATCGACAAACCGGTCATTAAACGGTAAACCCCTTTTTATATATTATTATATATAATTATATATATTTTGCACAAATATAGTTGTTTAAAAATATAGTGTGCAATAAGCCCGCTCCCTGTGGAACGAACCGGACTTACTAAAAACTATACTACTCTACGATTAGGTACACTGCCTATAGTGTTGTAGCAAGGTTTAGGTATATCCATTTTGTAAATAAATAATTAAAACTTGTGTAATAATTTGTAACGTATTTCGTAGTAAAATATAGTACTATCACGTACCCCCACGCTACCACATCAATGACCCAGAAAATTTCACATTAATAAATTAATTACAGGATAGAATGTTTCCGACACGATAAACGGACCTATTATGTTGAGTCTTAAAACTTTTTGAACTAGTTTACACGTTCAAGTACCCTTTTATCATTTTCGACGATTCACGAACAACAATTTATAAATGGATATATATATATATATATATATATATATATATATATATATATATATATATATATATATATATATATATATATATATATATATATATATAACTATTTAAATAAATAATTTAATTATATATGTTATACAAATAACTCGATATATATATCATTGAAAATAGCAAGATTGTATTTGGACAAAAATGTGGGACGTTCTATTTTTCACTTTTGATAAACATGCATATCTATATAGATTCGATATTAGACGAGGACAAAATTTAAAGTAGACGAGGCAAGATTGTATATAATTAGTCTCACTTAAATGTTGTTAAATATAAAATAAAGATTTCTAATGAGCAACAAAAGACTACAACATTTCGTATCAAGATTTCAAGTTAAAATGATGGAAATCACTAAACCTGCGCACTTTCACGAGAAAAATCATAACTAAATCATACTGACTCGAAAAAGGGTGATTCCGGTGTCCAGACGTCCGTAACTCAAAAATCTACAACTTTCATGAAGATACCATACGCGGACCACATGCCTATCTATGCGAAATGCGTAATGTTTGTCGACATAAAAAGTAATGGCGGCTTTTAATTTAACACGTTTATTATTATTATATTATCTTATCATAATTATTATATTATTATATTTATATTATTATATTTATTATTATATTACATATGTACATATATATATAGATGCATCCACGAACAATATATCCGTATCAGTTTTATCAATTTCAAAATATTAGAAGTTATATACTATAATAAGTTATGTACGGGTGTTTTTAATTAGGGTTTCAAACTGTTTTAAACTTAGGAAATATTGGGTATTATTCGGGATATTGTTCTTGAATCCAAGGCCAACCATACAGTCGTCTACCATTATTACGTCTACGCAATTTGCCTACAATATTGAATCTCAATATTGAACCGTGAGTTTATAGATCCCTTTTTAAATGCTTTAAATATTTTGGGCTGAGAATACATGAAATTTATTTTAAACGCAATGGATACAAGTACATACTTAATTCTACACTGAGTTAATCCGAAAATCCCTTAGCTTTGGTAACTAGTAGCTGCCAGTACATAGGATGTGGACTGGTGTGCGCGAATAATAGTATATGGATCCATAGGGCTTGACATCCCCGTTCGAGCTAGTAGCGCTAGCCTTTTAACGGACGTATGTTATTTGAGTATATGACACGTTGGTTTGCGTGTATTAAAATGAATCGGGTAATTATCATTATAACGTTAAGTTTAGTTACCAGGGTGCTCTGTTACGTAGAATCTATTGATAAACATTTGATGAAATCTTGTGGTCCATCTTTATATATTTATGACTCGAGCAATTAAACCTATAACTCACCAACATCTGTGTTGACATTTTTGGCATGTTTTTATTCTCAGGTCCTTAGACTACTTCCGCTGTGATGTGCTTGTTGCCTGCATGGAGTCTCTCATGCTTTGTATAAAGTTTATTGCATTCGAAACAAAACCACGTTGTGTAATAAATAAATTGACTGTGATGTCAACCTGTAAAATAAAGACTTATGTATTTTGGGGATTTGCTTATACTTAAGCACTCGCCCACATGTTTATAACTTTCTATATTTAGAAAGTCACTTATTTTAATGAATGCAATATTTTATCAAAACGTATCATATAGAGGTCAAAACCTCACTGTGGAATCAATGATTAACGTACCGCGTCAATAGCAATTTTGACTGGTCATTATAGTTGTTATCAGAGCTTGAGGTCATAGGGAACCAGAATTTGCATTAGTGTGTTTAACTGGTAATTGTTAGGATGCATTAGTGAGTCTAGACTATGACCATATCTGTTATTTATTTTTTACTGATTTTTGACTTATCATTTTGTCAAAAACATTATATGTGATATATTTATATGCTAACATAATTGTTGTTTCAATTATGTGATAGATGACTTCTTCTAATCCCATCATTTTGTACGATTCTGAATCGGACACTGAGTCTATTCTTTCCACAACTAAAAAGGGAGTTCCAATACCTATTAAAGAAGAAATTATGTTAGCCAGAGAATCTTAACTCCCCGTAAACCCAGAGGAGGATTTTGCTAATGAAATAAAAGAAATCACTAGGAAGGAATTCAAACTTGCTATAAAGAACCACAAAAATAAAAAGTCCTTAATTATTAAAAAGGAACATGACCATTTGATCCGTAACCATCCTTATTGTATTAAACCCACTGAGGCAACGGGTACCTCAAAACCCCGACTAAAAATTAAATACACTGCTAGAATGTCTGTCGGACCATGCACACACAAACAATTGGCAGAGAGAACCAAATGGGAAGAAGCTTCTGATATTTTGAATAAACACCTCGCAACCATAAGTCTTCCATGCGCTATTCTATTGCTTATGTGTGCTACTCTATCTTGTTATGTAAAATAAGCATATGTAAAATATCGGTATTGTATGGTATTGTATTATTTTGGTTTATTAATAATAAATGCATGGAATGATTATTTGTATTATTACTACTTCTTCTTCTTATTATTACATAATAACGTAGTAACTCGCTATAATTTTTCATAGTGGAATATTATTAGGATTTTAGTAGTTAATTCTTTGTACTAGCTATTATGTATGAACTTAACGGGTAGGTACTACCCGAGTTATAATTATAAAGTGCTAATAAAGAAGAAACAACTTTTATAATAATGGGTTCATATTATTAATATGCCATGATGTACCATTAATTACTCACTACATCTATAATATTCTACATGATTAATTATATTTGTTGTGTTTATTGAAGAAACATGTCTCAAATGTCGGATGCTGAGTTTGAGGAACTAGTCGAGAAACGTGTGAATGAAAGAATTGCTGCAGCCGAGGCGGCAAAAGCAGCAGCCGAAGCAGCAGCCAAGGCAGCAGCCGAAGCAGCAGTCAAATCAGCAGCTGTGAATACAAACTCACGAAACGGATGCTCATACAAAACTTTTCAAGCATGCAAACCACAGACGTTTAGTGGAACTGAGGGACCAGTCGGTCTAACCCGATGGTTCGAAAAGATGGAGTCCGTTTTCAAAATCAGTAATTGTGCGGACGGAGACAAGTCAAAGTATGCTTCGTGCACGTTACAAGACGGTGCTCTTACTTGGTGGAACAATTATACTAAATCCAAAGGAGTAGATACGGCATACGATATCTCTTGGGAGGAACTGAAAAGATGCTAATTGAAGAATATTGTCCCCGAAACAAGATTAGAAAGATGGAGACTGAGCTACGTAATCTAAAGGTTTTCGGTGCGAATCTCAAGAACTATGAAAAGCGTTTCATGGAACTAGCATTGTTATATCCCGAATTAGTGCCAAACGAGAAACGAAAGATAGAGATGTATATTGACGGTTTGTCAATCAATATCAAAGGAAATGTTACATCGTCCAAACCGAATACAATGCAGGAAGCCATGACAATGGCACACCAACTCATGGACCAGATCACGGAGAGTTCTATTAAGGCACCAATTACCGAAGTCAAGACAACTGAAGGAAAGAGGAAATGGGAAGACTATAAGGGCAAAAGTACTCACCTGAAGAGGCGAGAGACTTTTAAAGGTAAACAAGATGGGGCAACTGCTAGTCCAAACTATAAGGGACCCTATCCATTTTGCAAAAGATGTTACACCCATCATTCAGGTTATTGCCAGGTGGTCTGCGATAAGTGCAACAAGAAAGGACATGTGGCGAAAGATTGTTATGCCATCGTTTCTGAAGTAAAGACAAAACTGACCGATGTCAAGAAATGTTTTGGATGTGGGAAGCCTGGTCACTTTAAAAATCAATGCCCAGATAATGAGAAGAATAAAGAACCCGCACGGGGAAGGGCGTTTAACATTAATGTCAGCGAAGCGCGTGAGGACCCTGATCTTGTTACGGGTACGTTTACCGTTAATAATCAACTAGCTTCTATTATGTTTGATACGGGTGCCGATAGAAGTTATATGTGTAAATACTTAAGTTCTAAACTGAAATGTGCATCATTGCCTCTAGACGATAAATGTACTATTGAATTAGCTAATGGTAAATTGATAAAAGCAGATAAAATGTGCCATGATTGTGAAATAAATCTCGCTGGTGAAACCTTCAAAATCGATTTGATACCCGTAGAATTAGAAAGTTTTGACGTAATCGTTGGCATGGACCGGATGTCCAAAACAAGAGCGGAAGTTGTTTGCGCTAAGAAAGCGATCCGCATCCCTTGTAAGGATGAAATGTCATTAATGATTTATGGAGAGAAGAGCAACAAAAAGCTGAACCTTATCAGCTGTATTGATAGTGCTCCAAATGAACATATATTTAGGCACAATATCTGAAATGTCCCGTTCTTATTGATTAAAAACGTTCCATATTAATTGATTTCGTTGCGAGGTTTTGACCTCTATATGAGACGTTTTTCAAAGACTGCATTCATTTTAAAACAAACCATAACCTTTATTTCATCAATAAAGGTTTAAAAAGCTTTACGTAGATTATCAAATAATGATAATCTAAAATATCCTGTTTACACACGACCATTACATAATGGTTTACAATACAAATATGTTACAACAAAATAAGTTTCTTGAATGCAGTTTTTACACAATATCATACAAGCATGGACTCCAAATCTCGTCCTTATTTAAGTATGCGACAGCGGAAGCTCTTAATAATCACCTGAGAATAAACATGCTTAAAACGTCAACAAAAATGTTGGTGAGTTATAGGTTTAACCTATATATATCAAATCATAATAATAGACCACAAGATTTCATATTTCAATACACATCCCATACATAGAGATAAAAATCATTCATATGGTGAACACCTAGTAACCGACATTAACAAGATGCATATATAAGAATATCCCCATCATTCAGGGACACCCCTCGGATATGATATAAATTTCGAAGTACTAAAGCATCCGGTACTTTGGATGGGGTTTGTTAGGCCCAATAGATCTATCTTTAGGATTCGCGTCAATTAGGGTGTCTGTTCCCTAATTCTTAGATTACCAGACTTAATAAAAAGGGGCATATTCGATTTTGATAATTCAACCATAGAATGTAGTTTCACGTACTTGTGTCTATTTTGTAAATCATTTATAAAACCTGCATGTATTCTCATCTCAAAAATATTAGATTTTAAAAGTGGGACTATAACTCACTTTCACAGATTTTTACTTCTTCGAGAAGTAAGACTTGGCCACTGGTTGATTCACGAACCTATAACAATATATACATATATATCAAAGTATGTTCAAAATATATTTACAACACTTTTAATATATTTTGATGTTTTAAGTTTATTAAGTCAGTTGTCCTCGTTAGTAACCTACAACTAGTTGTCCACAGTTAGATGTACAGAAATAAATCGATAAATATTATCTTGAATCAATCCACGACCCAGTGTATACGTATCTCAGTATTGATCACAAATCAAACTATATATATTTTGGAATCAACCTCAACCCTGTATAGCTAACTCCAACATTCACATATAGAGTGTCTATGGTTGTTCCGAAATATATATAGATGTGTCGACATGATAGGTCGAAACATTGTATACGTGTCTATGGTATCTCAAGATTACATAATATACAATACAAGTTGATTAAGTTATGGTTGGAATAGATTTGTTACCAATTTTCACGTAGCTAAAATGAGAAAAATTATCCAATCTTGTTTTACCCATAACTTCTTCATTTTAAATCCGTTTTGAGTGAATCAAATTGCTATGGTTTCATATTGAACTCTATTTTAGGAATATAAATAGAAAAAGTATAGGTTTATAGTCGGAAAAATAAGTTACAAGTCATTTTTGTAAAGGTAGTCATTTCAGTCGAAAGAACGACGTCTAGATGACCATTTTAGAAAACATACTTCCACTTTGAGTTTAACCATAATTTTTGGATATAGTTTCATGTTCATAATAAAAATCATTTTCTCAGAATAACAACTTTTAAATCAAAGTTTATCATAGTTTTTAATTAACTAACCCAAAACATCCCGCGGTGTTACTACGACGGTGTAAATCCGGTTTTACGGTGTTTTTCGTGTTTCCAGGTTTTAAATCATTAAGTTAGCATATCATATAGATATAGAACATGTGTTTAGTTGATTTTAAAAGTCAAGTTAGAAGGATTAACTTTTGTTTGCGAACAAGTTTAGAATTAACTAAACTATGTTCTAGTGATTACAAGTTTAAACCTTCGAATAAGATAGCTTTATATGTATGAATCGAATGATGTTATGAACATCATTACTATCTTAAGTTCCTTGGATAAACCTACTGGAAAAGAGAAAAATGGATCTAGCTTCAACGAATCCTTGGATGGCTCGAAGTTCTTGAAGCAGAATCATGACACGAAAACAAGTTCAAGTAAGATCATCACTTGAAATAAGATTGTTATAGTTATAGAAATTGAACCAAAGTTTGAATATGATTATTACCTTGTATTAGAATGATAACTTACTGTAAGAAACAAAGATTTCTTGAGGCTGGATGATCACCTTACAAGATTGGAAGTGAGCTAGCAAACTTGAAAGTATTCTTGATTTTATGTAACTAGAACTTGTAGAATTTATGAAGAACACTTAGAACTTGAAGATAGAACTTGAGAGGGATCAATTAGATGAAGAAAATTGGAGAATGAAAGTGTTTGTAGGTGTTTTTGGTCGTTGGTGTATGGATTAGATATAAAGGATATGTAATTTTGTTTTCATGTAAATAAGTCATGAATGATTACTCATATTTTTGTAATTTTATGAGATATTTCATGCTAGTTGCCAAATGATGGTTCCCACATGTGTTAGGTGACTCACATGGGCTGCTAAGAGCTGATCATTGGAGTGTATATACCAATAGTACATACATCTAAAAGCTGTGTATTGTACGAGTACGAATACGGGTGCATACGAGTAGAATTATTGATGAAACTGAACGAGGATGTAATTGTAAGCATTTTTGTTAAGTAGAAGTATTTTGATAAGTGTCTTGAAGTCTTTCAAAAGTGTATGAATACATATTAAAACACTACATGTATATACATTTTAACTGAGTCGTTAAGTCATCGTTAGTCGTTACATGTAAATGTTGTTTTGAAACCTTTAGGTTAACGATCTTGTTGAATGTTGTTAACCCATTGTTTATTATAACAAATGAGATGTTAAATTGTTATATTATCATGATATTATGATATATAATATATCTTAGTATGATATATATACAGTTAAATGTCGTTACAACGATAATCGTTACATATATGTCTCGTTTCGAAATCATTAAGTTAGTAGTCTTATTTTTACATATGTATTTCATTGTTAATACACTTAATAATATATTTACTTATCATTTAACATAATTAACCAAGTGTATCAATATCTTAATATGATTCATATGTACCTAGTAAGACGTTGTTATAACGATAATCGTTATATATATCGTTTTCGAGTTTCTTAAATTAATAGTCTCATTTTTATGTATATAACTCATTGTTAAAATACCTAATGAGATACATACTTATAATAAAATCATGTTAACTATATATATAACCATATATATGTCATCGTATAGTTTTTACAAGTTTTAACGTTCGTGAATCACCGGTCAACTTGGGTGGTCAATTGTCTATATGAAACCTATTTCAATTAATCAAGTCTTAACAAGTTTGATTGCTTAACATGTTGGAAACATTTAATCATGTAAATATCAATCTCAATTAATATATATAAACATGGAAAAGTTCGGGTCACTACAGTACCTACCCGTTAAATAAATTTCGTCCCAAAATTTTAAGCTGTTGAAGGTGTTGACGAATCTTCTGGAAATAGATGCGGGTATTTCTTCTTCATCTGATCTTCACGCTCCCAGGTGAACTCAGATCCTCTACGAGCATTCCATCGAACCTTAACAATTGGTATCTTGTTTTGCTTAAGTCTTTTAACCTCACGATCCATTATTTCGACGGGTTCTTCGATGAATTGAAGTTTTTCGTTGATTTGGATTTCATCTAACGGAATAGTGAGATCTTCTTTAGCAAAACATTTCTTCAAATTCGAGACGTGGAAAGTGTTATGTACAGCCGCGAGTTATTGAGGTAACTCAAGTAGGTAAGCTACTGGTCCGACACGATCAATAATCTTGAATGGTCCAATATACCTTGGATTTAATTTCCCTCGTTTACCAAATCGAACAACGCCTTTCCAAGGTGCAACTTTAAGCATGACCATCTCTCCAATTTCAAATTCTATATCTTTTCTTTTAATGTCAGCGTAGCTCTTTTGTCGACTTTGGGCGGTTTTCAACCGTTGTTGAATTTGGATGATCTTCTCGGTAGTTTCTTGTATAATCTCCGGACCGGTAATCTGTCTATCCCCCACTTCACTCCAACAAATCGGAGACCTGCACTTTCTACCATAAAGTGCTTCAAACGGCACCATCTCAATGCTTGAATGGTAGCTGTTGTTGTAGGAAAATTCTGCTAACGGTAGATGTCGATCCCAACTGTTTCCGAAATCAATAACACATGCTCGTAGCATGTCTTCAAGCATTTGTATCATCCTTTCGCTCTGCCCATCAGTTTGTGGATGATAGGCAGTACTCATGTCTAGACGAGTTCCTAATGCTTGCTGTAATGTCTGCCATAATCTTGAAATAAATCTGCCATCCCTACCAGAGATAATAGAGATTGGTATTCCATGTCTGGAGATGACTTCCTTCAAATACAGTCGTGCTAACTTCTCCATCTTGTCATCTTCTCTTATTGGCAGGAAGTGTGCTAATTTGGTGAGACGATCAACTATTACCCAAATAGTATCAAAACCACTTGGAGTCCTTGGCAATTTAGTGATGAAATCCATGGTAATGTTTTCCCATTTCCATTCCAGGATTTCGGGTTGTTGAAGTAGACCTGATGGTTTCTGATGCTCAGCTTTGACCTTAGAACACGTCAAACATTCTCCTACGTATTTAGCAACATCGGCTTTCATACCCGGCCACCAAAAATGTTTCTTGAGATCCTTGTACATCTTCCGCGTTCCAGGATGTATTGAGTATCTGGTTTTATGAGCTTCTCTAAGTACCATTTCTCTCATATCTCCAAATTTTGGTACCCAAATCCTTTCAGCCCTATACCGGGTTCTGTCTTCCCGAATATTAAGATTATTCTCCGATCCTTTGGGTATTTCATCCTTTAAATTTCCCTCTTTTAAAACTCCTTGTTGCGCCTCCTTTATTTGAGTAGTAAGGTTATTATGAATCATTATATTCATAGATTTTACTCGAATGGGTTCTCTGTCCTTCCTGCTCAAGGCATCGGCTACCACATTTGCCTTCTCCGGGTGATAACGAATCTCAAAGTCGTAATCATTCAATAATTCAATCCACCTACGCTGCCTCATATTCATTTGTTTCTGATTAAATATGTGTCGAAGACTTTTGTGGTCGGTATATATAATACTTTTGACCCCATATAAGTAGTGCCTCCAAGTCTTTAATGCAAAAACAACTGCGCCTAATTCCAAATCATGCGTCGTATAATTTTGTTCGTGAATCTTCAATTGTCTAGACGCATAAGCAATCACCTTCGTTCATTGCATTAATACACAACCAAGACCTTGCTTTGATGCATCACAATAAATCACAAAATCATCATTCCCTTCAGGCAATGACAATATAGGTGCCGTAGTTAGCTTTTTCTTCAATAACTGAAACGCTTTCTCTTGTTCATCCTTCCATTCAAATTTCTTCCCTTTATGCGTTAATGTAGTCAAGGGTTTTGCTATTCTGGAAAAGTCTTGGATGAACCTTCTGTAGTAACCAGCTAGTCCTAAAAACTGGCGTATGTGTTTCGGAGTTTTTGGGGTTTCCCACTTTTCAACAGTTTCTATCTTTGCCGGATCCACCTTAATACCTTCTTTGTTCACTATGTGATCGAGGAATTGAACTTCTTCCAACTAAAATGCACACTTTGAAAACTTAGCGTACAATTCTTCCTTCCTCAATACTTCTAACACCTTTCTCAAATGTTCACCGTGTTCTTGGTCATTCTTTGAGTAAATAAGTATGTCATCAATGAAAACAATGACAAACTTGTCAATGTATGGTCCACACACTCGGTTCATAAGGTCCATGAACACAGCTGGTGCATTAGTTAAACCAAACGGCATGACCATAAACTCGTAATGACCGTAACGTGTTCTGAAAGCAGTCTTTGGAATATCATCTTCTTTCACCCGCATTTGATGATACCCGGAACGTAAGTCAATCTTTGAATAAACAGACGAGCCTTGTAGTTGATCAAATAAGTCGTCGAATCTCGGTAGTGGGTAGCGGTTCTTGATGGTAAGTTTGTTCAACTCTCGGTAGTCGATACACAACCTGAATGTACCATCTTTCTTCTTGACAAACAAAACAGGAGCTCCCCACGGTGATGTGCTTGGTCGAATGAAACCATGCTCTAAAAGTTCTTGTAATTGGCTTTGCAGTTCTTTCATCTCGCTGGGTGCGAGTCTGTAAGGAGCACGAGCTATTGGTGCAGCTCATGGTACAAGATCTATTTGAAATTCATCGGATCGATGTGGGGTTAGTCCCGGTAATTCTTTTGGAAATACATCGGGAAATTCTTTTGCGACGGGAACATCATTGATGCTCTTTTCTTTAGTTTGTACTTTCTCGACGTGTGCTAGAACAGCATAGCAACCTTTTCTTATTAGTTTTTGTGCCTTCAAATTACTAATAAGATGTAGCTTCGTGTTGCCCTTTTCTCCGTACAGCATTAAGGGTTTTCCTTTTTCTCGTATAATGCGAATTGCATTTTTGTAACAAACGATCTCTGCTTTCACTTCTTTCAACCAGTCCATACCGATTATCACATCAAAACTCCCTAACTCTACTGGTATCAAATCAATCTTAAATGTTTCGCTAACCAGTTTAATTTCTCGATTCCGACATATATTATCTGCTGAAATTAATTTACCATTTGCTAATTCGAGTAAAAATTTACTATCCAAAGGCGTCAATGGACAACTTAATTTAGCACAAAAATCTCTACTCATATAGCTTCTATCCGCACCCGAATCAAATAAAACGTAAGCAGATTTATTGTCAATAAGAAACGTACCCGTAACAAGCTCCGGGTCTTCCTGTGCCTCTGCCGCATTAATATTGAAAACTCTTTCGTGGCCTTGTCCATTCGTATTCTCCTGGTTCGGGCAATTTCTAATAATGTGGCCCGGTTTTCCACATTTATAACAAACTACATTGGCATAACTTGCTCCGACACTACTTGCTCCGCCATTACTCGTTCCGACACCATTTGTTCCTTTCGTTCTATTAACCCCTGGTCCGTAGACCTCACACTTCGCCGCGCTATGACCATTTCTTTTACACTTGTTGCAAAATTTGGTGCAGAACCCCGAGTGATACTTTTCACACCTTTGGCATAGCTGCTTCTGATTGTTGTTGTTGTTGCGGTTATTATTGTTGTTGGGATGATTGTTGTAGTTGCTGTTGTTGTTGTCGTTGTTGTTGTTGTTGTTGTTGTTGTTGGGCCGTTTGTTGTAGTTGCGATTGATGTTGCGATTGTTGGAATAATTATTGCGATTATTATTGTAATTGTTGTTGTTGTTGTATTGGTGATTCTTATCACCGTTTTCCTCCCACTTTCTTTTGACTTGCTTCACATTGGCCTCTTCAGCAGTCTGTTCTTTAATTCTTTCTTCAATCTGGTTCACTAGTTTGTGAGCCATTCTACATGCCTGTTGTATGGAGGCGGGCTCGTGTGAACTTATATCTTCTTGGATTCTTTCCGGTAATCCTTTCACAAACGCGTCGATCTTCTCTTCCTCATCTTCGAATGCTCCTGGACACAATAGGCACAATTCTGTGAATCGTCTTTCGTACGTGGTAATATCAAATCCCTGGGTTCGTAACCCTCTAAGTTCTGTCTTGAGCTTATTGACCTCGGTTCTGGGACGGTACTTCTCGTTCATCAAGTGCTTGAATGCTGACCACGGTAGTGCGTACGCATCATCTTGTCCCACTTGCTCTAGATAGGTATTCCACCATGTTAACGCAGAACCTGTGAAGGTATGCGTAGCGTACTTCACTTTGTCCTCTTCAGTACACTTACTTATGGCAAACACCAATTCGACCTTCTCGGTCCACCGTTTCAATCCGATCGGTCCTTCGGTTCCATCAAATTCTAAAGGTTTGCAGGCAGTGAATTCTTTGTAGGTGCATCCTACATGATTTCCTGTACTGCTAGATCCAAGGTTATTGTTGGTATGTAGCGCAGCCTGTACTGCGGCTATGTTTGAAGCTAGAAAAGTACGGAATTCCTCTTCATTCATATTCACGGTGTGTCGAGTAGTCGGTGCCATTTCCTTCAAAAATAGTCAAATGGAACAAGTTAATCATACAGAATATTAAGAGTAGTTAATAGTATTTCGTAGCATAATATGAACTCATTTATAAAAGCTTTTTCTTCATATTAGCGTTTTATAAGTTTAAATTCGGGTAGTACCTACCCTTTAAGTTCATACTTAGTAGCTAATATACAATTCAACTACTACAATTCTATATGAAAAACTGATTATAATAATAGTTCGCGTTCAAACTTTTATACAATATTTTACAAACTTACAATACCGCTTATTTTACATAAAGCATGAAATATAGCACACAATAACTTTGATACAAGATAGTTGTGAAGATAATTCTAGCTAGTACACAAGTCGTTCAGCAAAGGCAATAAAGACACGTAATTCATACGTCCAGAAACAAGTCATGCATTCTGGTTTTACTAGGACTACTTCCCATCCTTGGTCTTGTGGAACATAACCGTTATGGCCGTTGATAAGACAGCGTGTTGTAACGTCGTCAAAGGGACGAGGGTTACGTAATGACCAACAGTCCCGTAACAATCTAAAAACCTCATTTCTTACCCCAATTACCGACTCCGTCACTTGTGGGAACGTTTTGTTTAATAGTTGTAGCCCGATGTTCTTGTTCTCACTTTGGTGAGAAGCGAACATTACTAATCCGTAAGCATAACATGCTTCTTTATGTTGCATGATAGCCGCTTTTTCTAAATCACGAAGTCCTATATTCGGATACATTGAGTCAAAATAATTTCTTAACCCGTTGCGTAAAATAGCATTTGGGTTCCCCGCAATATATGCGTCAAAGTAAACACATCGTAACTTATGGGTTTCCCAATGTGATATCCCCCATCTTTCAAACGAAAGTCTCTTATAAACCAAGACATTCTTGGAACGTTCTTCGAATGTCTTACAAACTGATCTCGCCTTAAATAGTTGTGCCGAAGAATTCTGACCGACTCTAGACAAGATTTCATCAATCATGTCTCCGGGTAGGTCTCTTAAAATATTGGGTTGTCTATCCATTTTGTGTTTTTATACTGTAAAATAGACAAGAGTTAGATTCATAAAAAAAATACTTATTAATACAAGCAATTTTTACATATATCATAAAGCATAAGCACACTATATTACATATATTACACCACACGAATACAACTATCTTATTCCGACTCGCTTGTTTCTTCTTCTTCGGTTTTGGTTCGTTTTGCCAAGTTTCTAGGGATATATGATGTTCCCCTAATACGAGCCGTCGTTTTCCACATTGGTTTAGAAAAACCTGGTGGTTTAGAGGTTCCAGGGTCATTGTTATAACTTAAGGACTTCGGGGGTTGACGATACATATAAAGTTCATCGGGGTTGGATTTAGATTTCTCTATTTTTATGCCCTTTCCCTTATTATTTTCTTTTGCCTTTTTAAATTCAGTTGGGGTAATTTCTATAACATCATCGGAATTCTCGTCGGAATCCAATTCATCGGAGAATTGGTAATCCTCCCAATATTTTGCTTCCTTGGCGGAAACACCATTGACCATAATTAACCTTGGTCGGTTGGTTGAGGATTTTCTTTTACTTAACCGTTTTATTATTTCCCCCACCGGTTCTATTTCTTCATCCGGTTTCGATTCTTCTTCCGGTTCCGATTCTTCTTCCGGTTCCGACTCTTCTTCCGGTTCCTCTTCGGGAACTTGTGAATCAGTCCACGAATCATTCCAATTTACATTTGACCCTTCATTATTATTAGGTGAGTCAATGGGACTTGTTCTAGAGGTAGACATCTATCACATAATATCAAACGAGTTAAGAGATTAATATATCACATAATATTCACATGTTAAAAATATATAGTTTTCAACAAAATTTGTTAAGCAATCATTTTTCAAGTAAACAAGGTCGAAGTCCAGACTCACTAATGCATCCTAACAAACTCGATAAGACACACTAATGCAAAATTCTGGTTCTCTAAGACCAACGCTCGGATACCAACTGAAATGTCCCGTTCTTATTGATTAAAAACGTTCCATATTAATTGATTTCGTTGCGAGGTTTTGACCTCTATATGAGACGTTTTTCAAAGACTGCATTCATTTTAAAAAAAACCATAACCTTTATTTCATCAATAAAGCTTGAAAAAGCTTTACGTAGATTATCAAATAATGATAATCTAAAATATCCTGTTTACACACGACCATTACATAATGGTTTACAATACAAATATGTTACAACAAAATAAGTTTCTTGAATGCAGTTTTTACACAATATCATACAAGCATGGACTCCAAATCTCGTCCTTATTTAAGTATGCGACAGCAGAAGCTCTTAATAATCACCTGAGAATAAACATGCTTAAAACGTCAACAAAAATGTTGGTGAGTTATAGGTTTAACCTATATATATCAAATCATAATAATAGACCACAAGATTTCATATTTCAATACACATCCCATACATAGAGATAAAAATCATTCATATGGTGAACACCTGGTAACCGACATTAATAAGATGCATATATAAGAATATCCCCATCATTCCGGGACACCCTTCGGATATGATATAAATTTTGAAGTACTAAAGCATCCGGTACTTTGGATGGGGTTTGTTAGGCCCAATAGATCTATCTTTAGGATTCGCGTCAATTAGGGTGTCTGTTCCCTAATTCTTAGATTACCAGACTTAATAAAAAGGGGCATATTCGATTTTGATAATTCAACCATAGAATGTAGTTTCACGTACTTGTGTCTATTTTGTAAATCATTTATAAAACCTGCATGTATTCTCATCCCAAAAATATTAGATTTTAAAAGTGGGACTATAACTCACTTTCACATATTTTTACTTCGTCGGGAAGTAAGATTTGGCCACTGGTTGATTCACGAACCTATAACAATATATACATATATATCAAAGTATGTTCAAAATATATTTACAACACTTTTAATATATTTTGATGTTTTAAGTTTATTAAGTCAGCTGTCCTCGTTAGTAACCTACAACTAGTTGTCCACAGTTAGATGTACAGAAATAAATCGATAAATATTATCTTGAATCAATCCACGACCCAGTGTATACGTATCTCAGTATTGATCACAACTCAAACTATATATATTTTGGAATCAACCTCAACCCTGTATAGCTAACTCCAACATTCACATATAGAGTGTCTATGGTTGTTCCGAAATATATATAGATGTGTCGACATGAAAGGTCGAAACATTGTATACGTGTCTATGGTATCTCAAGATTACATAATATACAATACAAGTTGATTAAGTTATGGTTGGAATAGATTTGTTACCAATTTTCACGTAGCTAAAATGAGAAAAATTATCCAATCTTGTTTTACCCATAACTTCTTCATTTTAAATCCGTTTTGAGTGAATCAAATTGCTATGGTTTCATATTGAACTCTATTTTAGGAATATAAACAGAAAAAGTATAGGTTTATAGTCGTAAAAATAAGTTACAAGTCATTTTTGTAAAGGTAGTCATTTCAGTCGAAAGAACGACGTCTAGATGACCATTTTAGAAAACATACTTCCACTTTGAGTTTAACCATAATTTTTGGATATAGTTTCATGTTCATAATAAAAATCATTTTCTCAGAATAACAACTTTTAAATCAAAGTTTATCATAGTTTTTAATTAACTAACCCAAAACAGCCCGCGGTGTTACTACGACGGTGTAAATCCGGTTTTACGGTGTTTTTCGTGTTTCCAGGTTTTAAATCATTAAGTTAGCATATCATATAGATATAGAACATGTGTTTAGTTGATTTTAAAAGTCAAGTTAGAAGGATTAACTTTTGTTTGCGAACAAGTTTAGAATTAACTAAACTATGTTCTAGTGATTACAAGTTTAAACCTTCGAATAAGATAGCTTTATATGTATGAATCGAATGATGTTATGAACATCATTAATACCTTAAGTTGCTTGGATAAACCTACTGGAAAAGAGAAAAATGGATCTAGCTTCAACGAATCCTTGGATGGCTCGAAGTTCTTGAAGCAGAATCATGACACGAAAACAATTTCAAGTAAGTTCATCACTTGAAATAAGATTGTTATAGTTTTAGAAATTGAACCAAAGTTTGAATATGATTATTACCTTGTATTAGAATGATAACCTACTGTAAGAAACAAAGATTTCTTGAGGTTGGATGATCACCTTACAAGATTGGAAGTGAGCTAGCAAACTTGAAAGTATTCTTGATTTTATGTAACTAGAACTTGTAGAATTTATGAAGAACACTTAGAACTTGAAGATAGAACTTGAGAGAGATCAATTAGATGAAGAAAATTGAAGAATAAAAGTGTTTGTAGGTGTTTTTGGTCGTTGGTATATGGATTAGATATAAAGGATATGTAATTTTGTTTTCATGTAAATAAGTCATGAATGATTACTCATATTTTTGTAATTTTATGAGATATTTCATGCTAGTTGCCAAATGATGGTTCCCACATGTGTTAGGTGACTCACATGGGCTGATAAGAGCTGATCATTGGAGTGTATATACCAATAGTACATACATCTAAAAGCTGTGTATTGTACGAGTACGAATACGGGTGCATACGAGTAGAATTGTTGATGAAACTGAACGAGGATGTAATTGTAAGCATTTTTGTTAAGTAGAAGTATTTTGATAAGTGTCTTGAAGTCTTTCAAAAGTGTATGAATACATATTAAAACACTACATGTATATACATTTTAACTAAGTCGTTAAGTCATCGTTAGTCGTTACATGTAAATGTTGTTTTGAAACCTTTAGGTTAACGATCTTGTTGAATGTTGTTAACCCATTGTTTATTATAACAAATGAGATGTTAAATTGTTATATTATCATGATATTATGATATATAATATATCTTAGTATGATATATATACAGTTAAATGTCGTTACAACGATAATCGTTACATATATGTCTCGTTTCGAAATCATTAAGTTAGTAGTCTTATTTTTACATATGTATTTCATTGTTAATACACTTAATAATATATTTACTTATCATTTAACATAATTAACCAAGTGTATCAATATCTTAATATGATTCATATGTACCTAGTAAGACGTTGTTATAACGATAATCGTTATATATATCGTTTTCGAGTTTCTTAAATTAATAGTCTCATTTTTATGTATATAACTCATTGTTAAAATACCTAATGAGATACATACTTATAATAAAATCATGTTAACTATATATATAACCATATATATGTCATCGTATAGTTTTTACAAGTTTTAACGTTCGTGAATCACCGGTCAACTTGGGTGGTCAATTGTCTATATGAAACCTATTTCAATTAATCAAGGCTTAACAAGTTTGATTGCTTAACATGTTGGAAACATTTAATCATGTAAATATCAATCTCAATTAATATATATAAACATGGAAAAGTTCGGGTCACTACAATATCCTTCCAATATGTAAAGCTTTTAGTTGTAATTGTTCTATTTTTATGTAATATTCGTTTAAATAAATAAGTGCGAAGACAAAAGAAGAAAACGACAATTTAAAGACGCAAATGACCAAAAAGCTAAAACGTACAAGTTACAATCCAATTGGTTCAATTTATTGATGAGAAACATCTAAAAATTACAAGAGTACAAGTCGCGGAACACAAAGTACAAGATATCTCCGCGTACGAAAGGACGTTCGAAAATCCGGAACCGGGACCTGAGCCAACTATCAACACGCGACGCAACGGACCTAAAATTACAAGTCAACAATGCAAAAGAATATAATATAATATAATATATAATTAATTATATAAAATTATATATATTATATTATATATTAAATAAATAAGCGCAACCTACGTTTAAAACTCAATGTGAGCTGGAACAGCTGGCCATGCAATCGCATGGCCAGAAGGCACAAAACTCATGCACTCGCATGAGTTACTGTAGCATGCCAAGTTCTATAAAAAGCCAGTTTTTCGGACGAGTTATGGACACAGAATTCAATCTATCTCTCACTCTCTTAAATATATATTTATATTTATATTTTAATTATAATTTCAATATTAAAGTTTAATAATAATAAGGTTATGTTAGCGAATGTTGTAAGTTTTTAAAGTCTGAACTCTGTCCGGGTAACGCTACGCAATAAATAATCACTGTAAGCTATGTTCTTCATTTTTTAAATTAATGTATCATAACTAAGTTATTATTATACTTATTTAAGCCGAAGTAATCGTGATGTTGGACTAAATATTAAAGACGGGGTTATTGGGCTTTGTACCATAATTGGGGTTTGGGCAAAAGACCGACACTTGTAGAAATTGGACTATGGACTATTAATGGGCTTTATATTTGTTTAGCTGAATGATAGTTCGTTAATTTAATATAGAGATTTACAATTTGACGTATCTATAAATAACCATATACACTCGATCGGACACGATGGGCGGGATATTTATAAGTACTAATAATCGTTCATTTAACCGGACATGGGAATGGATTAATAGTCAATGGACTCATTAAAACAGGGGTGAATTATGTACAAGGACACTTGGCGTAATTGTTAACAAAGTATTAAAACATTGGATTACACACAATCGATAATCTGGTGTAATCATTAACAATGTATTAAAACCTTATTACAGTTTAAGTCCCCAATTAGTTGGAATATTTGACTTCGGGTATAAGGAAAATTTGAAGAGGACACTCGCACTTTATATATATGACTGATGGACTGTTATGGACAAAAACCAGACGGACATATTGAATAATCCAGGACAAAGGACAATTAACCCATGGTAATAAATTAAAATCAACACGTCAAACATCATGATTACGGAAGTTTAAATAAGCATAATTCCTTTATTTTATATCTTATCGCATTTTTTAATTATCGTACTTTTTAGTATCGTAATTTTATTTATCATCATTTTATTTATCGCACTTTAAATTATTTTTATTATCGTTATTTACTTTACGCTTTAAATTAAGTTATTTTTAGATTTAATATTTTACATTAGGTTTTAATTGTGACTAAAGTTTTAAAATCGACAAACCGGTCATTAAACGGTAAAACCCCCTTTTTATAATAATAATACTACTTATATATATATATATATATATATATATATATATATATATATATATATATATATATATATATATATATATATATATATATATATATATATATATATATATATATAAATATAGTTTAAAATAAAATATAGCGTTAAACTTGGCTACTTCCCTGTGGATGAACCGGACTTACTAAAAACTACACTACTGTACGATTAGGTACACTGCCTATAGTGTTGTAGCAAGGTTTAGGTATATCCACACTATAAATAAATAAATAACTTGTGTAAAATTGTATCGTATTTAATAGTATTTCGTAGTAAAAATATAACTATTTCGTATACACCTCGCATAACATCAAGTTTTTGGCGCCGCTGCCGGGGAATCGGTAAAAACGCTATATTTTATTATAACTATATTTTTGTATAATTTCTTATTTTATAACAAAAATATTTTGTATTTATAATAAGTTTTAAAAAAATATAATAAAAAGAAAAGAATATATTTTTAAGACTTTATATATCAAATACAAATATTTTAAAGACTTTAAGAATATATTTTTAAGACTTTATATATAAAAATATAAGTTTATATAAATATTTTGTAATAATTAAAAAAAATAATAATAATTAAAACTGAAACTAGGCCGAACCCGTCGAAGCCCAAAACCATTTCTGGAATTACAGTCCATGCGACCGCATGGCTATAAAACCCTCAACTCATGCGATCGCATGAGCTGAGGTGACAGCTCTGATCATTGGACGTACGGATTAGGGTTAGGTAATTAATTATTATTATTAATTAATTATTAATTAGGGTTTTAGTTATTTAAATAATTTTTAATTCTAGTTTTAATATTTAATTTGTAATATTAAGTTTTAATTAGTTTTATTAATTATATAAATTAATACTTTTATAAAATAATATTTTTATAAAAATAAGTAGTTTTATCATTTTTTGTCTCTTTTTATAAATTGTATATTTTAATCGTTTATTTTGTAGTTTGTATATTTGTCGTTCGTAATTAGTTTTAAACTTAGTTTTTGCCATAGTTATTTTATAGATTTTTAGGCTTTGCCGTAAAATCCCTTAAGTACTTTTTCTTTAGATTAAGATTTAGGCGCTTTAGTATTTTACGACGTCGCTTATCGCTTTTATTTTAAATAAATTTTAGTATTTTTTAAGTTATTGCCTTTTTGGATTTAGAATTTCTTTTAAGCTTTAATACCTTTAGACGCAAATTTTAATTTTTTTGTTTTTAGACTTTTAAGTTTCGACGCTCTACTTTCTTATTTTTATGTTTCGACCTTTTATTTTTTGACGTTTTTCGACGTACTCTTTTTCTTCCTCTTATTTCTCGACGCTCTAGTTTTTAGGACATAGATTTTATCTTCAAAATTTCGACGAAAAATTATTTTAAGCGGTTAAATTGATAGACATCCAAAATTTTCTGGTTTAGTAATAGTTGGATTTGTTAGTGGCGAGTTGTGGGCTTCCGATTTAAAGGGTCCTGGCTACCTGCTGCATCTATTGGCTATTCGAAACGTGGGCAAAATCAGAAAAGTCTATTAATTTGATAACTTATATAATTTTTATTTTTATAACTAATATGATATTCAGTGAATGCACCGAGCAAAACGTTTACAACCTTTCATACATTCACCACCTGTAACTTAATCAAGACATCTAATCAATATTATCGCAGTTGATTTTTCTTTAGAATCATTATCTAGTCGAATAAGAAATCC
The DNA here is from genome assembly GCF_046630445.1 of Rutidosis leptorrhynchoides. Taxonomy (NCBI): domain Eukaryota; kingdom Viridiplantae; phylum Streptophyta; class Magnoliopsida; order Asterales; family Asteraceae; genus Rutidosis; species Rutidosis leptorrhynchoides. Next base: position 597,107,477 of record NC_092333.1, on the reverse strand, counting down.
AATTCAAATTTTTGATAATCCATTTTTTGAACCCGACCTCACAATTGAGAACCCGAAGGATATTCAGGGACAATTCAGAGATCCTGAACCACTAATCATTCCTCCTGAACCACAGATTACTCATCCAGAGATTGTCAAGGAAGAAACCATTAAGTCAGAATCCTCTAGTGATTCAGATTCAACAAATTCAATCATGGAAAATCCGGAACCTCTAAGTATGGAAGACCGAATGAGGGCTAAACGTACTGGCCAAGGACACGCCATTATTAAGCCAGACATTAATGTGCCAGATTATGAAATCAAAGGACAAATCCTACACATGGTAACTAAATATGACAATATAGTGGTACGCCAAAAGAAGATCCAAATAAACATCTTCAGACCTTTAATAGGATCTGTACTCTATTTAAAATCCGAGAAGTTGAGGATGAACAGATCTATCTGATGTTATTTCCCTGGACTTTAAAAGGAGAAGCCAAAGATTGGTTAGAATCGTTACCTGAAGGGGAGATTGATACATGAGATGTATTAGTTGAAAATTTTCTTAAAAGATTCTTTCCGGCATCTAAAGCCGTGAGACTTCAAGGAGAAATTGTTACGTTCGTGCAAAAGCCAAATGAAACATTATATGAGGCGTGGACAAGATTCGGAAAGTTGTTGAGAGGATGTCCTCAACACGGCTTAGACACTTAACAAATAGTACAAATATTCTATCAAGGATGCGACATTACTACACGAAAAGATATCGACATAACAGCTGGTGGTTCCATTATGAAGAAAACCGCAACTGAAGCTTACAAAATTATTGATAACACAGCCTCCCACTCACATGAGTGGCACCAGGAAAAATATATTTTTCGTTCATCTAAAGTGGCTAGAGCCGATTCTAGCCATGACTTTGATTCCGTTTCTGCAAAAATAGATGCTTTCGAGAGACGAATGGAAAAGATGAATAAAGATATTCACGCAATACGAATCAGTTGTGAGCAATCCGGTGGACCACACTTAACGAAAGAGTGTCACATCGAGCAAACGATGGAACAACGTGAGAATGTTTCCTACATGAACCAAAGGCCGGGAAATAATTATCAAAATAATTATCAACCGCCAAGGCCAAACTTCAATCGAAATCAAAACATTCTTTACAATCCAAATGGACCCAACAATAACTCGTACAACCAACAAGGTCCGAATAACCAACCAACTCAAAACAACACTTTCAATCAACAAAGACCTAGCTTGTATAAACCGCTGCAACAAACCGAAGAGAAAAAGTCAAATTTAGAAGAAATGATGGCAAAGCTAATGGAATCTCAAACACAATTTATTACATCTCAAACTCAAATAAATGAGAGGTTTGATCAATCATTAAGAACTCAACAAGCTTCCATTTTGAATCTAGAAAAACACGTAGGTACTCTTGCTAGCATGATGAGTGAGAGGGAACAAGGAAAGCTACCAATTAATACTGAAGTAAATCATCGGAATGAGAATGTTAATATGATTTCAACGAATTCTGAAAAACCAGCATCAGAAGATGGGAAGGTTTTCGATGTGAGTAATAATGAAGAAGTTACAACACCACCACCACCACCCGAGTATGTAAAGCCAGTGGTGGCACCATACAGACCACCCATCCCGTTTCCAAGAAAAGGAGTTGAGTATGAGCAAGTAATAGGTAATAAAGTTTGTGATACCTCTGGAAAGAAGAAGAAGAAGAATAAGAAAATACAAGAAACAAAAACCGTAAAAGTAAACCCGGTGAAGACAGTTCCACCGAAACCTCTACCCAGGTTGGGTGATCCGGGTGAATTTATTGTTCCTTGTCTACTTAGTGATTGTGTCATGTATGATGCACTAGCAGATTTAGGTGCGAGTATAAGTGTTATGCCTCTTTCATTATATAAGAGATTAGGAGTAGGCGAGTTAAGTCCAACAGAGATGAGTGTTCGACTCTTTGATCAAACCATTAAGCGTCCAGTTGAAATTGCTGACGACCTACCCATTCAAGTGGGTAATTTAACCTTTTTAGTCGAATTTATTGTCATTGACATAGAAGAGGACCCAAACATTCCTCTAATTTTAGGTCGACCATTCTTAGCATCCACCGGGGCGTTATTTGATGTAAGAGAGGGTAGAATGACACTTAGTGATGGTGAAAAATCGATCACCTTTGTGAGTCGAAAGTCTAAATCTCCACCAACCAAAACCGTTGAACCGATAAAAACAATCGATGAGAAGCATATTGTTTTATTAACTCCAACGGTAGTGCTTAATAATAATAAAACGCCTAAGTGTGGGGAAGATGAAATAAAACCTAATGATGACCTGATAACAAAGAACCCCGTTGTTGATACGAAATTAAATCACCCCTTTATTAATAGTTCAATGAAGAAACTTATTAAACGGATTCGCGATGCTAGAACCAAGGGGAACTTTAAGTTATGTAATCGGTTAGTATCAAATCTTTCGCCTAAAGAAAAGGCGAAACTAGTTGAATTTGTGGATATTACACAGGAATCCGACCAATGGATTAAAGCAAAAGTCACAGATATGCAAGTTGATTATAGTCCAAAAGAATTTGACGATGAAGTTAATCACAATTCGACACCACAGCTACCTAAGTGTGGGGAGATTCAAATGTTCTAAAAAGAAAACGCTGTCTAGAGTTATTTGTTCTGTTCTCGTGTAGTTCCGAGAATGGAATCCGATTGGTCTTTTCCACTAGCAGACACTAAAGAACTAGTTTTCTCCCCTCATTCTGAATTTTTTTTTTTGTTTTGTAGGTTTTGTATGAAATTAATACGCTTTTTAAATTTAAGTTTTGTGTGAATTTAAAAACAAAATTTACTTTATTTCATTAAGTTTAAAAAAATGATTTCTAAAATTCATCGTAAGTTGAAGACTAGGTCATGGAACCGAAATTGCTTTACCCGAGGGCGGGGCGAAAAATTTTATTATCATTATTTTTAATTTTATTGATCTAAAGTATACCAAAAAAATTAAAAACCCAAAAGAAAAAAATCTTTGCTTTTAAAACAATCGCTTTAAAAACGACAAATTTTAAATTTTGTCGAGGGACGGACTAGGTAAACATACCGAAACTACCTAAAGTAAAAGGAAACAAAATTTAAAAAAAAAATTATTCATTTAAATTTTTTTAATAAATAAAGGTTTTATAATATATATATATATATATATATATATATATATATATATATATATATATATATATATATATATATATATTATATGTTTGTAGTTTATTTTATGTACAAAACAGGGTAAAACAGCGCACTTTCAAATACTGGCATTAAGTTCAGCAAAAGCTACTAATTTTGACGACAAGACGCAAAATATCAAATGTGATATAAAATAATATGTTTGCAAACTCGGTATTTTTAATCACTTTTATACACTAATCACCCTCATGAATTTATAATTATAGTGTGATTTCATGCAAATGAGGGCATTGCATGATCTCAAGTGTGGGGAAGGGTTATAAATTCTCTCGGGTTTACACTTAGTTTAATTGCCAAATTTTTTGAAAATTTGAAAATTTTTTAACTAAATGAATTGAAAATCATGTTTACACATATTTATGAACGATAAAACTAGGTGTTAATGCCGAAATTATTGTTACCTCGGAGAGAACATAAATAGAGAAACAACCCAAAACGTTAGAATTCATTTAAAATGGAATAGAGAAGAATAAAAAGGCAAAGAAAAAAATAAATAAAAGCTAAGTGTGGGAAGAATTTACCAATTTTTTTAAAACACATATCACACACTTGGTACAGATTATTGCAGGTACTTTTGCTTTGGACTAAACTAATCAGTTTTACCCGATTTATTATAATACCTTTGAAAGAATAGATGGATCTACACGATGAATCAATTCCATCATTAAAAGAAAGTAAAGTCTTCCGAAAAAGACACGCGCTTCTTGATTTAGGTCAGGAAGTTGTCGTCCAGACCAGCTGTAGGTTGACGAAAAATCTAGAAAAGTCATCTCTAAAATCAACAGGAAATCCACAGACCTCAGCATCAAACAGGGTCGCCAAGTGGTCAGATTTATCCTAACCATGAGAGGATCTGTCTCGTAAAATGGGGAGGGCGCCGTGCAAATTAGCTTGATAAGACTAATGAATCAGACCCCCAGAAAGGATAATCTCCTTAAAGATTAAAAATCGGCTTTTAAGACTGATATTACTCAATCCTTGAGATTGACTTTAAAGATTGAGAATTACAAACTCATGGAATTCGATGATATCTAAACTCGAGCTTGAACGAGAAAATATTTTGATCAAATTAAAACCGATTTGTTTTCTGAAAACCTATTTTCAATGCGTTCATTACCATTGAACGTAAAATCCTAAAAATTCACCGGAATTCATTAGGTCACCTGAACCAAATCGGGTGTCAACCGTAAGAACGGTGGTTGCATAGCATGGTCAAAGACATGACCTTGTGCCAGACCGAAAATTATAGGGTGATCTTTACTATTGCTCTTACAAAGGATAGTAATTGCATCCGACACGATATAGACCATAATCAAAAGCATGTCACGGGACATTGCCTTAACAGTTGCTTGTTCAACGCTTTCCTTTACAACCGGACGGTAGTTTACCGAATGGTAATATACGGAGCAAGTAAACTGGACGTGTTGCTTTCCCAATACAAGGTTAGCAAGTGGGTGACACAAAACCATAAGTTTTGAGCTAAAATTTTCAAATATGAAACCCACAAAACCCACAAAAATATTTTGCAAACACCGGTGAAGGGTTATTCCGGAAAACTTATTTAGGGTAAAAGCTAGAATGAATTTTCAAAAGATCAAATGTTTTCATAAAGAACCAATTTCCTTAAAGGATCTAAATTTTCATAGTCATGTGGGACTGTAAACCACATCGTTACTATCATTGTTCATACCGCCGTATCAAAATCACTGATGTATAAAGTGTGAGAATAAAAAAAAAAGGTGATTCGAGTGAAGTGTGATTTTATTTTAAGTTATGTATTGCTTGAGGACAAGCAATGCTCAAATGTGGGGATATTTGATAGTACTTCAAATGAACATATATTTAGGCACAATATCCTTCCAATATGTAAAGCTTTTAGTTGTAATCGTTCTATTTTTATGTAATATTCGTTTAAATAAATAAGTGCGAAGACAAAAGAAGAAAACGACGATTTGAAGATGCAAATGACCAAAAACCTAAAACGTACAAGTTATAATCCAAGTGATTCAATTTATTGATGAGAAACATCTAAAAATTACAAGAGTACAAGTCGCGGAACGCAAAGTACAAGATATCTCCGCGTACGAAAGGACGTTTGAAAATCCGGAACCGGGACCTGAGCCAACTATCAACGCGCGACGCAATGGACCTAAAATTATAAGTCAACAATGCACAAGAATATAATATAATATATAATTAATTATATAAAATTATATATATTATATTATATATTAAATAAATACGCGCAGCCCACGTTTAAACCTCAATGTGAGCTGGAACAGCTGGCCATGCGATCGTATGGCCAGAAGGCACAAAACTCATGCACTCGCATGATTTACTGTAGCAGGCCAAGTTCTATAAAAAGTCAGTTTTTCGGACGAGTTATGGACACAGAATTCAATCTATCTCTCACTCTCTTAAATATATATTTATATTTATATTTTAATTATAATTTTAATATTAAAGTTTAATAATAATAAGGTTATGTTAGCGAATGTTGTAAGTTTTTAAAGTCGAAACTCTGTCCGGGTAACGCTACGCAATAAATAATCACTGTAAGCTATGTTCTTCCTTTTTAAATTAATGTATCGTAACTAAGTTATTATTATGCTTATTTGAGCCGAAGTAATCGTGATGTTGGACTAAATATTAAAGACGGGGTTATTGGGCTTTGTACCATAATTGGGGTTTGGACAAAAGACCGACACTTATAGAAATTGGACTATGGACTATTAATGGGCTTTATATTTGTTTAACTGAATGATAGTTCGTTAATTTAATATAGAGATTTACAATTTGACGTATCTATAAATAACCATATACACTCGATCGAACACGATGGGCGGGATATTTATAAGTACTAATAATCGTTCATTTAACCGGACATGGAAATGGATTAATAGTCAATGGACTCATTAAAACAGGGGTGAATTATGTACAAGGACACTTGGCGTAATTGTTAACAAAGTATTAAAATCTTGGATTGTACACAGTCGATAACCTGATGTAATCATTAACAATGTATTAAAACCTTATTACAGTTTAAGTCCCTAATTAGTTGGAATATTTGACTTCGGGTATAAAGATAATTTGACGAGGACACTCGCACTTTATATTTATGACAGATGGACTGTTATGGACAAAAACTAGACGGACATATTGAATAATCCAGGACAAAGGACAATTAACCCATGGTAATAAATTAAAATTAACACGTCAAACATCATGATTACGAAAGTTTAAATAAGCATAATTCCTTTATTTTATATCTTATCACATTTTTTAATTATCGTACTTTTTATTATCGTAATTTTATTTATCGTCATTTTATTTACCGCACTTTAAATTATCGCACTTTTATTATCGTTATTTACTTTACGCTTTAAATTAAGTTATTTTTAGATTTAATATTTTACATTAGGTTTTAATTGTGACTATTTTAAAATCGACAAACCGGTCATTAAACGGTAAAAACCCTCTTTTTATAATAATAATACTACTTATATATATTTATATACAAATATAGTTTAAAATAAAATATAGTGTTAAACTTGGCTAGTTCCCTGTGGACGAACCGGACTTACTAAAAACTACACTACTGTACGATTAGGTACACTGCCTATAGTGTTGTAGCAAGGTTTAGGTATATCAACTCTATAAATAAATAAATAACTTGTATAAAATTGTATCGTATTTAATAGTATTTCGTAGTAAAAATATAACTATTTCGTATACACCTCGCATAACATCATGTATGAAGGCGCAGAAACTTATAAGAAATGGTTGTTATGTTATTCTGGCACACGTAAAGAGGATCGATACTGAAGAAAGAAGCATTGATGACGTGCCAGTTGTGAGAGAATATCCCGAAGTATTTCCAGAAGAATTACCTGGGCTACCTCCACACAGATGTGTAGAATTCTAGATTGATCTCGTACCAGGAGCCGCACATGTAGCACGATCCCCATATAGACTTGCACCTTCAGAAATGCAAGAATTACAAAACCAGTTGCAAGAATTATTAGATCGTGGATTTATTCATCCCAGTTTTTCACCTTGGGGTGCTCCTATTCTGTTCGTCAAGAAGAAGGATGAATCTATGAGAATGTGCATAGATTATAGAGAATTAAACAAATTAACGATCAAGAATCGGTACCCATTACCGAGGATTGATGATTTGTTTGATCAATTGCAAGGATTAAGTGTTTATTCTAAGATTGATCTACGCTCCGGATATCATCAGCTGAGAGTGAAGGAAGAAGATGTTCCTAAAACCGCATTCAGAACCCGTTACGGTCACTATGAGTTTTTAGTTATGCCTTTTGGATTGACTAATGCTCCAACAGTATTCATGGATCTAATGAATCGCATCTGCAGACCGTATTTAGACAAAATTGTCATTGTTTTTATCGACAACATATTGATTTACTCGAAGAACAAGGAAGAACATGAGCAACACTTAAGACTGGTACTAGAGGTACTCAAGAAAGAAGAACTGTACGCAAAATTTTCGAAGTGTGATTTCTGGTTACAAGAAGTACAATTTTTGGGACATGTTGTCAGTAAAGATGGAATTAAAGTTGACCCCGCCAAGATCGAAGCCATTAGTAAATGGGAAACCCCGAAGACTCCAAAACAAATCCGCCAATTCTTAGGTCTTGCTGGTTACTACCGAAGTTTCATTCAAGATTTCTCTAAAATCGCCAAACCCCTAACTACATTGACCCAAAAGGGAAAGAAGTATGATTGGTCCACAGAACAGGAATCCGCATTTCAACTGTTCAAGAAAAAGTTAACGTCTGCACCCATTTTGTCATTCCCAAAAGGAAATGATGATTTCATGATCTATTGTGATGCTTCGCGCCAAGGTTTAAGATGTGTATTAATGCAACACACAAAAGTTATCGCATACACTTCACGACAACTAAAAATTCAAAGGAACTATACGACGCACGATTTGGAACTTGGAGCAGTAGTTTTTGCACTCAAAATATGGAGACACTATCTATATGGCACCAAGTGTACATTGTACACTGACCATAAGAGTCTTCAGCATATTTTTGATCAAAAACAACTCAATATGAGGCAACATCGCTGGGTAGAGTTATTGAACGACTACGATTGTGAAATCCGTTACCACCCCGGAAAGGCTAATGTTGTAGCTGATGCCCTAAGCTGGAAAGAAAGAGTAAAACCTCTTAGGGTCAGCTTTGAACATTACAATTCATACTGATCTCACAAAGCAAATTCAAGCAGCATAGTTAGAAGCTTTAAAAGAAGAAAATGAAAAAGACGAAATGAGCAAAGGATTAGAAAAACAACTTGAAGTAAAAGCCGATGGAACTCTGTATTTTGCTGGTAGGATATGAGTACCAAAACATGGTAACCTAAGGCAACTAGTACTAGATGAAGCACACAAAATGAGGTACTCAATTCACCCAGGAAACGGGAAAATGTACCAAGATCTCAAGAAGTTCTATTGGTGGCCTAATATGAAAGCAGAAATTGCTACTTATGTAAGCAAATGTTTGGCGTGTGCAAAGGTCAAAGCTAAGCATCAAAAGCCGTCAGGATTACTGCAACAACCAGAAATTCCTCAATGGAAATGGGAAAGAATAACCATAGATTTCATTACGAAATTTCCAAGGACTGCAAGTAGTCACGATACTATTTGGGTGATAGTTGATCGCCTCACTAAATCAGCTCACTTTCTACCAATAAAGGAGACAGACAGTATGGAGAGCTTAGCACGCTTATATTTGAAGGAAATAGTTTCCAGACATGGTGTACCTATCTCCATTATATCTGATCGTGACACCCAATTTGTATCACATTTTTGGAAGTCATTACAAAAAGCATTGGGAACTCGATTAGATATGAGCACCGCTTATCACCCACAGACAGATGATCAAAGTGAAAGAACAATACAAATATTGAAAGACATGTTACGGGCATGCGTGATTGACTTAGGAACCGGTTGGGATCGACACTTACCTTTGGCAGAATTTTCATACAATAACAGCTATCATACGAGCATCAACGCAGCACCATTTGAAGCACTTTATGGTAGAAAGTGCAGATCTCCTATTTGTTGGAGTGAAGTAGAATAAAAACAACTTACGGGACCAAAAATTATTCATGAAACTACCGAAAAGATCTTTCAAATACAAAAACGATTGAAAATGACCATGAGTCGTCAAAAGAATTATGCTAACAAAGGAAGAAAACTGCTAGAATTTCAAGTGGGCGACAAAGTCATGTTAAAAGTGTCACCCTGGAAAGGCATTGTACGATTCGGTAAACGAGGAAAGCTAAGTCCTAGGTACGTAGGACCCTTTGAAATCGCCAAAAGAATTGGAACAGTTGCTTATCGATTAAAGCTACCGCAAGAACTTAGTGGTGTTCATGACACATTTCATGTGTCAAATTTGAAGAAATGTTTAGTGAAGAGGATGTCGTAATTCCTCTTGACAAAATACGAATCAATGATAAACTCCATTTTATCCAAGAACCTGTTGAAATTATGGACCGTGAGGTCAAACAATTAAAATAAAACAAAATACCGATAGTTAGAGTTCATTGGAACGCTAGACGAGGACCCGAGTTTACTTGGGAACGTGAAGATCAAATGAAGCAAAATTATCCACATTTGTTCACTGATATCGCTTATAAAACAGGTACTACTCAAAATTTCGGGACGAAATTTTCTTTAACGGGGAGGTACTGTGATGACCCAGAAAATTTCACATTAATAAATTAATTACAGGATAGAATGTTTCTGACACGATAAACGGACCTATTATCTTGAGTCTTAAAACTTTTTAAACTAGTTTACACGTTCAAGTACCCTTTTATCATTTTCGACGATTCACGAACAACAATTTATAAATGGATATATATATATATATATATATATATATATATATATATATATATATATATATATATATATATATATATATATATATATATAACTATTTAAATAAATAATTTAATTATATATGTTATATAAATAACTCGATATATATATCATTGAAAATGGCAAGATTGTATTTGGACAAAAATGTGGGACTTTCTATTTTTCACTTTTGATAAACATGCATATCTATATAGATTCGATATTAGACGAGGACAAAATTTAAAGTAGCTAGACATTTGATCATGCAAGCTGACGTGTGTGTATATAATTAGTCTCACTTAAATGTTGTTAAATATAAAATAAATATTTCTAATGAGCAACAAAAGACTACAACATTTCGTATCAAGATTTCAAGTTAAAATGATAGAAATCACTAAACCTGCACACTTTCACGAGAAAAATCATAACTAAATCATACTGACTCGAAAAACGGTGATTCTGGTGTTCAGACGTCCGTAACTCAAAAATCTACAACTTTCATGAAGACACTATACGCGGACCGCGGACCGCGTACCTATCTATGTGAAATGCGTAATATTTGTTGACATAAAAAGTGATGGCGGCTTTTAATTTAACACGTTTATTATTATTATATTATTATATTATCTTATCATAATTATTATATTATTATATTTATATTATTATATTTATTATTATATTACATATGTACATATATATAGATGCATCCGCGAACAATATATCCGTATCAGTTTTATCACTTTCACAGATTCTTAATTCGTTGAGAATTAGACTTGGCCACTGATCGATTCACGAACCTATAACAAATATATACATACATATCAAAGTATGATCGAAATATATTCACAATATGTTTTATTACATTTTAACGTTAAGTTTGTTAAGTTAGCAGTCCAACGTTAGTAATCTACAACTAGTTGTCCACAGTTAGATGTACAGAATTAAATCAATATATATTATCTCGAATCAATCCACGACCCAGTGTATACAAGTCTCAGGCTAGATCACAACTCAAAGTATATATATTATTTTGGAATCAACCTCAACCCTGTATAGCTAACTCGAACATTACTGCATATAGAGTGTCTGTTTTTGTTCCCAAATAATATATATAGATGGGTCGATATGATATGTCAAAACATTGTATACGTGTCTATGGTATCCCAAGTGTAACGATCCTGACTTTTCCATCTTTAATTAATAATGGTAATTATTAATACTTGTGATTAAATGAATGTATGTTATTACATTTACATGTTGCCATGATTGCCCGTACTTGACTTTAATTGCCCGAAACGTCTTTGTGACACACGAAACTTTCACGAATAATATTTTTAGAATATTATTTACATTCATGATTGATTTTATTAATCATTTTAATTAACTAAAGTTATTAGTTAATTACTTGGGCTTCGTTGGATTTAATTGTTAATTACTTGAACTTGGGCCTATATTAGTGTTAATGGACTTTAAGAGCCCACCCTACATCTTATATGGACTTACTAGCCCAAATCTTTCATGTAAGTATCATTTAATATGAAACTAGATGATTTATGTAGTAAGGAATCTTGTTACTACTTAGTTATATCATAATCCCCATGAAACCACCTCATTTATCCACCTTTTAAGCTTTAACATGAAATAACCTCATGGACAAACTTCTTCCTCCCTTTCCTCTATTGTGGCCATGGCCTTTGATGGCTTTAGAGGGGTTTTCATTTCTTTTTTTTATTACTTCTACTTGCATCCTCATTTCCCAAAACACACACATTACTTGCTCACTTTTTCTCTCATTTCTTTCTCTTATTCTCTCTAAATATTGTGAGTAACTTGAACTTCTTTTTCTCTTTTTCTTTCTTGCTAAAACCGTGACATAACACCCCTAAATCATCATCATCATTTGTTGTTTGTTACTTGTACTTAGTTGTTGTTACTTTGTTACTAGTTGTTGTTTGTTACTTACTAGTTTCAAGAATCAACTCTTTAGTTTGATTCTTCATAATATCTTGTATTTTCAAGAACACAAGAACATAAACTTACTAGTTTATTATTCTACATTTATTGTTTCAAAAGATTTAAGGTTCATGTGTTGTAAATCATACTTGTAATTCATGTTAGTAAACTTTAAAGTTTACTCTCTTAAAGATCAAACTTTGGTTTGAATCTTTAAAGTATGAACAACCCATGAACTAGTTACTAGTAACTTGTTTACTTAGCTTATTTACTTCATTCACTTGCACTTTAATTTCATGTTTGTTGGTTGTTATTGGTCAAGTGTTACTAGTTAACCTTGATCTCATTAATCTTGAACTAAAAGTTAACTTTAAAAGTTCAAGAACATGTAAGTAAGCTTTCTTTAAATTATAACTTGGTACACTTATATTAGATCTAGACTTTTGAGTCTTGGATCTTCAAGATCAAACTAAGAACTATGTTCTACAACTCAAGATCTTGATTTCATAAGTTTACTTTCAAGTTTGTAATTTATTATTAGTTTTAAAGTTCATGCATGTGTTAGATCTAAGACTTTGATGTAACTTTGGTTCATCAAACTTCATACAACTCTTAAGTGAGTTGTGCTACATGTCTTAGACCTACACTTGTGTCATAATAGTCAAAACTTGGTTAATATTACATTTACATTTCATGTATGTGTTGAATCTACGACTTTGATGTAACTTTGGTTCATCAAAACACTTGCAACACTTAAGTGAGTTGTGCTTCATGTCTTAGACTTACACTTGGGTTATGATGGTCAAAACTTGGTGAAAATGATGCAAACACATCAACGGGTTGTACACTTGAAGCTATATGCATCAAGGATGAGAACCATGATAAGCATCGAGCACCAAGAACCATTGGAACCTACTGACCCTAGTGTTTTGCTGTTTCTGGGTCTGATCAGTAAGACCTGGGCTGTTTTAATGTTGATTTTCAGATATCTCTGTTCGAGTAGATAACTTTTCATATAGGACTCGTCTTAATCCGAGTTACGGTTTAGGATTTATGGCCCTGCGATCGTCACTCTGTCCATTTAACGTTGTGCAGAAAATTCTGACCTACTCGCACTTAGACCGTCGCCACGGTCAAACGAAAACGAGTTTGCTTCTGGGACTTTTACCACAACTAAAGGACTCATATACGGAGCCATGGCCACTGGTCTCACCTTATTTCAGTAGGTGTAGAGGCCGTGGTGACTGACCGAACTCAGCCTTTGTTTTAAACTACTTTCATAAATAAAACTTACTTTACGCCTTATGTTTGATGATGAATGATGATGACCTTAAGACCTTATTTACATACTTTTAAACCTATTTGGATGATTTACTGACTTAGTACTATTTGACTTAGGTTGAGGACCCGTTTGGACAACCTTCATTACTTGCTTACTTTCCGAGTCATACTTTACCGCTACTTTATCATTGTGAGTTATAGCATTCCCTTTTTTACTTTAACTTATTTTGGGAACTGAGAATACATGCGGATTTTATGTTTTACATACTAGGCACGAGTACTTAAACTTATATATGTGTGGGTTATACAATGGCATAAACATTCCCTTTAACTCGGTAACGTTTAATCATTGGTTTTTGAACCGTGAACGCGAATCTTAGATATGGATCCATAGGGTTTGACATCCCCACTCGGGCTAGTCGCGCTAGCATTTAACGAGTGTTTAATACTTCGTAGACATACGCACTTGCCAAGTGTACTTTCAGGGGGTGATATATTATTAAACGTTAAGTTAGTTACCGAGTGCCCACGGTTGAGCATATACTTAAACATACGGATTTGGATTACTGTTTTGAAACGCTCTTTGTAGCACTGAAATATCGTGGCCTACCTTACATACTGTTATACTTAAACTATAGCTCACCAACCTTTGTGTTGACGTTTTTAAGCATGTTTTTCTCAGGTGCTTAAGGTTATTTGCTTCCGCTGTCGTGCTAGTTTTGCTGTAGACACCCGCTGCTCTAGAGTTATCACCGCATGAACTGTTTAACTTGCATTCAAACTTTAATACTTTTGAACTATGATTTGTAACGACCTATGGGTCACGCACTATTATATTTGCTTCCGTTCATTGAAGCATACTTTTGGATGTAAAACATTTGACGTTGTCTATGACGTCACCTTTTTATCATGAATGCAAACGTATTTTAATATAGCATATAGTGTTTGACCTTGTAATGATCCTGTTGTTGATGACTCGTACACGATGGTTTTGTACGGGGCATCACATTTGGTATCAGAGCATTGGTTGTAGGGAATTAGGTTGCATTAGTGAGTCTAAGACCGACCCGAGTAGGATTCACTAATAGGACTAATCTACAACTTGCTAGTTTACTTGTTTCTACTGAACTTACTGCATACTGCTGCTTACTTTTACTACTATATATCGTATGCTGCTACTTGTTTACACTACTGCATGATATTACCTACTTTCGATTGCATGCTACTGTGTTACATTACTGCATGCCACTATCTGCCTTTAGCATGTTACCTCGGTATGATACTGTTACTATTGCCATGCTACGTGCTGCTATAAACAATCTAGGCTGCTGTAGTTGTTATGCTTGATTACGCTCTTGCTACCTGTCTACTATCCGCTATACCGACTTGGAGAACTTATCCTTCCCGGTTCAGATGTTTTCTTGAACTACTTTCCCACTCGTCTAACCCTAAGAACTAGTAGTGTAATCCACCTGTTACTACTGTTCCACCATTCCAGTGATCGAAACATTACTTCACGCAATCTAGAAGATTGTTCAGTTGACACATACACTGTACGCTTTCATAACCGTCACTTAACTCTTTCATTCTTCACGACTGCTCAACTATCTAACGACACTTCTGCACTTAGGTCCCTACCACTCCTATACATTGGAGAAGTCGGGAAGGCATTCCCTTTAATGTGGTCATAGTGCCTTCTACTAATACTCAGCCATACCCAAAGACTTGTGAGTCACCTCGAGACATATCGTATCACTACTTGCTACACGTACAACCCGACGCGAGACCCGGAATGAATATCTAGAAGGAACCTAACAACGTTACCTGAATCCGAACCTTTGAAGAAACTTCAGGACACTTAGGCATTAATACATGACCTACGGAACCTACGCACCCACATCGAGAAAATGTGAGATTAGTTATGTCGATTCCGTTTTGAGATGGCATAGATAAAGCACCGTTAGATGAAATTGTGTATAATTGGAAGTGATCACATTACATTGACCATATGAAATGATATTGGAATGAACATACGATTTAGTACAATATAATGACGCCAGGCTAGCGTGATTATATTGAAGTAAATCATGCAGAAGTTCCAATGTTACTACATGAGGAATATGGGGTGATCCAGGGAGAATTTTGTCAGGAATTACTTGAGCATACACATTGTAGCCTGTTAAAGGTAGGGAAGGAATAACCACGTAGCCAAGATACTGTACAAGAGGGGCCTTAATTGCAGAATTGATAACCCGAAAATTTGCTATAGATATCGACACCCTGGTCATTTAAGGGAAAAAGTTCTCATATAGGAAAAACTTTAAAATTACCTACTGTAAAGCAATCGTTATGGAGTTTTGCATGGATCCTGATTTTAGTTAGGGTACGTTTCATCACAACGTTTTATTGTCACAAGGCTGTTTAATACTGGAGCGATAGAAACCTTATATCTAAGAACTTTAGTGTCATGACTAATAAGCCATTAACAACCATGAGGGTTAAGTATTTTAGAGGACAAGCAAATGGTAAACTGGCAGAGATAGAGGAATAATTTAAGGTAGTACTTTAAGATTAACAGGTGGGTCATTTGGAGATGACCTCATATTAACCAAACTTGGAAGTTGTAATGTAGTAGTTGAAAATGGATTAGTTACCTATGCACAGGCAAATGTTATTTGAGAAGATTGATAAAATTTTCACGGCAGTATAATAAGATTGGTTGGAATGAACACTAAGATTAACCTAACCCATCAATTTGAGAAATTGGATGCAATAGTTGGAATGAACTTTAAGATTAATCTAATACTCATCAAGTTAGGAAGCTTTGATGAAATAGTTGGGACGAACTGACTTTCAAGGATGAAAGCGGAATTTATTTATAATGAGGAAAATTTATTCGTATACCTCGCAAGAATGGTGAAACTATTATGGGAAGAGATGTAACCCGAAAACTGAACCTTATTAGTTACAAACCCGAAATCCCACAATGGAATGGGAAGGAATTCATCACTAAGCTACCAGAGATGGTAAGGCGGTTAGGACATCATATGGGTTATTATTAACCATCTCGCCAAAACTGCTCACCTCCTAGCCATGAAAGAAACTGATACAATGAACAAACTTGCACAACGGTACATAAAGGAAATTGTATTCCGTCACTTCAGCAATTCAAATTCTATATTGAAGATTTCCCAAGAATCTCATTTGATACTCATTCTTACGCAACTCTAAATCCTAACTTAGTACGAGGAATTTCTTATTCAATGAAAACCACAACGTCATCCTTCTTACCTCGATATTGGTCAATCCAGTTCGAAATTTTCCTAAAATCAATGAGTGGTTAACTCTCGCCCTCATACTCTCCCATTCGTATCTCACTTATAAGCAACAACTTCACTTAAACATTTTGGGTCAAAGGACTTATGCTCTACTAATAGTCGTCACTCACATATAAATTCAACGACTTTTATTACCTCAAATATCACTCGAGATTTTCAAAAGTCCTTTACTCGATTCTCATCAACCTTTTCCAACTTGTAACCTCCGAAATATGAGAATTTTGTTTGCCAAAATTTTACACACATTATCTTACTGTGCTCCCCCCTCAAAGCTCTAAAAAAAAAATATATATATATATATTTTGTTTGCCATTCACGCAAAAAATTTTCAAATCGTACCCATTATATAAAATAAAGTAAATAATTACTCATTTTTGGCAAATGCATATGAAACTTTACTTTCACTTTTACAAATCAAATCTTTCATTCAAAGGATATTATACTTTGAACGGTACGTGTTGCACATAACTCTAATTTACTAAGAACTTCGCTCCTTCACTTACATTGTCATCATAAACAATTTCTATAAAACTTTCGTTGCTTATTATATAAAACTTTTCGTGTTATTCGTATCCAAGTCATCATAAAGGCATTATAACCATTGAAATCGAGAGATTCATGTGCATGTGATAAAGGCACTGACTACCACGTCATGCAAGGCCTTCGGGCATCCGGTAACACTTAAACCATTCAAAACTATTGCGTTACCCCGTGGATTTATTTCACCACACCTGTTGGAACAATGCATTTTCTTACATAGCTCTAAGACCTGACTCATTCTAAGGGATTCTCATTTAGTGATATTAATACCATCATTATTTCAACTTTAACACTAGTCATAACCTGTTTGGCACTTTGCAAATTCAAGAAGCAATTAACTACTCATCCTCGTGCTCTATCCTTCGTACCTCACTTTTTAGCAACGGCTTCGCACGTGAATATTTTTGGCCCAAAGACTTGTGTCCTGATAATTACCAAAACTACATTTATGTCATTAGTTTTCATTACCTAGTAACTGATCACCTGATGATTCAGAGTTTTTCCACTCAAATTTTTTTTATTCCAACTCGTAACCTTTGAAATATGAAAAACTATGTTTATCAAAAAATTTTACACGTTATTTATTTGTGCAGTCCTCACAAGATTTACAGACAATGTAAGTACTAAAAACTTTTCGGTCACTTAAACGATTTATAAAATCATATATGTATAAATTTATACTTACTTATTTTGATACTAAGTTATATCTTCAAATTATTTAAAAACCGCTCCTTTACCGAGTTATTCAACTTAAGTCAAATAGTTTTGAGCAAAATGGTACACGTTGTACCTACTTCTAAATTTACTAGGAACTTCGTTCCGTTTACGTGGTCACAACAAGCATTCAAAGGCTTGATTTTCACCACTCCCTTTGTTGATTTTATTAAAGGTTTTCGTATTAGACTACACCATGTATGGATCACACTTTTTCTCGCCCCTGTTAGGGATGAAACTTACTATTAAGATCTTTGTTAAAAACTCTTGAGCCACTTTGGATGGCGGTATTATAAAATTTGTTAGAAAATCTTTGCACCCATAAAATGTCTTTTTAAAGCTAGACATGACAAAATCACGGGCCGATAAATCAGTTTTTCTGAGGTACACTCATTGGTCACCCTATTGTAGGAAAGGTACTAGGTGGGTTACCGTTCTCAATACTTCACGGAAAATCACAACACCCTCGTAAACCTCATCTCTATGAAACTGTACGTTAAGAACACAAGGATATTATTTTTTTTAGAGATTCTTTTCCACTCGGAGTAAACCATTCTTTAGGACCAAGAGTTCACGTATCTTCTCCTCCGCACATCCCCTTAAGTACACGGAAAAAAATTCAAAACGAACCACTCGAAGAGTTCACTCTCGTTCAGGACCACACCTTTCGTGCGACTTTCTTTTGGAAATGTCATATAAGATACTTTGAGAACCTATGTATCTCGTTATCCCTTTTAGGGAAGAGAATGCTTAAAACATCTACGACACTCAGGTGGATACTCTATATATTTCTTCTTTCATTGGTTGCAACTGTATGTTGCTCTAGTTAACGTTAACCCTAACTTCAACATGTAACTGAAAGGATGAAGTTACATTGCGGAACTGTGTTTTCATTTCATCCAAGGATAGGTTCACCTACAGTATGGTAAACTAGGTGATATCCCTCATTGATCGTTCAGACCGTTCTGAAGACACTATGAATAATTATGGCTTGCAAGTCCGCTTGATCACTTTCAGCTAAAATTTCAGCTCATTTATTCAAATGAAACGTTCTTAAATATCGGGTTCCTTATGCCCATGGCCTCCTTCCGAAATCAAGGGGTTTTGTAAAATCCGTGACTAAAACTATCCAGACATCAAATCGCAGGGTTGTGATCGCCATATTTTCCATCCTACCTGTCAACTTTGTATTACGACATAAACGCTCGATGTTTTAGATGGGTTTAGAAACATTCATGATGCATTTCACGCATCCAGCTTACTGAAGATGCCTGTAAGGCTAAAACACACCATCTTTCCCTTGTAGATATATATTCAGATGACACACTCATGTTAAGCAGAAACGAAACAAATTTGTTGACCTCTTAGGGCAAGAGACTTAATTAACGGCACATACCTATTCTCACTTTCATACACCGAAGTACCTTTCAAGGTAAATAACTTACTTCTGAGCCCACGAGTCTCACGGAACTTTGATACGCCCTTCTTATTCGAATACGGTACCATTGTTTGGTCATTCCTTAAAATTTCGGGACGAAATTTTCTTTAACAGGTGGGTAATGTAACGACCCTGACTTTTCCATCTTTAATTAATAATGGTTATTATTAATACTTGTGATTAAACGAATGTATGTTATTACATTTACATGTTGCCATGATTGCCCGTACTTGACTTTAATTGCCCGAAACGTCTTTGTGACACACGAAACTTTCACGAATAATATTTTTAGAATATTATTTACATTCATGATTGATTTTATTAATCATTTTAATTAACTAAAGTTATTAGTTAATTACTTAGGCTTCGTTGGATTTAATTGTTAATTACTTGAACTTGGGCCTTTATTAGTGTTAATGGACTTTAAGAGCCCACCCTACATCTTATATGGACTTACTAGCCCAACTCTTTCATGTAAGTATCATTTAATATGAAACTAGATGATTTATGTAGTAAGGAATCTTGTTACTATTTAGTTATATCATAATCCCCATGAAACCACCTCATTTATCCACCTTTTAAGCTTTAACATGAAAGAACCTCATGGACAAACTTCTTCCTCCCTTTCCTCTATTGTGGTCGTGGCCTTTGATGGCTTTAGAGGGGTTTTCATTTCATTTTTTTATTACTTCTACTTGCATCCTCATTTCCCAAAACACACACATTACTTGCTCACTTTTTCTCTCATTTCTTTCTCTTATTCTCTCTAAATATTGTGAGTAACTTGAACTTCTTTTTCTCTTTTTCTTTCTTGCTAAAACCGTGACATAACACCCCTAAATCATCATCATCATTTGTTGTTTGTTACTTGTACTTAGTTGTTGTTACTTTGTTACTAGTTGTTGTTTGTTACTTACTAGTTTCAAGAATCAACTCTTTAGTTTGATTCTTCATAATATCTTGTATTTTCAAGAACACAAGAACATAAACTTACTAGTTTATGATTCTACATTTATTGTTTCAAAAGATTTAAGGTTCATGTGTTGTAAATCATACTTGTAATTCATGTTAGTAAACTTTAAAGTTTACTCTCTTAAAGATCAAACTTTGGTTTGAATCTTTAAAGTATGAACAACCCATGAACTAGTTACTAGTTACTTGTTTACTTAGCTTATTTACTTCAATTACTTGCACTTTAATTTCATGTTTGTTGGTTGTTATTGGTCAAGTGTTACTAGTTAACCTTGATCTCATTAATCTTGAACTAAAAGTTAACTTTAAAAGTTCAAGAACATGTAAGTAAGCTTTCTTTAAATTATAACTTGGTACACTTATGTTAGATCCAGACTTTTGAGTCTTGGATCTTCAAGATCAAACTAAGAACTATGTTCTACAACTCAAGATCTTGATTTCATAAGTTTACTTTCAAGTTTGTAACTTATTATTAGTTTTAAAGTTCATGCATGTGTTAGATCTAAGACTTTGATGTAACTTTGGTTCATCAAACTTCATACAACTCTTAAGTGAGTTGTGCTACATGTCTTAGACCTACACTTATGTCATAATAGTCAAAACTTGGTTAATATTACTTTTACATTTCATGTATGTGTTGAATCTACGACTTGGATGTAACTTTAGTTCATCAAAACACTTGCAACACTTAAGTGAGTTGTGCTTCATGTATTAGACTTACACTTGGGTTATGATGTTCAAAACTTGGTTAAAATGATGCAAACACATCAACGGGTTGTACACTTGAAGCTATATGCATCAAGGATGAGAACCATGATAAGCATCGAGCACCAAGAACCACCGGAACCTACTGACCCTACTGTTTTGCTGTTTCTGGGTCTGATAAGTAAGACCTGGGCTGTTTTAATGTTGATTTTCAGATATCTCTGTTCGAGTAGATAACTTTTCATATAGGACTCATCTTAATCCGAGTTACGGTTTAGGATTTATGGCCCTCCGATCGTCACTATATCCATTTAACGTTGTGCAGAAAATTCTGACCTACTCGCACTTAGACCGTCGCCACGGTCAAACGAAAACGAGTTTGATTCTGGGATTTTTACCACAACTAAAGGACTCATATACGGAGCCATGACCACTGGTCTCACCTTATTTCAGTAGGTGTAGAGGCCGTGGTGACTGACCGAACTCAGCCTTTGTTTTAAACTACTTTCATAAATAAAACTTACTTTACGCCTTATGTTTGATGATGAATGATGATGACCTTAAGACCTTATTTACATACTTTTAAACCTATTCGGACGATTTACTGACTTAGTACTATTTGACTTAGGTTGAGGACCCGTTTGGACAACCTTCATTACTTGCTTACTTTCCGAGTCATACTTTACCGCTACTTTATCATTGTGAGTTATAGCATTCCCTTTTTTACTTTAACTTATTTTGGGAACTGAGAATACATGCGGATTTTATGTTTTACTGATAATGCTAAAAACGAACATATATTTCATAGCATTACCCCTCAAGAAAGACAAGCTTTTAGTTGCAGTTGTCCTATTTACAAGGAATATTCGTTTAAATAATAAAAGGTGAAGACAAAAGACAGATTCGACGAATTGAAGACGCAAACGACCAAAAAGCTCAAAAGTACAAAATACAATCAAAGAGGTTCCAATTATTGATAAGAAACGTCTCAAAATTACAAGAGTGCAAGATTCAAAACGCAAAGTACAAGATATTAAATTGTACGCAAGGACGTTCGAAAATTCGGAACCGGGACCAGAGTCAACTCTCAACACTCGACGCAACGGACTAAAATTTATAAGTCAACTATGCACATGAATATAATATAATATATAATTAATTCTTAAAATTAATATATATATATATATATATATATATATATATATTATATTATATTTAAAACCCGTCGGCATAAAAAAACAAAGACTTTTGATCCTCCCCAGCTGGCCATGCGATCGCATGGCCTTGAAGGGCAAAGCCCATGCGATCGCATGAGCATCTTTTCCCAGCTCACAGGCCTATAAAATAGAGTGTTTGGTGCATCATTTATCATAATCGATCTCTCTCTCAATATATGTAAACGTATATATATATATATATATATATATATATATATATATATATATATATATATATATATATATATTTATATTTTAATTTTAATTTTAATTTTAATTTTAAATCCTAATAATAAGGGTATGTTAGCGAATGTTGTAAGGGTGTAAGTCGAAATTCTGTCCGTGTAACGCTACGCTATTTTTAATCATTGTAAGTTATGTTCAACCTTTTTAATTTAATGTCTCGTAGCTAAGTTATTATTATGCTTATTTAATCCGAAGTAATCATGATGTTGGGCTAAAAATATTAGAATTGAGTAATTGGGCTTTGTACCATAATTGGGGTTTGGACAAAAGAACGACACTTGTGGAAATTAGACTATGGGCTATTAATGGGCTTTATATTTGTTTAACTAAATGATAGTTTGTTAATTTTAATATAAAGATTTACAATTGGACGTCCCTATAAATAACCATATACACTCGATCGGACACGATGTGCGGGATATTTATTTGTACGAATAATCGTTCATTTAACCGGACACGGGAATGGATTAATAGCCACTAGAATTATTAAAACAGGGGTGAAATTATATACAAGGACACTTGGTGTAATTGTTAACAAAGTATTAAAACCTTGGGTTACACGCAGTCGATAACCTGGTGTAATTATTAAACAAAGTATTAAAATCTTGTTACAGTTTAAGTCCCCAATTAGTTGGAATATTTAACTTCGGGTATAAGGATAATTTGACGAGGATACTCGCACTTTATATTTATGACTGATGGACTGTTATGGACAAAAACCAGACGGACATATTAAATAATCCAGGACAAAGGACAATTAACCCATGGGCATAAAACTAAAATCAACACGTCAAACATCATGATTACGAAAGTTTAAATAAGCATAATTCTTTTATTTCATATTTAATTTCCTTTATTTTACATTTAATTGCACTTTTAATTATAACACTTTTATTTATTGTCATTGTATTTAATTGCACTTTTAATTATCATACTTTTTAATTATCACAATTTTATTTTATCGCACTTTTATTTATCGCAATTTCCTTATCGTTATTTACTTTACGCTTTAAATTAAGTTATATTTATTTTTATTATTTTACATTAGGTTTTAACTGCGACTAAAGTTTTTAAAATCAACAAACCGGTCATTAAACGGTAAAAACCCCCCTTTATAACAATAATATTACTTATATATATTTGTATTTTTATAAAATAAAACTAATATAGCGTTAAGCTTTGTTTAAATATTTTTCCCTGTGGAACGAACCGGACTTACTAAAAACTACACTACTGTACGATTAGGTACACCGCCTATAAGTGTTGTAGCAAGGTTTAGGTATATCCATTCTATAAATAAATAAATATCTTGTGTAAAATTGTATCGTATTTAATAGTATTTCCTTATAAAATTTAATAGTATTTTATACCCCTTAGCTTTAACTATCAAGTATTTTTGGCGCCGCTGCCGGGGATCAATTTCTTGCTTAAACGCCGGAAGCACAACGCTAATTTAAAAAAAAAAAGATTTTTATTTTTAAGTTTACTTTTATAAAAAATACGCTTTTGTAAAAATACGTTTTAAATATTCGAAAATATAAAAAGAAAAACAAAAATATAAATATTTTTAAGAGTTTGTTAAATATATAAGTTATATAAAAGTTTCTTTATCTTTATTTTATAAAAATATAAGTTTTATTTAATTTATATAAATATATTACATAAATATATAAAACAGAAAATTCAAAAAAAAAAAATTATAAAAACACTCGGGCCTGCTACTGTAGCAGCCCGTAACCTGGCCCAAAATTCAAGCTCATGCGATCGCATGAGCCCGAAGGCATAAACTCATGCGATCGCATGAGAGTGTCTGACACGCCACAGTTTACCCTAATTCAGCATTTATTACGGGTATTATTTATTATTATACTTAAAACCCTAATTAGGGTTAGTATTTTTTATTATTTAGTTTTAGTTTTTATATTTAATTTATATATTTAGTTTAATTAGTTTAATTAGTTTGTAAAATTAATAGTTTTATTAAATAAATAATATAAAATTAATATTTTTATAAAAATTGTACTTTTTACAACTTTTAGTATATTTTTATATTTTGTTCCTTTTTATTCATTTTAGCATAATTTTTGTATTTTTCGTTCGTATTTAATTTTAAATATAGTTTTTGCCATAGTTATTTTTATTTATAGATTTTTAGGCTTTGCCGTAAAATCCCTTAAGTGCTTTTTCTTTAGACTAAGATTTAGGTGCTTTAGAATCTTGCGACGCATTTTTAATTTTTAGTTCCTTTTTAAGATATTGCCATTTGGGATATAGTTTTTCCTTTAAGCTTTAATATTTTTAAACGCAACTTTAAATTTTTTTTTTTAGTTTTTAGTTCCTTTTTAAGTTACGACGTGCTACTTTCTTACTTCCATTTTTCGACGCCTTTTACCTATGTATCAATTATCACTCCAATTAGTAATCTCAATTTGCAATTTTAATTTTAAGTTAGTGATAGTAATAAGGTTAGGTTAGTCGAGTGTTTTAAAGTTTTATAAGTCACTCTTTTTCTTTCTTATTTTTCGACGCCTTTTATTTTTCAACCCTTTTTCGACCTTTTTCGACCTTTTTCGACGCGCTCTTTTTCTTTCTTATTTCTCGACATTCTAGTTTTAGGACATAGATTTTTATTCTTCTTCTTATCTAAATTTCTTAAAATTACGAAAATTTACTTTAAGTGGTTAAATTGATAGACATCAAAATTTTCTGGTTCGTAGTAATAGTTGGATTTGTATGTGGACCGGGTTATTGGAGCCAAACAGTACTCAATTATATTGAGACCAAACGAATCATGCCCCTCTGCTGCATCTTTTGGCTATTCGAAACGTGGACAAAATCAGAAAAGTCTATTAATTGGATAACTTATATAATTTTTTCTTTCCTTTTAAAAACTAATAGGATATTCAGTGAATGCACCGAGCAAGACGTTCACCACCTTTTGTACGTTCACCACCTTTTGTACGTTCACCACCTGTAACTCGATCAAGACATCTAGCAAATATTGTCGCCGTTGATTTTCCTTTAGAATCGTCATCCAGTCGACCAAGTACTCCAATTCAAATTTCCGATAATTCATTTTTTGAACCCGACCTCACAATTGAGAATCCGGAGAATATTCAGGGACAATTCATAGATCCTGAACCATTAATTTTTCCTCCGGAACCACCAATCATTCAAACAGAGATTGTTGAGGAACGAACCATTAAATTAGAATCCTCTAGTGATTCAGATTCAACAAATTCAATTATGGAGAATCTGGAACCTTTAAGTATGGAAGACCGAATGAGAGCTAAACGCACTGGCCAAGGTCACGCAATTACTCATCCTGATATTAATGCGCCAGATTATGAAATCAAAGGACAAATTCTACATATGGTGACTAATCAATGCCAATTTAGTGGTGCGCCGAAGGAAGATCCAAATGAACATCTTCATACCTTTAATAGGATCTGCACACTATTTAAAATAAGAGAAGTTGAGGATGAACAGATATATCTCATGTTATTTCCCTGGACTTTAAAGGGAGAAGCCAAAGATTGGTTGGAATCATTACCTGAAGGGGCGATTGATACATGGGACGTTTTAGTTGAAAAATTTCTTAAACAATTCTTTCCGGCATCTAAAGCCGTAAGACTTCAAGGAGAAATTGTTACGTTCACACAGAAACCAAATGAAACTCTATATGAGGCGTGGACCAGATTTGGAAAGTTATTAAGAGGATGTCCGCAACATGGTTTAGACACTTGTCAAATAGTACAAATATTCTACCAAGGATGCGACATCACTACAAAAAAAGACATCGATATAGCAGCTGGTTATTCTATTATGAAGAAAACCGAAACTGATGCTTACAAAATTATTGATAACACTGCTTCCCACTCACATGAGTGGCACCAAGAAAAAGATATCGTTAGATCATCTAAAGCAGCTAGAGCCGATTCTAGCCATGACTTAGATTCCATTTCCGCAAAGATAGATGCTGTCGAGAGACGAATGGAAAAGATGACTAAGGATATACACTCAATACGAATTAGTTGTGAGCAGTGTGGAGGACCACATTTGACAAAAGATTGTCTCAGTATTGAGCTAACAATGGAACAAAGAGAGAATATTTCATATATAAACCAAAGACCTGGAAATAATTATCAGAATAATTATCAACCGCCAAGACCGAATTACAATCAAAACCAGAATTATAACTGCAATGTTCCATACAACAACCAACAAGGTCCTAGCAATAAACAAGTATCCAATAATACTTATAATCAGCAAAGACCTAATTTTCAAAACAAACCACCACAAACCGATGATAAAAAGCCGAATTTAGAAGATATGATGACGAAGCTAGTTGAAACTCAAACGCAGTTTTTCACATCTCAGAAACAAACCAATGAACAAAATGCTCAAGCATTTAAAAATCAACAAGCTTCTATTCAAAATCTGGAACAAGAAGTAAGTAACCTAGCAAGGTTAATAGGTGAAAGAAAATCGGGAAGTCTACCTAGTGATACAAATGCTAACCCCCGGAATGAAACAGCTAAAGCCATTACCACAAGAAGTGGTACAACACTTAAACCACCTGAAATACCTGTAATTTCTGATGAAGCTATTCCTACTCCACAAGAACCACAACCTGAACAAGATAAGGAAAAAGAACCGGTAGTTGAAAAGGTTAATGAAGATAACATAGTTAAGGCTAAACCTTATGTTAAACCATACCAACCACCACTTCCTTACCTAAGTAAAATGAAAAAAGAGAAACTTGAAGCCGAGCAATCCAAATTCTTGGATATGTTTAAACAAATAAATGTCAATCTTCCTTTCATTGATGTGATTTCAGGAATGCCTAGATATGCTAAATTCTTGAAAGATCTGATCACGAATAGAAAGAAAATGGAAGAACTCTCGGCCGTTACTATGAATGCTAATTGTTCAGCAGTGCTGTTGAATAAGATACCAGAAAAATTAACTGATCCAAGAAGTTTCACAATTCCATGTTTTCTGGGTAGTCTTAGTTCAATAGAAGCATTGGCAGACTTAGGTGCTAGTATAAATTTAATGCCGTATTCACTATACGCTAAACTAGACCTTGGAGAATTGAAACCAACAAGAATAAGCATACAACTAGCCGATCGATCAATAAAATATCCTAGAGGGATAATGGAGAACATGCTAGTTAAAGTTGGTACTTTAGTATTTCCAGTAGATTTTGTTGTTCTGGACATGGAAGAAGATTCTCAAGTTCCTCTCATATTAGGAAGACCATTCTTAAACACGGCTACAGCAATGATAGACGTGTTTGGTAAGAAACTGACCCTAAGTATAGAGGATGAGAGTGTTACATTTTCAGTTAATAGAGCAATGCAACAACCGCAATCTGCAGATGATACATGCTATTATATTCAAATTATAGATTCACAAGCAGAATTGTTAGAAGAATTTCCAGAATTACAAGGAACAGGAGAATGTTCTTTAGGAGAAGGAACTGAACCAATTGATGAAGCTGAAATGTTAGCTACACTAATAGCTAATGGATATGAACCAACAACAGAAGAAATTCAAATGCTAAAAGAAGAAGACAGATATCGATACAAATCATCGATAGATGAACCTCCGACATTAGAGTTAAAGCTACTTCCTAACCATTTGGAATACGCTTATTTACATGGTGAATCTGAATTACCTGTAATAATATCGTCTTCTCTTACTAAAAATGAAAAATCACAACTCATTTCTGTGTTGAAAGCTCATAAACCAGCCATTGCATGGAAGATTCATGATATTAAAGGAATAAGTCCTTCGTATTGCACACATAAAATCCTTATGAAAGAAGGTAATAAAACGTATGTGCAACGCCAACGAAGACTAAATCCTAATATGCAAGACGTAGTTAAGAAAGAAATTATTAAACTGCTAGATGCAGGTTTAATTTATCCAATTTCTGATAGTCCATGGGTAAGCCCAGTTCAATGCGTGCCTAAGATGGGTGGCATGACTGTCATTACCAACGAAAAAAATGAGCTTATTCCTACTAGGACTGTAACAGGATGGCGTGTATGTATTGATTATAGAAAATTAAATGACACCACCAGAAAAGATCACTTTCCCTTGCCTTTCATTGATCAAATGTTGGAAAGATTAGCCGGAAATAGTTACTATTGTTTTCTTGATGGATTTTCTGGATATTTTGAAATTCCAATAGTACCCGAAGACCAAGAGAAAACCACATTCACGTGCCCTTACGGTACTTTTGCTTACAAACGCATGCCATTTGGACTTTGCAACGCCCCTGCAACCTTTCAAAGGTGCATGATGGCGATTTTTCACGACATGATAGAAGAATGCATGGAAGTTTTCATGGATGACTTTTCAGTCTTCGGTGATACATTTGAATCATGTTTAGTTAATCTTGAACGAATGCTTATTAGATGTGAATAATCAAATCTAGTACGTAATTGGGAGAAATGCCATTTCATGGTTAAAGAAAGCATCGTTCTTGGACCTAAAATTTCAAAGGAAGGAATTGAAGTGGATAGAGCTAAAGTAGATGTAATTGCTAAACTTCCACATCCCACCAATGTTAGAGGAGTTAGGAGTTTTCTACGGCATGCCGGTTTTTACCGATGTTTCATAAAAGATTTTTCTAAAATTGCCACTCCTATGAATAAACTCCTAGAAAAGGATGCTCCATTCATCTTTTCAGATGAATGTATCAAATCTTTTAATATTCTTAAAGAGAAACTCACTAATGCGCTGATCATGATAACACCAAATTGGAATCTACCATTTGAACTAATGTGCGATGCAAGTGATTTTGCAATGGGAGCCGTTTTAGGACAAAGGATTGAAAAACGATTTCAACCTATATATTATGCTAGTAAGATGTTACAAGGAGCACAAACGAACTACACAACTACTGAAAAAGAACTCCTTGCTATTGTCTTTGCTTTTGACAAATTTCGTTCATATCTCGTTCTAGCAAAAACGGTGGTCTATACCGACCATTCTGCTCTTAGATACCTATTTTCGAAACAAGATGCCAAACCAAGATTAATTCGTTGGATCTTACTCTTACAAGAGTTCGATATTGAAATCCGAGATAAAAGAGGAGCAGAAAATCTCGCCGCTGATCATCTTTCTCGTCTTGAAAATCCCGAATTAGAAGTTCTAAATGAATCGGCCATACAAGATAACTTTCCTGATGAATATCTATTGAAGATAGATTATAATGAAATTCCATAGTTTGCATACTATGCAAACTACTTAGTATGTGGATTCCTTGAAAAAGGATTATCGTACCAAAAACGAAAGAAATTCTTAAGTGATAAAACACTATTTCTGGGAAGATCCACATCTATTTAAAAGTTGTCCAGATGGAATAATACGCCGATGTGTATTCGGAGATGAAGCTAGTAAAATCTTAAACCATTGTCACACAGGACCAACAGGAGGGCATTATGGGCCTCAACTAACAGCAAGAAAAGTTTATGATGTTGGATTCTATTGGCCTACAATTTACAAAGACGCACACCTTCTTTGCAAATCCTGTGATGCTTGTCAAAGGGCCAGAAAAATAAGTCAATGTGATGAAATGCCACAAAATGTCATTCAAGTATGTGAAGTATTTGACATTTGGGGTATTGACTTTATGGGTCCATTTCCAAAATCTCATAATAATCTCTACATTCTCGTTGCCATTGATTATGTATCTAAATGGGCGGAAGCACAAGCTCTCCCAACTAACGATGTACGAGTTGTGGTCAACTTTTTAAAACATCTTTTTGCAAGGTTTGGAATACCGAAAGCTTTAATAAGTGATCGGGGAACTCATTTCTGTAATAATCAACTTGAGAAAGTTCTTAAAAGATATGGAGTAACTCATAAAATCTCCACTGCATATCATCCACAAACAAGTGGACAAGTTGAAAATACCAACCGAGCATTAAAACGTATTCTAGAGAAAACCGTAGGATCAAATCCGAAGGAATGGTCCATTAAGTTGGAGGATGCACTCTGGGCTTTTAGAACATCCTACAAAACTCCAATTGGAACCACACCTTTTAGACTCGTTTACGAAAAAGCATGTCATCTTCCAATAAAAATTGAACACAAAGCATTTTGGGCTTTGAAGACATGTAATCTTGATTTACATGAAGCTGGACGTCTACGGTTAAGTCAATTAAACGAATTAGAAGAATTAAGACAAGAAGAATATGAAAATTCGTTAATCTATAAGGAAAGAACGAAGAAATGGCATGATAAAAGAATCAGAAGTTCAAAAGAATTTAAAGAAGGAGACAGAGTTCTTCTTTTCAATTCACGATTCAAGCTATTTCCTGAAAAATTGAAATCAAGATGGTCTGGACCATTTATAGTCAAAAGAGTTTTCCCATACGGAACGATAGAATTAATAAATTCAAATGGGATTGAATTTAAAGTTAATGGTCACAGAGTTAAACATTACATAGATAGTCCGATGGAAGTCGACAACGAAGTTAATCACAATTTCAACACCACAGCTAACTAAGTGTGGGGAGAATCAAGTTTTTTTTTAAGGATAATATGTATTTCTGTTAGAGTTAGATTTTTTGTTTTCGTGTAGTTCTCGAAAATGGAACCCGAATGGTCTTTCCCTAGCAGTCCCTAAAGAACTAGTCTTCTCCCCCCATTTTGAATTTTTATTTTTTTAGGTTTTTATGAAATGAAGACTTCCTGTGAACTAAACCATGGTCTAATGCTACACGCTTTGATCACTAAACGTAATAATGACACACTTCCGAGTGAAATAGTATCATTAATCAGAGGTAAATTGGACGGAGTAAGAAAAGAATCCAGATGCGAAGATAATAAGTTACAATTTGGTAAAGGAAAATCAAAATCCGCAGCGAAAAGAAGAGCACGACACCTTGAAAAATGTCACAAATGCGAAAAATGGTCACACGAAGGTAAAAGTTCAAATAATCAAACCTATTCAAATATCGAATTTGTTACTTTATGCAGAGATGGACCTTTCATATGTTTAGAAGAAGAAAAACATTAAATGCTCGAGGTTACGCCTATGTAGCCATGGAAAACCAATTAGTCCGACTATCTTATGAGTGGGCTAGAGCATATCACTAAGAAATCTATTTCACAGGTAAGTTTGTACAGTTTTTATTTTTATTTTTATTTTTAACCTTTTAATAATAAACGCTAATTTGTTCGCTATAAAGTATTAAATTGGTATTCGATAAAATTAGGTCTTGCGACCGAAATTGTTGATATCATTCAAAAATTTATTACATCACTGCGAAATTTAACGTTTATTCTTAAGGTATAAATATCTTTAATCAATCAACCCAAAATATTTCAAAAATTCGTCATGAGTTAAATTAGGTCATGGAACCGAAATTACTTTACCGAAAAGAGGGGCGTATATTTTTGATAATATTTGATTGATTAAAGTGGGATAAAAGCCAAAAAGATTTTTAATTTTATTTTTACCATGTTTTTAAAATTAATATTAAATTAATATTGTAAACTTCTTTAAAATTGTAAATATTTGAAAATTTTAATATAAGTTTGTATGTTTAAAAATAAAAATATAATATAAGTTTGGTGTGAATTTTTAATTTTTAAAATATGAATTTTTAATTTTATGCATTTTAAATTTAAGTTTGGTGTGAATTTAAAAACAAAAATTTACTTTATTTCGCTAAGTTAAAAATATGATTTTTAAAATTCGTCGTAAGTTGAAGACTAGGTCTTTGAACCGAAATTGCTTTACCCGAGGGAGGGACGAGAACTTTTATTATCATTATTTTTAATCTTATTGAATTAAAGTATGCCAAAAAAATTAAAAAACCCAAAAAATTTTGCTTTTAAAACGACGCTTAAAGAATGAAAAAATTTAAAATTTTGTCGAGGGACGGACTTGGACAACGATCCGAAACGCCCTCATCATAAAAGGAAAACAAAATTTTAAAATTTTAAAATTATATTAATTATATGTTTATTAAAGCATAAGGTTTTATATAAAAAAAAAAGAAAAAAAGAGCAAAACACTGTAGCCGGGACCCCATGCGATCGCATGGGGTTTACACACCAACCTCATGCGATCGCATGAGGCTGGATTCCAGGCCTGATACAAAACAGACAGCGAGTCTGTCTTCTTCACCACAACACACACATATACGAAACTCTCTCAAAATCTCACCAAATTTCATCATTTTTCCACCGTAATTCGTCATTTTTTTTTGCTCTAATCATGCCTAGATTCTCATTCTTCAGCAAAAAGGTAAAAATTACACCCCTAAACTCATAAATTACCTAGTTTTTGTGATAATTATCAATATTTTACCTAATACAATTTTGTTAATTTCTACTGTAATTAGTGATAAAATGTTAGTATTTTATGCATGTATAACCTAGATTGATGCTATTTAACATGATTTGAAGCCAAAAACTTCAAAAATTTTAGAAATCTAGGGTTTGTGTTCTTGAGCAATTTGGGGTTTTTGATAGAAACAGGTTATGGCCGATTTTTGTCATGAATTATTGCTTAATTGAGTAATGTAACATGTTTAGGTAGTTAAATGATCCAAATATTGATCCTAAACATGATTTTTAAAGATTAAAGTGGACTTTTTAGGTGCAAAATTCATGAACTTGATTAATTTGATATAATTGCCAATTGAAACTTGTTTAATTATTAGTAATGACTATTTTGACATGTTATTTGAGTTAAATACTTATGAACTTTGTATTCATTTTCATATGTGCTTATTTGGAAAAGTGTAGAATTGTGAAAAATTGTGAAAATGTGTATAAGTTTAATTTTGATTTAACATGTTATTATGATTGTTTTAATTTGTTATTTTACTAACACTAATGCATATTTAGATGCACAAATTTTGTGTTTAATGTGTTTTGCAGAAAGCCGATACTGGAGGTTCAGGAGCATCATCATCTAGACGACCTGCTCCAGCACCAGCACCAGAACCAGAACCAGAAATGCAACACGAGCCAGAACCTGAACAACAACCACAACAGGAACCACAACAACAGCCTGATCAACATGTACCTTATTATGATCCGGTACAGTTTGTTGATGAATTCATAGTATTCCCGATGAGGCCGCCACTAGAATTCCCAACAATTCCTGAGCACACTTTGCATCCAAATCTGAGATTTGATAGAAGATGGAGGGATTACGAGACATATCAAAGGAACAAATTCAGATTGGTAACTAAAAATGTAGAGGTGCCAAGGGTAATCGATTGGGATCCTTTAGAAAGAGTTCAGCTAGCTAATAGAGTCAGACTGTTACTGATTCAGAGGTACGGGAACTCTTCTTTTACAGATTGGGAACGTCTTTTCACCATTCGTAGACTTGTATATAAGGAATGGTGTGTTGAGCTCATGAGTACTGTATCACTTGATACAAATATAGTTAGAATAGATGATAGAAGATTTCTTAGATTTATCCTTGGCGGTAGGATGTACAGAATGTCCATACTGGACATGGCCAGGGCTTTACAGATATATACTCCTGGTGAGTTGCTACTACCCGATTGTACAAATTTGATTCATTATGGTGAAAGGGTAGATAGCAACTTTGACGTTGACGCCATTTGGAGGCGTATGTCACATTTTGATGTTTTTACACGAGCGGGAGGATACTCCTATATACATATTGACAGAGCCGAGCTTCGTATCATTCATAGATTTTTGGCTAACTCGATTACACAAAGGGGTAACAATAAAGAAAAAATAACCTTACATGATTTATTCTACCTAAAGTGTATTCGGGATCCTAGAAGCTTTGTCAATATCCCTTACTGTGTTGGTTTTTATTTATCTAAAATGGTAGAAGGAATGCAGGACGGGAGTATAATAGGAGGAGGTATTTTTGTCACTCTCATTGGAGACTATTTAGGTGTTGATAGGAACCAAGGGGGTCCATTACAGGTTTGTAGAGAACAGGTTGAGCCTTTTGAAATGTCCCGTTCTTATTGATTAAAAACGTTCCATATTAATTGATTTCGTTGCGAGGTTTTGACCTCTATATGAGACGTTTTTCAAAGACTGCATTCATTTTTAAAACAAACCATAACCTTTATTTCATAAATAAAGGTTTAAAAAGCTTTACGTAGATTATCAAATAATGATAATCTAAAATATCCTGTTTACACACGACCATTACATAATGGTTTACAATACAAATATGTTACATCGAAATCAGTTTCTTGAATGCAGTTTTTACACAATATCATACAAACATGGACTCCAAATCTTGTCCTTATTTTAGTATGCAACAGCGGAAGCTCTTAATATTCACCTGAGAATAAACATGCTTTAAACGTCAACAAAAATGTTGGTGAGTTATAGGTTTAACCTATATATATCAAATCGTAACAATAGACCACAAGATTTCATATTTCAATACACATCCCATACATAGAGATAAAAATCATTCATATGGTGAACACCTGGTAACCGACATTAACAAGATGCATATATAAGAATATCCCCATCATTCCGGGACACCCTTCGGATATGATATAAATTTCGAAGTACTAAAGCATCCGGTACTTTGGATGGGGTTTGTTAAGCCCAATAGATCTATCTTTAGGATTCGCGTCAATTAGGGTGTCTGTTCCCAAATTCTTAGATTACCAGACTTAATAAAAAGGGACATATTCGATTTCGATAATTCAACCATAGAATGTAGTTTCACGTACTTGTGTCTATTTTGTAAATCATTTATAAAACCTGCATGTATTCTCATCCCAAAAATATTAGATTTTAAAAGTGGGACTATAACTCACTTTCACAGATTTTTACTTCGTCGGGAAGTAAGACTTGGCCACTGGTTGATTCACGAACCTATAACAATATATACATATATATCAAAGTATGTTCAAAATATATTTACAACACTTTTAATATATTTTGATGTTTTAAGTTTATTAAGTCAGCTGTCCTCGTTAGTAACCTACAACTAGTTGTCCACAGTTAGATGTACAGAAATAAATCGATAAATATTATCTTGAATCAATCCACGACCCAGTGTATACGTATCTCAGTATTGATCACAACTCAAACTATATATATTTTGGAATCAACCTCAACCCTGTATAGCTAACTCCAACATTCACATATAGAGTGTCTATGGTTGTTCCGAAATATATATAGATGTGTCGACATGATAGGTCGAAACATTGTATACGTGTCTATGGTATCTCAAGATTACATAATATACAATACAAGTTGATTAAGTTATGGTTGGAATAGATTTGTTACCAATTTTCACGTAGCTAAAATGAGAAAAATTATCCAATCTTGTTTTACCCATAACTTCTTCATTTTAAATCCGTTTTGAGTGAATCAAATTGCTATGGTTTCATATTGAACTCTATTTTATGAATATAAACAGAAAAGTATAGGTTTATAGTCGGAAAAATAAGTTACAAGTCGTTTTTGTAAAGGTAGTCATTTCAGTCGAAAGAACGACGTCTAGATGACCATTTTAGAAAACATACTTCCACTTTGAGTTTAATCATAATTTTTGGATATAGTTTCATGTTCATAATAAAAATCATTTTCTCAGAATAACAACTTTAAAATCAAAGTTTATCATAGTTTTTAATTAACTAACCCAAAACAGCCCGCGGTGTTACTACGACGGCGTAAATCCGGTTTTACGGTGTTTTTCGTGTTTCCAGGTTTTAAATCATTAAGTTAGCATATCATATAGATATAGAACATGTGTTTAGTTGATTTTAAAAGTCAAGTTAGAAGGATTAACTTTTGTTTGCGAACAAGTTTAGAATTAACTAAACTATGTTCTAGTGATTACAAGTTTAAACCTTCGAATAAGATAGCTTTATATGTATGAATCGAATGATGTTATGAACATCATTACTACCTTAAGTTCCTTGGATAAACCTACTGGAAAAGAGAAAAATGGATCTAGCTTCAATGGATCCTTGGATGGCTCGAAGTTCTTGAAGCAGAATCATGACACGAAAACAAGTTCAAGTAAGATCATCACTTGAAATAAGATTGTTATAGTTATAGAAATTGAACCAAAGTTTGAATATGATTATTACCTTGTATTAGAATGATAACCTACTGTAAGAAACAAAGATTTCTTGAGGTTGGATGATCACCTTACAAGATTGGAAGTGAGCTAGCAAACTTGAAAGTATTCTTGATTTTATGAAACTAGAACTTTTGAAATTTATGAAGAACACTTAGAACTTGAAGATAGAACTTGAGAGAGATCAATTAGATGAAGAAAATTGAAGAATGAAAGTGTTTGTAGGTGTTTTTGGTCGTTGGTGTATGGATTAGATATAAAGGATATGTAATTTTGTTTTCATGTAAATAAGTCATGAATGATTACTCATATTTTTGTAATTTTATGAGATATTTCATGCTAGTTGCCAAATGATGGTTCCCACATGTGTTAGGTGACTCACAAGGGCTGCTAAGAGCTGATCATTGGAGTGTATATACCAATAGTACATACATCTAAAAGCTGTGTATTGTACGAGTACGAATACGGGTGCATACGAGTAGAATTGTTGATGAAACTGAACGAGGATGTAATTGTAAGCATTTTTGTTAAGTAGAAGTATTTTGATAAGTGTCTTGAAGTCTTTCAAAAGTGTATGAATACATATTAAAACACTACATGTATATACATTTTAACTGAGTCGTTAAGTCATCGTTAGTCGTTACATGTAAATATTGTTTTGAAACCTTTAGGTTAACGATCTTGTTGAATGTTGTTAACCCATTGTTTATTATAACAAATGAGATATTAAATTGTTATATTATCATGATATTATGATATATAATATATCTCAGTATGATGTATATACAGTTAAATGTCGTTACAACGATAATCGTTACATATATGTCTCGTTTCGAAATCATTAAGTTAGTAGTCTTATTTTTACATATGTATTTCATTGTTAATACACTTAATAATATATTTACTTATCATTTAACATAATTAACCAAGTGTATCAATATCTTAATATGATTCATATGTACCTAGTAAGACGTTGTTATAACGATAATCGTTATATATATCGTTTTCGAGTTTCTTAAATTAATAGTCTCATTTTTATGTATATAACTCATTGTTAAAATACCTAATGAGATACATACTTATAATAAAAACATGTTAACTATATATATAACCATATATATGTCATCGTATAGTTTTTACAAGTTTTAACGTTCGTGAATCACCGGTCAACTTGGGTGGTCAATTGTCTATATGAAACATATTTCAATTAATCAAGTCTTAACAAGTTTGATTGCTTAACATGTTGGAAACATTTAATCATGTAAATATCAATCTCAATTAATATATATAAACATGGAAAAGTTCGGGTCACTACAGTACCTACCCGTTAAATAAATTTCGTCCCGAAATTTTTAAGCTGTTGAAGGTGTTGACGAATCTTCTGGAAATAGATGCGGGTATTTCTTCTTCATCTGATCTTCACGCTCCCAGGTGAACTCGGGTCCTCTACGAGCATTCCATCGAACCTTAACAATTGGTATCTTGTTTTGCTTAAGTCTTTTAACCTCACGATCCATTATTTCGACGGGTTCTTCGATGAATTGAAGTTTTTCGTTGATTTGGATTTCATCTAACGGAATAGTGAGATATTCTTTAGCAAAACATTTCTTCAAATTCGAGACGTGGAAAGTGTTATGTACAGCCGCGAGTTGTTGAGGTAACTCAAGTCTGTAAGCTACTGGTCCGACACGATCAATAATCTTGAATGGTCCAATATACCTTGGATTTAATTTCCCTCGTTTACCAAATCGAACAACGCCTTTCCAAGGTGCAACTTTAAGCATGACCATATCTCCAATTTCAAATTCTATATCTTTTCTTTTAATGTCAGCGTAGCTCTTTTGTCGACTTTGGGCGGTTTTCAACCGTTGTTGAATTTGGATGATCTTCTCGGTAGTTTCTTGTATAATCTCCGGACCCGTAATCTGTCTATCCCCCACTTCACTCCAACAAATCGGAGACCTGCACTTTCTACCATAAAGTGCTTCAAATGGCGCCATCTCAATGCTTGAATGGTAGCTGTTGTTGTAGGAAAATTCTGCTAACGGTAGATGTCGATCCCAACTGTTTCCGAAATCAATAACACATGCTCGTAGCATGTCTTCAAGCGTTTGTATCGTCCTTTCGCTCTGCCCATCAGTTTGTGGATGATAGGCAGTACTCATGTCTAGACGAGTTCCTAATGCTTGCTGTAATGTCTGCCAGAATCTTGAAATAAATCTGCCATCCCTATCAGAGATAATAGAGATTGGTATTCCATGTCTGGAGACGACTTCCTTCAAATACAGTCGTGCTAACTTCTCCATCTTGTCATCTTCTCTTATTGGCAGGAAGTGTGCTGATTTGGTGAGACGATCAACTATTACCCAAATAGTATCAAAACCACTTGCAGTCCTTGGCAATTTAGTGATGAAATCCATGGTAATGTTTTCCCATTTCCATTCCGGGATTTCGGGTTGTTGAAGTAGACCTGATGGTTTCTGATGCTCAGCTTTGACCTTAGAACACGTCAAACATTCTCCTACGTATTTAGCAACATCGGCTTTCATACCCGGCCACCAAAAATGTTTCTTGAGATCCTTGTACATCTTCCCCGTTCCAGGATGTATTGAGTATCTGGTTTTATGAGCTTCTCTAAGTACCATTTCTCTCATATCTCCAAATTTTGGTACCCAAATCCTTTCAGCCCTATACCGGGTTCCGTCTTCCCGAATATTAAGATGCTTCTCCGATCCTTTGGGTATTTCATCCTTTAAATTTCCCTCTTTTAAAACTCCTTGTTGCGCCTCCTTTATTTGAGTAGTAAGGTTATTATGAATCATTATATTCATAGATTTTACTCGAATGGGTTCTCTGTCCTTCCTGCTCAAGGCATCGGCTACCACATTTGCCTTCCCCGGGTGGTAACGAATCTCGAAGTCGTAATCATTCAATAATTCAATCCACCTACGCTGCCTCATATTCAGTTGTTTCTGATTAAATATGTGTTGAAGACTTTTGTGGTCGGTATATATAATACTTTTGACCCCATATAAGTAGTGCCTCCAAGTCTTTAATGCAAAAATAACCGCGCCTAATTCCAAATCATGCGTCGTATAATTTTGTTCGTGAATCTTCAATTGTCTAGACGCATAAGCAATCACCTTCGTTCGTTGCATTAATACACAACCGAGACCTTGCTTTGATGCATCACAATAAATCACAAAATCATCATTCCCTTCAGGCAATGACAATATAGGTGCCGTAGTTAGCTTTTTCTTCAATAACTGAAACGCTTTCTCTTGTTCATCATTCCATTCAAATTTCTTCCCTTTATGCGTTAATGCAGTCAAGGGTTTTGCTATTCTGGAAAAGTCTTGGATGAACCTTCTGTAGTAACCAGCTAGTCCTAAAAACTGGCGTATGTGTTTCGGAGTTTTCGGGGTTTCCCACTTTTCAACAGTTTCTATCTTTGCCGGATCCACCTTAATACCTTCTTTGTTCACTATGTGACCGAGGAATTGAACTTCTTCCAACCAAAATGCACACTTTGAAAACTTAGCGTACAATTCTTCCTTCCTCAATACTTCTAACACCTTTCTCAAATGTTCACCGTGTTCTTGGTCATTCTTTGAGTAAATAAGTATGTCATCAATGAAAACAATGACAAACTTGTCAAGGTATGGTCCACACACTCGGTTCATAAGGTCCATGAACACAGCTGGTGCATTAGTTAAACCAAACGGCATGACCATAAACTCGTAATGACCGTAACGTGTTCTGAAAGCAGTCTTTAGAATATCATCTTCTTTCACCCGCATTTGATGATACCCGGAACGTAAGTCAATCTTTGAATAAACAGACGAGCCTTGTAGTTGATCAAATAAGTCATCGATTCTCGGTAGTGGGTAGCGGTTCTTGATGGTAAGTTTGTTCAACTCTCGGTAGTCGATACACAACCTGAATGTACCATCTTTCTTCTTGACAAACAAAACAGGAGCTCCCCACGGTGATGTGCTTGGTCGAATGAAACCACGCTCTAAAAGTTCTTGTAATTGGCTTTGTAGTTCTTTCATCTCGCTGGGTGCGAGTCTGTAAGGAGCACGAGCTATTGGTGCAGCTCCTGGTACAAGATCTATTTGAAATTCAACGGATCGATGTGGGGGTAATCCCGGTAATTCTTTCGGAAATACATCAGGAAATTCTTTTGCGACGGGAACATCATTGATGCTCTTTTCTTCAGTTTGTACTTTCTCGACGTGTGCTAGAACAGCATAGCAACCTTTTCTTATTAGTTTTTGTGCTTTCAAATTACTAATAAGATGTAGCTTCGTGTTGCCCTTTTCTCCGTACACCATTAAGGGTTTTCCTTTTTCTCGTATAATGCGAATTGCATTTTTGTAACAAACGATCTCCGCTTTCACTTCTTTCAACCAGTCCATACCGATTATCACATCAAAACTCCCTAACTCTACTGGTATCAGATCAATCTTAAATGTTTCGCTAACCAGTTTAATTTCTCGATTCCGACATATATTATCTGCTGAAATTAATTTACCATTTGCTAATTCGAGTAAAAATTTACTATCCAAAGGCGTCAATGGACAACTTAATTTAGCACAAAAATCTCTACTCATATAGCTTCTATCCGCACCCGAATCAAATAAAACGTAAGCAGATTTATTGTCAATAAGAAACGTACCCGTAACAAGCTCCGGGTCTTCCTGCGCCTCTGCCGCATTAATATTGAAAACTCTTCCACGGCCTTGTCCATTCGTGTTCTCCTGGTTCGGGCAATTTCTAATAATGTGGCCCGGTTTTCCACATTTATAACAAACTACATTGGCATAACTTGCTCCGACACTACTTGCTCCGCCATTACTCGTTCCGACACCATTTGTTCCTTTCGTTCTATTAACCCCTGGTCCGTAGACCTCACACTTCGCCGCGCTATGACCATTTCTTTTACACTTGTTGCAAAATTTGGTGCAGAACCCCGAGTGATTCTTTTCACACCTTTGGCATAGCTGCTTCTGATTGTTGTTGTTGTTGCGGTTATTATTGTTGTTGGGATGATTGTTGTAGTTGCTGTTGTTGTTGTTGTTGTTGTTGGGTCGTTTGTTGTAGTTGCGATTGATGTTGCGATTGTTGGGATAATTGTTGCGATTATTGTTGTAATTGCTGTTGCTGTTGTATTGGTGATTCTTATCACCGTTTTCCTCCCACTTTCTTTTGACTTGCTTCACATTGGTCTCTTCAGCAGTCTGTTCTTTAATTCTTTCTTCAATCTGGTTCACTAGTTTGTGAGCCATTCTACATGCCTGTTGTATGGAGGCGGGCTCGTGTGAACTTATATCTTCTTGGATTCTTTCCGGTAATCCTTTCACAAACGCGTCGATCTTCTCTTCCTCATCTTCGAATGCTCCCGGACACAATAGGCACAATTCTGTGAATCGTCTTTCGTACGTGGTAATATCAAATCCTTGGGTTCGTAACCCTCTAAGTTCTGTCTTGAGCTTATTGACCTCGGTTCTGGGACGGTACTTCTCGTTCATCAAGTGCTTGAATGCTGACCACGGTAGTGCGTACGCATCGTCTTGTCCCACTTGCTCTAGATAGGTATTCCACCATGTTAACGCAGAACCTGTGAAGGTATGCGTAGCGTACTTCACTTTGTCCTCTTCAGTACACTTACTTATGGCAAACACCGATTCGACCTTCTCGGTCCACCGTTTTAATCCGATTGGTCCTTCGGTTCCATCAAATTCCAAAGGTTTGCAGGCAGTGAATTCTTTGTAGGTGCATCCTACACGATTTCCTGTACTGCTAGATCCAAGGTTATTGTTGGTATGTAGCGCAGCCTGTACTGCGGCTATGTTTGAAGCTAGAAAAGTACGGAATTCCTCTTCATTCATATTCACGGTGTGTCGAGTAGTCGGTGCCATTTCCTTCAAAATAGTTAAATGGAACAAGTTAATCATACAGAATATTAAGAGTAGTTAATAGTATTTCGTAGCATAATATGAACTCATTTATAAAAGCTTTTTCTTCATATTAGCGTTTTATAAGTTTAAATTCGGGTAGTACCTACCCGTTAAGTTCATACTTAGTAGCTAATATACAATTCAACTACTACAATTCTATATGAAAAACTGATTATAATAATATTTCGCGTTCAAACTTTTATACAATATTTTACAAACTTACAATACCGCTTATTTTACATAAAGCATGAAATATAGCACACAATAACTTTGATACAAGATAGTTGTGAAGATAATTCTAGCTAGTACACAAGTCGTTCAGCAAAGGCAATAAAGACACGTAATTCATACGTCCAGAAACAAGTCATGCATTCTGGTTTTACTAGGACTACTTCCCATCCTTGGTCTTGTGCAACATAACCGTTATGGCCGTTGATAAGACAGCGTGTTGTAGCGTCATCAAAGGGACGAGGGTTACGTAATGTCCAACAGTCCCGTAATAATCTAAAAACCTCATTTCTTACCCCAATTACCGACTCCGTCACTTGTGGAAACGTTTTGTTTAATAGTTGTAGCCCGATGTTCTTGTTCTCACTTTGGTGAGAAGCGAACATTACTAATCCGTAAGCATAACATGCTTCTTTATGTTGCATGTTAGCCGCTTTTTCTAAATCACGAAGTCCAATATTCGGATATATTGAGTCAAAATAATTTCTTAACCCGTTGCGTAAAATAGCATTTGGGTTCCCCGCAATATATGCGTCAAAGTAAACACATCGTAACTTATGGGTTTCCCAATGTGATATCCCCCATCTTTCAAACGAAAGTCTCTTATAAACCAAGACATTCTTGGAACGTTCTTCGAATGTCTTACAAACTGATCTCGCCTTAAATAGTTGTGCCGAGGAATTCTGGCCGACTCTAGACAAGATTTCATCAATCATGTCTCCGGGTAGGTCTCTTAAAATATTGGGTTGTCTATCCATTTTGTGTTTTTAAACTGTAAAATAGACAAGAGTTAGATTCATAAAAAAATACTTATTAATACAAGCAATTTTTACATATATCATAAAGCATACGAACACTATATTACATATATTACACCACACGAATACAACTATCTTATTCTGACTCGCTCGTTTCTTCTTCTTCGGTTTTGGTTCGTTTTGCCAAGTTTCTAGGGATATATGATGTTCCCCTAATACGAGCCGTCGTGATCCACATTGGTTTAGAAAAACCTGGTGGTTTAGAGGTTCCCGGGTCATTGTTACAAC
Organism: Rutidosis leptorrhynchoides; assembly: GCF_046630445.1. Lineage (NCBI taxonomy): Eukaryota > Viridiplantae > Streptophyta > Magnoliopsida > Asterales > Asteraceae > Rutidosis > Rutidosis leptorrhynchoides. The sequence continues at coordinate 597,063,613 of NC_092333.1, read as the reverse complement.
TTAAGGACTTCGGGGGTTGACGATACATATAAAGTTCATCGGGGTTGGAATTAGATTTCTCTATTTTTATGCCCTTTCCCTTATTATTTTCTTTTGCCTTTTTAAATTCAGTTGGGGTAATTTCTATAACATCATCGGATTTCTCGTCGGAATCCGATTCATCGGAGAATTGGTAATCCTCCCAATATTTTGCTTCCTTGGCGGAAACACCATTGACCATAATTAACCTTGGTCGCTTGGTTGAGGATTTTCTTTTACTTAACTGTTTTATTATTTCCCCCACCGGTTCTATTTCTTCATCCGGTTCCGATTCTTCTTCCGGTTCCGATTCTTCTTCCGGTTCCGACTCTTCTTCCGGTTCCTCTTCGGGAACTTGTGAATCAGTCCACAAATCATTCCAATTTACATTTGACTCTTCATTATTATTAGGTGAGTCAATGGGACTTGTTCTAGAGGTAGACATCTATCACATAATATCAAACGCGTTAAGAGGTTAATATATCACATAATATTCACATGTTAAAAATATATAGTTTCCAACAAAATTTGTTAAGCAATCATTTTTCAAGTAAACACGGTCGAAGTCCAGACTCACTAATGCATCCTAACAAACTCGATAAGACACACTAATGCAAAATTCTGGTTCTCTAAGACCAACGCTCGGATACCAACTGAAATGTCCCGTTCTTATTGATTAAAAACGTTCCATATTAATTGATTTCGTTGCGAGGTTTTGACCTCTATATGAGACGTTTTTCAAAGACTGCATTCATTTTTAAAACAAACCATAACCTTTATTTCATAAATAAAGGTTTAAAAAGCTTTACGTAGATTATCAAATAATGATAATCTAAAATATCCTGTTTACACACGACCATTACATAATGGTTTACAATACAAATATGTTACATCGAAATCAGTTTCTTGAATGCAGTTTTTACACAATATCATACAAACATGGACTCCAAATCTTGTCCTTATTTTAGTATGCAACAGCGGAAGCTCTTAATATTCACCTGAGAATAAACATGCTTTAAACGTCAACAAAAATGTTGGTGAGTTATAGGTTTAACCTATATATATCAAATCGTAACAATAGACCACAAGATTTCATATTTCAATACACATCCCATACATAGAGATAAAAATCATTCATATGGTGAACACCTGGTAACCGACATTAACAAGATGCATATATAAGAATATCCCCATCATTCCGGGACACCCTTCGGATATGATATAAATTTCGAAGTACTAAAGCATCCGGTACTTTGGATGGGGTTTGTTAAGCCCAATAGATCTATCTTTAGGATTCGCGTCAATTAGGGTGTCTGTTCCCAAATTCTTAGATTACCAGACTTAATAAAAAGGGACATATTCGATTTCGATAATTCAACCATAGAATGTAGTTTCACGTACTTGTGTCTATTTTGTAAATCATTTATAAAACCTGCATGTATTCTCATCCCAAAAATATTAGATTTTAAAAGTGGGACTATAACTCACTTTCACAGATTTTTACTTCGTCGGGAAGTAAGACTTGGCCACTGGTTGATTCACGAACCTATAACAATATATACATATATATCAAAGTATGTTCAAAATATATTTACAACACTTTTAATATATTTTGATGTTTTAAGTTTATTAAGTCAGCTGTCCTCGTTAGTAACCTACAACTAGTTGTCCACAGTTAGATGTACAGAAATAAATCGATAAATATTATCTTGAATCAATCCACGACCCAGTGTATACGTATCTCAGTATTGATCACAACTCAAACTATATATATTTTGGAATCAACCTCAACCCTGTATAGCTAACTCCAACATTCACATATAGAGTGTCTATGGTTGTTCCGAAATATATATAGATGTGTCGACATGATAGGTCGAAACATTGTATACGTGTCTATGGTATCTCAAGATTACATAATATACAATACAAGTTGATTAAGTTATGGTTGGAATAGATTTGTTACCAATTTTCACGTAGCTAAAATGAGAAAAATTATCCAATCTTGTTTTACCCATAACTTCTTCATTTTAAATCCGTTTTGAGTGAATCAAATTGCTATGGTTTCATATTGAACTCTATTTTATGAATATAAACAGAAAAGTATAGGTTTATAGTCGGAAAAATAAGTTACAAGTCGTTTTTGTAAAGGTAGTCATTTCAGTCGAAAGAACGACGTCTAGATGACCATTTTAGAAAACATACTTCCACTTTGAGTTTAATCATAATTTTTGGATATAGTTTCATGTTCATAATAAAAATCATTTTCTCAGAATAACAACTTTAAAATCAAAGTTTATCATAGTTTTTAATTAACTAACCCAAAACAGCCCGCGGTGTTACTACGACGGCGTAAATCCGGTTTTACGGTGTTTTTCGTGTTTCCAGGTTTTAAATCATTAAGTTAGCATATCATATAGATATAGAACATGTGTTTAGTTGATTTTAAAAGTCAAGTTAGAAGGATTAACTTTTGTTTGCGAACAAGTTTAGAATTAACTAAACTATGTTCTAGTGATTACAAGTTTAAACCTTCGAATAAGATAGCTTTATATGTATGAATCGAATGATGTTATGAACATCATTACTACCTTAAGTTCCTTGGATAAACCTACTGGAAAAGAGAAAAATGGATCTAGCTTCAATGGATCCTTGGATGGCTCGAAGTTCTTGAAGCAGAATCATGACACGAAAACAAGTTCAAGTAAGATCATCACTTGAAATAAGATTGTTATAGTTATAGAAATTGAACCAAAGTTTGAATATGATTATTACCTTGTATTAGAATGATAACCTACTGTAAGAAACAAAGATTTCTTGAGGTTGGATGATCACCTTACAAGATTGGAAGTGAGCTAGCAAACTTGAAAGTATTCTTGATTTTATGAAACTAGAACTTTTGAAATTTATGAAGAACACTTAGAACTTGAAGATAGAACTTGAGAGAGATCAATTAGATGAAGAAAATTGAAGAATGAAAGTGTTTGTAGGTGTTTTTGGTCGTTGGTGTATGGATTAGATATAAAGGATATGTAATTTTGTTTTCATGTAAATAAGTCATGAATGATTACTCATATTTTTGTAATTTTATGAGATATTTCATGCTAGTTGCCAAATGATGGTTCCCACATGTGTTAGGTGACTCACAAGGGCTGCTAAGAGCTGATCATTGGAGTGTATATACCAATAGTACATACATCTAAAAGCTGTGTATTGTACGAGTACGAATACGGGTGCATACGAGTAGAATTGTTGATGAAACTGAACGAGGATGTAATTGTAAGCATTTTTGTTAAGTAGAAGTATTTTGATAAGTGTCTTGAAGTCTTTCAAAAGTGTATGAATACATATTAAAACACTACATGTATATACATTTTAACTGAGTCGTTAAGTCATCGTTAGTCGTTACATGTAAATATTGTTTTGAAACCTTTAGGTTAACGATCTTGTTGAATGTTGTTAACCCATTGTTTATTATAACAAATGAGATATTAAATTGTTATATTATCATGATATTATGATATATAATATATCTCAGTATGATGTATATACAGTTAAATGTCGTTACAACGATAATCGTTACATATATGTCTCGTTTCGAAATCATTAAGTTAGTAGTCTTATTTTTACATATGTATTTCATTGTTAATACACTTAATAATATATTTACTTATCATTTAACATAATTAACCAAGTGTATCAATATCTTAATATGATTCATATGTACCTAGTAAGACGTTGTTATAACGATAATCGTTATATATATCGTTTTCGAGTTTCTTAAATTAATAGTCTCATTTTTATGTATATAACTCATTGTTAAAATACCTAATGAGATACATACTTATAATAAAAACATGTTAACTATATATATAACCATATATATGTCATCGTATAGTTTTTACAAGTTTTAACGTTCGTGAATCACCGGTCAACTTGGGTGGTCAATTGTCTATATGAAACATATTTCAATTAATCAAGTCTTAACAAGTTTGATTGCTTAACATGTTGGAAACATTTAATCATGTAAATATCAATCTCAATTAATATATATAAACATGGAAAAGTTCGGGTCACTACACCTTTAGGATTGAAAGTTTATGTGGGTGCTAAGGTATTGAAAAGTAGACGCAACCTGGCAGTACCCTATGAAGGCAATCATCCACAGGTAGAGAGAGGCTCAGACGAGGAAATGGAGGAGGTTAGGGATGTCTTACGAGATGCTATTCTTGACGTCCACGTTCGTATAGATGAGGAAGCAATGACGAGCACGGCCAGACATAGTATGTATGAGCAGTGGAACTCCGAGCGAGTATACGAGGATTATAGGTGACGCCAACACGATAGCTGGTTAGTTCATCAGCACCAAATCATGAGCCAGCTATCATATCAGGTACCAAATAATTATGTGCCTACTAGACCTGCTTATTTTCGGCCACACAGCCCCGATATCCGACCACCCTTTAACCGGTATGACTATAATCAAGCCTATCAGGACACCTATAACTAACAATGGAACCCACCTGATGAGATGAACTGGAACCCCTATCCAGACTGATTTGGTTCCATTTGGTTATTTTTATGATTTTTATGTTTTTATCTTTTTAATTATTCATGTTTAAACTTATGTTATTGGATATATTTGTGTAATTTTTATTATTATTGTGTACTAATATTTTACATTTAGGATTTGAAAGTGGGATTTTAAGTCCCATTTCAAATTGCCATGCATGTTTATATTTGTATGTATGTATATTGTCAATTGTACAAAACAGGGTAAAACATCGCATTTTCAAAGACTAGCATTAAGTTCAGCAAAAGCTAGTAATTTTGACGACAAGATGAAAAATAAATGTGATGTAACAACAAGACGGAATGAACAAATGATATGCACCATTTATCATTCAGTAAACAAACGCCAATATGTTTAAAAACTTTGGTAAAATTTAATCATTTTTCTGCGCTAATCACCCTCAATAATTTAAATTGTTACTGATTTCTTGCAAATGAGGGCATTGCAAGATCTTAAGTGTGGGAAGGGGTTAAATTCTTTCGGAATTTTAAAATTTTTACTTTATACACTTGGTTACCATTAAAAATACTAGTAACGCAGTAGTTGTATTAGAATCTGGTGCTCTCTGATAATAAAGAACTGCCCTAGTCTTATATACTGACTACCCAATTCTAGTAAATTTTTCAAAATTTTCAATTAAATGAGCTCAAAATCATGTTTATACATATTTATGAACGATAAAACTAGGTGTTAACACCGAAATTATTGTTACCTCGGAAAGGACATAAATTGAGAAACAAACTAAAATGTTAGAATTCATTTAAAATGGAATAGAGGACAATAAAAAGGAAAATAAAAGCCAAGTGTGGGAAAATTACCAAGTTATTTTAAACATATGTTACATATTTCTATAACAAATAATTAAAGATACTTTTGCTTTGGACTAAACTAAACAGTTTTACCCGATTTACTGTAAGAAAGATGGATCTACACGATGAATCAATTCCATCATTAAAAGGAAGTAAAGTCTTCCGAAAAAGAAACGCGCTTCTTGATTTAGGTCATGAAGTTGTCGTCCAGACCAGCTGTAGGTTGACGAAAAATCTAGAAAAGTCATCTCTAAAATCAGCAGGAAATCCACGGACCTCAGCATAAAACAGGGTCGCCAAGTGGTCAGACTTATCCTAACCATGAGAGGATCTGTCTTGTAAAATGGGGAGGACACCGTGCAAATTAGCTTGATAAGACTAATGAATCAGATCCCCGGAAAGGATAATCTCCTTAAAAGATCAAAAATCAGCTTTTAAGACTGATATTACTCAATCCTTGAGATTGACCTTAAAGATTGAGAATTACAAACTCATGGAATTCGATGATATCTAAACTCGAGCTTGAACGAGAAAATATTTTGATCAAAATTACAAACCGATTTGTTTTCTGAAAACCCATTTTCAATGCGTTCATTACCTTTGAACGTAAAATCCTAGGAATTCACCTGGAATTCATTAGGTCACCTGAACCAAATCGGGTGTCAACCGTAAAAACGGTGGTTGCATAGCATGGTCAAAGACAGGACCTTGTGCCAGACCAGAAAATTATAAGGGTGAGCTTTACTATTGCTCCTCCAAAGGATAGTAATTGCGTCCGACACGTTATAGACCATAATTAAAAGTATGTCAGGGGACATTGCCTTAACAGTTGCTTGTTCAACGCTTTCCTTTACAACCGGACGGTAGTTTATCGAAAGGTAATATACGGAGCAAGTATACTGGACGTGTTGCTTTCCCAATACAAGGTTAGTAAGTGGGTGACACAAAACCATAAGTTTTGTGAAATGTCACGTTCTTATTGATTAAAAATGTTCCATATTAATTGATTTCGTTGCGAGGTTTTGACCTCTATATGAGACGTTTTTCAAAGACTGCATTCATTTTTAAAACAAACCATAGCCTTTATTTCATAAATAAAGGTTTAAAAAGCTTTACATAGATTATCAAATATTGATAATCTAAAATATCCTGTTTACACACGACCATTACATAATGGTTTACAATACAAATATGTTACATCGAAATCAGTTTCTTGAATGCAGTTTTTACACAATATCATACAAACATGGACTCCAAATCTTGTCCTTATTTTAGTATGCAACAGCGGAAGCTCTTAATATTCACCTGAGAATAAACATGCTTTAAACGTCAACAAAAATGTTGGTGAGTTATAGGTTTAACCTATATATATCAAATCGTAACAATAGACCACAAGATTTCATATTTCAATACACATCCCATACATAGAGATAAAAATCATTCATATGGTGAACACCTGGTAACCGACATTAACAAGATGCATATAAAAGAATATCGCCATCATTCCGGGACACCCTTCGGATATGATATAAACTTCGAAGTACTAAAGCATCCGGTACTTTGGATGGGGTTTGTTAGGCCCAATAGATCTATCTTTAGGATTCGCGTCAATTAGGGTGTCTGTTCCCTAATTCTTAGATTACCAGACTTAATAAAAAGGGGCATATTCGATTTCGATAATTCAACCATAGAATGTAGTTTCACGTACTTGTGTCTATTTTGTAAATCATTTATAAACCTGCATGTATTCTCATCCCAAAAATATTAGATTTTAAAAGTGAGACTATAACTCACTTTCACAGATTTTTACTTCGTCGAGAAGTAAGACTTGGCCACTGGTTGATTCACGAACCTATAACAATATATACATATATATCAAAGTATGTTCAAAATATATTTACAACACTTTTAATATATTTTGATGTTTTAAGTTTATTAAGTCAGCTGTCCTCGTTAGTAACCTACAACTAGTTGTCCACAGTTAGATGTACAGAAATAAATCGATAAATATTATCTTGAATCAATCCACGACCCAGTGTATACGTATCTCAGTATTGATCACAACTCAAACTATATATATTTTGGAATCAACCTCAACCCTGTATAGCTAACTCCAACATTCACATATAGAGTGTCTATGGTTGTTCCGAAATATATATAGATGTGTCGACATGATAGGTCGAAACATTGTATATGTGTCTATGGTATCTCAAGATTACATAATATACAATACAAGCTGATTAAGTTATGGTTGGAATAGATTTGTTACCAATTTTCACGTAGCTAAAATGAGAAAAATTATCCAATCTTGTTTTACCCATAACTTCTTCATTTTAAATCCGTTTTGAGTGAATCAAATTGCTATGGTTTCATATTGAACTCTATTTTATGAATCTAAACAGAAAAAGTATAGGTTTATAGTCAGAAAAATAAGTTACAAGTCTTTTTGTAAAGGTAGTCATTTCAGTCGAAAGAACGACGTCTAGATGACCATTTTAGAAAACAGACTTCCACTTTGAGTTTAACCATAATTTTTGGATATAGTTTCATGTTCATAATAAAAATCATTTTCCCAGAATAACAACTTTTAAATCAAAGTTTATCATAGTTTTTAATTAACTAACCCAAAACAGCCCGCGGTGTTACTACGACGGTGTAAATCCGGTTTTACGGTGTTTTTCGTGTTTCCAGGTTTTAAATCATTAAGTTAGCATATCATATAGATATAGGACATGTGTTTAGTTGATTTTAAAAGTCAAGTTAGAAGGATTAACTTTTGTTTGCGAACAAGTTTAGAATTAACTAAACTATGTTCTAGTGATTACAAGTTTAAACCTTCGAATAAGATAGCTTTATATGTATGAATCGAATGATGTTATGAACATCATTACTACCTTAATTTCCTTGGATAAACCTACTAGAAAAGGGAAAAATGGATCTAGCTTCAACGGATCCTTGGATGGCTCGAAGTACTTGAAGCAGAATCATGACACGAAAACAAGTTCAAGTAAGATCATCACTTAAAATAAGATTGTTATAGTTATAGAAATTGAACCAAAGTTTGAATATGATTATTACCTTATATTAGAATGATAACCTACTATAAGAAACAATGGTTTCTTGAGGTTGGATGATCACCTTACAAGATTGAAAGTGAGCTAGCAAACTTGAAAGTATTCTTGATTTTATGAAACTAGAACTTTTAGAATTTATGAAGAACACTTAGAACTTGAAGATAGAACTTGAGAGAGATCAATTAGATGAAGAAAATTGAAGAATGAAAGTGTTTGTAGGTGTTTTTGGTCATTGGTGTATTAATTAGATATAAAGGATATGTAATTTTGTTTTCATGTAAATAAGTCATGAATGATTACTCATATTTTTGTAATTTTATGAGATATTTCATGCTAGTTTCCAAATGATGGTTCCCACATGTGTTAGGTGACTCACATGGGCTCTAAGAGCTGATCATTGGAGTGTATATACCAATAGTACATACATCTAAAAGCTGTGTATTGTACGAGTACGAATACGGGTGCATACGAGTAGAATTGTTGATGAAACTGAACGAGGATGTAATTGTAAGCATTTTTGTTAAGTAGAAGTATTTTGATAAGTGTCTTGAAGTCTTTAAAAAGTGTATGAATACATATTAAAACACTACATGTATATACATTTTAACTGAGTCGTTAAGTCATCGTTAGTTGTTACATGTAAGTGTTGTTTTGAAACCTTTAGGTTAACGATCTTGTTAAATGTTGTTAACCCAATGTTTATAATATCAAATGAGATTTTAAATTATTATATTATCATGATATTATGATATATTAATATATCTTAATATGATATATACATTTAAATGTCGTTACAACGATAATCGTTACATATATGTCTCGTTTCGAAATCCTTAAGTTAGTAGTCTTGTTTTTACTTATGTAGTTCATTGTTAATACACTTAATGATATATTTAATTATTATATTATAATGTTATATATAATATAACAATGTATTAATATGCTTCATATATATTTAGTAAGACGCGGTTATAACGATAATCGTTATATGTATCGTTTCGAGTTTCATACGTCAATAGTCTCCTTTTTAAGTATATAACTTATTGTTACTATTTTTAATGAGATACTTGATGATCATTATATCATTTTAAACATATATATTTATTCTTTTATGTATCATCATGTCATATACAACTTATAGCGTTCGTGAATCATTGGTCAAACTGGGTAATCAGACGTTTACAAAATTTCCGTTTCAATTAACCAAGTCTTAACAAGTTTGATTTCTTAACATGTTGGAAACACTTAATCATGTAAATAACAATTTCATTTAATATATATATAAACATGGAAAAGTTTGGGTCACTACAGTACCTACCCGTTAAATAAATTTCGTCCCGAAATTTTAAGCAGTTGGAGGTGTTGACGTATCTTCTGGAAATAAATGCGGGTATTTCTTCTTCATCTAATATTCACACTCCCAGGTGAACTCGGGTCCTCTACGAGCATTCCATCAAACCTTAACAATTAGTATCTTGTTTTGTTTAAGTCTCTTAACCTCACGATCCATTATTTCGACGGGTTCTTCGATAAATTGAAATTTTTCGTTGATTTGGATTTCATCTAACGGAATAGTGAGATCTTCTTTAGCAAAACATTTCTTCAAATTCGAGACGTAGAAAGTGTTATGTACAGCCGCGAGTTGTTGAGGTAGCTCCAGTTGGTAAGCTACTGGTCCGACACGATCTATAATCTTGAATGGTCCAATGTACCATGGATTTAGTTTCCCCCGTTTACTAAATCGAACAAAGCCTTTCCAAGGTGAAACCTTAAGCATGACCATTTCTCCAATTTCAAACTCTATATCTTTTCTTTTACTGTCCGCGTGGCTCTTTTGTCGACTCTGGGCGGTTTTCAATCTTTGTTGAATTTGGATGATTTTCTCGGTAGTTTCATGTATTATCTCCGGACCCGTAATCTGTCTATCCCCCACTTCACTCCAATAAATAGGATACCTGCACTTTCTACCATAAAGGGCTTCAAACGGAGCCATCTCAATGCTTGAATGGTAGCTATTGTTGTAGGAAAATTCTGCTAACGGTAGATGTCGATCCCAACTATTTCCGAAATCAATAACACATGCTCGTAGCATGTCTTCAAGCGTTTGTATCGTTCTTTCACTCTGCCCATCAGTTTGTGGATGATAGGCAGTACTCATATCTAGACGATTTCCTAATGCTTGCTGTAATGTCTGCCAGAATCTTGAAATAAATCTACCATCCCTATCAGAGATAATAGAGATTGGTATTCCATGTCTGGAGACGACTTCCTTCAAATACAGTCGTGCTAACTTCTCCATCTTGTCATCTTCTCTTATTGGCAGGAAGTGTGATGACTTGGTGAGACGATCAGTTATTACCCAAATAGTATCATAACCACTTGCAGTCCTTGGAAATTTAGTAATGAAATCCATGGTAATGATTTCCCATTTCCATTCTGGGATTTCAGGTTGTTGTAGTAGACCTGATGGTTTCTGATGTTCAGCTTTAACCTTAGAACACGTCAAACATTCTCCTACATATTTAGCAATATCGGCTTTCATACCTGGCAACCAAAAATGTTTCTTAAGATCCTTGTACATCTTCCCCGTTCCAGGATGTATTGAGTATCTGGTTTTATGAGCTTCTCTAAGTACCATTTCTCTCATATCTCCAAATTTTGGTACCCAAATTCTTTCAGCCCTATACCGGGTTCCATCTTCCCGAATATTAAGATGCTTCTCCGATCCTTTGGGTATTTCATCCTTTAAATTTCCCTCTTTTAAAACTCCTTGTTGCGCCTCCTTTATTTGAGTAATAAGGTTAGTGTGAATCATTATATTCATAGATTTTACTCGAATGGGTTCTCTGTCCTTTCTGCTCAAGGCGTCGGCTACCACATTTGCCTTCCCCGGGTGGTAATGAATCTCAAAGTAGTAATCATTCAATAATTCAATCCACCTACGCTGCCTCATATTCAGTTGTTTCTGATTAAATATGTGTTGAAGACTTTTGTGGTCGGTATATATAATACTTTTGACCCCATATAAGTAGTGCCTCCAAGTCTTTAATGCAAAAACAACCGCGCCTAATTCCAAATCATGCGTCGTATAATTTTGCTCGTGAATCTTCAATTGTCTAGACGCATAAGCAATCACCTTCGTCCGTTGCATTAATACACAACCGAGACCTTGCTTTGATGCGTCACAATAAATCACAAAATCATCATTCCCTTCAGGCAATGACAATATAGGTGCCGTAGTTAGCTTTTTCATCAATAATTGAAACGCCTTCTCTTGTTAATCCTTCTATTCAAATTTCTTCCCTTTATGCGTTAATGCAGTTAAGGGTTTTGCTATTTTGGAGAAATCTTGGATGAATCGTCTGTAGTAACCAGCCAATCCTAAAAATTGACGTATATGCTTCGGAGTTTTTGGGGTTTCCCACTTTTCAACGGTTTCGATCTTTGCCGGGTCCACCTGGATACCTTCTTTGTTCACTATGTGACCGAGGAATTGAACTTCTTCCAACCAAAATGCACACTTTGAAAACTTAGCGTACAGTTTTTCTTTCCTCAATACTTCTAGCACTTTTCTCAAATGTTCTTCGTGCTCTTGATCATTCTTTGAGTAAATAAGTATGTCATCGATGAAAACAATGACAAACTTGTCAAGATATGGCCCACACACTCGGTTCATAAGGTCCATGAACACAGCTGGTGCGTTAGTCAATCCAAACGGCATAACCATAAACTCGTAATGACCATAACGCGTCCTAAAAGCAGTTTTTGGAATATCATCCTCCTTTACTCGCATTTGATTATATCCAGAACGTAAATCGATCTTCGAATAAACTGACGAGCCTTGTAGTTGATCAAATAAGTCATCAATTCTCGGCAGTGGATAACGGTTTTTGATGGTAAGTTTGTTCAACTCTCTGTAGTCAATACACAACCTAAACGTACCATCCTTCTTCTTGACAAACAAAATAGGAGCTCCCCATGGTGATGTGCTTGGTCGAATGAAACCACGTTCTAATAGCTCTTGCAGTTGGCTTTGCAGTTCTTTTATCTCGCTGGGTGCAAGTCTAAAAGGAGCACGAGCTATTGGTGCAGCTCCTGGTACAAGATCTATTTGAAATTCAACAGATCGATATGGAGGTAGTCCCGGTAATTCTTTCGGAAATACATCGGGAAATTCTTTTGCGACGGGAACATCATTGATGCTCTTTTCTTCAGTTTGTAATTTCTCGACGTGTGCTAGAACAGCATAGTAACTTTTTCTTATTAGTTTTTGTGCCTTCAAATTACTAATAAGATGTAGCTTCATGTTGCCCTTTTCTCCGTACACCATTAAGGGTTCTCCTTCTTCTTGTACAATGCGAATTGCATTTTTATAACATACGATCTCTGCTTTCACCTTCTTCAGCCAGTCCATGCCAACTATTACATCAAAACTCCCTAACTCTACTGGTATCAAATCAATCTTAAATATTTCGCTACCCAGTTTAATTTCTCGATTCCGGCATATATTATCTGCTGAAATTAATTTACCGTTTGCTAATTCGAGTAAAAATTTACTATCCAACGGCGTCAATGGACAACTTAATTTAGCACAAAAATCTCTACTCATATAGCTTCTATCCGCACCCGAATCAAATAAAACGTAAGCAGATTTATTGTCAATAAGAAACGTACCCGTAACAAGCTTCGGGTCTTTCTGTGCCTCTGCCGCATTAATATTGAAAACTCTTTCGCGGCCTTGTCCATTCGTGTTCTCCTGGTTCGGGCAATTTCTAATAATGTGGCCCGATTTTCCACATTTATAACAAACTACATTGGCATAACTTTCTCCGACAGTACTTGCTCTGCCATTACTCGTTCCGACACCATTTGTTCCTTTCGTTCTGTTAACTCCTGGTCCGTAAACCTCACACTTCGCCGCGCTATGACCATTTCTTTTACACTTGTTGCAAAATTTGGTGCAGAACCCCGAGTGATACTTTTCACACCTTTGGCATAGCTGCTTCTGATTGTTGTTGTTGCGGTTGTTATTGTTGTTGGGATGATTGTTGTAGTTGTTGTTGTTATTGTTGTTGTTGTTGTTGTTGTTGTTGGGCCATTTGTTGTAGTTGCGATTGATGTTGCGATTGTTGGGATAATTGTTGCGATTATTATTGTAATTGCTGTTGTTGTTGTATTGGTGATTCTTATCACCGTTTTCCTCCCACTTTCTTTTGACTTGCTTCACATTGGCCTCTTCAGCCGTCTGTTCTTTAATTCTTTCCTCAATCTGGTTTACTAGTTTGTGAGCCATTCTACATGCCTGTTGTATGGAGGCGGGCTCGTGTGAATTATATCTTCTTGGATTCTTTCCGGTAATCCTTTCACAAACGCGTCGATCTTCTCTTCCTCATCTTCGAACGCTCCCGGACACAATAGGCACAATTCTGTGAATCGTCTTTCGTACGTGGTAACATCAAATCCTTGGGTTCGTAACCCTCTAACTTCTGTCTTGAGCTTATTGACCTCGGTTCTCGGACGGTACTTCTCGTTCATCATTGCTTGAATGCTGACCACGGTAGTGCGTACGCATCATCTTGTCCCACTTGCTCTAGATAGGTATTCCACCATGTTAACACAGAACCTGTGAAGGTATGTGTAGCGTACTTCACTTTGTCCTCTTCAGTACACTTACTTATGGCAAACACCGATTCGACCTTCTTGGTCCACCATTTCAAACCGATCGGTCCTTCGGTTCCATCAAATTCCAAAGGTTTGCAGGCAGTGAATTCTTTGTAGGTGCATCCTACACGATTTCCTGTACTGCTAGATCCAAGGTTATTGTTGGTATGTAGCGCAGCCTGTACTGCGGCTATGTTTGAAGCTAGAAAAGTACGGAATTCCTCTTCATTCATATTCACGGTGTGTCGAGTAGTCGGTGCCATTTCCTTCAAAATAGTCAAATGGTACAAGTTAATCATACAGAATATTAAGAGTAGTTAATAGTATTTCGTAGCATAATATGAACTCATTTATAAAAGCTTTTTCTTCATATTAGCGTTTTATAAGTTTAAATTCGGATAGTACCTACCCGTTAAGTTCATACTTAGTAGCTAATATACAATTCAACTACTACAATTCTATATGAAAAACTGATTATAATAATATTTCGCGTTCAAACTTTTATACAATATTTTACAAACTTACAATACCGCTTATTTTACATAAAGCATGAAATATAGCACACAATAACTTTGATACAAGATAGTTGTGAAGATAATTTTAGCTAGTACACAAGTCGTTCAGCAAAGGCAATAAAGACACGTAATTCATACGTCCAGAAACAAGTCATGCATTCTGGTTTTACAAGGACTACTTCCCATCCTTGGTCTTGTGGAACATAACCATTATGGCCGTTGATAAGACAACGTGTTGTAACGTCGTCAAAGGGACGAGGGTTACGTAATGACCAACAGTTTCGTAATAACCTAAAAACCTCATTTCTTACCCCAATTACCGACTCCGTCACTTGTGGGAACGTTTTGTTTAATAGTTGTAGCCCGATGTTCTTTTTCTCACTTTGGTGAGAAGCGAACATTACTAACCCGTAAGCATAGCATGCTTCTTTATGTTGCATGTTAGCCGCTTTTTCTAAATCATGAAGTCCTATATTCGGATACATTGAGTCAAAATAATTTCTTAACCCGTTGCGTAAAATAGCATTTGGGTTCCCCGCAATATATGCATCAAAGTAAACACATCGTAACTTATGGGTTTCCCAATGTGATATCCCCCATCTTTCAAATGAAAGTCTCTTATAAACCAAGACATTCTTGGAACGTTCTTCGAATGTCTTACAAACTGATTTCGCCGTAAATAGTTGTGCCGAAGAATTCTGACCGACTCTAGACAAGATTTCATGAATCATGTCTCCTGGTAGGTCTCTTAAAATATTGGGTTGTCTATCCATTTTGTGTTTTTATACTGTAAAATAGACAAGAGTTAGATTCATAAAAAAAAATACTTATTAATACAAGCAATTTTTACATATATCATAAAGCATAAGCACACTATATTACATATATTACACCACACGAATACAACTATCTTATTCCGACTCGCTCGTTTCTTCTTCTTCGGTTTTGGTTCGTTTTGCCAAGTTTCTAGGGATATATGATGTTCCCCTAATACGAGCTGTCATTTTCCACAACGGTTTAGAAAAACCTGGTGGTTTAGAGGTTCCCGGGTCATTGTTACAACTTAAGGGCTTCGGGGGTTGACGATACATATAAAGTTCATCGGGGTTGGAATTAGATTTCTCTATTTTTATGCCCTTTCCCTTATTATTTTCTTTTGCCTTAATAAATTCAGTTGGGGTAATTTCTATAACATCATCGGAATTCTCGTCGGAATCCGATTCATCGGAGAATTGGTAATCCTCCCAATATTTTGCTTCCTTGCCGAAAACACCATTAACCATAATTAACCTTGGTCGGTTGGTTGAGGATTTTCTTTTACTTAACCGTTTTATTATTTCCCCCACCGGTTCTATTTCCTCCTCCGGTTCCTCCTCTTCCGGTTCTGATTCTTCTTCCGGTTCTGATTCTTCTTCCGGTTCTTCTTCGGGAACTTGTGAATCAGTCCAATATATATTCGACTCTTCGTTATTATTAGGTGAGTCAATGGGATTTGTGCTAGAGGTAGACATCTATCACACAATATCAAACATGTTAAGAGATTAATATATCACATAATATATACATGTTAATAATATATAGTTTCCAACAAAAATGTTAAGCAATCATTTTTAAAGAAAACACGGTCGAAGTCCAGACTCACTAATGCATCCTAACAAACTCGATAAGACACACTAATGCAAATTTCTGGTTCTCTAAGACCAATGCTCGGATACCAACTGAAATGTCCCGTTCTTATTGATTAAAAACGTTCCATATTAATTGATTTCGTTGCGAGGTTTTGACCTCTATATGAGACGTTTTTCAAAGACTGCATTCATTTTTAAAACAAACCATAACCTTTATTTCCTAAATAAAGGTTTAAAAAGCTTTACGTAGATTATCAAATAATGATAATCTAAAATATCCTGTTTACACACGACCATTACATAATGGTTTACAATACAAATATGTTACATCGAAATCAGTTTCTTGAATGCAGTTTTTACATAATATCATACAAACATGGACTCCAAATCTTGTCCTTATTTTAGTATGCAATAGCGGAAGCTCTTAATATTCACCTTAGAATAAACATGCTTTAAACGTCAACAAAAATGTTGGTGAGTTATAGGTTTAACCTATATATATCAAATCGTAACAATAGACCACAAGATTTCATATTTCAATACACATCCCATACATAGAGATAAAAATCATTCATATGGTGAACACCTGGTAACCGACATTAACAAGATGCATATATAAGAATATCCCCATCATTCCGGGACACCCTTCGGATATGATATAAATTTCGAAGTACTAAAGCATCCGGTACTTTGGATGGGGTTTGTTAGGCCCAATAGATCTATCTTTAGGATTCGCGTCAATTAGGGTGTCTGTTCCCTAATTCTTAGATTACCAGACTTAATAAAAAGGGGCATATTCGATTTCGATAATTCAACCATAGAATGTAGTTTCACGTACTTGTGTCTATTTTGTAAATCATTTATAAAACCTGCATGTATTCTCATCCCAAAAATATTAGATTTTAAAAGTGGGACTATAACTCACTTTCATAGATTTTTACTTCGTCGAGAAGTAAGACTTGGCCACTGTTGATTCACGAACCTATAACAATATATACATGTATATTAAAGTATGTTCAAAATATATTTACAACACTTTTAATATATTTTGATGTTTTAAGTTTATTAAGTCAGCTGTCCTCGTTAGTAACCTACAACTAGTTGTCCACAGTTAGATGTACAGAAATAAATCGATAAATATTATCTTGAATCAATCCACGACCCAGTGTATACGTATCTCAGTATTGATCACAACTCAAACTATATATATTTTGGAATCAACCTCAACCCTGTATAGCTAACTCCAACATTCACATATAGAGTGTCTATGGTTGTTCCGAAATATATATAGATGTGTCGACATGATAGGTCAAAACATTGTATACGTGTCTATGGTATCTCAAGATTACATAATATACAATACAAGTTGATTAAGTTATGGTTGGAATAGATTTGTTACCAATTTTCACGTAGCTAAAATGAGAAAAATTATCCAATCTTGTTTTACCCATAACTTCTTCATTTTAAATCCGTTTTGAGTGAATCAAATTGCTATGGTTTCATATTGAACTCTATTTTATGAATCTAAACAGAAAAAGTATAGGTTTATAGTCAGAAAAATAAGTTACAAGTCGTTTTTGTAAAGGTAGTCATTTCAGTCGAAAGAACGACGTCTAGATGACCATTTTAGAAAACATACTTCCACTTTGAGTTTAACCATAAGTTTTGGATATAGTTTCATGTTCATAATAAAAATCATTTTCCCAGAATAACAACTTTTAAATCAAAGTTTATCATAGTTTTTAATTAACTAACCCAAAACAGCCCGCGGTGTTACTACGACGGTGTAAATCCGGTTTTACAGTGTTTTTCGTGTTTCCAGGTTTTAAATCATTAAGTTAGCATATCATATAGATATAGAACATGTGTTTAGTTGATTTTAAAAGTCAAGTTAGAAGGATTAACTTTTGTTTGCGAACAAGTTTAGAATTAACTAAACTATGTTCTAGTGATTACAAGTTTAAACCTTCGAATAAAATAGCTTTATATGTATGAATCGAATGATGTTATGAACATCATTACTACCTTAAGTTCCTTGGATAAACCTACTAGAAAAGAGAAAAATGGATCTAGCTTCAACGGATCCTTGGATGGCTCGAAGTTCTTGAAGCAGAATCATGACACGAAAACAAGTTCAAGTAAGATCATCACTTGAAATAAGATTGTTATAGTTATAGAAATTTAACCAAAGTTTGAATATGATTATTACCTTGTATTAGAATGATAACCTACTGTAAGAAACAAAGATTTCTTGAGGTTGGATGATCACCTTACAAGATTGGAAGTGAGCTAGCAAACTTGAAAGTATTCTTGATTTTATGAAACTAGAACTTTTGGAATTTATGAAGAACACTTAGAACTTGAAGATAGAACTTGAGAGAGATCAATTAAATGAAGAAAATTGAAGAATGAAAGTGTTTTTAGGTGTTTTTGGTCGTTGGTGTATGGATTAGATATAAAGGATATGTAGTTTTGTTTTCATGTAAATAAGTCATGAATGATTACTCATATTTTTGTAATTTTATGAGATATTTCATGCTAGTTGCCAAATGATGGTTCCCACATGTGTTAGGTGACTCACATGGGCTGCTAAGAGCTGATCATTGGAGTGTATATACCAATAGTACATACATCTAAAAGCTGTGTATTGTACGAGTACGAATACGGGTGCATACGAGTAGAATTGTTGATGAAACTGAACGAGGATGTAATTGTAAGCATTTTTGTTAAGTAGAAGTATTTTGATAAGTTTCTTGAAGTCTTTAAAAAGTGTATGAATACATATTATTATTAAAACACTACATGTATATACATTTTAACTGAGTAGTTAAGTCATCGTTAGTCGTTACATGTAAGTGTTGTTTTGAAACCTTTAGGTTAACGATCTTGTTAAATGTTGTTAACCCAATGTTTATAATATCAAATTAGATTTTAAATTATTATATTATCATGATATTATGATATATTAATATATCTTAATATGATATATACATTTAAATGTCGTTACAACGATAATAGTTACATATATGTCTCGTTTCGAAATCCTTAAGTTAGTAGTCTTGTTTTTACTTATGTAGTTCATTGTTAATACACTTAATGATATATTTAATTATCATATTATAATGTTATATATAATATAACAATTTATTAATATGCTTCATAAATATTTAGTAAGACGTGGTTATAACGATAATCGTTATATGTATCGTTTCGAGTTTCATACGTCAATAGTCTCCTTTTTAAGTATATAACTTGTTGTTACTATTTTTAATGAGATACTTGATGATCATTATATCATTTTAAACATATATATTTATTCATTTATGTATCATCATGTCATATACAACTGATAGCGTTCGTGAATCATTGGTCAAACTGGGTAATTAGACGTTTACAAAATTTCCGTTTCAATTAACCAAGTCTTAACAAGTTTGATTGCTTAACATGTTGGAAACACTTAATCATGTAAATAACAATTTCATTTAATATATATATAAACATGGAAAAGTTCGGGTCACTGCAGTACCTGCCCGTTAAATAAATTTCGTCCCGAAATTTTAAGCAGTTGGAGGTGTTGACGTATCTTCTGGAAATAAATGCGGGTATTTCTTCTTCATCTGATCTTCACGCTCCCAGGTGAACTCGGGTCCTCTACGAGCATTCCATCGAACCTTAACAATCGGTATCTTGTTTTGTTTAAGTCTCTTAACCTCACGATCCATTATTTCGACGGGTTCTTCGATAAATTGAAGTTTTTCGTTGATTTGGATTTCATCTAACGGAATAGTGAGATCTTCTTTAGCAAAACATTTCTTCAAATTCGAGACGTGGAAAGTGTTATGTACAGCCGCGAGTTGTTGAGGTAGCTCCAGTTGGTAAGCTACTGGTCCGACACGATCTATAATCTTGAATGGTCCAATGTACCTTGGATTTAGTTTCCCCCGTTTACCAAATCGAACAACGCCTTTCCAAGGTGAAACCTTAAGCATGACCATTTCTCCAATTTCAAACTCTATATCTTTTCTTTTACTGTCCGCGTAGCTCTTTTGTCGACTCTGGGCGGTTTTCAATCTTTGTTGAATTTGGATGATTTTCTCGGTAGTTTCTTGTATTATCTCCGGACCCGTAATCTGTCTATCCCCACTTCACTCCAACAAATCAGAGACCTGCACTTTCTACCATAAAGTTCTTTAAACGGAGCCATCTCAATGCTTGAATGGTAGCTATTGTTGTAGGAAAATTCTGCTAACGGTAGATGTCGATCCCAACTGTTTCCGAAATCAATAACACATGCTCGTAGCATGTCTTCAAGCGTTTGTATCGTTCTTTCACTCTGCCCATCAGTTTGTGGATGATAGGCAGTACTCATATCTAGACGATTTCCTAATGCTTGCTGTAATGTCTGCCAGAATCTTGAAATAAATCTACCATCCCTATCAGAGATAATAGAGATTGGTATTCCATGTCTGGAGACGACTTCCTTCAAATACAGTCGTGCTAACTTCTCCATCTTGTCATCTTCTCTTATTGGCAGGAAGTGTGATGACTTGGTGAGACGATCAGTTATTACCCAAATAGTATCATAACCACTTGCAGTCCTTGGAAATTTAGTAATAAAATCCATGGTAATGATTTCCCATTTCCATTCTGGGATTTCAGGTTGTTGTAGTAGACCTGATGGTTTCTGATGTTCAGCTTTAACCTTAGAACACGTCAAACATTCTCCTACATATTTAGCAATATCGGCTTTCATACCTGGCCACCAAAAATGTTTCTTAAGATCCTTGTACATCTTCCCTGTTCCAGGATGTATTGAGTATCTGGTTTTATGAGCTTCTCTAAGTACCATTTCTCTCATATCTCCAAATTTTGGTACCCAAATTCTTTCAGCCCTATACCGGGTTCCGTCTTCCCGAATATTAAGATGCTTCTCCGATCCTTTGGGTATTTCATCCTTTAAATTTCCCTCTTTTAAAACTCCTTGTTGCGCCTCCTTTATTTGAGTAATAAGGTTAGTGTGAATCATTATATTCATAGATTTTACTCGAATGGGTTCTCTGTCCTTTCTGCTCAAGGCGTCGGCTACCACATTTGCCTTCCCCGGGTGGTAACGAATCTCAAAGTCGTAATCATTCAATAATTCAATCCACCTACGCTGCCTCATATTCAGTTGTTTCTGATTAAATATGTGTTGAAGACTTTTGTGGTCGGTATATATAATACTTTTGACCCCATATAAGTAGTGCCTCCAAGTCTTTAATGCAAAAACAACCGCGCCTAATTCCAAATCATGCGTCGTATAATTTTGCTCGTGAATCTTCAATTGTCTAGACGCATAAGCAATCACCTTCGTCCGTTGCATTAATACACAACCGAGACCTTTCTTTGATGCATCACAATAAATCACAAAATCATCATTCCCTTCAGGCAATGACAATATAGGTGTCGTAGTTAGCTTTTTCTTCAATAATTGAAACACCTTCTCTTGTTCATCCTTCCATTCAAATTTCGTCCCTTTTATGCGTAAATGCAGTCAAGGGTTTTGCTATTTTGGAGAAATCTTGGATGAATCGTCTGTAGTAACCAGCCAATCCTAAAAATTGACGTATATGCTTCGGAGTTTTTGGGGTTTCCCACTTTTCAACGGTTTTGATCTTTGCCGGGTCCACCTGGATACCTTCTTTGTTCACTATGTGACCGAGGAATTGAACTTCTTCCAACCAAAATGCACACTTTGAAAACTTAGCGTACAGTTTTTCTTTCCTCAATACTTCTAGCACTTTTCTAAAATGTTCTTCGTGCTCTTGATCATTCTTTGAGTAAATAAGTATGTCATCGATGAAAACAATGACAAACTTGTCAAGATATGGCCCACACACTCGGTTCATAAGGTCCATGAACACAGCTGGTGCGTTAGTCAATCCAAACGGCATAACCATAAACTCGAAATGACCATAACGCGTCCTAAAAGCAGTTTTTGGAATATCATCCTCCTTTACTCGCATTTGATGATATCCAGAACGTAAATCGATCTTCGAATAAACTGACGAGCCTTGTAGTTGATCAAATAAGTCGTCAATTCTCGGCAGTGGATAACTAAAATCAACACATCAAACATCATGATTATGGAAGTTTAAATAAGCATAATTCTTTTATTTCATATTTAATTTCCTTTATTTCACATTTAATTGCACTTCTAATTATCGCACTTTTATTTATTGTCATTGTATTTAATTGCACTTTTAATTATCGTACTTTTTAATTATCGCAATTTTATTTTATCGCACTTTTATTTATCGCAATTTCCTTATCGTTATTTACTTTACGCTTTAAATTAAGTTATATTTATTTTTATTATTTTACATTAGGTTTTAACTGCGACTAAAGTTTTTAAAATCGACAAACCGGTCATTAAACGGTAAAAACCCCCCTTTATAACAATAATATTACTTATATATATTTGTATTTTTATAAAATAAAACTAATATAGCGTTAAGGTTTGTTTAAAGATTTTTCCCTGTGGAAAGAACCGGACTTACTAAAAACTACACTACTGTACGATTAGGTACACTGCCTATAAGTGTTGTAGCAAGGTTTAGGTATATCCATTCTATAAATAAATAAATATCTTGTGTAAAATTGTATCGTATTTAATAGTATTTCCTTGTAAAATTTAATAGTATTTTATACCCCTTAGCTTTAACTATCAAGTATTTTTGGCGCCGCTGCCGGGGATCAATTTCTTGCTTAAACGCCGGAAGCACAACGCTAATATAAAAAAAAGATTTTTATTTTTAAGTTTACTTTTATAAAAAATACGCTTTTGTAAAAATACGTTTTAAATATTCGAAAATATAAAAAGAAAAACAAAAATATAAATATTTTTAAGACTTTGTTAAATATATAAGTTATATAAAAGTTTCTTTATCTTTATTTTATAAAAATATAATTTTTATTTAATTTATATAAATATATTACATATATATATAAAATAGAAAATTCAAAAAAAAAAAATATAAAAACACTCGGGCCTGCTACTGTAGCAGCCTGTAACCTGGCCCAAAATTCAAGCTCATGCGATCGCATGAGCCCGAAGGCATAAACTCATGCGATCGCATGAGAGTGTCTGACACGCCACAGTTTACCCTAATTCAGCATTTATTACGGGTATTATTTATTATTATACTTAAAACCCTAATTAGGGTTAGTATTTTTTATTATTTAGTTTTAGTTTTTATATTTAATTTATATATTTAGTTTAATTAGTTTAATTAGTTTGTAAAATTAATAGTTTTATTAAATAAATAATATAAAAATAATATTTTTATAAAAATTGTA
The DNA here is from genome assembly GCF_046630445.1 of Rutidosis leptorrhynchoides. Lineage (NCBI taxonomy): Eukaryota > Viridiplantae > Streptophyta > Magnoliopsida > Asterales > Asteraceae > Rutidosis > Rutidosis leptorrhynchoides. Next base: position 597,040,000 of record NC_092333.1, on the reverse strand, counting down.
CTTTTTACAACTTTTAGTATATTTTTATATTTTGTCCCTTTTTATTCATTTTAGCATAATTTTTGCATTTTTCGTTCGTATTTAGTTTTAAATATAGTTTTTGCCATAGTTATTTTTATTTATAGATTTTTAGGCTTTGCCCTAAAATCCCTTAAATGCTTTTTCTTTAGACTAAGATTTAGGTGCTTTAGAATCTTGCGACGCATTTTTAATTTTTAGTTCCTTTTTAAGATATTGCCATTTGGGATATAGTTTTTCCTTTAAGCTTTAATATTTTTAGACGCAATTTTAAATTATTTTTTTTTAGTTTTTAGTTCCTTTTTAAGTTACGACGTGCTACTTTCTTACTTCCATTTTTCGACGCCTTTTACCTATGTATCAATTATAACTCCAATTAGTAATCTCAATTTGCAATTTTAATTTTAAGTTAGTGATAGTAATAAGGTTGGGTTAGTCGGGTGTTTTAAAGTTTTATAAGTCACTCTTTTTCTTTCTTATTTTTCGACGCCTTTTATTTTTCAACCCTTTTTCGACCTTTTTCGACGCGCTCTTTTTCTTTCTTATTTCTCGACATTCTAGTTTTAGGACATAGATTTTTATTCTTCTTCTTATCTAAATTTCTTAAAATTACGAAAATTTATTTTTAGTGGTTAAATTGATAGACATCAAAATTTTCTGGTTCGTAGTAATAGTTGGATTTGTACGTGGACCGGGTTATTGGAGCCAAACAGTACTCAATTATATTGAGACCAAACGAATCCTGCCCCTCTGCTGCATCTTTTGGCTATTTGAAACGTGGGCAAAATCAGAAAAGTCTATTAATTGGATAACTTATATAATTTTTTCTTTCCTTTTAAAAACTAATAGGATATTCAGTTAATGCACCGAGCAAGACGTTCACCACCTTTTGTACGTTCACCACCTTTTGTACGTTCACCACCTGTAACTCGATCAAGACATCTAGCAAATATTGTCACCGTTGATTTTCCTTTAGAATCGTCATCCAGTCGACCAAGTACTCCAATTCAAATTTCCGCTAATCCATTTTTTGAACCCGACCTCACAATTGAGAATCCGGAGAATATTCAGGGACAATTCATAGATCCTGAACCATTAATTTTTCCTCCGGAACCACCAATCATTCAAACAGAGATTGTTGAGGAACGAACCATTAAATCAGAATCCTCTAGTGATTCAGATTCAACAAATTCAATTATGGAGAATCTGGAACCTTTAAGTATGGAAGACCGAATGAGAGCTAAACGCACTGGCCAAGGTCACGCAATTACTCATCCTGACATTAATGCGCCAGATTATGAAATTAAAGGACAAATTCTACATATGGTGACTAATCAATGCCAATTTAGTGGTGCGCCGAAGGAAGATTCAAATGAACATCTTCGTACCTTTAATAGGATCTGCACACTATTTAAAATAAGAGAAGTTGAGGATGAACAGATATATCTCATGTTATTTCCCTGGACTTTAAAGGGAGAAGCCAAAGATTGGTTGGAATCGTTTCCTGAAGGGGCGATTGATACATGGGACGTTTTATGTGATGACCCGGGAATTTCCGACCAAATTTAAACTTAATCTTAATAAGTTTCCGACATGATGAGCAAAAGTTGTAATGTTAAAGTATCATAAACTTTGAACTGTGTTCATGCATCCATTTGACCTTTGAACTATTAATATGAATTCAGTTGCCCTTTGACTAACCCCGTCGATTCACGAACCTTTAACGTATATAAAGATGTTTGTATATGTAGATAGTTAAATATAATAAAATTAAATGTGTTGCTGAACTAATAACATATAACTTAAAATAACTAAAACCTGTTATAATGTACTCTGAGATTATTTGTAATTAATATATTTATTTAATGGGTAGTTAAAATATACTTAGTTACGTAGTAGTTGAAATATATATATATATATATATATATATATATATATATATATATATATATATATATATATATATATATATATATATATATATATATATATATATATATATATATTTATGATTGATATACATATTCAATGATTGTATGTATGTTATAATAAATTAAATATTCAAGATATATTATTATATCATAGATATTATATAACATGATATATTTAATAAATAGAAGTAAATATATATTAAATAAATTTACAAGTTGAAAGTATAAGTGTATTAGTAATATTATCATTACTTCCAATATTACTATTAATAATAATATCAATATTAGTATTAATAATATTTTATATAAAAATGAAATTTGATATATTTATATTGCTAGCATTATTAATATTATATTCATTAGTAATATAAAGATTATTATAGCTAGTGTTATTATTTGTATCATTAATAAGATTATTATAATTATTGTTATTAATTAAATTTATTATTGTTAGTCTTAATATTATCAATTATCATTACTAGATCCTTTATCAAAAATTTTATTATTATTAGTAAGATTATTATTGTAATATTAATAATATTAACATATTTATATATGTTAACAAGATTTATAAATTATATACATATAATCAGATATATAAATACAGATTTATATAAATACACATAAATATGTGCAAAATACTGTATTATATATATAATTATATACACAGATAATCAGATATATAGAAATTGATAAATATACACATTTATATATTGGTAAATAAGTATTGATTTATATAAAAATTCAAGGTCTATTTTAAATCATTGTCACACTGTTTTTGATTGGTAATCACTATTTCAAATTGATGGAATCCAAATCAGAACCATCCAAATTCTGTTACATATACCCATCTGTGTAATCTTTTTATTTAACTGATATATATCTCGTGTACTTATTGTCTGGAAATTATTAACCATCGATTTCACAAATCAAAGAAGATCTAACTAACTATTAAATGATGTAAGTACTCGCTTTATATATGCTCACCTCTGTAATTCATAGATTTAAAAACAAATAAAAAAAAAGAGACGACAGCTCTGTTCTTGAGTGGAATTACAAAAGCTCAAATTCGATTTGTATTTCAAAATCTATTAATGTAGGAATGTTAGGAATCATCCATTTACACTATCTGCAAATTTTCAAATCCTAATTCTTTCAATTGAATTCGAATTCGCAGAGTCAAAGTTTAATTCTAAAAAGTCAAACGATCGATGAATCTTAAAATTTGAATTCTATTTGTTGTTTTTGAATCAATTGATGATTCCTAAAGTTTCTATTACTGATTTAAAGCATATCTTATGTGGAAGTCATAATCCAAAAGTGCCTAGAATTTGAAATCACAAATTGAGTTTATACGGGGTCATCGCGAGCTGCTTCAGTGAAGTTTATTTGATTTTTTTTTTCCTTTCTTCCTTTGTCTGTCAATCTTATAATCCACAGCTAGTTGTATTTCTGTTTCACTGTAATTCCTAAATCCAAAACAAAATCCACAAGTATGGTTGTTATTAATTGGGTCTGTGTAAGAGGATGAAAAAGAAAGACACAGAAAGATAGATTAAATAAAATTATGATAGGATTAATTTCAGAAAAAAAAGAATTTGACGGATGGTTAAGGGTGTGAGCGGGTTTGCAAGTGGTCACGGGTTCAAACCCGGTTCATGCCATTTTCTCTTTAAAACAAGATTTTGAGGTAGTTTTTATACTTTTAATTATTATTACTTCCTTATTTTCATTATTATTATTGTTATTTTTATTGTTATTGTTATTGTTATTATCATTATTATTAATATAAGTGTTAGTTATCAATTATAATTATAATTTTTCATTATAGTGATTATTATTATTATTATTATAATTACTAATATTATTACCATTAGTAGTATTATTAAGTAGTATTGTTATTAATGTTATCATTATTGTTATTCATAAGATTATTACTACTATATTTATTAAAACTATCTTTTATCAAAAATTAATTTTTTAAGTTCTTATATATATATATATATATATATATATATATATATATATATATATATATTAAAAATTTCATTTAGGTTAGTGTTATTATTATGAACATTATTTATAAACATATTTACATATAACAAACTATCGGTTTGAAATGAAATACTAAACATATATTTATAGATATACTAGTATAACAAAATGAATATAAAAATTATTTTTAAATGTATACATATAAAATAGATATATAACATAAAATTTAAGATATAATACACATAAATAAAGTATATATACAAAATAGTTAATACATGTAACATAACAAAATCTATATTTTTTTTATTATAAAAATAAATATATTTCAATAATGAAATACATAAGTTACTAATAATTTTATCATTAAAATAATATAATTGTTCGACTACAAGAATACGTTTTAATATATATACAAATGATATAGGTTCGTGAATCCAAGGCCAACCCTGCATTGTTCAGTTGTTCAATATTGTTATATGTATTTTTACTACAAAATACATTAGGTGAGTTTCATTACTCCCTTTTTATATATATTTTTGGGACTGAGAATACATGCGCTGCTTTTATAAATGTTTTACGATATAGACACAAGTAATCGAAACTACATTCTATGGTTGAATTATCGAAGTCGAATATGCCCCTTTTTATTAAGTCTTGTAATCTAAGAATTAGGGAACAGACACCCTAATTGACGCGAACTCTAAAGATAGATCTATCGGGCCCAACAAGCCCCATCCAAAGTACCGGATGCTTTAGTACTTCGAAATTTATATCATGTCCGAAGGAGGATCCCGGAATGATGGGGATATTCTTATATGTATATTGTGAATGTCGATTACCAGGTGTTCAATCCATATGAATGATATTTTGTCTCTGTGCATGGGACGTATATTTATGAGAACTGAATATGGAAATCTTGTGGTCTATTAAAATGATGATAATGGTTATTTATGTTAAACTAATGAACTCACCAACCTTTTTGGTTGACACTTTAAAGCATGTTTATTCTCAGGTATTAAAGAAATCTTCCGCTATGCATTTGCTCATCTTAGAGATGTTACTTGGAGTCATTTATGACATATTTCAAAAGAAGTTGCATTCGAGTCGTTGCGTTCATCAAGATTATTATTAAATCAATTATAGTTAGATATATTATGAAATGGTATGCCTGCCGTCAAATTTCGATGTAATGAAAGATTGTCTTTTCAAAAACGAATGCAATGTTTGTAAAATGTATCATATAGAGGTCAAGTACCTCGCAATGTAATCAATTGTTGTGAATCATGTTAATCGATATGGACTTCGTCCGGATGGATTAGGACGGGTCTCTACAGTTGGTATCAGAGCGGTGGTCTTAGCGAACCAGGTCTGCATTAGTGTGTCTAACTGAAAAGTCGTTAGGATGCATTAGTGAGTCTGGACTCCGACCGTGTCTGCATGTCAAAAGTTTTGCTTATCATTTCGTATCGAAAATTTCCTGCTTATCATTCTTAGATAATCACTTGCTTATCATTCTTAGTCTAGACACGTTTTACTGCAATGATTGCATGAATAGTGTATAAACAAAATTCGTATCTTAGCGTATCTACTAATTCATATCTTAGCATATCTGTTACTGTAGACTTTGCCTGACAGCTTCCGTATATTCCTCCGTAACTTATGGGATTTTAGTATTATATATGCATATGTAAATTATGTATTGCAGAGTACTAATCTACATTCTATAATCTATTTCTTATCGAAAATCCTTCATCTGATCGTACGAGATGAATCCCTCAACCAATTCGAATTCCTTGGATTCCGACAGCTATTCCGATATGGAGTTTCAACTAAGCTCCGAAAGCAGAGTCACCAGAATGAATCAACCAATTCATTTGATGGGTTCGTAGTCTACTTAATCATTGGAGACAAGAAGAAGGTGATCCTTTCCGTCAGCCGAATTCACCTCTTGGCGAAGAACCTGAAACACTTACCGGCGAACCTATTCGAAACACCATTTTCAGCCTCATTTCCCGAGTATCTCGAAACGATTATATTCTATCTACAATTCTGAACCTTATTCATCCACTCGTTACGATCGACAATCATCTTGGAGTAATAAGTCAACAAATTTCGCTCTCGAATAATCAATTCGGAGAATATGGTGCAAAATGTACCAGCTTCAGCAACATCACCGGCACCAACAGTACCATCAATAATCGTACCGTTACCATCAACAATCCATGCTTCAATATCATCATCTGTACTCTGAGTATGATCTTCGTTCTACGTATCATTCTACCTCATTTATCTTCGTTCGACATGACGAATATGTAATCTCTAAAGTTTTAGAGATTATTTATTCTAGTTCCAACCGAAAAGCAAATGAGTTTAATATCATATTAACTCATTAAATCCATGTATACATCTGAAGAAAATATATATGTATATATGTTTTCATAAAGATTGTAATTAAAAATTCTCTTGTACAAACTATTAATAGTGAAAATATTTTAACGGGTAGGTAATACCCGAGGAATATTTAAATTTCACATTAATAAGTTACATTGTACGATCTTCGAATCTGTTTCAACAGTCATATACTATCCTACTTACATCCACCGATATACGTATCCGTTCACCAAAGAATAACTATTTTCATTCAAATTCAATTTCATATTAGGATTTTGACATATCAGAATCCAACAAGTGGCATAATGAAGAAAAATGGACACAATAAAAATTGATTAGAAACAGACTAATTAACAATATGAAATTTTGTTAAGAATTCACGCTAACAAAATCCTAGCTAACTGTTCCTAGCTAACTATTAATTCCGTATTACATTTTATTTATCGCAATTTATTTTATCGCAATTTAATTCTCGCAATTTTATTTATTGTTATTTAATTTCTGTTATTTACTTTACGCACTTAATTTATCGTTATTTAATTTCTGTTATTTACTTTACGCACTTAATTTATCGTTATTTAATTTCTGTTATTTATTTTACGCACTTTAAATATCGGGACACGTATACAAGGTTTTGACATATCATATCGACGCATTTATATATATTATTTGGAATAACCATAGACACTTTATATACAGTAATGATTGAGTTCTCTATACAGGGTTGAGGTTGATTCTACAATAATAAATATAATTTGAGTTGTGATCGAGTCTGAGACATATACTGGTCACGACACGTATTAATTAATTCGAATATTATATATGAATTATTGAAATGCTAACTTTGGACTAGTAACTGTGGACTATCAACATTGGACAATTAATATGAATTAAAATATTGATTATAACATATGAAACTAAACAATTCTTCAAGATTGCCACATGATTTCGTCTTAAACCTCATTTGTATCTTCACGATTACATTCTGCGTTCAAACCTTTCATGATTCTTGAAAACACCTCAATCGAGAGGATGAACCAACCGTACTTCATTTACGGGAGGAAAGATTTATGCATATAGTTATGCACCTGAGAAACTCTCGACAACTGAGTAAAAGTTTAACACGTAGCCGCGTCAGATCTTTTGGCATTTATTAGCAAAAATAACTTTGCGATCCCTTTTCAAGGTAGCCAATTTTGTCACAACTCCAGCAAGTCAACTTCGACTTTTCATTCGAAGTAGCCTTACTATAATCCTGATATATACGATTACCCTTTTGATACCGGAGAATTCTTTTATATTCCACCATATTACCAGCAGACATACCAGCAACCACGTTACTTCTTGGCTTAAATCTCTCTGACAAATCATTATATTTATTCATTGAAACCCTATCATATACTCATCCGCATCTCGTGATGAGAACTACCATACCAATTACCGGGAATCAGCAATCAGTACTTTGAAAACTCACAGCATATCTACATCAACAGTTATATGTATGACATTTATCTCTTAGAATTATGATCTCTCCTTCTGGAATTTTGAAAAGCACTCAGTCACAAATCAATACTCTTAATGTTGAAAAAGCTGAATGAAGCAGCAGAAACCATAGACAACCATAAACAACCATAATCATCGAAAGTTTGATGATAAAGAATAGTATGTTAGAAAAGCTCAGAAAAGTTGAAACTGGAAAACGGATTGAGCTAACCACGAAGGAGACAAAGGACAAATACTAGGACCATACCATATATTCAAAGAATCCAGGTAATTCTGGATCCGATGAAACCTTCAACGAATATCTTGCTCCGAAGTCATATTAAAATCTTCCGAAAAATCTTTCTCCATCAACCATCGAGCTTAGAAATTCAAAAAATATCATCATCAATATCTTCGATATTTCTGAGGATATTGTCATAAATATTTTCTTCCGAAATTATATACCTCCTCGTGCTTCCTGTGTATCATTATATTGGAAACGTTCAATAGAAAATTTAGTACCGAAAAGCAGATTATGTGAAACTAGGAAGAAAGCCGTGGACAAATCATAAAGAATAAGATTGACTTCAAAGAATCCAACGGATTCAATGTCTGCTAAAGTCTTTAGTAAATATCTTGCTCCTTACACTAAACCCTTGCAGATAATAGTCTCTATCATCCTCTGATCTTAGATATTCTGAGGTATTATCGTATCTTTCATTATAAATATCCTCCATATTCTGGAGATATTTTTATAACTATTCTTATCTGAAATCATTAATCTCTTCATGCTATCAGTATTACATCATATAGAAACTGTTAGTCTCTATATTCTGTAAACTTTCGAGCTTAAAATATGAATGTTATTGAAGTAATGTTGGGAACTGATGCATGAGTTAATATAATATAATGACACTTGATCAACGTGATTATATTACAATAAGTCATGCTGAGTTTCTAATGGAACGTGATGATTCACAGATCATATCGTCATCACGTGCCATGTTACATAACTCTTTCATTCAAATTAACTTCTGAACATATCAAGAAAATATATTCTTGATAGTTCTATTCTCAGTTATTCTGGTAATTTGACAGATCAAATCGTGCTATTACGTTCTTTCTTGATTATAACATTAAATTCATTCGAAACTCCATACTTACAAATTCTGGGCCATTACTCATTTTACTAGAGATCGAGAAGAGATTAAAAAGACGAAGAGATCCGAAACATAAAGGAAGATATAAAACTCGACAACAACACTGAAATTACAATAATTAAAATTTAAAACATCACGACAATTAAAAATTAAAAGATTACAATCAAACTACTCGGCGTCAACAATTGTCATCTACAAAGTAGCATTCACCAGTCATTTCACCATCCGTGAAGTACTCTAGAGACATTGGTATTTCTCTTGATGCTTCAACTGCTGCTTCAGTTGATTCATCGAGGTAACGATAACCCAACGTCTCTTCATCTTCAAGAACCGCATACAAATAAATGCGTTTACCGCGATCTTCAATAGTATCTTTTATAAAGTACCATTGATCATCGGTACACAGAAAACTTGCCCTACAATCTTCATCATAATCATCTTTATAAAAGAACACAGACGTGAATTCACACGGAACTTTTTCCTTCAGAAAGGATAGCAAGTCTTGTAAACCAACATCACGAATGTCGATATCTTCAAACGAAATACTATCACCCCACTTATATTCCTTCATTTGATTAAGGAAATCACCCCCGTAATGAACATTGAATGAAACAATCATTGGGGGAAGTGTTAACATTTTGCAGTTTGGGAGTGTTTGATTTTGATTTTGAGAAAGGTGAAAATATAAAAGAAATATATGTTTGAGTGTATAAAATGAAGTATATGGTTGGTGTTTTTATAGTGTAAAAGTGATAGTAGGGATAGCCGTTGGAATTTTTTTTTATTTTACTAACCGCTAAAAATTTGGGCAAGTTTTTGGGAGAAGGTGGACGATGCCCGTTGGGACCTCTCTCATGATAGTTTCATTCGTACTCTTCGAATAATCGAATTATTTTTATCTGTATTATTCAATAATGATAAACTCTAATAATCAGCTCATATTCGTCAGGAAAACATATTTATTGTTAGCCATGACGACCTCACTCAAATTTCGGGACGAAATTTCTTTAACGGGTAGGTACTGTGATGACCCGGGAATTTCTGACCAAATTTAAACTTAATCTTAATAAGTTTACAACATGATGAGCAAAAGTTGTAATGTTAAAGTCTCATAAACTTTGAACTGTGTTCATGCATCCATTTGACCTTTGAACTATTAATATAAATTCAGTTGCCCTTTGACTAACCCCGTCGATTCACGAACCTTTAACGTATATATTGTAACATCCCGCCTATTTCCGTTTAGTTTTCCGTTATACTACTTTAAACTCCGTTATATGTTTATAACATCTCCCGTTAACACGCGTTTCAAATTATCTTGTTTAGGTAATTTAACGCACCCGATTATAACTTGAGGGACTAGTTTCGCCAACAAGACAAAGAGGTGACTAGCTTTGACTAAGTCAACCTCCTTATCTTCTTCCTTTTCATTTCTTTCTTCTTTTCTTTCACTACTTACATATTTTCTCTAAATTCTCCATAAAGCAAATCATCATCCATAATAAATCGATCAAGCTTCGAGCCAAACAAATTACATATTTGAACTCCTCGTGATCTCCTCTTCGATTCCATACCAATCTCATTGCATTTGGGTAACTTTCTAAAATCACTAATTTTTGTGTTCTTGAGATTTTTGAGTTACAAGGTTGTTAATTAGTGTCTATGGCTCTAGTCTAACAAGATTATGTGTTTGAATTGCTTGATTTGTTGTTTGGAAGTAACTTGCATGAACTAGCAAAATGGGTGTGTTTAATCTTGAGTTTTAGATGATTAAATGTTGTTAAATGTTATAAATGCATGTATTAAATATGTTCCTAGTGTTACTAGCTTCATTTTGATGTATAGGTTGCATGAGAAAACTCTAAGAACTTGTTTAGTGATTTTTGGTGGAATTGAGCTAGGGTTTAATGAACTTGAAATGATTATTTGATGCATTAATTGCCTTGATTTGTTGTTAGTAAGTTGTTAGTTGTATTGTATGCTCAATTACCTACAAAATGGCATGTCATATGTATGCATTGAATGCCCGAATCATTAAATGTGCATTGGTGAGTTTGAAGCATTAATGTGTGCATTGAATGATCACTTGGTTTGAAAACTCGGTTGTTACAAATGAGGTTTTTGATTGATGAATTGTGTTTAGTTGCATTCTACGTCAAAAGAGCTTTCCAACGATATAAGGTGCGAGTCCTAAGTGTTAGCGGTTTGTGTTTTATGCACAAAAAGGTTTTGGATTGAGACTTGAACATTTGGGACTGGCCAGGCACCAGCACCCGGCCTTTGCCGCGGCGCGGCCCCTTCCTGTCGCGGCGCGACATATAAGGGGGCCAGGTTCTGACCTCCTTGTCCCAAATGTGAAAAATGTTTGGCACGTTCTAGACCTCCAATTCACATGCAATTTGTTCTAACATGCTTATATATGAATAATTAGCATAGAAAATTTGTTCGGGACCCGACCCGAACATGTTGACTTTTTCGTTGACTTTGACCGACCAAAGTTTGACTTTTTGTCAAACTTAACCAATTGATTATGCAATCTTTCTAACTTGTTTCTATACATGTATCTTGCATGAAACTTAACTATTTGCTTCACATGCTTCATAATCGAGTCGTATTGAGCCATAGGACTAATTGAACAACTTTGACCCTCCGTGACTATCGTTATTGACACAACCTATTTGTTTAGGTCGAGACTAGCATTGTCCTTAGCGCACATTACTTGTTGAAGTACTTATTTGCTCTTGCAATCAAAGGTGAGATCATAGTCCCACTTTTACTCTTTTATACTTATATTTGGGATGAGAAAACATAAACGTTTCATTTTACAAAGTGAACACAAGTGCGAAAACAAACATTCTACGTACGAGTTAGAACAAAAAGCCTCAATTCAATTATCATTAGTTACACTTGCAGGGTATAAGCGAGAACTTATGTTGTGTGGCCATACGGGTTTGACAAACCCTCATTCGGACGGTTCGCTACCGTTAATCGGATGAAATATATTTTCGGGGATAAGTGTATGTTCTGACACTATATTAATGGGGTTTCGTGATAGTTAAGCCTTGATAATTGGGTGCTCGTGATATCAACTTTTAGAATGGTTTATTATTCTTTCAACGTGACAACACTTGTGGTTCAACTTACTTACTCATTTACTTACTTACTAAACCTATGATTTCACCAACGTTTTCGTTGACAGATTCTCTATGTTTTTCTCAGGTCCTTGAACTTAAGTGATACATGCTTCCGCTCATACTTTTGATACTTGCATTGGATGTCGAGTATACTTGCATACGTGGAGCGTCTTTTTGGCTACTTTAAACTATGTCGCACGTGTTTCATATGAACTATAACTTTTGATATGTACTTGTCTTGGGAATTACTTTTGTAAACATTGAAACATCCTTTTATGAAATAAATGCGACATATTTTCGGTCAAACTTTGTTATAAATGCTTATGACCATGCAATGGGACCATACGTAGATGGCGCCGTCACTTGAAGATTTGTCGGGGTCGCTACAGGTGGTATCAGAGCCTTGGTTGTAGGGATTTAGAGTTCATTGGTGTCAACCCCGAGTCATAGGGTACATTGGTGGGTCTAGACTACAACCGGCATATAGACTTGACATAGGAATTACTTGACTACATGTGCATTTATACTCGAGCTCTCTTACTCATATCTACTCTTATTCTATCTAAATCTTGCGTTGTATAATTTAATTGACACGCCACCTTGACTATATGTCGTAATGTCGAATGCACATATGAATTAGGGTAATATAATTTCCGGGATTATATTACGGTGACTCATATGAACATGCCGACATTATGACATAAAGAATTTAAGGCGAGTCAAGGATAATTTTCTCTCTATCTTTATTCCATATCACGGTTAGTATCATTTAGAATACTAACCAACGGTATTCTTTTGTTTTGAAGGAACAATGCCTCCTCGTCGTGCGCCACGTCGTGAAACTCCCGAACAAGCCTTGCAACGCATGATAGCCACCGCCGTGGATGCGGCCATGGCCGGTCACTCGTCCAACAACAACAATAACAACAACCACAACAATAACAACCAAGGAGCCGGTAACTCTAGCGAAGGGTGCTCCTACAAAGCTTTCACGGGGTGCAAACCTCACACTTATGATGGAACCGGGGGACCGGTTGTGCTTACTCGTAGGTTTGAACAAACCGAGGCCGTCTTTAGCATAAGCGGTTGTCGGGATCAAGACAAGGTCAAATACTCCACTCACACTTTCTCCGGCGTCGCCCTCACGTGGTGGAACACCTATGTTCAATCGGTGGGTACCGATGAAGCTCATGCCCTTTCTTGGGCCGATTTGAAGGAAAAGATGATTGTTGAATATTTTCCGCGCGAAGAAACCCGCAAGCTTGAGCAAGAGTTAAGAGCTTTGAAGGCGGTCGGGAACGACCTCAAGGCTTACAATCTACGCTTCACCGAACTATCTTTGATGTGTCCCAATCTCGTTAGCCCCGAATCTCAAAGGATTGAGCTCTACATGCACGGTCTTCCAAAAAGCATCAAACAAGGGGTGATGTCATCCAAACCCACTACTCATCAAGCCGCTATGAACATGGCCCGCCAATTAATTGAGACGGTTGACGAAATTGTAGTGCCGGCTCCTAAGGCCGAGGACAAGTCGGGTGGCAACAAAAGGAAATGGGAAGCCACTCCATCAACCAATTACAACAACAACACCTTCACCAAAAAGCCTTTCAACAATGACGGCAAGAAAAGTTATGGTGGAAATAAACCCTTTTGCAACAAATGTCACAAACATCATTACGGGGAATGTGGCAATTTATTTTGTCACCGGTGCCAAAAGAATGGTCATGTGGCCAATGATTATAGAAGTGCCGCCCCCGTCGCTCGAAAGGGGCCCAATCCTCCAAGGACGGTCACTTGTTATGAATGTGGCCAAACGGGCCATTATAAGAACGAATGCCCGAAAAAGAAAGCCAACCCCAACCACCGAGGCTGAGCCTTTAACATCAACACCGAGGAAGCCCGAGATGACAATGAACTAGTCACGGGTACGTTTCTTCTCAACAACACTTATGTTACTTGCTTATTTGATTCGGGTGCCGATAAATGTTTTGTGTCTAAGACTTTGGCTCCTACTCTTTCCGCTCCACCACACCCTTTAGATACTACTTACTCCATCGAGGTGGCCGATGGAAAACTCTTAAGTGCCGACACATATTACCGGGGGTGTACTTTAAATATTTTGGGTAATGAATTTGAAATTGACTTGATACCCATGGAACTAGGGAGTTTCGATGTAATAATCGGTATGAATTGGATGGTCAAAAATAAATCTCACATTCTTTGCGATCTTCATGCAATCCGAATTCCTATCGAGAATGGTGAACCATTGATTGTCTATGGCGACAAGAATTGCACCGGACTCAATCTCGTTTCGTGCCTTAAAGTTCGAAAGCTACTTCGCAAGGGTTGTTTCGCGATTCTTGCTCACGTTAAGAAAGTCGAGGCCGACGAGAAGCGCATCGATGATGTGCCGATTGTTAGTGACTTTTCCGATGTATTCCCCAACGAATTACCGGGTCTTCCACCTCATTGACCTGTTGAATTTCAAATCGAACTTATTCCGGGAGCCGCACCCGTAGCGCGTGCACCATATAGACTCGCTCCATCCGAATTGCAAGAATTGCAAAGTCAAATCCAAGAGTTACTTGACCGTGGTTTCATTCAACCTAGCCATTCACCATGGGGCGCTCCGATTTTGTTCGTTAAGAAGAAAGACGGATCCCTACGAATGTGCATTGATTATCGTGAACTAAACAAATTGACGATTAAAAACCGATATCCTCTTCCGCGCATTGATGACCTCTTTGATCAACTACAAGGTTCTCGTGTATATTCAAAAATCGATCTCCGTTCGGGTTATCATCAACTAAGGGTTAAAGGGGAAGATGTCTCCAAAACCGCCTTCCGGACTCGTTATGGTAGTTATGAGTTCCTTGTCATGCCTTTCGGTCTCACTAACGCACCGGCGGTGTTTATGGATCTCATGAACCGCGTGTGCAAACCTTACCTCGACAAATTCGTTATCGTGTTCATCGATGATATTTTGATCTATTCTAAAAACGAAGAGGAACACAAAGAACATCTCCGACTCGTGCTTGAACTCTTGAGAAAAGAACAACTCTATGCCAAGTTCTCCAAGTGTGAATTTTGGTTGAAGGAAGTTCAATTCCTCGGTCACGTTGTAAGTGATCAAGGCATTAAAGTCGATCCCGCAAAAATCGAAGCCATTAGTAAATGGGAGACTCCTACTACTCCTACTCAAATTCGTCAATTCTTAGGTCTCGCCGGATACTATCGTAAATTCATCAAGGATTTCTCCTTAATCGCTCGCCCTCTAACCGCGTTAACTCACAAGGAACGAAAGTTCATTTGGTCATCCGAACAAGAAACCGCTTTCCAAATCTTGAAAACTAAGCTAACCACTGCTCCTATCTTGTCACTTCCCGAAGGCAATGATGATTTTGTTGTATATTGCGATGCCTCGAATAACGGTTATGGGTGCGTATTAATGCAACGAAAGAAAGTCATTGCTTATGCCTCTCGACAACTCAAGGTTCACGAACGAAACTACACGACACATGATCTTGAACTCGGAGCCGTCATCTTTGCACTTAAGTTATGGAGACATCATCTTCTTGGCACCAAGAGTACTATCTTTACCGATCACAAAAGTCTCCAACATATCTTCGATCAAAAGCAACTAAACATGAGACAACGACGGTGGATTGAAACCTTGAACGATTACAATTGTGAGCTTCGTTACCATCTCGGAAAGGCAAATGTAGTGGCCGATGCCTTAAGTCGAAAGGAAAGAACGGTACCTCTTCGCGTCCGAGCACTAAACATCACCATCCACTCTAACCTTAATAGCCAAATTCGTGCAGCTCAAGAGGAGGCTCTTAAGGACAACCACATCGGACGTGAACTTTTAAACATCCTCGTCTCCCGATTCGAAGTTAAGGAAAACGGACTTCGATATTACGCCGGAAGAATTTAGGTGCCTAGATATGGCGACTTACGAAACCTCATCTTAGACGAAGCCCACAAATCACGATACTCGATTCACCCCGGCGCCAATAAGATGTACCATGACCTTAAAGAACAATATTGGTGGCCGAACATCAAAAAGGAAGTTGCTAGATACGTTGCCAAATGTTTGACTTGCGCTAAAGTCAAAGCCGAACACTAAAGACCGTTCGGGTTACTTCAACAACCCGAGATCCCACAATGGAAGTGGGAAAGGATCACGATGGATTTTATCACCAAGCTACCAAAAACGTCGGGCGGTTATGATACTATTTGGGTCATTGTCGATCGCCTCACCAAATCCGCGCACTTTCTCGCCATGAAAGAGACCGACAAAATGGAGAAACTTGCACGACTTTACATTAAGGAGATTGTAGCCCGACACGGTGTACCTTTATCGATTATCTCCTACCGAGATGGCCGTTTCGTTTCTAGATTTTGGCGTACGTTACAAGAAGCGTTGGGAACGCGTTTAGACATGAGTACCGCATATCATCCCCAAACCGATGGGCAAAGTGAACGTACCATACAAACCTTAGAGGATATGTTACGAGCTTGCGTCGTTGATTTTGGAAAAGCTTGGGACAAGCACTTACCTCTCGCCGAGTTCTCTTATAACAATAGTTATCACGCGAGTATAAAGGCCGTACCCTTTGAAGCGTTATATGGTCGAAAATGTCGCTCTCCTCTTTGTTGGGCCGAAGTGGGTGACGTGCAAATTTCCGGGCCCGAACTCATTCACGAAACCACCGAGAAGATCCTTCAAATCCGAGATAGGCTTCGGACGGCCCGGAGTCGTCAAAAATGCTATACCGACAAAAGACGCAAAGACCTCGAATTTCAAGTAAGTGACCGCGTCATGTTAAAAGTCGCACCTTGGAAGGGTGTCATTCGTTTTGGGAAACGTGGGAAACTGAATCCGCGGTATGTTGGTCCTTTCGAGATCTTAGAGCGTGTTGGAACCGTCGCGTATCGTTTAAATCTCCCGCCTCAACTAAGCTCTGTCCATCCTACATTTCATGTATCTAACTTGAAGAAATGTCTTGCCGAACCCGATATCGTTGTCCCTCTCGAGGAACTTACTATTAATGACAAACTCCATTTTGTGGAGGAACCGGTTGAAATTGTGGACTACGTCGAGAAGGAATTAAAACAAAGCCGGATCCCGATTGTTAAGGTCCGTTGGAACGCCAAAAGGGGACCCGAGTTTACTTGGGAAAGAGAAGATCAAATGCGAAAGAAACACCCTCATCTATTCCCGGTTCCGGAATCGTCGGATTCCGAGGAAGAAACAACGATTACTACGCCTTCTTAAATTTCGGGACGAAATTTCTTTTAAGGAGTAGGTAATGTAACATCCCGCCTATTTCCGTTTACTTTTCCGTTATACTACTTTAAACTCCGTTATATGTTTATAACATCTCCCGTTAACACGCGTTTCAAATTATCTTGTTTAGGTAATTTAACGCACCCGATTATAACTTGAGGGACTAGTTTCGCCAACAAGACAAAGAGGTGACTAGATTTGACTAAGTCAACCTCCTTATCTTCTTCCTTTTCATTTCTTTCTTCTTTTCTTTCACTACTTACATATTTTCTCTAAATTCTCCATAAAGCAAATCATCATCCATAATAAATCGATCAAGCTTCGAGCCAAACAAATTACATATTTGAACTCCTCGTGATCTCCTCTTCGATTCCATACCAATCTCATTGCATTTGGGTAACTTTCTAAAATCACTAATTTTTGTGTTCTTGAGATTTTTGAGTTACAAGGTTGTTAATTAGTGTCTATGGCTCTAGTCTAACAAGATTATGTGTTTGAATTGCTTGATTTGTTGTTTGGAAGTAACTTGCATGAACTAGCAAAATGGGTGTGTTTAATCTTGAGTTTTAGATGATTAAATGTTGTTAAATGTTATAAATGCATGTATTAAATGTGTTCCTAGTGTTACTAGCTTCATTTTGATGTATAGGTTGCATGAGAAAACTCTAAGAACTTGTTTAGTGATTTTTGGTGGAATTGAGCTAGGGTTTAATGAACTTGAAATGATTATTTGATGCATTGATTGCCATGATTTGTTGTTAGTAAGTTGTTAGTTGTATTGTATGCTCAATTACCTACAAAATGGCATGTCATATGTATGCATTGAATGCCCGAATCATTAAATGTGCATTGGTGAGTTTGAAGCATTAATGTGTGCATTGAATGATCACTTGGTTTGAAAACTCGGTTGTTACAAATGAGGTTTTTGATTGATGAATTGTGTTTAGTTACATTCTACGTCAAAAGAGCTTTCCAACGATATAAGGTGCGAGTCCTAAGTGTTAGCGGTTTGTGTTTTATGCACAAAAAGGTTTTGGATTGAGACTTGAACATTTGGGACTGGCCAGGCACCAGCACCCGGCCTTTGCCGCGGCGCGGCCCTTTCCTGTCGCGGCGCGACATATAAGGGGACCAGGTTCTGACCTCCTTGTCCCAAATGTGAAAAATGTTTGGCACGTTCTAGACCTCCAATTCACATGCAATTTGTTCTAACATGCTTATATATGAATAATTAGCATAGAAAATTTGTTCGGGACCCGACCCGAACATGTTGACTTTTTTGTTGACTTTGACCGACCAAAGTTTGACTTTTTGTCAAACTTAACCAATTGATTATGCAATCTTTCTAACTTGTTTCTATACATGTATCTTGCATGAAACTTGACTATTTGCTTCACATGCTTCATAATCGAGTCGTATTGAGCCATAGGACTAATTGAACAACTTTGACCCTCCGTGACTATCGTAATTGACACAACCTATTTGTTTAGGTCGAGACTAGCGTTGTCCTTAGCGCACATTACTTGTTGAAGTACTTATTTGCTCTTGCAATCAAAGGTGAGATCATAGTCCCACTTTTACTCTTTTATACTTATATTTGGAATGAGAAAACATAAACGTTTCATTTTACAAAGTGAACACAAGTGCGAAAACAAACATTCTACGTACGAGTTAGAACAAAAAGCCTCAATTCAATTATCATTAGTTACACTTGCAGGGTGTAAGCGAGAACTTATGTTGTGTGGCCATACGGGTTTGACAAACCCTCATTCGGACGGTTCGCTACCGTTAATCAGATGAAATATATTTTCGGGGATAAGTGTATGTTCTGACACTATATTAATGGGGTTTCGTGATAGTTAAGCCTTGATAATTGGGTGCTCGTGATATCAACTTTTAGAATGGTTTATTATTCTTTCAACGTGACAACACTTGTGGTTCAACTTACTTACTCATTTACTTACTTACTAAACCTATGATTTCACCAACGTTTTCGTTGACAGATTCTCTATGTTTTTCTCAGGTCCTTGAACTTAAGTGATACATGCTTCCGCTCATACTTTTGATACTTGCATTGGATGTCGAGAATACTTGCATACGTGGAACGTCTTTTTGGCTACTTTAAACTATGTCGCACGTGTTTCATATGAACTATAACTTTTGATATGTACTTGTCTTGGGAATTACTTTTGTAAACATTGAAACATCCTTTTATGAAATGAATGCGACATATTTTCGGTCAAACTTTGTTATAAATGCTTATGACCATGCAATGGGACCATACGTAGATGACGCCGTCACTTGACGATTTGTCGGGGTCGCTACATATATAGATGTTTGTATATGTAGATAGTTAAATATAATAAAATTAAATGTGTTGCTGAACTAATAACATATAACTTAAAATAACTAAAACCTGTTATAATGTACTCTGAGATTATTTGTAATTAATATATTTATTTAATGGGTAGTTAAAATATACTTAGTTACGTAGTAGTTGAAATATATATGTTATATATATATATATATATATATATATATATATATATATATATATATATATATAACATATATGATTGATATACATATTCATTGATTGTATGTATGTTATAATAAATTAAATATTCAAGATATATTATTATATCATAGATATTATATAACATGATATATTTAATAAATAGAAGTAAATATATATTAAATAAATTTACAAGTTGAAAGTATAAGTGTATTAGTAATATTATCATTACTTCCAATATTACTATTAATAATAATATCAATATTAGTATTAATAATATTTTATATAAAAATGAAATTTGATATATTTATATTGCTAGCATTATTAATATTATATTCATTAGTAATATAAAGATTATTATAGCTAGTGTTATTATTTGTATCATTAATAAGATTATTATAATTATTGTTATTAATTAAATTTATTATTGTTAGTCTTAATGTTATCAATTATCATTACTAGATCCTTTATCAAAAATTTTATTATTATTAGTAAGATTATTATTGTAATATTAATAATATTAACATATTTATATATGTTAACAAGATTTATAAATTATATACATATAATCAGATATATAAATACAGATTTATATAAATACACATAAATATGTGCAAAATACTGTATTATATATATAATTATAGACACAGATAATCAGATATATAGAAACTGATAAATATACACATTTATATATTGGTAAATAAGTATTGATTTATATAAAAATTCAAGGTCTGTTTTAAATCATTGTCACACTGTTTTTGATTGGTAATCACTATTTCAAATTGATGGAATCCAAATCAGAACCATCCAAATTCTGTTACATATACCCATCTGTGTAATCTTTTTATTTAACTGATATATATCTCGTGTACTTATTGTCTGGAAATTATTAACCATCGATTTCACAAATCAAAGAAGATCTAACTAACTATTAAATGATGTAAGTACTCACTTTATATATGCTCACCTCTGTAATTCATAGATTTAAAAACAAATAAAAAAAGAGACGACAGCTCTGTTCTTGAGTGGAATTACAAAAGCTCAAATTCGATTTGTATTTCAAAATCTATTAATGTAGGAATGTTAGGAATCATCCATTTTCACTATCTGCAAATTTTCAAATCCTAATTCTTTCAATTGAATTCGAATTCGCAGAGTCAAAGTTTAATTCCAAAAAGTCAAACGATCGATGAATCTTAAAATTTGAATTCTATTTGTTGTTTTTGAATCAATTGATGATTCCTAAAGTTTCTATTATTGATTTAAAGCATATCTTATGTGGAAGTCATAATCCAAAAGTGCCTAGAATTTGAAATCACAAATTGAGTTTATACGGGGTCATCGCGAGCTGCTTCAGTGAAGTTTATTTGATTTTTTTTTCCTTTCTTCCTTTGTCTGTCAATCTTATAATCCACAGCTAGTTGTATTTCTGTTTCACTGTAATTCCTAAATCCAAAACAAAATCCACAAGTATGGTTGTTATTAATTGGGTCTGTGTAAGAGGATGAAAAAGAAAGACACAGAAAGATAGATTAAATAAAATTATGATAGGATTAATTTCAGAAAAAAAAGAATTTGACGGATGGTTAAGGGTGTGAGCGGGTTTGCAAGTGGTCACGGGTTCAAACCCAGTTCATGCCATTTTCTCTTTAAAACAAGTTTTTGAGGTAGTTTTTATACTTTTAATTATTATTACTTCCTTATTTTCATTATTATTATTGTTATTTTTATTGTTATTGTTATTGTTATTATCATTATTATTAATATAAGTGTTAGTTATCAATTATAATTATAATTTTTCATTATAGTGATTATTATTATTATTATTATAATTACTAATATTATTACCATTAGTAGTATTATTAAGTAGTATTGTTATTAATGTTATCATTATTGTTATTCATAAGATTATTACTACTATATTTATTAAAACTATCTTTTATCAAAAATTAATTTTTTAAGTTATTATATATATATATATATATATATATATATATATATATATATATATATATATATATATATATATATTAAAAATTTCATTTAGGTTAATGTTATTATTATGAACATTATTTATAAACATATTTACATATAACAAACTATCGGTTTGAAATGAAATACTAAACATATATTTATAGATATACTAATATAACAAAATGAATATAAAAATTATTTTTAAATGTATACATATAAAATAGATATATAACATAAACTTTAAGATATAATACACATAAATAAAGTATATATACAAAATAGTTAATATATGTAACATAACAAAATCTATATTTTTTTTATTATAAAAATAAATATATTTCAATAATGAAATACATAAGTTACTAATATAAAAATTTTATCATTAAAAATAATATAATTGTTCGACTACAAGAATACGTTTTAATATATATACAAATGATATAGGTTCGTGAATCCAAGGCCAACCCTGCATTGTTCAGTTGTTCAATATTGTTATATATATTTTTACTACAAAATACATTAGGTGAGTTTCATTACTCCCTTTTTATATATATTTTTGGGACTGAGAATACATGCGCTACTTTTATAAATGTTTTATGATATGACACAAGTAATCGAAACTACATTCTATGGTTGAATTATCGAAGTCGAATATGCCCCTTTTTATTAAGTTTGGTAATCTAAGAATTAGGGAACAGACACCCTGATTGACGCGAACTCTAAAGATAGATCTATCGGGCCCAACAAGCCCCATCCAAAGTACCGGATGCTTTAGTACTTCGAAATTTATATCATGTCTGAAGGAGGATCCCGGAATGATGGGGATATTCTTATATGTATATTGTGAATGTCGATTACCAGGTGTTCAATCCATATGAATGATATTTTGTCTCTGTGCATGGGACGTATATTTATGAGAACTGAATATGGAAATCTTGTGGTCTATTAAAATGATGATAATGGTTATTTATGTTAAACTAATGAACTCACCAACCTTTTTGGTTGACACTTTAAAGCATGTTTATTCTCAGGTATTAAAGAAATCTTCCGATGTGCATTTGTTCATCTTAGAGATGTTACTTGGAGTCATTTATGACATATTTCAAAAGAAGTTGCATTTGAGTCGTTGCGTTCATCAAGATTATTATTAAATCAATTATAGTTAGATATATTATGAAATGGTATGCCTGCCGTCAAATTTCGATGTAATGAAAGATTGTCTTTTCAAAAACGAATGCAATGTTTGTAAAATGTATCATATAGAGGTCAAGTACCTCGCAATGTAATCAATTGTTGTGAATTGTGTTAATCGATATGGACTTCGTCCGGATGGATTAGGACGGGTCTCTAGATTTTAGTTGAAAAATTTCTAAAACAATTCTTTCCGGCATCTAAAGCCGTAAGACTTCAAGGAGAAATTGTTACGTTCACACAGAAACCAAATGAAACTCTATATGAGGCGTGGACCAGATTTGGAAAGTTATTAAGAGGATGTCCGCAACATGGTTTAGACACTTGTCAAATAGTACAAATATTCTACCAAGGATGCGACATCACTACAAGAAAAGACATCGATATAGCAGCTGGTGGTTCTATTATGAAGAAAACCGAAACTGATGCTTACAAAATTATTGATAACACTGCTTCCCACTCACATGAGTGGCACCAAGAAAAAGATATCGTTAGATCATCTAAAGCAGCTAGAGCCAATTCTAGCCATGACTTAGATTCCATTTCCGCAAAGATAGATGCTGTCGAGAGACGAATGGAAAAGATGACTAAGGATATACACTCAATACGAATTAGTTGTGAGCAGTGTGGAGGACCACATTTGACAAAAGATTGTCTCAGTATTGAGCTAACAATGGAACAAAGAGAGAATATTTCATATATAAACCAAAGGCCTGGAAATAATTATCAGAATAATTATCAACCGTCAAGACCGATCTACAATCAAAACCAGAATTATAACCGCAATGTTCCATACAACAACCAACAAGGTCCTAGCAATAAACAAGTATCCAACAATACTTACAATCAGCAAAGACCTAATTTTCAAAACAAACCACCACAAACCGATGATAAAAAGCCGAATTTAGAAGATATGATGACGAAGCTAGTTGAAACTTAAACGCAGTTTTTCACATCTCAGAAACAAACCAATGAACAAAATGCTCAAGCATTTAGAAATCAACAAGCTTCTATTCAAAATCTGGAGCAAGAAGTAAGTAACCTAGCAAGGTTAATAGGTGAAAGAAAACCGGGAAGTCTACCTAGTGATACAAATGCTAACCCCCGGAATGAAACAGCTAAAGCCATTGCCACAAGAA
This sequence comes from Rutidosis leptorrhynchoides, assembly GCF_046630445.1. Lineage (NCBI taxonomy): Eukaryota > Viridiplantae > Streptophyta > Magnoliopsida > Asterales > Asteraceae > Rutidosis > Rutidosis leptorrhynchoides. The sequence continues at coordinate 597,015,777 of NC_092333.1, read as the reverse complement.
GTGGTACAACACTTAAACCACCTGAAATACCTGTAATTTCTGATGAAGCTATTCGTACTCCACAAGAACCACAACCTGAACAAGATAAGGAAAAAGAATCGGTAGTTGAAAAGGTTAATGAAGATAACATAGTTAAGGCTAAACCTTATGTTAAACCATACCAATCACCACTTCCTTACCCAAGTAAAATGAAAAAAGAGAAACTTGAAGCCGAGCAATCCAAATTCTTGGATATGTTTAAACAAATAAATGTTAATCTTCCTTTCATTGATGTGATTTCAGGAATGCCTAGATATGCTAAATTCTTGAAAGATCTGATCATGAATAGAAAGAAAATGGAAGAACTCTCGGCCGTTACTATGAATGCTAATTGTTCAGCAGTGCTGTTGAATAAGATACCAGAAAAATTATCTGATCCAGGAAGTTTCACAATTCCATGTTTTCTGGGTAGTCTTAGTTCAATAGAAGCATTGGCAGACTTAGGTGCTAGTATAAATTTAATGATGTATTCACTATACGCTAAACTAGACCTTGGAGAATTGAAACCAACAAGAATAAGCATACAACTAGCCGATCGATCAGTAAAATATCCTAGAGGGATAATGGAGAACATGCTAGTTAAAGTTGGTACTTTAGTATTTCCAGTAGATTTTGTTGTTCTGGACATGGAAGAAGATTCTCAAGTTCCTCTCATATTAGGAAGACCATTCTTAAACACGGCTAAAGCAATGATAGACGTGTTTGGTAAGAAACTGACCCTAAGTATAGAGGATGAGAGTGTTACATTTTCAGTTAATAGAGCAATGCAACAACCGAAATCTGCAGATGATACATGCTATTATATTCAAACTATAGATTCACATGCAGAATTGTTAGAAGAATTTCCAGAATTACAAGGAACAGGAGAATGTTCTTTAGGAGAAGGAACTGAACCAATTGATGAAGCTGAAATGTTAGCTACTCTAATAGCTAATGGATATGAACCAACAACAGAAGAAATTCAAATGCTAAAAGAAGAAGACAGATATCGATACAAATCATCGATAGAAGAACCTCCGACATTAGAGTTAAAGCCACTTCCAAACCATTTGGAATACGCTTATTTACATGGTGAATCTGAATTACCTGTAATAATATCGTCTTCTCTTACAGAAAATAAAAAATCACAACTCATTTCTGTGTTGAAAGCTCATAAACCAGCCATTGCATGGAAGATTCATGATATTAAAGGAATAAGTCCTTCGTATTGCACACATAAAATCCTTATGGAAGAAGGTCATAAAACGTATGTGCAACGCCAACGAAGACTAAATCCTAATATGCAAGATGTAGTTAAGAAAGAAATTACTAAACTGCTAGATGCAGGTTTAATTTATCCAATTTATGATAGTACATGGGTAAGCTCAGTTCAATGCGTGCCTAAGAAGGGTGGCATGATTGTCATTACAAATGAAAAAAATGAGCTTATTCCTACTAGGACTGTAACAGGATGGCGTGTATGTATTGATTATAGAAAATTAAATGACGCCACCAGAAAAGATCACTTTCCCTTGCCTTTCATTGATCAAATGTTGGAAAGATTAGCTGGAAATAGTTACTATTGTTTTTTTGATGGATTTTCCGGATATTTTCAAATTCCAATACCACCCGAAGACCAAGAGAAAACCACATTCACGTGCCCTTATGGTACTTTTGCTTACAAACGCATGCCATTTAGACTTTGCAACGCCCCTGCAACCTTTCAAAGGTGCATGATGGTGATTTTTCACGACATGATAGAAGAATGCATGGAAGTTTTCATGGATGACTTTTCAGTCTTCGGTGATACATTTGAATCATGTTTAGTTAATCTTGAACGAATGCTTATTAGATGCGAACAATCAAATCTAGTACTTAATTGGGAGAAATGCCATTTCATGGTTAAAGAAGGCATCGTTCTTGGCCATAAAATTTCAAAGGAAGGAATTGAAGTGGATAGAGCTAAAGTAGATGTAATTGCTAAACTTCCACATCCCACCAATGTTAGAGGAGTTAGGAGTTTTCTAGGGCATGCCGTTTTTTACCGACGTTTCATAAAAGATTTTTCTAAAATTGCCACTCCTATGAATAAACTCCTAGAAAAGGATGCTCCATTCATCTTTTCAGATGAATGTATCAAATCTTTTAATATTCTTAAAGAGAAACTCACTAATGCGCCGATCATGATAACATCATATTGGAATCTACCATTTGAACTAATGTGCGATGCAAGTGATTTTGCAATGGGATCCGTTTTAGGACAAAGGATTGAAAAACGATTTCAACCTATATATTATGCTAGTAAGACGTTACAAGGAGCACAAACGAACTACACAACTACTGAAAAAGAACTCCTTGCTATTGTCTTTGCTTTTGACAAATTTCGTTCATATCTCGTTCTAGCAAAAACGGTGGTCTATACCGACCATTCTGCTCTTAGATACCTATTTTCAAAACAAGATGCCAAACCAAGATTAATTCGTTGGATCTTACTCTTACAAGAGTTCGATATTGAAATCCGAGATAAAAGAGGAGCAGAAAATCTCGCCGCTGATCATCTTTCTCGTCTTGAAAATCCCGAATTAGAAGTTCTAAATGAATCGGCCATACAAGACAACTTTCCTGATGAATATCTATTGAAGATAGATTATAATGAAATTCCATGGTTTGCAGACTATGCAAAATACTTAGTATGTGGATTCCTTGAAAAAGGATTATCGTACCAAAAACGAAAGAAATTCTTAAGTGATATAAAACACTATTTCTGGGAAGATCCACATCTATTTAAAAGTTGTCCAGATGGAATAATACGCCGATGTGTATTCGGAGATGAAGCTAGTAAAATCTTAAACCATTGTCACACAGGACCAACAGGAGGGCATTATGGGCCTCAACTAACAGCAAGAAAAGTTTATGATGCTGGATTCTATTGGCCTACAATTTACAAAGACGCACACCTTCTTTGCAAATCCTGTGATGCTTGTCAAAGGGCCGGAAAAATAAGTCAACGTGATGAAATGCCACAAAATGTCATTCAAGTATGTGAAGTATTTGACATTTGGGGTATTGACTTTATGGGTCCATTTCCAAAATCTCATAATAATCTCTACATTCTCGTTGCCATTGATTATGTATCTAAATGGGCGGAAGCACAAGCTCTCCCAACTAACGATGCACGAGTTGTAGTCAACTTTTTAAAACGTCTTTTTGCAAGGTTTGGAACACCGAAAGCTTTAATAAGTGATCGGGGAACTCATTTCTGTAATAATCAACTTGAGAAAGTTCTTAAAAGATATGGAGTAACTCATAAAATCTCCACTGCATATCATCCACAAACAAGTGGACAAGTTGAAAATACCAACCGAGCATTAAAACGTATTCTAGAGAAAACCGTAGGATCAAATCCGAAGGAATGGTCCATTAAGTTGGAGGATGCACTCTGGGCTTTTAGAACAGCCTACAAAACTCCAATTGGAACCACACCTTTTAGACTCGTTTACGGAAAAGCATGTCATCTTCCAGTAGAAATTGAACACAAAGCATTTTGGGCTTTGAAGACATGTAATCTTGATTTACATGAAGCTGGACGTCTACGGTTAAGTCAATTAAACGAATTAGAAGAATTAAGACAAGAAGCATACGAAAATTCGTTAATCTATAAGGAAAGAACAAAGAAATGGCATGATAAAAGAATCAGAAGTTCAAAAGAATTTAAAGAAGGAGACAGAGTTCTTCTTTTCAATTCACGATTCAAGCTATTTCCTGGAAAATTGAAATCAAGATGGTTTGGACCATTTATAGTCAAAAGAGTTTTCCCATACGGAACGATAGAATTAATAAATTCAAATGGGATTGAATTTAAAGTTAATGGTCACAGAGTTAAACATTACATAGATAGTCCGATGGAAGTCGACAACGAAGTTAATCACAATTTCAACACCACAGCTAACTAAGTGTGGGGAGAATCAAGTTTTTTTTAAGGATAATATGTATTTCTGTTAGAGTTAAATTTTCTGGTTTCGTGTAGTTCTCGAAAATGGAACCCGAATGGTCTTTCCCTAGCAGACCCTAAAGAACTAGTCTTCTCCCCCCATTCTGAATTTATATTTTTTTAGGTTTTTATGAAATGAAGACTTCCTGTGAACTAAACCATGGTCTAATGCTACACGATTTGATCACTAAACGTAATAATGACACACTTTCGAGTGAAATAGTATCATTAATCAGAGGTAAATTGGACGGAGTAAGAAAAGAATCCAGATGCGAAGATAATAAGTTACAATTTGGTAGAAGGAAATCAAAATCCGCAGCGAAAATAAGAGCACGACACCTTGAAAAATGTCACAAATGCGGAAAATGGTCACACGAAGGTAAATGTTCAAATAATCAAACCTATTCAAATACCGAATTTGTTACTTTATGCAGAAATGGACCGTTCATATGTTTAGAAGAAAAAAAACATTAAATGCTCGAGGTTACGCCTATGTAGCCATGGAAAACCAATTAGTCCGACTATCTTATGAGTGGGCTAGATCATATCACTAAGAAATCTATTTCACAGGTAAGTTTGTACAGTTTTTATTTTTATTTTTATTTTTAACCTTTTGATACTAAACGCTAATTTGTTCGCTATAAAGTATTAAATTGGTATTCGATAAAATTAGGTCTTGCGACGGAAATTGTTGATATCATTCAAAAATTTATTACATCACTGCGAAATTTAACGTTTCTTCTTAAGGTATAAATATCTTTAATCAATCAACCCAAAATATTTCAAAAATTCGTCATGAGTTAAATTAGGTCATGGAACCGAAATTACTTTACCGAAAAGAGGGGCGTATATTTTTGATAATATTTGATTGATTAAAGTGGGATAAAAGCCAAAAAGATTTTTAATTTTATTTTTACCATGTTTTTAAAATTAATATTAAATTAATATTGTAAACTTCTTTAAAATTGTAAATATTTGAAAATTTTAATATAAGTTTGTATGTTTAAAAACAAAAATATAATATAAGTTTGGTGTGAATTTTTAATTTTTAAAATATGAATTTTTAATTTTATGCATTTTAAATTTAAGTTTGGTGTGAATTTAAAAACAAAAATTTACTTTATTTCGCTAAGTTAAAAATATGATTTTTAAAATTCGTCGTAAGTTGAAGACTAGGTCTTTGAACCAAAATTGCTTTACCCGAGGGAGGGACGAGAACTTTTATTATCATTATTTTTAATCTTATTGAATTAAAGTATACCAAAAAAATTAAAAAAACTCAAAAAATTTTGTTTTTAAAACGACGCTTAAAGAATGACAAAATTTAAAATTTTGTCGAGGGACGGACTAGGACAACGATCCGAAACGCCCTCATCATAAAAGGAAAACAAAATTTTAAAATTATATTAATTATATGTTTATTAAAGCATAAGGTTTTATATAAAAAAAAAAAGAGCAAAACACTGTAGCCGGCACCCCATGCGATCGCATGGGGTTTACACACCAACCTCATGCGATCGCATGAGGCTGGATTCCAGGCCTGATACAAAACAGACAGCGAGTCTGTCTTCTTCACCACAACACACACATATACGAAACTCTCTCAAAATCTCACCAAATTTCATCATTTTTCCACCGTAATTCGTCATTTTTCTTGCTCTAATCATGCCTAGATTCTCATTCTTCAGCAAAAAGGTAAAAATTACACCCCTAAACTCATAAATTACCTAGTTTTTGTGATAATTACCAATATTTTACCTAATGCAATTTTGTTAATTTCTAGTGTAATTAGTGATAAATTGTTAGTATTTTATGCATGTATAACCTAGATTGATGCTATTTAACATGATTTGAAGCCAAAAACTTCAAAATTTTTAGAAATTTAGGGTTTGTGTTCTTGAGCAATTTGGGGCTTTTTGATATAAACAGGTTATGTCCAATTTTTGTCATGAATTATTGCTTAATTGAGTAATGTAACATGTTTAGGTAGTTAAATGATCCAAACATTGATCCTAAACATGATTTTTAAAGATTAAAGTGGACTTTTTAGGTGCAAAATTCATGAACTTGATTAATTTAATATAATTGCCAATTGAAACTTGTTTAATTATTAGTAATGACTATTTTGACATGTTATTTGAGTTAAATACTTATGAACTTTGTATACATTTTCATATGTGCTTATTTGGAAAAGTGTAGAATTGTGAAAAATTGTGAAAATGTGTATAAGTTTAATTTTGATTTAACATGTTATTGTGATTGTTTTAAGTTGTTATTTTGCTAACACTAATGCATATTTAGATGCACAAATTTTGTGTTTAATGTGTTTTGCAGAAAGCCTTCAGGAGCATCATCATCTAGACGACCTGCTCCAGCACCAGTACCAGAACCAGAACCAGAAATGCAACACGAGCCAGAACCTGAACAACAACCACAACCGCCGTATAGAAATCACTGATGTACAAAGTGTGAAGAATAAAGAAGTGATTCTAGTATTTCAAGACTATATTGCTTGAGGACAAGCAACGCTCAAGTGTGGGAATATTTGATAATGCTAAAAACGAACAAATATTTCATAGCATTACCCCTCAAGAAAGACAAGCTTTTAGTTGCAGTTGTCCTATTTACAAGGAATATTCGTTTAAATAATAAAAGGTGAAGACAAAAGACAGATTCGACGAATTGAAGACGCAAACGACCAAAAAGCTCAAAAGTACAAAATACAATCAAAGAGGTTCCAATTATTGATAAGAAACGTCTCAAAATTACAAGAGTACAAGATTCAAAACGCAAAGTACAAGATATTAAATTGTACGCAAGGACGTTCGAAATTTCAGAACCGGGACCAGAGTCAACTCTCAACGCTCGACGTAACGGACTAAAAATTACAAGTCAACTATGCACATGAATATAATATAATATATAATTAATTCTTAAAATTAATATATATATTATATAATATTTAAAAACCGTCGGCATAAAAAAACAAAGACTTTTGAGCCTCCCCAGCTGGTCATGCGATCGCATTGCCTTGAAGGGCAAAGCCCATGCGATCGCATGAGCATCTTTTCCCAGCTCACAGGCCTATAAAATCGAGTGTTTGGTGCATCATTTATCATAATCGATCTCTCTCTCAATATATGTAAACGTATATATATATATATATATATATATATATATATATATATATATATATATATATATATATATATATATATATATATTTATATTTTAATTTTAATTTTAATTTTAAATCCTAATAATAAGGGTATGTTAGCGAATGTTGTAAGGGTGTAAGTCGAAATTCTGTCCGTGTAACGCTACGCTATTTTTAATCATTGTAAGTTATGTTCAACCTTTTTAATTTAATGTCTCGTAGCTAAGTTATTATTATGCTTATTTAATTCGAAGTAATCATGATGTTGGGCTAAAAATATTAAAATTGGGTAATTAGGCTTTGTACCATAATTGGGGTTTGGACAAAAGAACGACACTTGTGGAAATTAGACTATGGGCTATTAATGGGCTTTATATTTGTTTAACTAAATGATAGTTTGTTAATTTTAATATAAAGATTTCCAATTGAACGTCCCAATAAATAACCATATACACTCGATCGGACACGATGGGCGGGATATTTATTTGTACGAATAATCGTTCATTTAACCGGACACGGGAATGGATTAATAGCCACTAGAATTATTAAAACAGGGGTGAAATTATATACAAGGACACTTGGTGTAATTGTTAACAAAGTATTAAAACCTTGGGTTACACGCAGTCGATAACCTGGTGTAATTATTAAAAAAAGTATTAAAATCTTGTTACAGTTTAAGTCCCCAATTAGTTGGAATATTTAACTTCGGGTATAAGGATAATTTGACGAGGATACTCGCACTTTATATTTATGACTGATGGACTGTTATGGACAAAAACCATACGGACATATTAAATAATCCAGGACAAAGGACAATTAACCATGGGCATAAAACTAAAATCAACACGTCAAACATCATGATTACGGAAGTTTAAATAAGCATAATTCTTTTATTTCATATTTAATTTCCTTTATTTTACATTTAATTGCACTTCTAATTATCGTACTTTTATTTATTGTCATTGTATTTAATTGCACTTTTAATTATCGTACTTTTTAATTATCGCAATTTTATTTTATCGCACTTTTATTTATCGCAATTTCCTTATCGTTATTTACTTTACGCTTTAAATTAAGTTATATTTATTTTTATTATTTTACATTAGGTTTTAACTGCGACTAAAGTTTTTAAAATCGACAAACCGGTCATTAAACGGTAAAAACCCCACTTTATAACAATAATATTACTTATATATATTTGTATTTTTATAAAATAAAACTAATATAGCGTTAAGCTTTGTTTAAAGATTTTTCCCTGTGGAACGAACCGGACTTACTAAAAACTACACTACTGTACGATTAGGTACAATGCATATAAGTGTTGTAGCAAGGTTTAGGTATATCCATTTTATAAATAAATAAATATCTTGTGTAAAATTGTATCGTATTTAATAGTATTTCCTTGTAAAATTTAATAGTATTTTATACCCCTTAGCTTTAACTATCATTTACATACTAGGCACGAGTACTTAAACTTATATATGTGTGGGTTATACAACGGCATAAACATTCCCTTTAGCTCGGTAACGTTTAATCATTGGTTTTTGAACCGTGAACGCGAATCTTAGATATGGATCCATAGGGTTTGACATCCCCACTCGGGCTAGTCGCGCTAACATTTAACGAGTGTTTAATACTTCGTAGACATACGCACTTGCCAAGTGTACTTTCAAGGGGTGATATATTATTAAACGTTAAGTTAGTTACCGAGTGCCCACGGTTGAGCATATACTTAAACATACGGATTTGGATTACTGTTTTGAAACGCTCTTTGTAGCACTGAAATCTCGTGGCCTACCTTACATACTGTTATACTTAAACTATAGCTCACCAACCTTTGTGTTGACGTTTTTAAGCATGTTTTTCTCAGGTGCTTAAGGTTATTTGCTTCTGCTGTCGTGCTAGTTTTGCTGTAGACACCCGCTGCTCTAGAGTTATCACTGTATGAACTGTTTAACTTGCATTCAAACTTTAATACTTTTGAACTATGATTTGTAACGACCTATGGGTCACGCACTATTATATTTTCTTCCATTCATTGAAGCATACTTTTGGATGTAAAACATTTGACGTTGTCTATGACGTCACCTTTTTATCATGAATGCAAACGTATTTTGATATAGCATATAGTGTTTGACCTTGTAATGATCCTGTTGTTGATGATTCGTACACGATGGTTTTGTACGGGGCATCACACCAAGATTACATAATATATGTTAGAATACATGTATAATATAATATAAGTTAGTTAAGTTATGATTTGTATAGATTTGTTACAAATTTCACGTAGCTACAACAAGTAAAATATCCAATTTTATTTTACCCATAACTTCTTCGTTTTAAATCCGTTTTGAGTGATTCAAGTTGCTATGGTTTCATATTGAACTGAAATTTATGAATCTAAATAGAAAAAGTATAAGTTTATAGTCAAAAATATAAGTTACAAGTCGTTTTTGTAAGAGGTAGTCATTTCAGTCGAAAGAACGATGTCTTGATGACCATTTTGAAAAACATACTTTCACTTTGAGTTTAACCATGATTTTTGGATATAGTTTCATGTTCATAAGAAAAATTATTTTCCACGAAGAACAACTTTTAAATCAAAGTTTATCATAGTTTTTAATTATCTAACCCAAAGCAGCCCCCGGTTTCACTACGACAGCGTATGTCCGATTTTACGGTGTTATTCGTGTTTCCAGGTTTTAAATCATTAAGTTAGCATATCATATAGATATAGAACATGTGTTTAGTTGATTTTAAAAGTCAAGTTAGAAGGATTAACTTTTTTTGCGAACAAGTTTAGAATTAACTAAACTATGTTCTAGTGATTACAAGTTATAATCTTCGAATAAGATAGTTTTATATATATGAATCGAATGATGTTATGAACATCATTACTACCTCAAGTTTAGTAGGTAAACCTACTGGAAGTGACAAGAAATGATTTAGCTTCAAGGGATCTTGGATGGCTTGAAAGTTCTTGAAGTAGAATCATGACACGAAAACAAGTTCAAGTAAGATTTCTACTCGAATTAAGATTGTTATAGTTATAGAAATTGAATCAAAGTTTGAATATGAATTATGCCTTGAATTAGAATGATAATCTACTGTAAATAACAGAGGTTTCTTGATCTTAGATGATTACTTGGAATGGATTAGAAAGCTTGGAAGTAAACTTGTAAACTTTAAAGTGTTTATGATGTGTTCTTGAGTAGTTGTTTTGTATGTTGATCTAGGTTAACTAGATTGAGCTAGATTGAGCTAGATTATGAATAAAATGATGAAGAACACTTAGAACAATAAGAAAGGAATTGAGAGAGAGTAATTTGATGCATAATAGTTGGAATGAAAATGTGTTTATGGTTGGTGAAGAAAAACGTGATCCTACCCTTGAATATAAGGTTCCATTAGTTTGTATTTTTGTTAGATATTTCATGCTAGTTGTCAAATGATGGTTCCCACATGTTTAGGTGACTCATTAAGGCTGCTAAGAGCTGATCATTGAAGTGTATATACCAATAGTATATACATTTAGAAGTTGTGTATTGTACGAGTACGAATACGGATTGAACACGAGTAAATAGTGTACTGTAGTAAATAGTGTTTACTGTAGCAAATAGTATTTTACTGTAGCAAAGCAAAAATTTACTGTACCAAATAGTGTTTTAGTTGTACATCTTTGATTTGATTGTATTTCTTCTTATATATATATATATATATATATATATATATAAAATATAAACTTACATCATAAAAAAATAAAACGATTATATAATTATCACAATTTATGATGTTCGTGAATCATCAGGCAAACGGGGTGGTCAATTGTCTACATAAACTCATTTCAATTAATCAAGTCTTAACAAGTTTGATTGCTTAACATGTTGGAAATATTTATTCATGTAAATATTAATCTCATATAATATATAATCATGGAAAAGTTCGGGTCACTACAATAACAAGGAGGACAAATAGGCCGGTTCATGACAAATGGAGGCCTTGGTGGTGACAAGAGGGAGATCAACGGAACGTGGCCTAAGTAGGAGTCAAAATCATGGTAAACCGAAGTCTAAAAAGAAGAAGACCTATACATGCTATAATTGTGGCAAGAAAGGTCACCTGAAGAAGGATTGTCGGAGTTTAAATAACTCAAATCCTCAAGGAAATATTGCAAGCACTTCAGATGATGGGACTGCTTTGGTTAATGAGGCAGTGGTAGCAAATGAAGGCAGAAAGACATTTGTTGATGTCTGGTTATTTGACTCGGGAGCTACTTTTCACATGACCCCTAGAAGAGAATAGTTCAAACAATATGAACATATCTCAGGAGGATCTGTATACAGTTGCAATGATCATGAACTAAATATCATTGAAATTGGAGATATCATTCTGAAGATGCATGATGGTACAGTTCGTACTATTCAAGGTGCACGACACGTGAAGGGTTTGAAGAAGAACTTATTGTCTTTAGGACAATTAGATGATCTTGGTTGTAAGATGGTGATACATGAGAAGATCATGATAATCAAGAAAGACGCGGTTGTACTTATGAAAGGAGAAAAGGTGGGTGCTAATTTATACATTCTGAAAGGCGAGACGGTACAGGAATCGAAAACATCTGTTGCTTCGAATAGTTCAAGTGATAAAGTTGTTATGACATGGCATCAAAAGCTTGGATACATTTCTGAGCAAGGTATGAAGATTCTTATTGAAAGAAATCTTATTTCTGGTCTTACAAAGGTATCGCTACTTTTCTGTGAGCATTGTGTAATCAGCAAGCAGCATCGCCTGAAGTTTAACACATCAAATTCTAGAAGTAAATTGATTCTAGAATTGGTTCACTCTGATGTGTGGCAAGCACTAGTTCAATCTCTAGGAGGAGCATCATTTATTGATGATTACACTAGGAGATGTTGAGTGTACCCAATCAAGAGAAAGGCGGATGTGTTTGAAGTTTTCAAAGTTTACAAAGCGCGGGTTGAACTTGAATCTGGTAAAAAGATCAAGTGTTTAAGGACTGATAATGGAGGAGAATACACTAATGATGAATTTCATAAGTTTTGCAAACAAGAAGGTATCAAAAGGCAGTTCACGACGGCATACACTCCTCAAAAAAATGGAGTGGCAGAGTGGATGAACAGAACCTTATTAGATAGAACAAGAGCGATGTTGGCAACTGCAAGCTTGGGGAAATCATTCTGGGAAGAAGCAGTAAGTACTGCCTGTTACGTGATAAATCGGTCACCATTAACTGCAATTGAGTTGAAATCACCGATGGAGATGTAGACTGGAAAACTAGTTGATTATTCTGACCTTCATGTATTTGGAAGTCCTGTGTGCGCAATGTACAATTCTCAAGAAACGACAAAGTTGGATCCAAAGTCCAGAAAGTGTTTGTTTTTGGGGTATGCTAATGGAGTTAAGGGGCATCATTTGATGGACCCCAAATGAAATGTCCCGTTCTTATTGATTAAAAACGTTCCATATTAATTGATTTCGTTGCGAGGTTTTGACCTCTATATGAGACGTTTTTCAAAGACTGCATTCATTTTAAAACAAACCATAACCTTTATTTCATCAATAAAGGTTTAAAAGCTTTACGTAGATTATCAAATAATGATAATCTAAAATATCCTGTTTACACACGACCATTACATAATGGTTTACAATACAAATATGTTACAACAAAATAAGTTTCTTGAATGCAGTTTTTACACAATATCATACAAGCATGGACTCCAAATCTCGTCCTTATTTAAGTATGCGACAGCGGAAGCTCTTAATAATCACCTGAGAATAAACATGCTTAAAACGTCAACAAAAATGTTGGTGAGTTATAGGTTTAACCTATATATATCAAATCGTAACAATAGACCACAAGATTTCATATTTCAACACACATCCCATACATAGAGATAAAAATCATTCATATGGTGAATACCTGGTAACCGACATTAACAAGATGCATATATAAGAATATCCCCATCATTCCGGGACACCCTTCGGATATGATATAAATTTCGAAGTACTAAAGCATTCGGTACTTTGGATGGGGTTTGTTAAGCCCAATAGATCTATCTTTAGGATTCGCGTCAATTAGGGTGTCTGTTCCCTAATTCTTAGATTACCAGACTTAATAAAAAGGGGCATATTCGATTTCGATAATTCAACCATAGAATGTAGTTTCACATACTTGTGTCTATTTTGTAAATCATTTATAAAACCTGCATGTATTCTCATCCCAAAAATATTAGATTTTAAAAGTGGGACTATAACTCACTTTCACAGATTTTTACTTCGTCGAGAAGTAAGACTTGGCCACTGTTGATTCACGAACCTATAACAATATATACATGTATATTAAAGTATGTTCAAAATATATTTACAACACTTTTAATATATTTTGATGTTTTAAGTTTATTAAGTCAGTTGTCCTCGTTAGTAACCTACAACTAGTTGTCCACAGTTAGATGTACAGAAATAAATCGATAAATATTATCTTGAATCAATCCACGACCCAGTGTATACGTATCTCAGTATTGATCACAACTCAAACTATATATATTTTGGAATCAACCTCAACCCTGTATAGCTAACTCCAACATTCACATATAGAGTGTCTATGGTTGTTTCGAAATATATATAGATGTGTCGACATGATAGGTCGAAACATTGTATACGTGTCTATGGTATCTCAAGATTACATAATATACAATACAAGTTGATTAAGTTATGGTTGGAATAGATTTGTTACCAATTTTCACGTAGCTAAAATGAGAAAAATTATCCAATCTTGTTTTACCCATAACTTCTTCATTTTAAATTCGTTTTGAGTGAATCAAATTGCTATGGTTTCATATTGAACTCTATTTTATGAATCTAAACAGAAAATTATAGGTTTATAGTCGAAAAAATAAGTTACAAGTCATTTTTGTAAAGGTAGTCATTTCAGTCGAAAGAACGACGTCTAGATGACCATTTTAGAAAACATACTTCCACTTTGAGTTTAACCATAATTTTTGGATATAGTTTCATGTTCATAATAAAAATCATTTTCTCATAATAACAACTTTTAAATCAAATTTTATCATAGTTTTTAATTAACTAACCCAAAACAGCCCGCGGTGTTACTACGACGGCGTAAATCCGGTTTTACGGTGTTTTTCGTGTTTCCAGGTTTTAAATCATTAAGTTAGCATATCATATAGATATAGAACATGTGTGTAGTTAATTTTAAAAGTCAAGTTAGAAGGATTAACTTTTGTTTGCGAACAAGTTTAGAATTAACTAAACTATGTTCTAGTGATTACGAGTTTAAACCTTCGAATAAGATAGTTTTATATATATGAATCGAATGATGTTATGAACATCATTACTACCTCAAGTTTAGTAGGTAAACCTACTGGAAGTGACAAGAAATGATCTAGCTTCAAAGGATCTTGGATGGCTTGAAAGTTCTTGAAGTAGGATCATGACACAAAAACAAGTTCAAGTAAGATTTTTACTCGAATTAAGATAGTTTATAATTATAGAAATTGAATCAAAGTTTGAATATGAATATTACCTTGAATAAGAAAGATAACCTACTATATATAACAAAGGTTTCTTGATCTTAGATGATTACTTGGAATGGATTAGAAAGCTTGGAAGTAAATTAGTAAACTTGAAGGGATTTTTGAAGTGTTCTTGAAGTGTTCTTCCTATGATGATTATAGCTTGATTCTTGAAGTGATTTTTGATGAAGATGATGATTAACTACTGGAAAAATACGTTCATAATAGTGTGTGTGTGTTGAGAGAGAATTAGAAAGAGAATTGGAAGTGAAATGGAGTGAATGATGAGTGGTAATTGGTGAGTAGTGAGTGGGGTTAAAAGGAGTTCTAGTTAGTTGACTAGCTCATGGTAGAAGTTAAAATTGATTAGTCATACATGACATAATCAAGAGTGGAATCCCATGCTAGTTCCTATTGGTATATACTCATAGTAAGTACGTTTTGAAGCTGTGTATAATACGGGTAAGAATACGACTAGAATTCTTGATGAAAGAAAAGAATGGAAAAGTAACTGTAACCATTTTCGTTAAGTATGAGTGTTTTGATATATGTCTTGAAGTCTTCCAAAAGTATTTTAATACATCTAAATACACTACATGTATATACATTTTAACTGAGTCGTTAAGTCATCGTTAGTCGTTACATGTAAGTGTTGTTTTGAAACCATTAAGTTAACGATCTCAATTAATGTTGTTAACCCATTGTTTATTATATCTAATGAGATGTTAAATTATTATATTATCATGATATTATGATATATTAATATATCTTAATATGATATATATATATATATATACATTTAAATGTCGTTACAACGATAATCGTTACATATATGTCTCGTTTCGAAATCCTTAAGTTAGTAGTCTTGTTTATATGTATATAACTCATTGTTAATATACTTATGGAGATACTTACTTATCATAATCTCATGTTAACCATATGTATATCCATATATATATCGTCATGTCATTTTTACAAGTTTTAACGTTCGTGAATCGCCGGTCAACTTGGGTGGTCAATTGTCTATATGAAACATATTTCAATTAATCAAGTCTTAACAAGTTTGATTGCTTAACATGTTGGAAACATTTAATCATGTAAATATCAATCTTAATTAATATATATAAACATGGAAAAGTTCGGGTCACTACAGTACCTACCCGTTAAATAAATTTTGTCCCGAAATTTTAAGCTGTTGAAGGTGTTGACGAATCTTCTGGAAATAGATGAGGGTATTTCTTCTTCATCTGATCTTCACGCTCCCAAGTGAACTCGGGTCCTCTACGAGCATTCCATCGAACCTTAACAATTGGTATCTTGTTTTGGTTAAGTCTTTTAACCTCACGATCCATTATTTCGACGGGTTCTTCGATGAATTGGAGTTTTTCGTTGATTTGGATTTCATCTAACGGAATAGTGAGATCTTCTTTAGCAAAACATTTCTTCAAATTCGAGACGTGGAAAGTGTTATGTACAGCTGCGAGTTGTTGAGGTAACTCAAGTCGGTAAGCTACTGGTCCGACACGATCAATAATCTTGAATGGTCCAATATACCTTGGATTTAATTTCCCTCGTTTACCAAATCGAACAACGCCTTTCCAAGGTGCAACTTTAAGCATGACCATCTCTCTAATTTCAAATTCTATATCTTTTCTTTTAATGTCAGCATAGCTCTTTTGTCGACTTTGGGCGGTTTTCAACCGTTGTTGAATTTGGATGATCTTCTCGGTAGTTTCTTGTATAATCTCCGGACCCGTAATCTGTCTATCCCCCACTTCACTCCAACAAATCGGAGACCTGCACTTTCTACCATAAAGTGCTTCAAATGGCGCCATCTCAATGCTTGAATGGTAGCTGTTGTTGTAGGAAAATTCTGCTAATAGTAGATGTCGATCCCAACTGTTTCCGAAATCAATAACACATGCTTGTAGCATGTCTTCAAGCGTTTGTATCGTCCTTTAGCTCTGCCCATCAGTTTGAGGATGATAGGCAGTACTCATGTCTAGACGAGTTCCTAATGCTTGCTGTAATGTCTGCCAGAATCTTGAAATAAATCTGCCATCCCTATCAGAGATAATAGAGATTGGTATTCCATGTCTG
Source organism: Rutidosis leptorrhynchoides (assembly GCF_046630445.1). Lineage (NCBI taxonomy): Eukaryota > Viridiplantae > Streptophyta > Magnoliopsida > Asterales > Asteraceae > Rutidosis > Rutidosis leptorrhynchoides. The sequence goes on along the minus strand of NC_092333.1, from coordinate 596,998,958 downwards.
GAGACGACTTCCTTCAAATACAGTCGTGCTAACTTCTCCATCTTGTCATCTTCTCTTATTGGTAGGAAGTGTGCTGATTTGGTGAGACGATCAACTATTACCCAAATGGTATCAAAACCACTTGCAGTCCTTGGCAATTTAGTGATGAAATCCATGGTAATGTTTTTCCATTTCCATTCCAGGATTTCGGGTTGTTGAAGTAGACCTGATGGTTTCTGATGCTCAGCTTTGACCTTAGAACACATCAAACATTCTCCTACGTATTTAGCAACATCGGCTTTCATACCCGGCCACCAAAAATATTTCCTGAGATCCTTGTACATCTTCCCCGTTCCAGGATGTATTGAGTATCTGGTTTTATGAGCTTCTCTAAGTACCATTTCTCTCATATCTCCAAATTTTGGTACCCAAATCCTTTCAGCCCTATACCGGGTTCCGTCTTCCCGAATATTAAGATGCTTCTCCGATCCTTTGGGTATTTCATCCTTTAAATTTCCCTCTTTTAAAACTCCTTGTTGCGCCTCCTTTATTTGAGTAGTAAGGTTATTATGAATCATTATATTCATAGATTTTACTCGAATGGGTTCTCTGTCCTTCCTGCTCAAGGCATCGGCTACCACATTTGCCTTCCCCGGGTGGTAACGAATCTCAAAGTCGTAATCATTCAATAATTCAATCCACCTACGCTGCCTCATATTCAGTTGTTTCTGATTAAATATGTGTTGAAGACTTTTGTGGTCGGTATATATAATACTTTTGACCCCATATAAGTAGTGCCTCCAAGTCTTTAATGCAAAAACAACCGCGCCTAATTCCAAATCATGCGTCGTATAATTTTGTTCGTGAATCTTCAATTGTCTAGACGCATAAGCAATCACCTTCATTCGTTGCATTAATACACAACCGAGACCTTGCTTTGATGCATCACAATAAATCACAAAATCATCATTCCCTTCAGGCAATGACAATATAGGTGCCGTAGTTAGCTTTTTCTTCAATAACTGAAACGCTTTCTCTTGTTCATCATTCCATTCAAATTTCTTCCCTTTATGCGTTAATGCAGTCAATGGTTTTGCTATTCTGGAAAAGTCTTGGATGAACCTTCTGTAGTAACCAGCTAGTCCTAAAAACTGGCGTATGTATTTCGGAGTTTTCGGGGTTTCCCACTTTTCAACAGTTTCTATCTTTGCCGGATCCACCTTAATACCTTCTTTGTTCACTATGTGACCGAGGAATTGAACTTCTTCCAACCAAAATGCACACTTTGAAAACTTAGCGTACAATTCTTCCTTCCTCAATACTTCTAACACCTTTCTCAAATGTTCACCGTGTTCTTGGTCATTCTTTGAGTAAATAAGTATGTCATCAATGAAAACAATGACAAACTTGCCAAGGTATGGTCCACACACTCGGTTCATAAGGTCCATGAACACAGCTGGTGCATTAGTTAAACCAAACGGCATGACCATAAACTCGTAATGACCGTAACGTGTTCTGAAAGCAGTCTTTGGAATATCATCTTCTTTCACCCGCATTTGATGATACCCAGAACGTAAGTCAATCTTTGAATAAACAGACGAGCCTTGTAGTTGATCAAATAAGTCGTCAATTCTCGGTAGTGGGTAGCGGTTCTTGATGCTAAGTTTGTTCAACTCTCGGTAGTCGATACACAACCTGAATGTACCATCTTTCTTCTTGACAAATAAAACAGGAGCTCCCCACGGTGATGTACTTGGTCGAATGAAACCACGCTCTAAAAGTTCTTGTAATTGGCTTTGCAGTTCTTTCATCTCGCTGGGTGCGAGTCTGTAAGGAGCACGAGCTATTGGTGCAGCTCCTGGTACAAGATCTATTTGAAATTCAACGGATCGCTGTGGGGGTAATCCCGGTAATTCTTTCGGAAATACATCAGGAAATTCTTTTGCAATGGGAACATCATTGATGCTCTTTTCTTCAGTTTGTACTTTCTCGACGTGTGCTAGAACAGCATAGCAACCTTTTCTTATTAGTTTTTGTGCCTTCAAATTACTAATAATATGTAGCTTCGTGTTGCCCTTTTCTCCGTACACCATTAAGGGTTTTCCTTTTTCTCGTATAATGCGAATTGCATTTTTGTAACAAACGATCTCTGCTTTTACTTCTTTCAACCAGTCCATACCGATTATCACATCAAAACTCCCTAACTCTACTGGTATCAAATCAATCTTAAATGTTTCGCTAACCAGTTTAATTTCTCGATTCCGACATATATTATCTGCTGAAATTAATTTACCATTTGCTAATTCGAGTAAAAATTTACTATCCAAAGGCGTCAATGGACAACTTAATTTAGCACAAAAATCTCTACTCATATAGCTTCTATCCGCACCCGAATCAAATAAAACGTAAGCAGATTTATTATCAATAAGAAACGTACCCGTAACAAGCTCCGGGTCTTCCTGTGCCTCTGCCGCATTAATATTGAAAACTCTTCTGCGGCCTTGTCCATTCGTGTTCTCCTTGTTCGGGCAATTTCTAATAATGTGGCCCGGTTTTCCACATTTATAATAAACTACATTGGCATAACTTGCTCTGACACTACTTGCTCCGCCATTACTAGTTCCGACACCATTTGTTTCTTTCGTTCTATTAACCCCTGGTCCGTAGACCTCACACTTCGCCGCGCTATGACCATTTCTTTTACACTTGTTGCAAAATTTGGTGCAGAACCCCGAGTGATACTTTTCACACCTTTGGCATAGCTGCTTCTGATTGTTGTTGTTGTTGCGGTTATTATTGTTGTTGGGATGATTGTTGTAGGTGTTGTTGTTGTTGTTGTTGTTGTTGTTGGGCCGTTTGTTGTAGTTGTGATTGATGTTGCGATTGTTGGAATAATTGTTGCGATTATTATTGTAATTGCTGTTGTTGTTGTATTGGTGATTCTTATCACCGTTTTCCTCCCACTTTCTTTTGACTTGCTTCACATTAGCCTCTTCAGCAGTCTGTTCTTTAATTCTTTCTTCAATATGGTTCACTAGTTTGTGAGCCATTCTACATGCCTGTTGTATGGAGGCGGGCTCGTGTGAACTTATATCTTCTTGGATTCTTTCCGGTAATCCTTTCACAAACGCGTCGATCTTCTCTTCCTCATCTTCGAATGCTCCCGGACACAATAGGTGCAATTCTGTGAATCGTCTTTCGTACGTGGTAATATCAAATCCTTGGGTTCGTAACCCTCTAAGTTCTGTCTTGAGCTTATTGACCTCGGTTCTGGGACGGTACTTCTCATTCATCAAGTGCTTGAATGCTGACCACGGTAGTGCGTACGCATCATCTTGTCCCACTTGCTCTAGATAGGTATTCCACCATGTTAACGCAGAACCTGTGAAGGTATGCGTAGCATACTTCACTTTGTCTTCTTCAGTACACTTACTTATGGCAAACACCGATTCGACCTTCTCGGTCCATCGTTTCAATCTGATCGGTCCTTCGATTCCATCAAATTCCAAAGGTTTGCAGGCAGTGAATTCTTTGTAGGTGCATCCTACACGATTTCCTGTACTACCAGATCCAAGGTTATTGTTGGTATGTAGCGCAGCCTGTACTGCGGCTATGTTTGAAGCTAGAAAAGTACGGAATTCCTCTTCATTCATATTCACGGTGTGTCGAGTAGTACGTGCCATTTTCTTCAAAATAGTCAAATGGAACAAGTTAATCATACAGAATATTAAGAGTAGTTAATAGTATTTCGTAGCATAATATGAACTCATTTATAAAAGCTTTTTCTTCATATTAGCGTTTTATAAGTTTAAATTCGGGTAGTACCTACCCGTTAAGTTCATACTTAGTAGCTAATATACAATTCAACTAGTACAATTCTATATGAAAAACTGATTGTAATAATATTTCGCGTTCAAACTTTTATACAATATTTTACAAACTTACAATACCGCTTATTTTACATAAAGCATGAAATATAGCACACAATAACTTTGATACAAGATAGTTGTGAAGATAATTCTAGCTAGTACACAAGTCGTTCAGCAAAGGCAATAAAGACACGTAATTCATACATCCAGAAACAAGTCATGCATTCTGGTTTTACTAGGACTACTTCCCATCCTTGGTCTTGTGGAACATAACAGTTATGGCCGTTGATAAAATAGCGTGTTGTAACGTCGTCAAAGGGACGAGGGTTACGTAATGACCAACAGTCTCGTAATAACCTAAAAACCTCATTTCTTACCCCAATTACCGACTCCGTCACTTGTGGGAACGTTTTGTTTAATAGTTGTAGCCCGATGTTCTTGTTCTCACTTTGGTGAGAAGCAAACATTACTAACCCGTAAGCATAACATGCTTCTTTATGTTGCATGTTAGCCGCTTTTTCTAAATCACGAAGTCCTATATTCGGATATACTGAGTCAAAATAATTTCTTAACCCGTTGCGTAAAATAGCATTTGGGTTCCCCGCAATATATGCGTCAAAGTAAACACATCGTAACTTATGGATTTCCCAATGTGATATCCCCCATCTTTCGAACGAAAGCCTTTTATAAACCAAGGCATTCTTGGAACGTTCTTCGAATGTCTTACAAACTGATCTCGCCTTAAATAGTTGTGCCGAGGAATTCTGACCGACTCTAGACAAGATTTCATCAATCATGTCTCCGGGTAGGTCTCTTAAAATATTGGGTTGTCTATCCATTGTGTGTTTTTATACTGTAAAATAGACAAGAGTTAGATTCATAAAAAAATACTTATTAATACAAGCAATTTTTACATATATCATAAAGCATAAGCACACTATATTACATATATTACACCACACGAATACAACTATCTTATTCCGACTCGGTCGTTTCTTCTTGTTCGGTTTTGGTTCGTTTTGCCAAGTTTCTAGGGATATATGATGTTCCCCTAATATGAGCCGTCGTTGTCCACATTGGTTTAGAAAAACCTGGTGGTTTAGAGGTTCCCGGGTCATTGTTACAACTTAAGGACTTCGGGGGTTGACGATACATATAAAGTTCATCGGGGTTGGAATTAGATTTCTCTATTTTTATGCCCTTTCCCTTATTATTTTCTTTTGCCTTTTTAAATTCAGTTGGGGTAATTTCTATAACATCATCGGAATTCTCGTCGGAATCCGATCCATCGGAGAATTGGTAATCCTCCCAATATTTTGCTTCCTTGGCGGAAACACCATTGACCATAATTAACCTTGGTCGGTTGGTTGAGGATTCTCTTTTACTTAACCGTTTTATTATTTCCCCCACCGGTTCTATTTCTTCTTCCGGTTCCGATTCTTCTTCCGGTTCCGATTCTTCTTCCGGTTCCGACTCTTCTTCCGGTTCCTCTTCGAGAACTTGTGAATCAGTCCACGAATCATTCCAATTTACATTTGACACTTCATTATTATTAGGTGAGTCAATGGGACTTGTTCTAGAGGTAGACATCTATCACATAATATCAAACACGTTAAGAGATTAATATATCACATAATATTCATATGTTAAAAATATATAGTTTCCAACAAAAATGTTAAGCAATCATTTTTAAAGAAAACACGATCGAAGTCCAGACTCACTAATGCATCCTAACAAACTCGAGAAGATACACTAATGCAAATTTTCTGGTTCTCTAAGACCAACGCTCGGATACCAACTGAAATGTCCCGTTCTTATTGATTAAAAACGTTCCATATTAATTGATTTCGTTGCGAGGTTTTGACCTCTATATGAGACGTTTTTCAAAGACTGCATTCATTTTAAAACAAACCATAACCTTTATTTCATCAATAAAGGTTTAAAAGCTTTACGTAGATTATCAAATAATGATAATCTAAAATATCCTGTTTACACACGACCATTACATAATGGTTTACAATACAAATATGTTACAACAAAATAAGTTTCTTGAATGCAGTTTTTACACAATATCATACAAGCATGGACTCCAAATCTCGTCCTTATTTAAGTATGCGACAGCGGAAGCTCTTAATAATCACCTGAGAATAAACATGCTTAAAACGTCAACAAAAATGTTGGTGAGTTATAGGTTTAACCTATATATATCAAATCGTAACAATAGACCACAAGATTTCATATTTCAACACACATCCCATACATAGAGATAAAAATCATTCATATGGTGAATACCTGGTAACCGACATTAACAAGATGCATATATAAGAATATCCCCATCATTCCGGGACACCCTTCGGATATGATATAAATTTCGAAGTACTAAAGCATCCGGTACTTTGGATGGGGTTTGTTAAGCCCAATAGATCTATCTTTAGGATTTGTGTCAATTAGGGTGTCTGTTCCCTAATTCTTTGATTACCAGACTTAATAAAAAGGGGCATATTCGATTTCGATAATTCAACCATAGAATGTAGTTTCACGTACTTGTGTCTATTTTGTAAATCATTTATAAAACCTGCATGTATTCTCATCCCAAAAATATTAGATTTTAAAAGTGGGACTATAACTCACTTTCACAGATTTTTACTTCGTCGAGAAGTAAGACTTGGCCACTGTTGATTCACGAACCTATAACAATATATACATGTATATTAAAGTATGTTCAAAATATATTTACAACACTTTTAATATATTTTGATGTTTTAAGTTTATTAAGTCAGCTGTCCTCGTTAGTAACCTACAACTAGTTGTCCACAGTTAGATGTACAGAAATAAATCGATAAATATTATCTTGAATCAATCCACGACCCAGTGTATACGTATCTCAGTATTGATCACAACTCAAACTATATATATTTTGGAATCAACCTCAACCCTGTATAGCTAACTCCAACATTCACATATAGAGTGTCTATGGTTGTTCCGAAATATATATAGATGTGTCGACGTGATAGGTCGAAACATTGTATACGTGTCTATGGTATCTCAAGATTACATAATATACAATACAAGTTGATTAAGTTATGGTTGGAATAGATTTGTTACCAATTTTCACGTAGCTAAAATGAGAAAAATTATCCAATCTTGTTTTACCCATAACTTCTTCATTTTAAATCCGTTTTGAGTGAATCAAATTGCTATGGTTTCATATTGAACTCTATTTTATGAATCTAAACAGAAAAGTATAGGTTTATAGTCAAAAAAATAAGTTACAAGTCGTTTTTGTAAAGGTAGTCATTTGAGTCGAAAGAACGACGTCTAGATGACCATTTTAGAAAACATACTTCCACTTTGAGTTTAACCATAATTTTTGGATATAGTTTCATGTTCATAATAAAAATCATTTTCTCAGAATAACAAATTTTAAATCAAAGTTTATCATAGTTTTTAATTAACTAACCCAAAACAGCCCGCGGTGTTACTACGACGGCGTAAATCCAGTTTTACTGTGTTTTTCGTGTTTCAAGGTTTTAAATCATTAAGTTAGCATATCATATAGATATAGAACATGTGTGTAGTTAATTTTAAAAGTCAAGTTAGAAGGATTAACTTTTGTTTGCGAACAAGTTTAGAATTAACTAAACTATGTTCTAGTGATTACGAGTTTAAACCTTCGAATAAGATAGTTTTATATATATGAATCGAATGATGTTATGAACATCATTACTACCTCAAGTTTAGTAGGTAAACCTACTGGAAGTGACAAGAAATGATCTAGCTTCAAAGGATCTTGGATGGCTTGAAAGTTCTTGAAGTAGGATCATGACACAAAAACAAGTTCAAGTAAGATTTTTACTCGAATTAAGATAGTTTATAGTTATAGAAATTGAATCAAAGTTTGAATATGAATATTACCTTGAATAAGAAAGATAACCTACTGTATATAACAAAGGTTTCTTGATCTTAGATGATTACTTGGAATGGATTAGAAAGCTTGGAAGTAAATTAGTAAACTTGAATGGATTTTTGAAGTGTTCTTGAAGTGTTCTTCCTATGATGATTATAGCTTGATTCTTGAAGTGATTTTTGATGAAGATGATGATTAACTACTGGAAAAATACGTTCATAATAGTGTGTGTGTGTGTTGAGAGAGAATTAGAAAGAGAATTGGAAGTGAAATGGAGTGAATGATGAGTGGTAATTGGTGAGTGGTTAGTGTGGTTAAAAGGAGTTCTAGTTAGTTGACTAGTTCATGGTAGAAGTTAAAATTGATTAGTCATACATGACATAATCAAGAGTGGAATCCCATGCTAGTTCCTATTGGTATATACTCATAGTAAGTACGTTTTGAAGCTGTGTATAATACGGGTAAGAATACGACTAGAATTCTTGATGAAAGAAAAGAATGGAAAAGTAACTGTAACCATTTTCATTAAGTATGAGTGTTTTGATATATGTCTTGAAGTCTTCCAAAAGTATTTTAATACATCTAAATACACTACATGTATATACATTTTAACTGAGTCGTTAAGTCATCGTTAGTCGTTACATGTAAGTGTTGTTTTGAAACCATTAAGTTAACGATCTCAATTAATGTTGTTAACCCATTGTTTATTATATCTAATGAGATGTTAAATTATTATATTATCATGATATTATGATATATTAATATATCTTAATATGATATATATACATTTAAATGTCGTTACAACGATAATCGTTACATATATGTCTCGTTTCGAAATCCTTAAGTTAGTAGTCTTATTTATATGTATATAACTCATTGTTAATATACTTATGGAGATACTTACTTATCATAATCTCATGTTAACCATATGTATATCCATATATATATCGTCATGTCATTTTTACAAGTTTTAACGTTCGTGAATCGCCGGTCAACTTGGGTGGTCAATTGTCTATATGAAACATATTTCAATTAATCAAGTCTTAACAAGTTTGATTGCTTAACATGTTGAAAACATTTAATCATGTAAATATCAATCTTAATTAATATATATAAACATGGAAAAGTTCGGGTCACTACACCAAAGCCCACAAAGTAGTCATCAGTAGAGATGTTGTCTTTACGGAAGACAAAGATCTTAAAGATGTTAGCACTTCAAAAGAAACTACACCGATACAGGTTGTAAATGAATTTTATAAAGATTCTTCTGAAGCAGTACCAGAGCACGATGAAAATCAAGTAGTCGTTGATGAAGCTCCATCGACTCGTATTTCTAATCAGGAAAGGAAACGCCCAGGGTGGCACTCAGATTATATTATGGAAAGCAATGTTGCATATTGTCTTCTAACAGAGGAAGGAGAGCCAACAACTCTTCGCGAGGCACTGAATCATTCAGATGCATCTCAGTGGATGACAACTATACACGAAGAAATTGAAGCTCTTCATAAAAATCAACCATGGGAACTTGTGCCATTGCCGAAAGGTAGAAAACCTATTGGAAATAAATGGGTGTATAAGATCAAGCGAAATGGCGATGATCAAGTGGAGCGGTATCGTGCAAGACTGGTGGTTAAAGGATATGCTCAGAAAGAAGGTACGGACTTTAATGAAATATTTTCTCATGTGGTTCGACTTACAACAATTCGAGTAGTTCTAGCGATGTGTGCTACATTTGATTTGCATCTAGAGCAGCTAGATGTGAAAACTGCATTTCTTCATGGAAATCTTGAAGAAGAAATTTATATGCTTCAACCAGAAGGTTTTGAACTACAAGGAAAAAAGAACTTGGTTTGCAGGTTAAGGAAATCTCTGTATGGTCTCAAACAGGCGCCGAGATGCTGGTACAAGAGATTTGATTCTTTCATAATGAGCCTTGAATATAACAGACTTTATGCAGACCCTTATGCATATTTCAAGAGGTTTGGGGACAATGATTTTGTCATTTTGCTGTTATATGTAGACGACATGTTGGTTGCAGGCCCCAACAAAGATCGTATTAATAAGCTGAAGGCTCATAGCCACAAGCTGGTTGAGTGTGATTCTCCCTAGACTACTAGTACTCCTCAAAACCATGGTATATAAATCCCACCTCTCAGGTAGTGCATCAGCAACACATTACTCCCTCTCACTATAAGTATGATAGTTGTTATAATTCTGCATCTTGGTCAACGGGTGATGGTAACGTTCAATCATTGAATCTAGACTCTCATTCTTTTAGCTCTCTATCGTGCTACCGATCTCTGTCATGCAAAGGACTCACACTGTCGTGTGATGATAGTTCATCTATAATATTCCATCGCTTTAACTCTTTCGTGTGAAAGAGTCTTCTTTCGTACGAAAGTCGTAGACTTTCATGCGAAGGACTAATCAGTTTAACTTTGGATTTAACTTTAACGATCTCATTACCTAAACAACTAACAATTATGTGAACATCAATTAAACTCAATCATTCAAGTAACGTAAAAACCAAACATCGAAGAGTTCATTGTCCATTTACAAATAACGTCCAAACCCAAATGACTAAAATAACGTACATACTCAATTACGATTTAGAAATAATAACGAACCATTAACCGTTTTCTTGGTGTTTCATTCATTTTTAAGCGTTCAAATAACCAACAGTTAACCGTTTTCTTCAAACAGCCGTTTTTTAAACGTTCAAACTGTCAACTATTTTAACCATTCAATTAGACGATTATTAACCGACCAAACTTTTTTCAGTTCCTTTTTCACCTTCCTTTTTCATTCATTTATTTTTAAAACGTTCAATTAACCAACCGTTAACCGTTTTTTGTTGAAATGATTAACATTGGACGGTAGGTGGTAGTTGGAATTGGTCAGCATGCACATGTATATTGTGCTTCATTATTTTGAAGACTTACTATTGTGTTGAAGGCTTTTGTGTTTCATACTTTACCAACCCCATTTTGAAGTACTATAAATAGAGACCACCTCAAGCTTATTAAGGCATCCCAAAACACATTCTCCATTGTATACTAAAAGAGTTAAATAGAGAGTTAGTGAGTATTAATCTCCTAATTACAAGAGATATAAAGATTAGTGCTTATCCTTGTAATTAGAGAGAAGTGTAATTCCTATTATTCTTATTAGTGAAACGTTTCTTTCCTTGCCCGTGGTTTTTACCCTATTGGGGTTTTCCACGTTAAATCTCGGTGTCTCTTTATTGTCGCTATTTCAATTATTACTAGCAGTTTGCTATAATTCGGTGTCGCTTTTCTCAACATTTTTTTAACGTTCAATTAACCGATCAAAACCACCCAACAGCGAAGCGTAGGTTTTTATCCTCGTACATATCAATTCAGTTAACATAATTGAAAACTAGTGAAAACGTGTAATTGGACAGGTGGTTATTATGAACCAGAAATGAAGCCTCTAATCATCTCTTTTTCTATCAGTATCTTCCTTAAGTACTAGGTAACTTAACAGTAACTAAACTTTACCTCACAATTGTTTTAACCATGTAAACCAGCTTACAAGTGAAATGACTCCTTTTGAGTCATATCTCCATCTTCCAATCTTGATGCATCTCATGCACGTGATGAAAAAGAAGGGAAGACAAATGCCATAAGTAGTTATTCGATCCTTGCTTATCAAACGCTTAGTCGACAAACAAGGGGTTAAGAATCGAAAAAAGCCCTTTGACATGCTATTGAAAATGGTGGCCAATATATCAGGTATAGTGTTATCCATAAGTAATGTCCATCTGTCACAAGAGAATATTCTTAATTGAGAAGTTAAATGCGCAATATAGAAACTATACATATAAATCTTGTTATACACTAGTGTCCACAAAGGAGTATGATTGACATGTTTTTTTAAAGTCAAGACGCAAAGCTGTAGTCTATGAGGATTGAACTTGAGTTTACTAGATATTTTCAAACCTTCAACAACCAGACTATCCTTGTGGTTGAAATATTTTAAGAGTACCCTTTTGCTCTTTTTTTTTTTTTAACGGCGATATCGACATCGAATGCTCTCATTTGTCACTCACACACGCGTTAGAAGGAAACTCAGTTCGCGATGATGTTGGCAGTACCATTAGGGGTTTGCAAGCTTACAAAAACTTCATGTAGTTTTAAAGAATCGTGCTTTATTTGAAAAGTGTTTTATTCTTGTTATCAAACGATATATATGGTTAAAAGTATATTTGTCAACTAATTAGCACAAATTGTGTGTCTATATATGTTAGATTGTATTTGCATATGAATAAAGTGATGAAGAAAGCAATGTGTATGGCAGAAGTGATCAAATATGGATGAATCTTCAAGTGGGATTTTGAATTATTGGCAACAAAAGCATGATATGAATCTTGGAGTGGGATTTTGAATTATTGTAAGAAAGAATCGAAGACAAGCCATATAACGAAAGGAAGAATAGAATTCTATGATGGTGCATTGCTTCGTTAGAAGGAATTTATTCCTGCAGATGGATGAGAAATCGAAACTTTTGGACACAAATCCAACCCGTACTAAATAAAACCTACAAAAAGGAGCTATTAGAAAAGGCATAATAGGTAGCAACACAATAATCTGTCACAAATATGAGCAATTCCAAACAACGGTTGCAAATGTAAGTAGTAACATACGAATAAAAACAACGTTCATCATTTTAACGTTATTAATAATAGTACTAAACTCTATTACCACTCTTAACAAGGGAAGAGGGTTAGCAATGACAATGACAAAAATTGAGCTCTAGTGATGCCCTTTACTCGTTAGAAGGGTATCTTCTTTCGTGAATGCATATTGTTTGTTGATACAACGTATGCACTTGGCATCCATGTCATATTCATCCATATCAAGAAGCAAAGAATGAGAAAGATGAATGGATAAACTGTATTTTGGATCACCTTATCTAATAAAAGATGTAGCTTTCAAACAACATAACTTACTATGTATCAGTGAAAAGTGAACAAAAGAATGCTTTCCTCCAATTCTTGGAATAAAATTAATTTAGCATAGGCATTTTTATATAAAGGGGTTGGTGCATATTTGTGTACCTTTTATGACCAAACCGCTGCAATGAAACTTTTGCTTCCTGGCTGTTTACATTAATCTAAATAGACACTGAGATAGTCCTTCTAGTTTTTTGGTTTTCATCAAATTGCTGATATAGTTCGTATAGTTTTTTTTTTTTTTTTTTGATTGAGATAGTCCTCGTGGTTTGCAAAAGTTGATGAGATAGTTCTTATGACTACGGTTAAATATCTATATTAATTATAGTCACATGCTAGGCACACGAGAGTAAATTCGTCATTTTATTTAGTTCTCTTCTTTGTTGTAAGTTCTTCTCTAAATAACAATTATCAATTTGTTCTTTCCCAAAATCAAAATCATTACAAAACCTAATCAAAATCAAATCTAATTCAAATCAAAATCTCAAACAACATCAGATCAAAATAGCTTAACTAATTGCAACCTTTAGATGACCAGAACATAATTTAATAAAAGAATTAGTTTTAATGGATAGTACTGAACACAGGCAAACAGGGGCTCAAGTTTGAAGGTCTCCAAATGCATATTTGGTGGTGACTGTAAATGAAATATACTCCACCCTATTCAAACTTACATATATGATATATCTTCTCTAAAAAAAAAAAAAAAAAACATACACACACAAATACTATCAATACATATATCGATTGAATACATATATAAACCCAAACGCAGTCTTTCGATTTAGCAAAAGAAAATTTAGTGGAAGAAAAGAAACAAACAGAAGAATAGCAGCAGCATTTCAGAGTATTAAAGAAGAATAGCATCAACATCATCCCAAAATAATAAATAGAACTGAAACCACAACCACTTAACGCCGCATTTAATGACGGAACATCAAGAAATCAATTCTGAATCATCTTCGATCTGATCTGATCTGGTATTGGGATTGAGATCAGAATAGATGATGGAAAAAAAAGGTTTTAAACGAGAAAAAAAAAAATAAAGTGAAATTAGTCAAATAACTAAATTACCCTTGGCATGTGACCTGATTTAACGGAATTTTTAACGTCCGTCAATTAAAAAGGACTATCTCGGCAACTTTTACAAATCACGAGGACTGTCTCGATAAAAAAAAATCTAAAGACTATATCAGCAATTTACTACAAACCACAAGGTCACAAGGACTATCTCAGTAATTATCTCATGTCGTATGCAAAGAGTTAATAAGAACATATATATAGTTGATTTCTGAATATAGCATATATGAAAACACAATCTATGATGGAAGAAATGAAATTAGTTATTACTTGTACATTTGATGTCTCATTTTAAAATAATTCTCTTTTTTTTTTTCTTTTTTGAAAAACATACACATTATTCTCCACTCTTAAGGTCGTTTCATTAGTTTTAATGAAGTACATGTTTGATACATAAAAAATGAGCTCTTATAACAACAAACTTTTGAATACATATAAAAAAGTAATACTATCAATTTGTTTGATAAATGAATATTTGTGATTTAAATTATTTGATAAATGGATTTTTCATGACTGAATTGTTTGATAAAGGTATTTTTGTGATTTGATTTACTGTAAAAATATACAAGTGAACGGATTATTGTAGCGACCCCGACAAATCGTCAAGTGACGGCGTCGACTACGTAGGTCCCATTACATGGTCATAAGTCTTTAAGACAACGTTTGACCAAAATATGTCGCATTCATTTCAATTTAAAAGGGTGTTTCAAGTTTACAAAAGAAGTTCGACGGCTAGTTACATTACAATGTTAAACGTACAATTAAAACCTATGCGACACAATTTAAAAATAGCCAAAAAGATGCTCCAAATATGCATGTATACTCGACATCCAAGCAAGTATCAAAAGAGTGCGGAAGCATGTATCACTTAAGCATTCAAAACCTGAGAAAAACATAGAAGAATCTGTCAACGAAAACGTTGGTGAAATCATAGGTTTAGTAAGTAAAATGTATTGAACCACAAGGTTCTTTATGAATTGCTTAACCAAAATCGTTCACATTCCAAAATAGTATTTGTATCACGAGCACCCAATTATCAAGGCTTAACTGAATCTTCCCTCTAAATTTTTGAATTTAGTGTTAGAACTTACACTATACATTGTTGAAATTATATTTCACTCACTAACGGTAGCGAACCGTCTGAATGAGGGTTTGTTAAACCCGTATGGCCACACAACATAATTACACGCTTACACTTACACCCTGCAAGTGGAACTAATGATAATTGGATTGAGGACTTTTGTTCAAACTCGTATGCATCTTTGTATTCGTATTTGTTCACAATGTAAAAGCATGAAAAGTATATAAGTATGAAATGTATGTGTTTCTCAGCCCACGATGTAAAGAATAAAAGTGATTGAAAAAGTGGGAATATGATCTCACCTTGAGTGCAAGAATTAATAAAGTACTTCAACAAGTAAACGTGTGCAAAGACAAAGCTAGTCTTGACCTAAACATATATGTTATATCAATAATGGTAAACACAAACGGTCAAAGATGTTGAATTAGTCCTATGGCTCGTTACGACTCGATTATAAAGCATGTGAATCAAATTGTCAAGTTTCATGCAAGATACAAGTAAAGAATCATGTTAGAAAGATTGCATAATCATTTGGTTAAGTTTGACAAAAAGTCAAACTTTGGTCGGGTCAAAGTCAACGAAAAAGACAACATGTTCGGGTCGGGTCCCGGACTATTTTTCTATGCTAATTATTCATATATAAGTATATTAGAACAAGTTTCATGTGAATCGGAGGTCGATAGCTAGTTAAACATTTCGCGTGAAATGTGCCAAATGAAGCAGAATCTGGCCAGGCTAATCCGCGCGCCGCGCGGGGATGGGGCGCGCCGCGCCACCATCTGGGCAGACACTTTTCTGTTTTTCACAAGTATGCACGAGCTAAAACCAAATAACCACATCTTATGATCCGCAAACAATTAGAACATGTATCTTATATCATCGGAAAGGTAATTTGACGAGGAAAACACCTAGACACATTTCATCAAGCAATTCAACACTTACAACAACCCAAAACCGCATTAAACGTTCATAATCAAAGTTTCAAGTTCTAAAAACGCATTTCATGATTCGGGCAACCAATTTACATGTATGATATGCCGTTTTGAAGGTAATCAAGCACACATTGCAACCAAACACTTATCAACAACAATTCATAACATTTGATGCACCAAAAGTTCATATAAAGCTTATCAAATCCTAATCCAAGTTCACAAAATCACTAATCATGTTCTTGAAGTTTTCTTAATCAACCTATACACCAAAACGAAGCTAATGATACTAGTAACACAATTAAAACATGGACTTTAACAATCTAACAACATATGAGCATCCAAAACACAAGATTAAGCAAGCATTTTTCATATTCAAGCTAGTTACACCAAAAACAACAAATCGAGCATACAAATTACATACACGATATCACAATGAGCCATAGACACTAATTAACAACTTTATAACTCAAAAATCTCAAGAACACATAAAATTAGTGATTTTAGAAAGTTACCCAAATGAGATGAAGTTGGTATCAAATTGAAGAGGATGAAGAGAGGATTCCAAATATGTATTTTGTTTTGATTGAAGTTTGCTAGATCATGAATGGATGATGAATCTTTGTAATGGAGAATTTAAGAAAAATAGGGAAGTATTAAAGAAAAAGAAAAAATGGAGAGGATAATGAATGGAGGAGGTGGTTTGACCACTTTGACCTAGTCAAAGGTTTGGTCTTTTGACAAGTCTAGTCCCTCTAGTTTGTAATCGGGTGCGGGAATTAACCAAACGAATTATTTTAAGTTACACGAGAGTACGGGAGACGTTATAATCCAATAACGAAAATATTGTAAGAATGTAGCTAATGGAGGATACGAATCGAGATACCGAGGATATTAAATAAATAAAAAAAGACGGCGTTAAAAATAATTTAACGGAAAAATGCGGGATGTTACATTATCCACACCTCAAAAGAAATTTCGTCCCGAAATTTAGTTGGAAGTAATAATCGACGTCTCTTACTCGAGACCTAGTGTTGTAACTCTACGAAGGAGTGAAGGCACTTTCTTGGACATTCCACGAATCCGGATAGTCGGGGTGTTACGTAGTGTTGAGGTTTGGGTTCACGATCCATGATTTCAACCAGTTTTCCCATGAAGGAGAGTTTGTCATCAATGTTTGGTGCATCTAGAAGGATTGCACATTCCTGTTCCGCAGGACACGTTTCTAAGTTGTTACACGAAATGTAAGGTAAACGGAAACTTAATTGAGTCGGCAGCTCTAAACGGTAGGGAGCGGTTCCAATGCGCCCCAAGGTTTCAAAAGGATCAATATTGCGGATATAACCTCCCTCGATTTCCCAAATGGATTACACCTTTCCAAGGTGTAGTTTCTCAATATTACGCGGTCACACACTAGGACTTTGTGAGGTTTTTATCTAAGTTTGGTATAACTCTTATGGCAACTACGGGTCGTCTCGAGCCCTTCTCGGACTTGAATGATCTCAATTGTTGTTTCTTGATGAAGTTCAAATTTCGGTGTTTGCTTGCCACATGTGTTGGTCCAACGAATAGGGGTATGACATTTGCGGTCCTATAGGGTTTCGGAAGTGCGGCGTTAGTACACGAATGGTAACCGTAGTGGGAGAAATCAACTAAAAGCGACCATACAAGTTTGAAACATGTCCTTCCATGATGTAATTCGTTTGTTTGTTCAGTTCATCGGTTTGTGGAAGATACGCGGTACATATGTCTAAGCGGGTTCCCAAGGTCTCTTGCGAAACTAGAAGCGATACGAGTATTTTGATCCGAGGTAATTGGCAATGGTACACCGTATTGGAAAAGAATTCCGTAAGATATGTTTGAACAAGTTAGTTAGGGTTCGAAAATGTTCGTTAGGACTATTCACCCTCGTGGTGAATACTAATGTAATATGTAGAGTTTCTCTATCCATTGAGAAATGTTACAAGGAGTTTCCTCATACGGGGGTGCGAGCGATGAAGATAGAAGTGAAATGAGAACTTAGAGTAGAGTGAGTTTACATCTCGAGGTTGCCATATCGTGCATCTAGTTGTCAAAAGTTGAGGTTTGAAAAAGAAACAAGATAGTACACGTAGTTTTATAGTTCGGGGTTGAATAGTAGTTGACCGATTATCCGAAACACAAGGACGTTAAGTCAAAGAAGAGTGAAGTATCCTTGGATCATGGGTTGTCTTAAGTTCCAGTAATATCAGACGGTAACGGTGAAATAACATAGGTATGTAATGTGGTACGTGATGACGAGAAAATTGATCGGATCCAATATTAAGTATTCAAATTTTTCGTGCTAAATAACGATTCTCAGTTTTCCTTTATTTCGAGTCGAGAGAGTATGCCTTTCAGGCGTTCAAGTAGAATTGTTTCCATATTTGAGTTCCATCTGGTGCTATACGAATTAAGCTAGCAAGGTTGGTGTGAATAATCACGTTCAAGATTCGGGCATGTAGAGGTTTAGATTTCTACCTTAATGAGTTATCGAGGGTAAAGAACAAGCATCACGAGGAAAAGTCGAAATTGAATCTTTGGTAACAACCGGTGAGATCTAAGATTTTACGAGTATAAGTCTGAGTTGGGAGAGTTCCCTGATTACGTGTGGCTTGATTTCGAGATTGGTTGTAATGCCTCGACCATTAGCATCATGGTCTAGAAAATTGGACTTTGTTCAACAAAAATTCCCACTCGGAGAATTTGGTATAGAGTTGCTCTTTTCTCAACAGTTCAAGCGTAAGACGGTAAAGTTGTTTGTTTTCATTCTTCACTTGAATAGGTTAAGATATCATCAATAAATACGATAACGGATTTGTCTAGATAAGTTTGCATATGCGGTTTAGGAGGTTCATGAATACGGACGGAGTCCTAGAATGGTACTAAGATAGATTTACAACTAACGTTGCGAGTTCGAAAATGGCTTAGGAGACATCGTCACCGGAACGGATGTCGTTTTAGGACGCACCCGGGATTCATGCAAAAATCATGAGGTCATGGATACAAAGAAGAGGGTATCGGTTTCCAACCGAAAATTACTTAGTTAGCAATCATCTAAACACAATTGTAGGGAAAATAGTTTCTCCTTAACGAATAGGTTTTGAGCTCCTTAGTTCTATAGGTGTCAAGTCGAAATTCTTAACGTATCCCCTCCGATAAAATTTATAGGCACACAATATTTCCATCGGTCACTTAAATTGACTAAGTAGGGTCTAGGGGAAAAGGTGGAGTGCAAAGGGTACGAGTCAAAGTCTTGGTTATAAAACGTCTAGCTGTAACCGAATTGAATAAGTATGAAATATACGGTTGGTTGTGAAGAAACGTACCCGTGACTAGTCCATCGTCATCTCGGGCATCCTAGGTGTCGATGTTGGAAGTTCAACGGCGGGTGTTGGGGTTGATTTTCTTATTTGGGCACGCACTCCTAAAATGACCCGGTTGGCCACATTCAAAACAAACACCCGTCTTGGGTGCATTGGGCTCCTTTTGAGCGACGGGAGCGGTATTCCTACAATCGTGGGCTACATGGCCACTTCTTTGACACTTCAATCAAAATGGTTTGCCACATTCGCCTAAATGATGTTTGTAGCACTCGTTACAATACGGTAGGTGTCCGGTATAACCTTTCTTGCCGTTGGGGATGAAGGGCTTCTTGGCGAGGTTGTTGTAATTGCTTGATTGGGGGGCTTCCCATTTTCTTTTGTTGTCACCCGACTTATCCTCGGCTTTAGGTGCCGGCACTTCAATCTCGTCCACTGTTTCAATCAATTGACGGGCCATATTCAAAGCCTCTTGGTGGTTAGCGGGTTTGGATGACATTACTCCTTGTTTGATGCTCTTGGGGAGACCATCCATGTAAAGTTCAACCCTTAAAGATTCGGGGTTCACAAGATTTGGGCACATCAAAGCAAGTTCAGAGAATCGTTGATTATAGGCCTTAAGGTCGTTCCCGACCGCTTTCAGAGCTCTTAGCTCTTGTTCGAGCCTTCGGGTTTCTTCGCGAGGAAAATATTCGGTGATCATCTTTCCTCTTAAGTGGGCCCAAGAGAGAGCGTGGGCTTCGTGGATACCCACCGATTGTACATACGAATTCCACCATGTGAGAGCGATACCGGCGAAGGTGTGAGTGGAATATCTAACCTTGTCTTGGTCTCGACAACCGCTTATGCTAAAGACGGCTTCCGTTTGCTCAAACCATCGGGTGAGCACAACCGGTCCCCCGGTTCCATCAAAAGTGTGAGGTTTGCACCCCATGAAATTCTTATAGGAGCATCCTTCGTTGGAATTTCTGGCTCCATTGTTGTTGTTGTGATGATTGTTGTTATTGTTGTTGTTGGAGGAGTGACCGGCCATGGCCGCATCCACGGCAGTGGCTATCATACGTTGGAGGGCTTGTTCGGGAGTTTCGGGAGGAGCGCGTCGACGAGCCATTATTCCTTCAAAACACAAGAATATCGTTGGTTAGTATTCTCAATAATACTAACCGTGATATGGAATGAGGATAAAGAGAAAAAAAAAATTCCTTGACTCGCCTTAAATTCTTTATGTCATAATGTCGGAACGTCCATGTGAATCACTGTAATATAATCCCGGAAATTATATTACCCTGATTCACATGTGCATTTAACATTACTTTATAAAGTCAAGGTGGCGCGTCAACAAAATTTATCAACGTAAGATTAAGATCGAATACGACTTAGATATGATAGAAAAGTTCGAGTATAATGCACAAATAGTCAAGTAATTCCTACTTCGGTCTATATGCCGGTTGTAGTCTAGATTCACCTATGTACCCTATGACTCGGGGTGGACACAAATGAACTCTAAATCCCTACAACCAAGTCTCTGATACCACTTGTAGCGACCCCGACAAATCGTCAAGTGACGGCGTCGACTACGTAGGTCCCATTACATGGTCATAAGTCTTTAAGAAAACGTTTGACCAAAATATGTCGCATTCATTTCAATGTAAAAGGGTGTTTCAAGTTTACAAAAGAAGTTCGACGGCTAGTTACATTACAATGTTAAACGTACAATTAAAACCTATGCGACACAATTTAAAAATAGCCAAAAAGATGCTCCAAATATGCATGTATACTCGACATCCAAGCAAGTATCAAAAGAGTGCGGAAGCATGTATCACTTAAGCATTCAAAACCTGAGAAAAACATAGAAGAATCTGTCAACGAAAACGTTGGTGAAATCATAGGTTTAGTAAGTAAAATGTATTGAACCACAAGGTTCTTTATGAATTGCTTAACCAAAATCGTTCACATTCCAAAATAGTATTTGTATCACGAGCACCCAATTATCAAGGCTTAACTGAATCTTCCCTCTGAATTTTTGAATTTAGTGTTAGAACTTACACTATACATTGTTGAAATTATATTTCACTCACTAACGGTAGCGAACCGTCTGAATGAGGGTTTGTTAAACCCGTATGGCCACACAACATAATTACACGCTTACACTTACACCCTGCAAGTGGAACTAATGATAATTGGATTGAGGACTTTTGTTCAAACTCGTATGCATCTTTGTATTCGTATTTGTTCACAATGTAAAAGCATGAAAAGTATATAAGTATGAAATGTATGTGTTTCTCAGCCCACGATGTAAAGAATAAAAGTGATTGAAAAAGTGGGAATATGATCTCACCTTGAGTGCAAGAATTAATAAAGTACTTCAACAAGTAAACGCGTGCAAAGACAAAGCTAGTCTTGACCTAAACATATATGTTATATCAATAACGGTAAACACAAACGGTCAAAGATGTTCAATTAGTCCTATGGCTCGTTACGACTCGATTATAAAGCATGTGAATCAAATTGTCAAGTTTAATGCAAGATACAAGTAAAGAATCATGTTAGAAAGATTGCATAATCATTTGGTTAAGTTTGACAAAAAGTCAAACTTTGGTCGGGTCAAAGTCAACGAAAAAGACAACATGTTCGGGTCGGGTCCCGGACTATTTTTCTATGCTAATTATTCATATATAAGTATATTAGAACAAGTTTCATGTGAATCGGAGGTCGATAGCTAGTCAAACATTTCGCGTGAAATGTGCCAAATGAAGCAGAATCTGGCCAGGCTAATCCGCGCGCCGCGCGGGGATGGGGCGCGCCGCGCCACCATCTGGGCAGACACTTTTCTGTTTTTCACAAGTATGCACGAGCTAAAACCAAATAACCACATCTTATGATCCGCAAACAATTAGAACATGTATCTTATATCATTGGAAAGGTAATTTGACGAGGAAAACACCTAGACACATTTCATCAAGCAATTCAACACTTACAACAACCCAAAACCGCATTAAACGTTCATAATCAAAGTTTCAAGTTCTAAAAACGCATTTCATGATTCGGGCAACCAATTTACATGTATGATATGCCGTTTTGAAGGTAATCAAGCACACATTGCAACCAAACACTTATCAACAACAATTCATAACATTTGATGCACCAAAAGTTCATATAAAGCTTATCAAATCCTAATCCAAGTTCACAAAATCACTAATCATGTTCTTGAAGTTTTCTTAATCAACCTATACACCAAAACGAAGCTAATGATACTAGTAACACAATTAAAACATGGACTTTAACAATCTAACAACATATGAGCATCCAAAACACAAGATTAAGCAAGCATTTTTCATATTCAAGCTAGTTACACCAAAAACAACAAATCGAGCATACAAATTACATACACGATATCACAATGAGCCATAGACACTAATTAACAACTTTATAACTCAAAAATCTCAAGAACACATAAAATTAGTGATTTTAGAAAGTTACCCAAATGAGATGAAGTTGGTATCAAATTGAAGAGGATGAAGAGAGGATTCCAAATATGTATTTTGTTTTGATTGAAGTTTGCTAGATCATGAATGGATGATGAATCTTTGTAATGGAGAATTTAAGAAAAATAGGGAAGTATTAAAGAAAAAGAAAAAATGGAGAGGATAATGAATGGAGGAGGTGGTTTGACCACTTTGACCTAGTCAAAGGTTTGGTCTTTTGACAAGTCTAGTCCCTCTAGTTTGTAATCGGGTGCGGGAATTAACCAAACGAATTATTTTAAGTTACACGAGAGTACGGGAGACGTTATAATCCAATAACGAAAATATTGTAAGAATGTAGCTAATGGAGGATACGAATCGAGATACCGAGGATATTAAATAATAAAAAAAAGACGGCGTTAAAAATAATTTAACGGAAAAACGCGGGATGTTACAATTATTAAAGAGGATTTTCAAGATTTATAGCATTGTTCGGTTTCACACTGCACATGACTTACTCTAAATATATGGAATATAGTGTACATATATGTTTCGCTTGAATTGTAAATACTTAAACTATAAGGGTGTAAATTGTAATATATGTTAAGGCTTTTATAAATTTAGTTAGATGTTAATGATGGCTTTTTTGCAATTCTAATTAGGGGTGTGCACCATTTAGTTTCAAACCGAATAAACCGAATATCGAATCGAATCCAAAAAAAAAAAAAAAATAAACCGAATTTTTTAAACGGTTTTCGGATCGATCGAAACCGAAACCGAATTCATAATTCGGTTTTTGGTTTGGTCTTTGGTTTTGAAAATTTAAATTTGGTTAACCGAAAACCGAATTAAAAATCGAATTCAAATTGATAACATTTTAGAACACATTTATAATTATAATATGTATGTATTTATATTATATTTGATGTATTCTTACATTTTTATTAAACAATAAACATGTTATATACCCTATATACTTAAATTAATTCCACAACCGTTATTCCTAATTTATATGTAAGTTTATACTGGTTAGGATTTTTATTATTAGTGATTTTCGGTTTTAACCGAAACCAAACCGAAATCAAATTCGATTTTTGGTTCGGTTTTGGTTATGGTTTTGATATTTAAATTTGGTTTCGGTTTGGTTTTTGGTTTTGATTTTGTAAGTTTCAAAACCGAAAAAACCGAACCGAATAAACCGAAAAATCGAAAACCGAACCGATGAACACCCCTAATTCTAATACATAACACCCAATGAAGATTGTTCATACTGTTCAATTATCTTAGATTTTGTGAACTAATTTCCGCATTTCATAAATCATTGTTATCAAACACTGAAAATATTGACTAGTTTCTATTTACGTTTATCTAGGGTATTCAATATCTTCGATTATAAGCTTAATTATTGTAAGACTTTCAGTTAAATATTCTTAGAATCAAATGGTGCATATTTTATGAGATGGAAAAGGGTATATATTGATATATGGGGGCCCCATTTTGAGAATCGTTTGGCAACTATATAAATCATTCAAGCTCATTTGAATAAATCACAAACCAACATAACATATTTCGTCTCTCGAGGTTAGTTTCATAAAATAATGTTATAATAAAAACTTATACGAACTAAAAACATGTTTAATACACAAGTTCAGTAATTAAATTTGATGATTTTTATGTCAATGATTTCAGATTCTTAAGCTTTATAGCAAAAGAAAATGAGTAGTGGAGACTGGATGTGTGGTGCATGTCAACATTTGAATTTCAAGAAACGCGATTCATGTCAAAGATGTCAATGTCCGAAATTTGCAACATCTGCAGAGATGTCGGCGTATGGCTTAAATAGAACGGAAGTGTTAGCTGGCGACTGGTATTGTTCCACATTCAATTGTGGGGCCCACAACTATGCTAGTCGAACGGTATGTTATAGATGTGGTGTACCTAAAGATTATACGACGGCTGCTATGATAGCAGCATCAACAGGAGGCTATTACGCTAATGATCCTAACGTACTTCCTGGTTGGAAAAGCGGCGACTGGGTTTGCAATAGGTAACAATGTGTAATATAACATGTTACATAAAATGACATGTTATGTACTTACATTAGGCCAATTTATGAGACTTATATTTATATGAAGGTATTTAATTATTGTATTGGATTATAACAGGCTAGGTTGTGGGGTGCACAATTATGCAAGTAGAATGGAATGTTACAAGTGCAAAACACCAAGGGAATAAGGTTGTTAACTAATTTCTCATTACTTAGAATTCATGTACATTCTATTATGAGTAATTTATTTACTACACTCTCATTACTTATTAGTAATTTAATTTAATTTAATTTATTTTATTTTGTGATTTCAGGATGCAAGTGATCAATGATGGAAGAGAGTATTACAATTTACAAAGATGTAATGACAATCTCTTTGTACTTGATGACACTTATTTCTTAATGACAATTTTTAGCGGTTATTTGGTACAATTGAGTTTGCTTCATCTTTTTCCCTATTGGCAGATAGTTTGAATTCCCTTTCAATAGGTAAATATTGTGTGGGTCCATTACAAATTTGCTGGCCCAATACTTAGAAGATCAAGTAGAACTTTATAGGGGACCAAGAATAAATGGACCATCACACCATTTGAGCATTTTTGTTAACCTTTGAAAACAACTCCTTACAATTATTATAACGCAAACGCAATATATGCAAAGAAGTTTATACTTCGGATATAAATATTAAGCCATCCCTTGTTGTTTGAGCAAAAAGGACCCCACTTGAGTCTTAAGTAAATTCGACACTGCTCCTCACGTGAGAGAATCTAATTTAATTTACAATGAAACATTTGTCACGTGCAATTTCCAACAAACTGAATTCAATGTATAGTTAAGATTAAGATGTGAATTTTTCAATTGCGTATATAATCTTTATGAAACGTCTGTTACAATACATGAAATTGAAAGTTACAACTTACAAGCGAAACACAAAGGTGAAGTTCTGCTAGTAAAAATTAGAAAAAATATTTGACATTATTTACATACGGTACGAATTTATTGAAAATAAAAAGACACTAATAATTATATCCAAAGCATTAAAAAAAAAAAAACCAGTTTCACGCTTGAGTGTTATTGAAGGAGTTCCTCCTAGCAGATTTCAGAATAGTCTTGTCTGCAACTATGAAATATGCAGCTCCTGCCACTATACACGCCATTTGTTAACATGAGTACAAATTTTAATCTAACTCAAATAAAACAATACAGATTACGGAGTGTTATAAAATATGTATATAGACATGAAAAACGAGTTAATTAAGGGTTGATTAATAAATGTACCAGTGGAAACAATGAGAGCTTGGGCAGTGTGGTTAAGATGAGCTCTAGCCCATGGCAGCATTCTAGCACTTGCAATCTGTAACACATCATGATATGCATTAATATTTATTTATTAAATAAATACTAAATTAAAAGTGCTCTTGATGCATTTAAAAGACAAAAAGTCATGATTTTTTATAAAGTTATAATAGGAATATTCCACTAACAGTTGGAATAGCAGTTGCAATAGTGGCTAACACTGCAGCTTTAGTTCCAGCAACTACTCCTTCTATACATTCCACAAAACCACATATAATTGTAGTAGTATTAAACAAATATATGTGTTATAAACATATTAATTAGCATTTATGAAGATATAGATATAGATCACTGATAGTAACATATAAATAATAAAGTGTACCATGAGAGCATCTCTTGGCCATGTTTATCTTTTGGTCAAATGAAGCCATTGAAAGATTTCAGTTTGTTCTGGTTTTTGTTGTTGTTGTTGTAAAATGTGAAGTTGGATTGAAAGATTTGGATGAAGAAAGAAGAGTATATATAGGCATGAAGGTGGGTGAGACAACTTTGTTGGTCAGGTGGGTTGGGTTCATGTTTCAAGATTTACAAGATTCAGTTTTGATGGTTTTGTTGCTAGCTCAAATGGTTTCTAGTCAATTGTTTCTTAAAAGTTAAAAAGTACTACTCCTCATATACTGTAGCCTCATTTAAATAAAAATTATTTTAGAAAAGGCGTTAAGAGACAAATAAACTGTCATTTGTTATAAAAGTTAAATTGGATGTTAATTTTATTATTATTATAGATATTATATAGTAGATTTTTTGAATATAAATATGTGTGTTATGAGTTTATAAAACACACACTAAATATATTCTCTCATATTCTCTCATATTCTCTCTATATACTTATTAGTAGTCTACAGTCAAGAACTAGGCCACTAAAGGTAGTTATAAGCCTACTGAATTATAACACGTTATCGGCACGAAGTGCTCCGTATAATCAAGGTTTATCTAAGCAAGCACACGTCACTAATCAAGGTAAGAAATTATCTAACTTTTATTAACTTCACTAACATTTATATTTATGTTATTTAAGTTATATATGGTCGGTTATACCACCTGAATTATATTTCTGTAATCTAACTTTTATTAACTTCACTAACATTTATATTTATGTTATTTAAGTTATATATGGTCGGTTATACCGCCTGAATTATATTTCTGTAATCTAACTTTCATTAACTTCACTAACATTTATATTTATGTTATTTAAGTTATATATGGTCGGTTATACCGCCTGAATTATATTTTCTGTAATCTGACTCTTATTAACTTCACTAACATTTATATTTATGTTAATAAGACCTCATGATTGTACGCAACACGTCATTTGACAACACGGTACTTTATGTACGCAACACGTCATTTGACAACACGGTACCATGGGTCGAGATTAATTCCGATCAATACGAATACGATGGGGTCTTTATATGTTATCTAACATTTATGATTACTTATGCAATTAATCATTATTTATTTCATGCATACTAATGTTTATTCTTAAAAGTAAATCTTAAAAGTTAAAATAAGAAAAAATAGTTTGTATTTTTATTAAAAGTAAATCTTAAAAGTTAAAATAAGAAAAAGTAGTTTGTATTTTTATTAAAAGTAAATCTTAAAAGTTAAAATAAGAAAAAGTAGTTTGTATTTTTATTAAAAGTAAATCTTAAAAGTTAAAATAAGAAAAAGTAGTTTGTATTTTTATTAAAAGTAAATCTTAAAAGTTAAAATAAGAAAAAAAATCTTGTCCTTTATATTACTCATACGCGTTTTGATATAGTGACTTTATTCGTTAACGTCAACTAACGACGTTACAACGGTCATATATACATAACGGTTGTTAACGTCAACTGACGACGTTACAACAACTATATTTTTCAAATATAAAATAAACATCTCCGTTTTCACATTTTCACAAATCAATCTTCATTTTTCAGATTACTACTCTCAAAAAGTTTTTGTAAAAATGATTCACACAAGGATGATTTTTCCTATTGTATTGGTCATATTAACTATCATCATTGTTGCTAATATACCACCGGGTGAACCTATATTCTATCCTGCCCTTGTGGTTTTATTATTTGTAATCATACCATTATTCTGTTGTTTGCTGCTTATGAATTTAAAATGATTCTAATTTCATTTTATTATTTGTCTATGAATAGAAGTTGATTATGATTATGATTTATGTTATTCATCTTTATGATAATAGAAAATGTCGAATTTGAAAAGGCTTAAATTTGCTCATTTAGAACAAGTGGGAACAACTACTTAACATGGGTTATGAATGTAGAAAAACATCTCGAATCAAACTGTATTTTAGAAACCCTGAATGAAAATAACAATTATTCCGAACAAGAGAAAGCAATAGTAAGTATTTTTCTTAGCAAACATATTGACGAGTCCTTAGAATCTACATATTATATGATCGAAAATCCAAGTGTATTATGGAAAATACTCAAAGATAGATACGATATTAATTATCAAAAAATAAAATAAAAAAATAAAAAATAATAAAAAATAAAATAAAAAATAAAAATAATAACAGTGATCCATGAAAGAATAAAATTAAAGATATTAGTAGACGCTCTTATAAGAATTCCGGAGATTCTTATTAATGATCTGGTAACGTGGATCACCAGTCTAGTATTTCTTGAATACATGAACATCTTGTTTAGCTCTACAAATAAGTCCCAAAAGAAAAGAAAACGAGAGTGAATCTGTTGACAAATCTTGATTAAATTAACCCTGAGCTACCTTGAGACTTGAATGGTTTGAATTTTCTAAGATGCCTAGTTTTTTTTTATGTATCACTCATAAATAAATGGTTTTAGACCATAACGCATATGTTTTATTAAGTGTTATCTTTTATGTACTTCATATTATAACTTGTTTGCATGTAATATAATTTGATTATCTTGCTGAAATATAACTCATTATTTGCATATCTTATTTGAAGTTTTTAGTATGAATCCTGCAGAAATACAACATCAATTAAATGGTAAAGACCTATGTATTGCAGATAGTAGTAACATACACACTATGATCAAATATAAGAAATATTTCATTGATTTAAATCAAATGAAGGAATTATAAATACTATATCAGCTCTTGCAAACTCGATATAAGAAACGAAAAAGGCAAAATTTCATATTACCAAATGGTACGAATTTTTTGGTAAACAATGTCTTGTTTTCTCCCAAATCAAAGAGAAATTTGTTAAGTTTCTCTGATATATATCATAATGGATATGATTATCAGTCAATGATAATCGAAAATGAGAAATATCTATGTAGCACCGAAAAGCGCATAGGATTAAAAGCGCATATGATAAAAAGCGCATATGATGAAAAGCGCAACGCATATGATTAAAAGCGCATATGATAAAAAGCGCATATGATGAAAAGCGCATCGCATATAATTAAAAGCGCATATAATGAAAAGTGCATATGACGAAAAGCGCAGCACATATGATTAAAAGCGCATATGGTGAAAATGATATATGATGAAAAGCACATATGGTGATTAATGAAAATCACATATGGTGATTAATGAAAAGCACAAATAGTGATTAATGAAAAGCACATATAGTGATTAACGAAAAACACATATGGTGATTAATGAAAATCACATATGGCGATTAATGAAAAGCACATTGAGAAATAATCACCAATGTTTCTTGAAAGAATTCAAGGGTATATATATGGACCAATTCATCCACCATGTGGACCATTTTTCTAATAGACGCATCTAACGCATGGTCTCATGTTTGTGTGTTATCAAGCCATAATATGACATTTGCAAAGTTTCTTGCACAAATTATTAAATTAAGAACACATTATTCTGATTACACCATTAAAAGAATGAGACTTGATAATGCTGGTGAGTTAACATCTCAAACTTTTAATGATTATTATATGTCTACAAGGATTGTTGTTGAACATCCAGTTGCTCATGTGCATACACAAAATTGGTTTAGCTGAATCAATAGATAAACGCTTACAGCTAATAACTAGACAATTAGAAATGAGTACAAAACTCTCAATATTTATATGGGGACATGTAAATTTACATGATGTGACATTAATTCGCATTAAATCAAGTGCAAGTTATAAATATTCTCCATTACCAACTTAATTTTGGTGGAGACCAAATATTTTCCATCTTAGAACATTTGGTTGTGCAGTGTATTTTTAATTGAACAACCACAACAAATGGTTCCTCAAAGAAGGATTGAAATATATGTTAGATATGAAACATCTTCAATCATAAGATATATTGAACCCATGACGGGTGATGTTTTTACAGCAAGTTTTGTCAATTGTCACTTTAATGAAACATTGTTCCCTATATTAGGGGGAGAAATGAAATATAAATAAAATGATGTTTCATGGTGTGAACATCAATTAAGGAATATTGATCATCGCACAAAAGAATGCGAAAAGAAAGTTCAAATATAATGCATATGCAAGAACTTGCAAATCAATTACTTTATGCATTTAAAGATATAAAAAATAAGTGACTAAATCATATATACCAGCAGTAAATGTTTCAGCTAGAATTGAAATTACAAAAGCTGGCAATAATGTCACTCATATGTCTTTGCTACGGCAGAAACGTGGGAGACCAATTGGTTCCAAAGATAAAAATCCTCGAAAAAGAAAATCAGCTGATAATGAGGTAAAAGAAAGTGTTCAACAAGAACCACAAATCAATACTCCTTCTGCAGAGGATATTGATAAATGTAAATACATAAATTGCAATAAATTATGCAATATTATGAAACTGAAATGAAATGAAAAATCTTGATGAGATATTTTCATATAATGTTACAATGACATCATGAATAAAGATGATGATCTGGAACCAAAATCTGTCATTGAATATCAAAATAGACATGATTGAGCTCAACAGACTGGAGCAATACGAGCTGAATTAGAATCACTCAATAAAAAAAAAGTTTTCGGATCAATCGTTATCACTTTTAAAGATGTGAAACGTATGGGATATAAATGAATTTTTATCCGAAAAAGAAATGTGCAAATGAAGATACAAGGCAAAACTAGACTTGTAACTCAAGGTTTCCCACAAAGACCAGAAATGAATTATGAGGAAAACTTATCCTTATGTAATGGATACAATTACTTATTAGATACTTAATCAACCTGGTAGTTACTTAAATGCATCTCATGGATGTTGTTACTACTTATCTATATGGATCACCTGATAGTGATATATATGAATATACCTGAAGGGTTTAAGGTATCAGAAACATCTAACGCAAAACCTAAAGAAATGTATTTCATTGAATCACAAAGATTTTTATATGGGTTGATACAATAGTATAACGGATTAAGTGATTACTTGATAAGAAAAGTGTATACATATAAACTTATTTGCACGTGTTTTAATTATGAAAACAATGACCAGATATATATCGTAGTTATTTTATGTCAATGGTCTTAATATCATAGGTACAAAAAAAGGAGATCCATGAAGCCATTCAACTTCTAAAGAAAGAATTTGAAATGAAAGATCTCGAAAAAATCAAGTATTGCCTTGGTTTACAAATTGAACATATTCCTAATGGTTTACTTGTACATCAAACAACATATACTGAAAAGATTTTAAAATGTTTTAATATGGACAAGGCAAAACCATTAAGTACTCCTATGGTTGTTAGATCACTTAATGTTGACACTGATCCATTTCTTCCCTGTGAAGATCATGAAGATATCCTAGGACCAGAAGTACCATATCTTAGTGCAATTGGAGCTCTTATGTATCTTACAAATTGTACAAGATCTGACATTTCTTTTGCAGTTAATTTGTTGGCAAGGTTCAGCTCAGCTCCTACCAAAAGACACTGGAATGGGATCAAACACATATTTCGATACCTTCGAGGAACTACTGATTTAGGATTATTTTATTCTAACGAATCGAAACAAGATTTGGTTGGTTATGCAGATGCAGGTTATTTATCTGATCCACATAAAGCTAAATCTCAAAATGGATATGTATTTCTAAATGGAGGTACTGCAATATCATGGCGTTCTCAAAAACAAACACTTGTTGCAACATCATCAAATCATGCCGAAGTGATTGCATTACATGAAGCTACTCGGGAATGTTTTTGGTTGAGATCAATGACACAACTCATTACTGATTCTTGTGGACTAGAACGCGATAAAAGTCCAACAACTATCTATGAAGATAATGTAGCTTGCATAACACAGATGAAAGAAGGGTATATCAAAAGTGACCGAACAAAACACATACCTCCTAGATTATTCTCATACACTCAAAATCTCATTAAGGACAACCAGATTGAAATGAGATATGTTCAGTCAAGTAGAAACTCTGCTGACCTTTTCACCAAAGCACTTCCAACTGCTATTTTCAGAACACACATTCATAATATTGGCATGAGGCATGTTCAGAAGATGTAACAATTCAGGCGTTGCCTACTTGAGGGGGAGTCAACTCTATGCTGCACTCTTTTTCCCTTAGCTAAAGTTTTATCCCAATGGGTTTTCTTTAGCAAGGTTTTTAACGAGGCAGTACTAGTTATTCTCTAATAAAATTGTCATCCAAGGGGGAGTGTTATAAAAGTTAAATTGGATGTTAATTTTATTATTATTATAGATATTGTATAGTAGATTTTTTGAGTATAAATATGTGTGTTATGAGTTTATAAAACACACACTAAATATATTCTCTCATATTCTCTCTATATACTTATTAGTAGTCTACAGTCAAGAATTAGGCCACTAAAGGTAGTTATAAGCCTACTGAATTATAACATCATTGTAATTGTAATATGAGAGTTATTGACCCAATGGATTAAGAGCAAAAAACTGTATTAGTGTCATAGTGTGATACACTATAAGTTATACCGTGTACACTTAGTTTTTAAATCTTAAAAACTAAATCAAAAATAAGAAAGTAATCAAGATTTTTTTGTTCATTTGCAAAATCAAAATGATATGACTAAATACGTTGTTCAAAGGATAAATGTCATTTTTGTGTCAACAGATTTGGGTTTAATAACAGATAATATTTTTATTTTAATTAACAGAATTGGTTTTTTCCAAAATGGGTACACTTTTAACATTGCACATACGTAACATAAATAGTAATAAGAGAAATAAAAATTGTGGGCAAAAAAAAAAAAAAAAAAAAGCAAAATAGAACTAACAAATACAGAGTACTTTAAATCAAAAACCAGAGGAGATTTTTTCTATGGTGATAACCTTGACAAAACGAACAAACAACCACTGAGTATAATTTAAGTATCTATCCATCTGCGAATAATGCAAAAATTGATGGACTCATGTTGAATATGATTTGTTCTAAAATCCTCCAAATAGCCTCAAGAGCTACATGACGATAATACAAATTTTGTAGAGAACGGCAGATAGATATTTTAGCCAAATCGGGACTTTTTAAACTATTTCTTTGTGTATGGTACGATTATCATACTCAAGTTTTAGATTTTTTGGTTGCAGAGTTTGTTTCTTTGGTAGCTTTCTTCTTGGCTTGTCTTAACGCTTCTCTCTTCTCTTCCCTGCATAGCACCAAAAAACAGCCTCTTAACCATAAATACAAATAAACCCCGTATTGTAGTATTGTACCTCCATTGTTTTCAAGGCAGCCAACGCGGAACTTTTTATTATTTAAATATATAGAATAAAGAGGTACCTGGCTTTTGAGATTTCTTCTCTAGGAGGAGGTTTATATTTCTTTCGCTTCTCAACGGGGACTGCTGGTTTTTCTTCTTTCTTTCTTTTAAGAGATTTTTTATTATTATTATTATTATTATTTGGTTTATTCTTCTGATGACGTTCTATTTCATCAACGTTCTCTGTGTTGTTAGTTTCTTTAACCTCAGAGTCTTCTTCTTCCACAACTTCCCCTAGTTCGAAAGTTGCTGAAGCTCTCTTTAAGTTACTCATTTTCTTTAACTGAAAAATGAAAGGGAAGTCATTTTCTAAGCATTGTACGTAAACACAAAAAGAATCAAAGTCACCTTCACTGCAGAGTAAACAAATTTCAGAAAAGTTCTTTTCTTTGCTTGAAAGAAAAGAAATTTCAGTCGGAGCAACCCATTTTAAGATGTACAAAAAGTACCCATTTCTGCAAGTCTAACATACGCATGTACAACTTCAAATTAGGGGCATACCTTTGCAACAAAGAATCCATCCATGTTATGGACATGGGGATAGAAACGTCTAGTCTTCTCCAATGACGGGTGAAATCGGCCTTCCCTAAAGCGAACAAATCTATAAGGACATATGCAACTGCTTTAGACAATCAAACATTTTATAAAAATCAAAATTCAATTTAAAAAAGGAGAGAGAGAGAAAAAACAATACCCTGGGCGACCAAAGTCTAATCCACAAGGCACAAGTTTAACATCCCTCTTTTTGAGTGCATAATCTATAACATCTTCATTCTGCAAGATCCCACAAGATTAATATAAAAATACAAAAAAAAAAATATAAAAAATCTGGCATGGACACAAACAACTATGATATATGATACGTAGACAGCATACCTCAATAACCATCATAGAACATGTAGAGTAAACGACATAACCCCCTGATTTTGAATTTGCATCCACCATGTCAATAGCTGCAAGTATTAATTCCTGCAAATGTATTAATCAAAATTGGATTCTTGACAGACACAAACTTAATACAAACTAAATTCTAGAAAAGGCTATGATTACCTTTTGTAGACGTGAACAATTCTGTACATCAACAGCGTTTTTTGAGGTCTTGACAGATTCATCTTTAGATATAACCTGCACATTTGAAAATTTCCTTATTGTTATTCAACATAAAAACAACAGCTGGACACATATATGAATGTTAGATTCACCATATCACTTAATGACTTACTCCAGTACCACTGCAAGGAGCGTCCAACAAAACCCTGTCTGCTGTGTTGTTTCCCAAAACTTTGGGCAGCTGAATAAGTAGAAATTAACAA
The DNA here is from genome assembly GCF_046630445.1 of Rutidosis leptorrhynchoides. Classification (NCBI taxonomy): domain Eukaryota; kingdom Viridiplantae; phylum Streptophyta; class Magnoliopsida; order Asterales; family Asteraceae; genus Rutidosis; species Rutidosis leptorrhynchoides. The sequence goes on along the minus strand of NC_092333.1, from coordinate 596,963,954 downwards.
CATATAAGTGAATGATAAATACCATAACATGATACTAAAAACTAAACAGATGATTATCGAAACAAAGGCTCTGACTTGTATATATAATGTTCATATTTATAGCTATAAAAACTAACCTCTCTCCCATCGTAGCTGCATACAACGGTGTTTGTAACACCCAATCGTTGTAAATTTGATGTTAGTTTAGAGAGTCTTTGCTCCTTCATCTCATTAGCATAAATTATACCTAATCAAGACCGTTTATGTGTTATGAGACATCAAATTTTTATGACAAGTGAAAGTGAATTCAGTGCTGGATATCAAACTCACATTTGATAATTTAAATGTATAGAAGGATCGTACCGGTGTTTTTCATAAGAGCGGCAATGTAAGTCGTTTTACCACCTGGAGAAGCCCTAGAACAAGTAAAATTTTCATTTATTTTATTTCATTATTAAAGAGTTGCAATTGCAATAAGGTTATATAAAAATGAAGAAAAAAATATTCAAATACATACGCCATGTCAACAATTCGTTCATTCTCTTGAGGAGCAAGGGCCATTACAGGTAAAAAAGAGCTTGCACTTTGCACCTATTAAGATTGTTTACAGAAACAAACATAACAAAAGGATTTAATAAATTTCTACGTAAGCAAACTACAATTACAAAGTAGATAGGTTACACATACCATGTAATGACCTGCCATGTATTCTGGAGTTGCGCCGTATGGCACTTGATGATCATAAACAACCAAGCCAACCTGTAAAAGGAAGAAACAATTAATAATTAATGCACACCCGCACAACAAAATAATATATCGATCAACAAGTTATCTACTTACCTTTGACCACTTGCTTAGTGGATCTAAGTTAATACCTCGATTCAACAAAACACCAGCTAAGTCCCGTCTTCGTGTCTATATTGTCATAATATGGAGCACCATGATGAGTATGAAAGAACAAACGATGTAAGGATTTAATAATACATGTATGTTCTCTTCTGTATCACCTTTAATGTGTTGGTACGAAGGGTAATTGGTCGAGGCTTTTCAAAATCTTCAATTAGTTCCATAAGTTCGACAGGTGGAAACATCTAGAAAGTAATTATAATATATTAGAACCAAAATTAAATGCCCATGTAGATATTTGCTATTACAAAGAATACACCCAAATTACCTCAACCAGTGAAGAAATCAGAAATTCATTGTAGCCATAATATGATCCTAAATCCAGCTTAAGTTGCTCAATGTATTGCTTTCGTGTTGCTCCCTCTTGTCTCAAAGAGGTAAAATTTGAGAGAACTCGGATAACTGGCCCGCACAAATTGGGTTTAGAAATTAACAAAACGTGAAAACAAAGGATACACACACATATAGAAGCAGCATTGGAAATTAAGTAGTTTTACGATAGCAAGATAAGACCCACCATCTCGTATTCTTTGTTTGAGACCGGTGAGATCGGGGGGTCCACGAGCCTCCTCTTCAAGTTCCTAAAATAGAATCAGATCCAAAGCAGCACTTTAAAGTAAATGTTCATTGTACAATAGCATATACAGTATGTCTATTGAAGAAAAATATATTAAAATAATAAAAAACTAAAGAAAAAAAAGAGCTTTAAACCTCTTGTGTGGGCAACTGAAACTCATCAGGTTGTTCTTTGATGTTAAGCTGTAGTTCATCATGTGCCTCCCTTTCTTCAAGCTCCTTTGCTTCATCAATAGCCCTAGATTGACCCTCAATATCAGAACCCGAGTCTGAATCTGACCCTGAACCTGATCCCATATCTGTAAATTAATACAAATTAACCAAACACAAACGACATTTCTAGGTATAAATACCTTTTAAAATGCATAATAGCATCATGAATGATTTGCATTATACATGGCTAGTCTTGTAATAGCCCGACCTTAGACGCTTTATGCAATACATCGAGCTCGTAAACGGATCAAATTTTATGCCAATTACAGTTGTTGATAACCAAACATAAACCACATTAAATAACAGTCAAATAAATGAAATTACCTCGATCATCATCATCATCACTGCCGCCTTGCAAAATATCAGCTGCAAATGTATCATCATCTGAAGATAAATCAGAACCTGAATCTACATTCTGTTGATGCTCCAATTCTTCATCAGAAGAATCAGTCAGCATATTAATATCATTTTCCTTTTTTCTATTATTATTATTTATTTTAATTTTAACTTTGTCCTCTTTTTTGATGTTTATTTTCTTCTGTATATGCTTCTTGCCTTTAACAGCCATTCAACCTGAACCATTTGATTTAACAATAAATCATCAAAACCTAAATTATAGAAGTATGTATATAGGGTTTGAGTGAGTAACACCTGTGCAGAACTGAATAAAAACCTAATTAAAAGTAGATCGTAGGTTGAGCATAAATAAAATCATGAGTAATAAACTTCACAAAATCAATATTTAATAATTAAGCAATAATAATAATAATAATAATAATAATTAATAATAACTTACGAATTACAGTATAAAGAATGAATTGCAGAAGTGTAGCAGCTGGGACAGGAGGAGGTTTAACGAAGGAAAGTCGGGATGGAAAGATTATATATTAGGGGCTTTAGGGTTTAACAATTTGGGGGTACTTTCATCCTATCCTATTATTCGTATATTAAGGGCAGTAATTGTGTAATTTTTTTTTTTTTTCTTTTTTTTTAAAGGCAAAGTAAGTTGCCGGGTAAGAATTTTTCCAGGAATATAATAACTACGTACTTGGATTTACTCATCTTAATACTACTACTATATTCACCACTAGAAAATCTGAGATTAGCGACGAAATTTTCGACGGTCAAAATTTCAGTCCCAAGTTACCGACGGTTTTCCAATGAATTTCCAACGAACATATAAATAGCTGATTTGGGATGCATTTGGGACAGTTTACCGATGGATTAGAGACGGTAAAACTTCTGTCAAAAATTCGTCCCTAAATAAACAATCGTCCCAAATTCGTCGGTAAATTTTAGTATTAGCGACGGATTTCTGACGGACTTTTTAAGTCAACTAGAAAATATATATAAAACCAAAGACCGTCCCAAATCCGTCAGTAAATAATTGACTTAGCGACAGATTTAGAACGACCCACTTATGTCTGTCCCTAATCTGTCGGTAATTTTAAGAATTAGGGACAGATTAGGGACGGTAAATTATGTAATTTATTATTTTCTCTATTACACAAGCACTTATACGGACGTTGAAGTGCTAATAAGTGTTTGTATACATATAGTGTACTAATGGAACAATATACACATAAATATACGATCTTCTTGTTGCTTTTAAACCATTCTCTGAGTTTATGTATTTGTAGTTTTATACTTGAACCTCAGTAGTTGCATGTATAGTAGCATGGGTGCGTGACCATTTGAATTTTAAATTTATAAGTATGTTTATTTAGTGATATAGTTGTATGTAGGAGTGAACGTTTATGCATTTTTGTGTAAATCGTATTTTTAAAAAATATAAAAATAAATGTCCGTCCCTAATCCGTCGGTAATTTTAAAAATTAGGGACGGAAAATTATGTAATTTATTATTTTACACAATCACTTGTACGCAAATTGAAGTGCTAATACGTGTTTGTATACATATAATGTACTAATGGAACGATATATACACAAATATACGACCTTCTTGTTGCGTTTAAATCATTCTTGAAATGTCCCGTTCATATTGATTATAAACGTTTCATATTAATTGATTTCATTGCGAGGTTTTGACCTCTATATGAGACGTTTTTCAAAGACTGCATTCATTTTTAAAACAATCATAACCTTTATTTTATCAATAAAGGTTTTAAAAGCATTACGTATATTATCAAATAATGATAATCTAAAATATACTGTTTACACATGACCATTATATAATGGTTTACAATAGAAATATATTACATCGACATATGTTTCTTGAATGCAGTTTTTACACAATATCATACAAACATGGACTCCAAATCTTGTTCTTATTTTAGTATGCAACAGCGGAAGCTCTTAGTATTCACATGAAAATAAATGTAACGACCCGGAAATTTCCGACCAAATTTAAACTCTAATCTCTATATGGTTCCGACACGATAAGCAAAAACCCTAAAGTTGACCCGCACTTTTTCGATCGTTCTATACTTATAAGATTAATATTTACATAAATTAAACCTTACCAACATGATAAGCAATCCAAATTGTTGAGACTTATGTTTTCGAAAAGAGTTTTACACAACGTTTGACCGTCTAGTTTGACCGATGATATCACGAACTATACAATATATGATAATTATACGTTTGTGTATATATATGTATATATACATATTTAACATGATCTAAGAATGTTTTAATATCTCATTTTGTATTAATAACAATAAGTTATAAGTATATTTTGAAACTACTAACTTAAGTTTTCAAAACGATAACCATACGTAACGTTATTTGACTTAAATACTTATGACCTATAATGTTTATACATATATCGTATAAGTAATGTATTTAATCACTTTTAAAGACTTAAATACATAAAACAATATAAGTATATTTACAAAAGATAGCTATATTTGAATCCTCGTTCCGTTTTCTCAAAGATTTCTATACGTATACCTAGGGTATATGTACCCGTATCATACGCAGCTTCTAGATGTATTTACTATTGGTATATACCAATAAAAATCTGCTCCTTAGCAGCCTTAAATGATTAAGAAACATGTGGAACCAACCATTTGTCAAGTAGCATGAATTATTTAGCAAGAAAACAAAGTTAGGTATTTTTTTTTCCTTTATAACCTAAAAACGTTTTTATGCATGCACACCATTTCTTCACCCCATTTTCTTATACTTACACTTCCATTTCTCTCTCAAAATACTCTTAACTTCATACTTGATCATCTCCAAGCATTTTCCCCATCATTTAGCTTCAAAAACCTTACTTAAACACCATAAGAAAACCATACAAAAACACTTCAAGAAATCCTTCCAAGAACACAAACTTACTTCCAATCTTTCATCCAATTCCATCACCCTTTTGGTTCTAGCTTTTTACTCCTCTTTTACAGAAACCTTGTCCAAGGAACTTGAGGTAGTATCTATGTTCATAACCTTATTCGATTCATATATATATAGCTATCATATTTTGTGGTATACAATTTTAACAACAAGAACATAGTTTGAAAGTTTTCAAACTTGTTTGCAAACTAAATAGATCCTTCTAACTTAACTTTTAAAATACTTCAAGACCTGTAATATAACTTAAATATATGCTAACTTAACAAGGTATAACTTGGTTTTTCAAAGAATATCTTAAAAACTGTTTTTACGACGTCGGAGTGTAACCGGGGACTGTTTTGAGTTGGATAATTAAAAACTATCTTAAACTTTGAATTGGAGGTTTATGTTCTGGAAAAATGATTTTTACTATAAATATGTTAACACATAGAAATTTCATGATTTAATTCAAAGTATAGGTATTTTTAGAAAAATGGTCATTAAGTGTTATTTTTTTGTAACAAAAATGTTTAACTTCATAAGTTTCACTAAAGTTTCACCTATGCCGTGTGATTTTGAATACAAACCAAGGTATTTTCAGTTCATAGTCTTAAAGAGGGACTCGATCCAAGGAGATGGCAAGTTGAATCAACGAAAACAGATTTGTAACGAAGAAACTATGACCGAAACAAAATTGGTTATCCTAGACTTGTTTAACTTCGGGATTAATTGGGAAAAATTAAATAAATCACATATTTCTAAGATAACATGATATTTTATATATATGTACTTATAATTCAATTTTATATGGTTCAGGATCACCCGTAAACAACACGAGAAGATTAATCATAAGATCCCATGTTTGTACGCAACACGTCATTTGACAACACCGGTACTTTATGTACGCAACACGTCATTTGACAACACCGGTACCGTGGGTCAAGATTAATCTCGACCAATACATATACGATGGGGTTTTATTTATTTCGTTGGGGGTTTTATTTATTTCATTGCGGGTATATTAAACATCTAAAAATGAACCATTAAAATTGAATTACTAACAACGAGCTGCTAACTACGGACTAAGGAATTATTCAAAGTATTAAAAGTATAACAAGTATATATATGTGACGTTTGTTTAAAAAGAAAAGGTATTGATATATTATATATGGATAGGTTCGTGATATCAACCGGAGACCAAGTCAAATTATATATATCTTCAAGACGAAAGTGAGTATATAGTCCCACTTTTAAACTCTAAATATTTCGGGATGAGAATACATGTATTTTATGTTTTACGTTATGGACACAAGTAACTGAAAAATATATTCTACGTTGAGTTGTACCACTGGCATACTTCCCTGTAGCTTGGTAACTAATATTTACAGCGGTATTGTAAACGCGAATCCTGTTGATAGATCTATCGGGCCTGACAACCCCAACCGGACTGGACGACCAGTATTCAACGGTTGCACAGTACTTCGTTTCGTGACTACACTTGGTACAGTGTAGTAAGATTTCATATTAAAGGGAATATGCGACGTGATTAATTGTTAAGTATGGTTACCAAGTGCTCAACCACTTAGAATATTTTTATTAAAATGTTTATATATGAAATCTTGTGGTCTATATTTATATCGCTGTCGACATTAAACCTATATCTCACCAACTTTATGTTGACATTTTAAAGCATGTTATTCTCAGGTATGAATTAAGTCTTCCGCTGTGCATTATCTCGTACTAAGGATACTACTTGAGGCCATTAAGGACTTATATCATAAGGCGTTGCATTCGAGTCATTGAAGTTCATAGAGACTATTATTAAGTAAATGGCGGTTTAGGTCATTTGAATATTATGAAATGTCAGGCGAATATGTCAATTATGGATGTAACTATAGATTGTCTTTTAAGAATAAATGCAACGTTTGTAAGATGTATCATATAGAGGGCAAGTACCTCGCAATGTTATCAACTATTGTAATTCGTTTGTAATCAATATGGACAACGTCCGGATGATTAGTTTCGGATCCTTTCAGTTGGTATCAGAGCGTTGGTCTTAGCGAACCAGGCCTTGCATTAGTGTGTCTAACTAGTAGTTGTTAGGATACATTAAGTGAGTCTGGACTTTGACCGTGTCTGCCTGTCAAAAGTTTTGCTTATCAATCCTAGTCGGAAATCATCTGCTTATCATTCTTAGGGAACTGCCTGCTTATCATTCTTAAGTCTAGACACGTCTTACTGCATTTAGTGCATCGATAGTGTATAGACAAAATTCATATCCTAGCGTATCTGTTACTATAGACATTGCCTGACGTATTTCAAAGATTCTCCGTAATTCATGGGATTTTGATATTATATATACATATGTAAATTATGTATTGAAGAGTACCAAACCCAACTCCTATAATCTATTCCAAACCAAAAATTCATTTCTCCGACCATACAAGATGGATTCTTCATCCAGCTCAAATTCCTCCGACTTCGATAGCTTCGCCGATATGGATTTCCATTCGAGCTCCGAGAACAGCGTTACCGGAATGGATCAACCAATTTCCCATCATCTATTCTGGATGAATTGGGGATGGGTTCGTAATATACTAAATTTCTGGAGGCAAGAAGAAGGTGATCCATTCCATCCACCAAATTGTCCTCTTAACGATGAACCTGAAGCACTTACCGGCGAACCTATTCGAAACACCATTTTCTTGCTCATTTCTAGAGTATCTCGTCATGATTACATACTATCCCATATTTCAAATCTTGTTCATTCGCTCGTTCCAACCGTCAATCATCCCGGTATAATAGAAGAAGTCAACGAACTCCGTGCTCGGGTAGTGGTTTTGGAGAATATGGTGCGAATGTTACAAACACCAACAGCAGCACCAACAGCATAATCCGTACTACCATCGTCAACGCCGACAGTACCTTTATCACCCCAATCACAACCGCGCCTTAAATCTCAACATCACAATCTGTATCTCGAATATCAACATCACACGACTCAATATCTGTACTTCGAGTATGATCTTCGTTCTATATATCGTTCTACATCGATTATCTTCGCTTTACGTATCGTATGACGATTATGTAATTTCTAAAGTCTTAGAGATTATGTAACCTAGAATTAACGATAAATCAAATGAGTTTAATATCTTATTGACTCATTAAATCTATGATTATCTCTGAAGAAAATATATATGCAAGTATATTTTCATAAAGATAGTAATTAAAAATTCCTTCGTACAAACTATTAATGATGAAAATATTTTAACGGGTGGGTAGTACCCGAGGAATATTTAGAATTCACATTAATAAGTTATATTGTACATTCTTGAATCTGATTCAACGGTTATCTATTATCTTACTTACAACCACCGATATTCGTATCCGCTCACCCCAGAATAACCATTTTCAATCAAATTTCATATTCGGATTTTGACCTACCAGAATCCAACAAGTGGCATAAAGAAGAAAACATTGGACAAAATAAAAAAAAAATTGTTAGAAACACACGATTTAACTAATTAAAAATCTATTAAGGATTCCACGCTAACTGTTCCGGCTAACTCTGGACAATTAAAATGAATTAAAATGTTGATTGTAACATATGAAGCTAAACAATTCTTCAAGCTTGCCACTTGATTTTATCTTAAACCTCATTCGTAACTTGACGATTACAATTCGCATTCAAATCCTTTCATGATTCCTGAAAACACCTCGACCGAGAAGTTGAACCCGCCGCACCTTGCCTACGGAATGAAGATTTATACATACAGTTATACACCTGAAGAACTCTCGAACCCAAATTCATAATTTAACACATAATGTATTGAATCCTTTGCCATTTATTAGCAAGAACAACCCTACAATTCCTTTTCAAGAAGCTAATTTTGTCACAGCTCCACTTCGACTTTTCAGTGAGATTATTTCTATTATAATCATGATATTTATACCTTGTCCTTTCGCCGTCATTACCGGAAAACCTTTTATATCCCTCGACAACATCAACAGGTGCACCAGCAGATCGTTATCGTTTTGGCGAAATCAACAATCAGTATTTTGAAAATCTCGCGGAACTTCTTCCATCATATCTATAATGTCTATCCCTAAGAATTTCATAATCTGAACGTGAAGTTTCTGAAAAACACCCGGGACTATGAAATAGTTCTTGAAATGCTAACGAAGCAGCAAAAACTGTAAACGACTTTAACGGTCAAAAGTTTGATGACAAAGAATAGTAAGGTGGTAAAGCTGAAAAAAAAAAAAAGTTTGGAACTAGAAAACGGATGAAGCAAAGTATGAAAGAGGCTGTGGATAAATCACAGGGACTGAACCTGCTCTCAAAGAATACAAACGATTCCGTACCTGCTGAAACCGTCAGTAAGAACCCTACTCTTTATTCAAAACCTTGCCCGGATGATATTTTTCATCATCATCTTATCTTAGATATTATAAGATATCTTCATATCATTCGTTATACATATTTTTCATATTTCTGGAGATATTTTTACAACTATTCCTATCTGCGATCATTTATCTCTCCGTAACATCTGCGTTACAATATAAAAGAAACTGTGTTAATTTCTAAATTCTGAAACCTCCGAGATTAAAATATAAATGATTTGAAGTAGTGTTGGGAACTGATGCATGAATTAGTATAATATAATGAAACTTGATCAACTTCATTATATTACAGTAACTCATGTTAAGTTTCTAATGGAATGTGATGATTCACAGTACCGTCATCATGTGCCATGTTACACGGCTCTTACATTCTATCAAGTCTCCAAACATATTAGAACGTATCACCTTGATAGTTCTATTTTTCCGGAATATTCGAGTAATTTAACGAATCAAGATCGTGCCATTACAATTTCATTATAAAACCAATAGCTAGGTTCATTCCAAATTTCCTACCTACGAATTTCGGACCATTGTTCGCTTGGCTCGAGGACAGGAAGAAGAAACGAAGGGACAAAACCTCAGAATAGAAATAGGAACATAAACCACAGCAAATAAGAGAGAGCATTAACTGTGGATGACAATGATTTTAAGGGACGGGAGTAGGAACATCGAAATATAAGGGAAGGTATAAAACCTAACAACAACCCCGAAACTACAAACCGTGCATATCAATACGTATTGCAACGTAAAGGCACGGGAGAATTAAAAACATTATAATTCCAAGGAAAGGATAAAAGAGAATAGATTCTTCTGGTGATAGATGAAAAAGAAGAATGAAAGATATGAAAGTTAGAAATATAACAAGGATTAGAATGGGATGGAGCATATTAGCGAATGTCTTAAAGTAGGAACTAAAGAGAAAGAATAGAAGATGTGGGAAGAAAGAAAGGGAAGGAGGTAAATTTATAGTGAAATATTCGATAAAGAAATCAAAACAGATTGCCGCGTTAAATCAAAGAAGATCCTGATCGCCGTAAAACTAAATCTTATTACATAAGATTTTCTTTAAAACCCTTAAATCCCGGAAATCGATCATAATCACGTCATCGGTTACAACAATTCTATATTTACTCATTTCACTATTTTGTGATAGCTTCGCTCGTGCGTCTCACATAACCGAATCGTTTTATCTAAATCTTTCAATAATGATAAAATTTCATTATTACCTTATATTCGTCATGAAAACATTCCTATTGTTATTTATGACAACCTCTACCAAATTTCGAGGACGAAATTTCTTTAACGGGTGGGTACTGTAACGACCCGGAAATTTCCGACCAAATTTAAACTCTAATCTCTATATGGTTCCGACACGATAAGCAAAAACCCTAAAGTTGACCCGCACTTTTTCGATCGTTCTATACTTATAAGATTAATATTTACATAAATTAAACCTTACCAACATGATAAGCAATCCAAATTGTTGAGACTTATGTTTTCGAAAAGAGTTTTACACAACGTTTGACCGTCTAGTTTGACCGATGATATCACGAACTATACAATATATGATAATTATACGTTTGTGTATATATATGTATATATACATATTTAACATGATCTAAGAATGTTTTAATATCTCATTTTGTATTAATAACAATAAGTTATAAGTATATTTTGAAACTACTAACTTAAGTTTTCAAAACGATAACCATACGTAACGTTATTTGACTTAAATACTTATGACCTATAATGTTTATACATATATCGTATAAGTAATGTATTTAATCACTTTTAAAGACTTAAATACATAAAACAATATAAGTATATTTACAAAAGATAGCTATATTTGAATCCTCGTTCCGTTTTCTCAAAGATTTCTATACGTATACCTAGGGTATATGTACCCGTATCATACGCAGCTTCTAGATGTATTTACTATTGGTATATACCAATAAAAATCTGCTCCTTAGCAGCCTTAAATGATTAAGAAACATGTGGAACCAACCATTTGTCAAGTAGCATGAATTATTTAGCAAGAAAACAAAGTTAGGTATTTTTTTTTCCTTTATAACCTAAAAACGTTTTTATGCATGCACACCATTTCTTCACCCCATTTTCTTATACTTACACTTCCATTTCTCTCTCAAAATACTCTTAACTTCATACTTGATCATCTCCAAGCATTTTCCCCATCATTTAGCTTCAAAAACCTTACTTAAACACCATAAGAAAACCATACAAAAACACTTCAAGAAATCCTTCCAAGAACACAAACTTACTTCCAATCTTTCATCCAATTCCATCACCCTTTTGGTTCTAGCTTTTTACTCCTCTTTTACAGAAACCTTGTCCAAGGAACTTGAGGTAGTATCTATGTTCATAACCTTATTCGATTCATATATATATAGCTATCATATTTTGTGGTATACAATTTTAACAACAAGAACATAGTTTGAAAGTTTTCAAACTTGTTTGCAAACTAAATAGATCCTTCTAACTTAACTTTTAAAATACTTCAAGACCTGTAATATAACTTAAATATATGCTAACTTAACAAGGTATAACTTGGTTTTTCAAAGAATATCTTAAAAACTGTTTTTACGACGTCGGAGTGTAACCGGGGACTGTTTTGGGTTGGATAATTAAAAACTATCTTAAACTTTGAATTGGAGGTTTATGTTCTGGAAAAATGTTTTTTACTATAAATATGTTAACACATAGAAATTTCATGATTTAATTCAAAGTATAGGTATTTTTAGAAAAATGGTCATTAAGTGTTATTTTTTTGTAACAAAAATGTTTAACTTCATAAGTTTCACTAAAGTTTCACCTATGCCGTGTGATTTTGAATACAAACCAAGGTATTTTCAGTTCATAGTCTTAAAGAGGGACTCGATCCAAGGAGATGGCAAGTTGAATCAACGAAAACGGATTTGTAACGAAGAAACTATGACCGAAACAAAATTGGTTATCCTAGACTTGTTTAACTTCGGGATTAATTGGGAAAAATTAAATAAATCACATATTTCTAAGATAACATGAAATTTTATATATATGTACTTATAATTCAATTTTATATGGTTCAGGATCACCCGTAAACAACACGAGAAGATTAATCATAAGATCCCATGTTTGTACGCAACACGTCATTTGACAACACCGGTACTTTATGTACGCAACACGTCATTTGACAACACCGGTACCGTGGGTCAAGATTAATCTCGACCAATACATATACGATGGGGTTTTATTTATTTCGTTGGGGGTTTTATTTATTTCATTGCGGGTATATTAAACATCTAAAAATGAACCATTAAAATTGAATTACTAACAACGAGCTGCTAACTACGGACTAAGGAATTATTCAAAGTATTAAAAGTATAACAAGTATATATATGTGACGTTTGTTTAAAAAGAAAAGGTATTGATATATTATATATGGATAGGTTCGTGATATCAACCGGAGACCAAGTCAAATTATATATATCTTCAAGACGAAAGTGAGTATATAGTCCCACTTTTAAACTCTAAATATTTCGGGATGAGAATACATGTATTTTATGTTTTACGTTATGGACACAAGTAACTGAAAAATATATTCTACGTTGAGTTGTACCACTGGCATACTTCCCTGTAGCTTGGTAACTAATATTTACAGCGGTATTGTAAACGCGAATCCTGTTGATAGATCTATCGGGCCTGACAACCCCAACCGGACTGGACGACCAGTATTCAACGGTTGCACAGTACTTCGTTTCGTGACTACACTTGGTACAGTGTAGTAAGATTTCATATTAAAGGGAATATGCGACGTGATTAATTGTTAAGTATGGTTACCAAGTGCTCAACCACTTAGAATATTTTTATTAAAATGTTTATATATGAAATCTTGTGGTCTATATTTATATCGCTGTCGACATTAAACCTATATCTCACCAACTTTATGTTGACATTTTAAAGCATGTTATTCTCAGGTATGAATTAAGTCTTCCGCTGTGCATTATCTCGTACTAAGGATACTACTTGAGGCCATTAAGGACTTATATCATAAGGCGTTGCATTCGAGTCATTGAAGTTCATAGAGACTATTATTAAGTAAATGGCGGTTTAGGTCATTTGAATATTATGAAATGTCAGGCGAATATGTCAATTATGGATGTAACTATAGATTGTCTTTTAAGAATAAATGCAACGTTTGTAAGATGTATCATATAGAGGGCAAGTACCTCGCAATGTTATCAACTATTGTAATTCGTTTGTAATCAATATGGACAACGTCCGGATGATTAGTTTCGGATCCTTTCAGTTGGTATCAGAGCGTTGGTCTTAGCGAACCAGGCCTTGCATTAGTGTGTCTAACTAGTAGTTGTTAGGATACGTTAAGTGAGTCTGGACTTTGACCGTGTCTGCCTGTCAAAAGTTTTGCTTATCAATCCTAGTCGGAAATCATCTGCTTATCATTCTTAGGGAACTGCCTGCTTATCATTCTTAAGTCTAGACACGTCTTACTGCATTTAGTGCATCGATAGTGTATAGACAAAATTCATATCCTAGCGTATCTGTTACTATAGACATTGCCTGACGTATTTCAAAGATTCTCCGTAATTCATGGGATTTTGATATTATATATACATATGTAAATTATGTATTGAAGAGTACCAAACCCAACTCCTATAATCTATTCCAAACCAAAAATTCATTTCTCCGACCATACAAGATGGATTCTTCATCCAGCTCAAATTCCTCCGACTTCGATAGCTTCGCCGATATGGATTTCCATTCGAGCTCCGAGAACAGCGTTACCGGAATGGATCAACCAATTTCCCATCATCTATTCTGGATGAATTGGGGATGGGTTCGTAATATACTAAATTTCTGGAGGCAAGAAGAAGGTGATCCATTCCATCCACCAAATTGTCCTCTTAACGATGAACCTGAAGCACTTACCGGCGAACCTATTCGAAACACCATTTTCTTGCTCATTTCTAGAGTATCTCGTCATGATTACATACTATCCCATATTTCAAATCTTGTTCATTCGCTCGTTCCAACCGTCAATCATCCCGGTATAATAGAAGAAGTCAACGAACTCCGTGCTCGGGTAGTGGTTTTGGAGAATATGGTGCGAAGGTTACAAACACCAACAGCAGCACCAACAGCATAATCCGTACTACCATCGTCAACGCCGACAGTACCTTTATCACCCCAATCACAACCGCGCCTTAAATCTCAACATCACAATCTGTATCTCGAATATCAACATCACACGACTCAATATTTGTACTTCGAGTATGATCTTCGTTCTATATATCGTTCTACATCGATTATCTTCGCTTTACGTATCGTATGACGATTATGTAATTTCTAAAGTCTTAGAGATTATGTAACCTAGAATTAACGATAAATCAAATGAGTTTAATATCTTATTGACTCATTAAATCTATGATTATCTCTGAAGAAAATATATATGCAAGTATATTTTCATAAAGATAGTAATTAAAAATTCCTTCGTACAAACTATTAATGATGAAAATATTTTAACGGGTGGGTAGTACCCGAGGAATATTTAGAATTCACATTAATAAGTTATATTGTACATTCTTGAATCTGATTCAACGGTTATCTATTATCTTACTTACAACCACCGATATTCGTATCCGCTCACCCCAGAATAACCATTTTCAATCAAATTTCATATTCGGATTTTGACCTACCAGAATCCAACAAGTGGCATAAAGAAGAAAACATTGGACAAAATAAAAAAAAAATTGTTAGAAACACACGATTTAACTAATTAAAAATCTATTAAGGATTCCACGCTAACTGTTCCGGCTAACTCTGGACAATTAAAATGAATTAAAATGTTGATTGTAACATATGAAGCTAAACAATTCTTCAAGCTTGCCACTTGATTTTATCTTAAACCTCATTCGTAACTTGACGATTACAATTCGCATTCAAATCCTTTCATGATTCCTGAAAACACCTCGACCGAGAAGTTGAACCCGCCGCACCTTGCCTACGGAATGAAGATTTATACATACAGTTATACACCTGAAGAACTCTCGAACTCAAATTCATAATTTAACACATAATGTATTGAATCCTTTGCCATTTATTAGCAAGAACAACCCTACAATTCCTTTTCAAGAAGCTAATTTTGTCACAGCTCCACTTCGACTTTTCAGTGAGATTATTTCTATTATAATCATGATATTTATACCTTGTCCTTTCGCCGTCATTACCGGAAAACCTTTTATATCCCTCGACAACATCAACAGGTGCACCAGCAGATCGTTATCGTTTTGGCGAAATCAACAATCAGTATTTTGAAAATCTCGCGGAACTTCTTCCATCATATCTATAATGTCTATCCCTAAGAATTTCATAATCTGAACGTGAAGTTTCTGAAAAACACCCGGGACTATGAAATAGTTCTTGAAATGCTAACGAAGCAGCAAAAACTGTAAACGACTTTAACGGTCAAAAGTTTGATGACAAAGAATAGTAAGGTGGTAAAGCTGAAAAAAAAAAAAGTTTGGAACTAGAAAACGGATGAAGCAAAGTATGAAAGAGGCTGTGGATAAATCACAGGGACTGGACCTGCTCTCAAAGAATACAAACGATTCCGTACCTGCTGAAACCGTCAGTAAGAACCCTACTCTTTATTCAAAACCTTGCCCGGATGATATTTTTCATCATCATCTTATCTTAGATATTATAAGATATCTTCATATCATTCGTTATACATATTTTTCATATTTCTGGAGATATTTTTACAACTATTCCTATCTGCGATCATTTATCTCTCCGTAACATCTGCGTTACAATATAAAAGAAACTGTGTTAATTTCTAAATTCTGAAACCTCCGAGATTAAAATATAAATGATTTGAAGTAGTGTTGGGAACTGATGCATGAATTAGTATAATATAATGAAACTTGATCAACTTCATTATATTACAGTAAGTCATGTTAAGTTTCTAATGGAATGTGATGATTCACAGTACCGTCATCATGTGCCATGTTACACGGCTCTTACATTCTATCAAGTCTCCAAACATATTAGAACGTATCACCTTGATAGTTCTATTTTTCCGGAATATTCGAGTAATTTAACGAATCAAGATCGTGCCATTACAATTTCATTCTAAAACCAATAGCTAGGTTCATTCCAAATTTCCTACCTACGAATTTCGGACCATTGTTCGCTTGGCTCGAGGACAGGAAGAAGAAACGAAGGGACAAAACCTCAGAATAGAAATAGGAACATAAACCACAGCAAATAAGAGAGAGCATTAACTGTGGATGACAATGATTTTAAGGGACGGGAGTAGGAACATCGAAATATAAGGGAAGGTATAAAACCTAACAACAACCCCGAAACTACAAACCGTGCATATCAATACGTATTGCAACGTAAAGGCACGGGAGAATTAAAAACATTATAATTCCAAGGAAAGGATAAAAGAGAATAGATTCTTCTGGTGATAGATGAAAAAGAAGAATGAAAGATATGAAAGTTAGAAATATAACAAGGATTAGAATGGGATGGAGCATATTAGCGAATGTCTTAAAGTAGGAACTAAAGAGAAAGAATAGAAGATGTGGGAAGAAAGAAAGGGAAGGAGGTAAATTTATAGTGAAATATTCGACAAAGAAATCAAAACAGATTGCCGCGTTAAATCAAAGAAGATCCTGATCGCCGCAAAACTAAATCTTATTACATAAGATTTTCTTTAAAACCCTTAAATCCCGGAAATCGATCATAATCACGTCATCAATTACAACAATTCTATATTTACTCATTTCACTATTTTGTGATAGCTTCGCTCGTGCGTCTCACATAACCGAATCGTTTTATCTAAATCTTTCAATAATGATAAAATTTCATTATTACCTTATATTCGTCATGAAAACATTCCTATTGTTATTTATGACAACCTCTACCAAATTTCGAGGACGAAGTTTCTTTAACGGGTGGGTACTGTAACGACCCGGAAATTTCCGACCAAATTTAAACTCTAATCTCTATATGGTTCCGACACGATAAGCAAAAACCCTAAAGTTGACCCGCACTTTTTCGATCGTTCTATACTTATAAGATTAATATTTACATAAATTAAACCTTACCAACATGATAAGCAATCCAAATTGTTGAGACTTATGTTTTCGAAAAGAGTTTTACACAACGTTTGACCGTCTAGTTTGACCGATGATATCACGAACTATACAATATATGATAATTATACGTTTGTGTATATATATGTATATATACATATTTAACATGATCTAAGAATGTTTTAATATCTCATTTTGTATTAATAACAATAAGTTATAAGTATATTTTGAAACTACTAACTTAAGTTTTCAAAACGATAACCATACGTAACGTTATTTGACTTAAATACTTATGACCTATAATGTTTATACATATATCGTATAAGTAATGTATTTAATTACTTTTAAAGACTTAAATACATAAAACAATATAAGTATATTTACAAAAGATAGCTATATTTGAATCCTCGTTTCGTTTTCTCAAAGATTTCTATACGTATACCTAGGGTATATGTACCCGTATCATACGCAGCTTCTAGATGTATTTACTATTGGTATATACCAATAAAAATCTGCTCCTTAGCAGCCTTAAATGATTAAGAAACATGTGGAACCAACCATTTGTCAAGTAGCATGAATTATTTAGCAAGAAAACAAAGTTAGGTATTTTTTTTCCTTTATAACCTAAAAACGTTTTTATGCATGCACACCATTTCTTCACCCCATTTTCTTATACTTACACTTCCATTTCTCTCTCAAAATACTCTTAACTTCATACTTGATCATCTCCAAGCATTTTCCCCATCATTTAGCTTCAAAAACCTTACTTAAACACCATAAGAAAACCATACAAAAACACTTCAAGAAATCCTTCCAAGAACACAAACTTACTTCCAATCTTTCATCCAATTCCATCACCCTTTTGGTTCTAGCTTTTTACTCCTCTTTTACAGAAACCTTGTCCAAGGAACTTGAGGTAGTATCTATGTTCATAACCTTATTCGATTCATATATATATAACTATCATATTTTGTGGTATACAATTTTAACAACAAGAACATAGTTTGAAAGTTTTCAAACTTGTTTGCAAACTAAATAGATCCTTCTAACTTAACTTTTAAAATACTTCAAGACCTGTAATATAACTTAAATATATGCTAACTTAACAAGGTATAACTTGGTTTTTCAAAGAATATCTTAAAAACTGTTTTTACGACGTCGGAGTGTAACCGGGGACTGTTTTGAGTTGGATAATTAAAAACTATCTTAAACTTTGAATTGGAGGTTTATGTTCTGGAAAAATGATTTTTACTATAAATATGTTAACACATAGAAATTTCATGATTTAATTCAAAGTATAGGTATTTTTAGAAAAATGGTCATTAAGTGTTATTTTTTTGTAACAAAAATGTTTAACTTCATAAGTTTCACTAAAGTTTCACCTATGCCGTGTGATTTTGAATACAAACCAAGGTATTTTCAGTTCATAGTCTTAAAGAGGGACTCGATCCAAGGAGATGGCAAGTTGAATCAACGAAAACGGATTTGTAACGAAGAAACTATGACCGAAACAAAATTGGTTATCCTAGACTTGTTTAACTTCGGGATTAATTGGGAAAAATTAAATAAATCACATATTTCTAAGATAACATGATATTTTATATATATGTACTTATAATTCAATTTTATATGGTTCAGGATCACCCGTAAACAACACGAGAAGATTAATCATAAGATCCCATGTTTGTACGCAACACGTCATTTGACAACACCGGTACTTTATGTACGCAACACGTCATTTGACAACACCGGTACCGTGGGTCAAGATTAATCTCGACCAATACATATACGATGGGGTTTTATTTATTTCGTTGGGGGTTTTATTTATTTCATTGCGGGTATATTAAACATCTAAAAATGAACCATTAAAATTGAATTACTAACAACGAGCTGCTAACTACGGACTAAGGAATTATTCAAAGTATTAAAAGTATAACAAGTATATATATGTGACGTTTGTTTAAAAAGAAAAGGTATTGATATATTATATATGGATAGGTTCGTGATATCAACCGGAGACCAAGTCAAATTATATATATCTTCAAGACGAAAGTGAGTATATAGTCCCACTTTTAAACTCTAAATATTTCGGGATGAGAATACATGTATTTTATGTTTTACGTTATGGACACAAGTAACTGAAAAATATATTCTACGTTGAGTTGTACCACTGGC
This sequence comes from Rutidosis leptorrhynchoides, assembly GCF_046630445.1. Classification (NCBI taxonomy): domain Eukaryota; kingdom Viridiplantae; phylum Streptophyta; class Magnoliopsida; order Asterales; family Asteraceae; genus Rutidosis; species Rutidosis leptorrhynchoides. The sequence goes on along the minus strand of NC_092333.1, from coordinate 596,944,288 downwards.
ATACTTCCCTGTAGCTTGGTAACTAATATTTACAGCGGTATTGTAAACGCGAATCCTGTTGATAGATCTATCGGGCCTGACAACCCCAACCGGACTGGACGACCAGTATTCAACGGTTGCACAGTACTTCGTTTCGTGACTACACTTGGTACAGTGTAGTAAGATTTCATATTAAAGGGAATATGCGACGTGATTAATTGTTAAGTATGGTTACCAAGTGCTCAACCACTTAGAATATTTTTATTAAAATGTTTATATATGAAATCTTGTGGTCTATATTTATATCGCTGTCGACATTAAACCTATATCTCACCAACTTTATGTTGACATTTTAAAGCATGTTATTCTCAGGTATGAATTAAGTCTTCCGCTGTGCATTATCTCGTACTAAGGATACTACTTGAGGCCATTAAGGACTTATATCATAAGGCGTTGCATTCGAGTCATTGAAGTTCATAGAGACTATTATTAAGTAAATGGCGGTTTAGGTCATTTGAATATTATGAAATGTCAGGCGAATATGTCAATTATGGATGTAACTATAGATTGTCTTTTAAGAATAAATGCAACGTTTGTAAGATGTATCATATAGAGGGCAAGTACCTCGCAATGTTATCAACTATTGTAATTCGTTTGTAATCAATATGGACAACGTCCGGATGATTAGTTTCGGATCCTTTCAATAAACATGCTTTAAACGTCAACAAAAATGTTGGTGAGTTATAGGTTTAACCTATATATATCAAATCATTACAATAGACCACAAGATTTCATATTTCAATACACATCCCATACATAGAGATAAAAATCATTCATATGGTGAACACCTGGTAACCGACATTAACAAGATGCATATATAAGAATATCCCCATCATTCCGGGACACCCTTCGGATATGATATAAATTTCGAAGTATTAAAGCATCCGGTACTTTGGATGGGGTTTGTTAGGCCCAATAGATCTATCTTTAGGATTCGCGTCAATTAGGGTGTCTGTTCCCTAATTCTTAGATTACCAGACTTAATAAAAAGGGGCATATTCGATTTTGATAATTCAACCATAGAATGTAGTTTCACGTACTTGTGTCTATTTTGTAAATCATTTATAAAACCTGCATGTATTCTCATCCCAAAAATATTAGATTTTAAAAGTGGGACTATAACTCACTTTCACAGATATTCCTTCCTAGGAAATAAGACTTGACCACGGATCGATTCGCGAACCTATACAAATATGTACATATATATCAAAGTATGATCAAAATATAATTACAACCATTTTTATTATGTTTTAAAGATTTGAGTGTATTAAGTCATCTGTCCTCGTTAATAACCTACAACTAGTTGTCCACAGTTAGATGTACAGAAATAAATCGATATATATTATCTTGAATCAATCCACGACCCAGTGTATACACGTCTCAGGCTAGATCACAACTCAAAGTATATATATTTTTGGAATCAACCTCAACCCTGTATAGCTAACTCCAACATTACTGCATATAGAGTGTCTATGGTTGTTCCAAATAATTTATATACATGGGTCGATATGATATGTCAAAACATTTGCATACGTGTCTATGGTATCCCAAGATTATATAATATATTAGAATACATGTATAATACAATATAAGTTAGCTAGGATATGATTTGTATAGATTTGTTAAACATTTCCCGTAGCTAAAAAGATCAAAAATATCCAATCTTGTTTTACCCATAACTTCTTCATTTTAAATCCGTTTTGAGTGAATCAAATTGCTATGGTTTCATATTGAACTCTAATTTAAGAATCCAAATAGAAAAAGTATAGGTTTATAGTCGGAAATTTAAGTTACATGTCAATTACTAAAGAGGTAGTCATTTCCGTCGAAAGAACGACATCTTGATGACCATTTTGAAAAACATACTTTCACTTTGAGTTTAACCAAGATTTTTGGATATAGTTTCATGTTCATATGAAAAATCATTTTCCCATAATAACAACTTTTAAATCAAAGTTTATCATAGTTTTTAATTATCAAAACCAAAACAGCCCCCGGTTTCACTACGACGGCGTATATCCGATTTTATGGTGTTCATCGTGTTTCCAGGTTTTAAATCATTAAGTTAGCATATCATATAGATATATAACATGTGTTTAGTTGATTTTAAAAGTCAAGTTAGAAGGATTAACGTTTGTTTGTGAACAAGTTTAGAATTAACTAAACTATGTTCTAGTGATTACAAGTTTAAACCTTCGAATAAGATAGCTTTATATGTATGAATCGAATGATGTTATGAACATCATTACTACCTCAAGTTTTCTGGATAAAACTACCGGAAATGAGAAAAATGGATCTAGCTTCAAAGGATCCTTGGATGGCTTGAAAGTTCTTGAAGCAGAATCATGACACGAAAACAGTTCAAGTAAGATTTTCACTCGAAATAAGATTGTTATAGTTGTAGAAATTGAATCAAAGTTTGAATATGAATATTACCTTGAATTAGAAAGATAACCTAATGTAAATAACAAAGGTTCCTTGATCTTAGATGATTACTTGGAATGGATTAGAAAGCTTGGAAGTAGACTTGCAAACTTGGAAGTGTTCTTGATTTTTATGAAACTATACTTATGGAATTTATGAAGAACACTTAGAACTTGAAGATAGAACTTGAGAGAGATTAATTAGATGAAGAAAATTGAAGAATGAAAGTGTTTGTAGGTGTTTTTGGTCGTTGGTATATGGATTAGATATAAAGGATATGAAATTTTGTTTTCATGTAAATAAGTCATGAATGATTACTAATATTTTTGTAATTTTATGAGATATTTCATGCTAGTTGCCAAATGATGGTTCCCACATGTGTTAGGTGTCTCACATGGGCTGCTAATAGCTGATCATTGGAGTGTATATGCCAATAGTACATACATCTAAAAGCTGTGTATTGTACGAGTACGAATACGGGTGCATACGAGTAGAATTGTTGATGAAACTGAACGAGGATGTAATTGTAAGCATTTTTGTTAAGTAGAAGTACTTTGATATGTGTCTTGAAGTCTTTCAAAAGTGTAAGAATACATATCAAAACACAACATGTATATACATTCTAATGGAGTCGTTAAGTCTTCGTTAGTCGTTACATGTAAGTGTTGTTTTGAAACCTTTAAGTTAACGATCTCAATTAATGTTGTTAATCCAATGTTTATTATATCAAATGAGATATTAAATTATTATATTATCATGATATTATGATGTATTAATATCTCTTAATATGATATATACATTAAAATATCGTTACAACGATAATCGTTACATATAAGTCTCGTTTCGTAATTCTTGAGTTAGTAGTCTTGTTTTTACATATGTAGTTCATTGTTAACACACTTAATGATATATTTAAATATCATTTTACCATGTTAAATATAGTGTATCAATATCTTAATATGATACATATGTATTTAGTAGACGTTATCATAACGATAATCGTTATATATATCATTTCGAGTTTCTTAACTCAGTAATCTCATTTCTTATGTATATCACACATTGTTAATATACTTAGCGAGATACTTACTCATCATAATCTCATGTCAACCATATATATATATGTCTATATATACCACAACATGTAGTTTTTACAAATTTGTAACGTTCGTGAATCGCCGGTCAACTTGGGTGATCAATTGTCTATATGAAACTTATTTCATTTAATCAAGTCTTAATAAGTTTGATTGCTTAACACGTTGGAAACATTTAGTCATGTAAATATCAATCTCAATTAATATATATAAACATGGAAAAGTTCGGGTCACTACAGTACCTACCCGTTAAATAAATTTCGTCCCGAAATTTTAAGCTGTTGAAGGTGTTGACGAATCTTCTGGAAATAGATGCGGGTATTTCTTCTTCATCTAATCTTCATGCTCCCAGGTGAACTCGGGTCCTCTACGAGCATTCCATCAAACCTTAACAATCGGTATCTTGTTTTGCTTAAGTCTCTTAACCTCACGATCCATTATTTCGACGGGTTCTTCAATGAATTGAAGTTTTTCATTGATTTGGATTTCGTCCAACGGAATAGTGAGATCTTCTTTAGCAAAACATTTCTTCAAATTCGAGACGTGGAAAGTGTTATGTACAACCGCGAGTTGTTGAGGTAGCTCCAGTTGGTAAGCTACTGGTCCGACACGATCTATAATCTTGAATGGTCCAATGTACATTGGATTTAGTTTCCCCCGTTTACCAAATCGAACAATGCCTTTCCAAGGTGAAACCTTAAGCATGACCATTTCTCCAATTTCAAACTCTATATCTTTTCTTTTACTGTCCGCGTAGCTCTTTTGTCGACTCTGGGCGGTTTTCAATCGTTGTTGAATTTGAATGATTTTCTCGGTAGTTTCTTGTATTATCTCCAGACCCGTAATCTGTCTATCCCCCACTTCATTCCAACAAATCGGAGACCTGTACTTTCTACCATAAAGTGCCTCAAACGGCGCCATCTCAGTACTAGAATGATAACTGTTGTTGTAGGAAAATTCTGCTAACGGTAGGTGTCGATCCCAACTGTTTCCGAAATCAATAACACATGCTCGTAGCATGTCTTCAAGCATTTGTATCGTCCTTTCGCTCTGCCCATCAGTTTGTGGATGATAGGCAGTACTCATGTTTAGACGAGTCCCCAATGCTTGTTGTAACGTCTACCAGAACCTTGAAACAAATCTACCATCCCTATCAGAGATAATAGAGACTGGTATTCCATGTCTGGAGATAACCTCCTTCAAATACAATCGCGCCAACTTTTCCATTTTGTCATCTTCTCTCATTGGCAGGAAGTGTGCTGACTTGGTGAGACGATCAACTATTACCCAAATAGTATCATAACCACTTGCAGTCCTTGGCAATTTAGTAATGAAATCCATGGTAATGTTTTCCCATTTCCATTCCGGGATTTCAGGTTGTTGTAGTAGACCTGATGGTTTCTGATGTTCAGCTTTGACCTTAGAACACTTCAAACATTCTCCTACATATTTAGCAATATCGGCTTTCATACCCGGCAACCAAAAGTGTTTCTTGAGATCTTTATACATCTTCCCCGCTCCGGGATTTATTGAATATCTGGTTTTATGTGCTTCCTTAAGTACCATTTCTCTCACATCTCCAAACCTTGGTACCCAAATTCTATCAGCCCTATATCGGGTTCCGTCTTCCCGAATATTAAGATGTTTCTCTGATCCTTTGGGTATCTCATTCTTTAACTTTCCTTCTTTTACAACCCCCTGTTGCGCCTCCTTTATTTGAGTAGTAAGGTTAGTACGAATAATTATATTCATAGCTTTTACCCGTATAGGTTCTCTGTCCTTTCTACTCAAAGCGTCAGCTACCATATTCGCCTTCCCCGGGTGGTATCGAATCTCAAAATCATAATCATTCAACAGTTCAATCCACCTACGTTGTCTCATATTCAGTTGTTTCTGATTAAATATACGTTGGAGACTTTTGTGGTCAGTATATATAATACTTTTGACCCCATATAAATAATGCCTCCAAGTCTTTAATGCAAAAACAACAGCACCCAATTCCAAATCGTGAGTAGTATAATTTTGCTCGTGAATCTTCAATTATCTAGACGCATAAGCAATCACCTTCGTTCGTTGCATTAATACACAATCGAGACCTTGCTTTGATGCGTCACAATAAATCACAAAATCATCATTCCCTTCAGGCAATGACAATATAGGTGCCGTAGTTAGCTTTTTCTTTAATAACTGAAACGCCTTCTCTTGTTCATCTTTCCATTCAAATTTCTTCCCTTTATGCGTTAATGCAGTCAAGGGTTTTGCTATTTTGGAGAAATCTTGGATGAATCTTCTGTAGTAACCAGCCAATCCTAAAAATTGACGTATATGCTTCGAAGTTTTTGGGGTTTCCCACTTTTCAACAGTTTCGATCTTTGCTGGGTCCACCTGGATACCTTCTTTGTTCACTATGTGACCGAGGAATTGAACTTCTTCCAACCAAAATGCACACTTTGAAAACTTAGCGTACAGTTTTGCTTTCCTCAATACTTCTAGCACTTTTCTCAAATGTTCTTCGTGCTCTTGATCATTCTTTGAGTAAATAAGTATGTCATCGATGAAAACAATGACAAACTTGTCAAGATATGACCCACACACTCGGTTCATAAGGTCCATGAACACAGCTGGTGCGTTAGTCAATCTAAACGGCATAACCATAAACTCGTAATGACCATAACGCGTCCTAAAAGCAGTTTTTGGAATATCATCCTCCTTTACTCGCATTTGATGATATCCAGAACGTAAATCGATTTTCGAATAAACCGACTGATGTGTGCAGCGGGGTGTACAAAATACTATTAAATTTTACAACGAAATACTATTAAATATGATACAATTTTACACAAGATATTTATTTATTTATAGAATGGATATACTTAAACCTTGCTACAACACTTATAGGCAGTGTACCTAATCGTACAGTAGTGTAGTTTTTAGTAAGTCCAGTTCGTTGCACAGGGAATCTTTTAGACAAAGCTTAACGCTATATTAGTTTTATTTTATGAAAATACAAATATATATATAAGTAATATTATTATTATAAAGGGGGGGTTTTACCGTTTAATGACCGGTTTGTCGATTTTTAAAACTTTAGTCGCAGTTAAAACCTGATGTAAAATAATAAAAATAAATATAACTTAATTTAAAGCGTAAAGTAAATAACAATAATGAAATTGCGATAAATAAAAGTGCGATGAAATAAAATACAATAATTAAAAAGTACGATAATTAAAAGTGCAATTAAATACAATAACAATAAATTAAAGTGCGATAATTAGAAGTGCAATTAAATATAAAATAAAGGAAATTAAATATGAAATAAAAGAATTATGCTTATTTAAACTTCCGTAATCATGATGTTTGACGTGTTGATTTTAGTTTTATGCCCATGGGTTAATTGTTCTTTGTCCTGGATTATTTAATATGTCCATACGGATTTGTCCATAATAGTCCATCAGTCATAAATATAAAGAGCGAAAGCCTTCGTCAAATTATTCTTATTCCCGAAGTCAAATATTCCAACTAATTGGGGATTCGAATTGTAACAAGGTTTTAATACTTTGTTTAATGAATACATCAGGTTATCGACTGCGTGTAAACCAAGGTTTTACTACTTTGTTAACAATTACACCAATTACCCTTGAATGTAATTCACCCCTGTTTCAACAAGTCTATTAACTATTAATCCAGTTCCGTGTCCGGTAAAATGAATAATTATTGGTATTTATAGATATCCCGCCCACCGTACCCAGTCAAGCGTATGTGGTTATATATAAATACGTCAAATTATAAGTTTGTATATTAAATTAACAAGGTATTGTTTAGTTAATATAAAACCCATTAATAGCCCATAGTCTAATTTCCACAAGTGTCGTTCTTTTATCCAAACCCCAATTATGGTACAAAGCCCAATTACCCAATTTTAATATTTTTAGCCCAACATCATAATTACTTCAGTATTAAATAAGCATAATAATAACTTAGCTACGAGACATTAATGAAAATAATATAAACATAACTTACAATGATTAAAAATAGCGTAGCGTTACACGGACAGAATTTCGACTTACACCCTTACAACATTCGCTAACATACCCTTATTATTAGGATTTAAAATTAAAATTAAAATTAAAATATAAATTTTATATATATATATATATATATATATATATATATATATATATATATATATATATATATATATATATATATATTTACGTATATATTGAGAGAGAGATAGATTATGGATATATAAATCGTCGAATTGCGCTGGCTTTTATAGGGATTTTTGTCGAGGGGAACTCCGCGACTCGCGGCCCATTTTCACTACAAACTCCGCAACTCGCGGAGTTTGTAAAACCAGCTCACACATTTTGGCTCCTTTCTTGCCGACGGATTTTTAAATATTATATAATATATAAATAATTGTAAGAATTATTTAAATATTATATTATATTTATGTACATAGTTGACTTGTAATTTTTAGTCCGTTGCGTCGAGCGTTGAGAGTTGACTCTGGTCCCGGTTCCGGATTTTCGAACGTCCTTGCGTACAATTTAATATCTTGTACTTTGCGTTTTGAATCTTGTACTCTTGTAATTTCGAGACGTTTCTTATCAATAATTGGAACCTCTTTGATTGTATTTTGTACTTTTGAGCTTTTTGGTCGTTTGCGTCTTCAATTCGTCGAATCTGTCTTTTGTCTTCACCTTTTATTATTTAAACGAATATCACTTATAAATAGGACAATTGCAACTAAAAGCTTGTCTTTCTTGAGGAATAATGCTATGAAATATATGTTCGTTTTTAGCATTATCAAATATTCTCACACTTGAGCGTTGCTTGTCCTCAAGCAATATAGTCTTGAAATACTAGAATCACTTCTTTATTCTTCACACTTTGTACATCAGTGATTTCTATACGGCGGTATAAACAATGGTAGTAACGATATGGTTTACAGTCCCACATGACTATAAAAATTTAGATCCATTAAGGAAATTGGATCTTTATGAAAACATTTGATCTTTTGAAAATTAAATCTAGCTTTTACCCTAGATAAGTTTTCCGGAATAACCCTTCACCGGTGTTTGCAAATTCTTTTTGTGGGTTTGGTGGGTTTCATATTTGAAAATTTTAGCTCAAAACTTGCGGTTTTGTGTCACCTACTTGCTAACCTTGTATTGGGAAAGCAACACGTCCAGTTTACTTGCTCCGAGTATTACCTTTCGATAAACTACCGTCCGGTTGTAAAGGAAAGCGTTGAACAAGCAACTGTTAAGGCAATGTCCCCTGACATGCTTTTAATTATGGTCTATAACGTGTCGGACGCAATTACTATCCTTGGTAGGAGCAATAGTAAAGCTCACCCTTATAATTTTCCGGTTTGGCACAAGGTCCTGTCTTTGACCATACTATGCAACCACCGTCCTTACGGTTGACACCCGATTTGGTTCAGGTGACCTAATGAATTCCAGGTGAATTCCTAGGATTTTACGTTCAATGGTAATGAACGCATTGAAAATGGGTTTTCAGAAAACAAATCGGTTTATAATTTGATCAAAATATTTTCTCGTTCAAGCTCGAGTTTAGATATCATTGAATTCCATGAGTTTGTAATTCTCAATCTTTAAGGTCAATCTCTAGGATTGAGTAATATCAGTCTTAAAAGCTGATTTTTGATCTTTAAAGGAGATTATCCTTTCTGGGGATCTGATTTATTAGTCTTATCAAGCTAATTTGCACGGTGCCCCCCATTGTATGAGATAAATCCTTCTCATGGTTAGGATAAATCTGACCACTTGGCGACCCTGTTTTATGCTGAGGTCCGTGGATTTCCTGCTGATTTTAGAGATGACTTTTCTAGATTTTTCATCAACCTACAGCTGGTCTGGACGACAACTTCCTGACCTAAATCAAGAAGCGCGTGTCTTTTTCGGAAGACTTTACTTCCTTTTAATGATGGAATTGATTCATCGTGTAGATCCATCTTTCTTACAGTAAATTGGGTAAAACAGTTAATTATCGTCCAAAACAAAAGTATTTTCAATTATTTGTACAAAAATATGTGATATATATTTTGAATAACTTGGTGAAAATTTCCCACACTTGGCTTTTATTTTCCTTTTTGTTCTCCTCTATTCCATTCTTAAATGAATTCTAACATTTTGGTTTGTTTCTCAATTTATGTCCTTTCCAAGGTAACAATAATTTCGGTGTTAACACCTAGTTTTATCGTTCATAAATATGTATAAACATGATTCTGAGTTCATTTAATTGAAAATTTTTAAAAATTTTACTAGAATTGGGTAGTCAGTATATAAGACTAGGGCTGTTCTTTATTATCAGAGAGCACTAGATTCTAATACAACTACTGCTTTACTAGTATTTTTAATGGTAACCAAGTGTATAAAGTAAAAATTTTAAAATCCGAAAGAATTTAACCCCTTCCCACACTTAAGATCTTGCAATGTCCTCATTTGTAAGAAATCAGTAACCATTTAAATTATTGAGGGTGATTAGCGTAGAAATGATTAAATTTTACCAAAATTTCCAAACATATTTTTGTTTGTTTGCTGAATGATAAATGGTGCACATCATTTGTTCATTCCGTCTTGTTGTTATTTCACATATATTTTGCATCTTGTCGTCAAAATTAGTTGCTTTTGCTGAACTTAATGCCAGTCTTTGAAAATGCGTTGTTTTACCCTATTGTGTACATAAGATAAACTGCAAATATATATACATATTTTTGAAGTTTGGTATATTACCCCACATTCAAAATTTATTAAAATCTAAAAATAAAAGTTAGTAAATTATAAAAACTAATACAATTCCAACATAAGTATTAAATGTATCAACATTACAAATAATAAAATAAATAAAACTAAGTAGACTAGGGATGATACTGATACCAGAAGGGGTTCCATGCATAACCATATTGTAATGACCCGGAATTTTCCGATCAAATTATACTTATGAGATTAATATTTACATAAATTAAACCATACCGACATGATAAACAATCCAAATTGTTAAGACTTGTGTTTTTGAAAAGAGTTTTACACAACGTTTGACCGTCCAATATGACCGATGATATCACGAACTATATAACATACGATAATTATACGTTTGTGTATATATAGGTATTTATATATATTTAACATGATCTAACGATGGTTTAACATCTCATTGTGTACTAATAACAATGAGTTATAAGTATATTTTGAAACTACTAACTTAAGTTTTCAAAACGATAACTATACGTAACATTCTTTGATATATATACTTATAATCTATAATGCTTATACATGTATCGTATATATAATGTATTTAATCACTTTTGAAGGACTTAAATGCATAAAACAATATAAGTATATTCACAAAAGATAGCTATATTTGAATTCTAGTTCCGTTTCCTCAAGATTTCTATACGTATATCTAGGGTATATGTACCCGTATCATACCCAGCTTCTATATGTATTTACTATTGGTATATACACATCAAATCAACATCCTAATAAACATTATTACTGCCCTAGATATGAGGTAACTAGGATTTGTCAAGTAGTATGAATTATTAGTAAGAAAACAAAATTAGGAATCCTTTTCTTTCTTTATAAACTAAAAACGTTTTTATAAATGAACACCATTTTTTCACTCCATTTTCTCATACCTACACCCTCATTTCTCTCTCAAAATACTCCTAACTTCATACTTGATCATCTCCAAGCATTTTCCCCATCATTTAGCTTCAATTACAAGCCTTAAACACCATAAGAAAACTCTTTCAAGAACATATCAAAATAACCACCCATTTAAAGAAGTTTACTTCCAACCTTTTGATCTAACTCCACCACTCTTTGATTCCAAGATTATTTCTTATATTTTGCAGTAACTTTGTCCAAGTAACTTGAGGTAGTAACCTTGTTCATAATCTTATTCAATTCATATTCATATAGCTATCTTATTTTGTGGTATAAAATTTTAACAACAAGAACATAGTTTGAATGATTTCAAACTTGTTCGCAAACTAAATAGATCCTTCTAACTTGACTTTTAAAATACTTTAAGACCTGTAATATATCATAATGATATGCTAACCTAACAAGATATAACTTGATTTTACAAAGAACATCTTAAAAACTGAATCTACGTCGTCGGAGTGCAACCGGAGGCTGTTTTGGGTTGGATAATTAAAAACCATCTTGAACTTTGAATTGGAAGTTCATGTTCTGGAAAAATGATATTTCTTATGAATATGTTAACACATAAAAATTTCATGGTTTAACTCAAAGTGTAAGTATTTTTTAGAAAAATGATCATTAAATGTTGGTTTTATGATGGAAAATGATCACTTTCATAAGTTTCACCAAAGTTTGACCTATAACCTATGATTTCGAATACAAACTAAGGTATTTTCAGTTCATATTCTTAAGATTTGACTCGATCCAAGGAAGTGGCAAGTTGAACCAACAAAAACGGAGTTGTAATGAAGAAACTACGACTAAAACAAGATTGGGTATCCGAAGCTAGTTTAGCTACGAAAATATTTGGAGAAAAAGTAAATTAATCATATCTTTTCTAATTAATATGATATTTTATATATAATTACTTATGATTTGATTTTATATATTTCAGGACCACCCGTAAACAACACGAGAAGATTAATCATAAGACCTCATGATTGTACGCAACACGTCATTTGACAACACGGTACTTTATGTACGCAACACGTCATTTGACAACATGGTACCATGGGTCGAGATTAATTCTGATCAATACGAATACGATGGGGTCTTTATTTATTTTATTTAAGCAACTAATTGTGGACTACTAACATCGAACTGCTAACTACGGACTAAGAAAATATTAAAAGTATTAAAAGTATATATATATATATATATATATATATATATATATATATATATATATATATATATATATATATATATATATATGTAACGATTACTTAAAAAGAAAATATGTTGATATATTATATATATGGTTAGGTTCGTGATATCTATCGGAGACCAAGTCGAATTAAATACCTTCAAGGCAAAAGTGAGTTTCATTTGCTCCCTTTTTAATTGCTTTTGCAATATATATTTTGGGCTAAGAATACATGCGATGCTTTTATAAATATTTACAAAATAGACACAAGTACTTAAAAATATATTCTACGTTGAGTTGTACCACTGGCATACTTCCCTGTAGCTTGGTAACTACTATTTACATGTGGTATTGTAAACGCGAATCCTGTTGATAGATCTATCGGGCCTGACAACCCCAACCGGACTGGACGACCAGTATTCAACGGTTGCACAGTACTTCGTTTTGGTGACTACACTTGGTACGGTGTAATGAGATTTCATAATAAAGGGAATATGCGACGTTGATTAAATGTTAAGTATGGTTACCAAGTGCTCAACCACTTAGAATGCTTTACATACACTTGCGAGTGTATTATGTTTATGATTATGAAATCTTGTGGTCTATTAACATATTGAAATGATTGTTATGATAAACCTATGAACTCACCAACCTTTTGGTTGACACTTTAAAGCATGTTTATTCTCAGGTACGAATTAAGTCTTCCGCTGTGCATTTACTCAATATAAGGACATTACTTGGAGCCGATCATCGCAATGGGACCAAATGTTGATGACTTCGTCCAGGTGGATTAGGACGGGTCCTTTCAGTTGGTATCAGAGCGGTGGTCGTAGCGAACCAGGTCTTGCATTAGTGTGTCTAACTAGTAGTTGTTAGGATGCATTAATGAGTCTGGACTTCGACCGTGTCTACATGTCAAAAGTTTTGCTTATCATTTCTAGTCGGAAATCATCTGCTTATCTTCCTTAGGAAATTACCTGTTTATCATTCATAAGTCTAGACACGTTTTACTGCATTTACTGCATTGATAATGTATAGACGAATTCTTATCTTAGCATATCTGTTATTACGAACTTTGAGTGATACCTTTTCAAAGATTCTCCGTAATTTACGGGATTTTGGTATTATATATACATATGTAAATTATGTATTGAAGAGTACCAAATCTAACTCCTATAATCTATTCCATACTAAAAATTCATTTTCCCCATTATACAAGATGGATTCCGCATCTAGTTCGAATTCTTCAGATTTCGACAGTTATGCCGATATGGATTTCCATTCGGGCTCCGAAAGTAGCGTCACCGGAATGGATCAACCAATTTCCCATCATCTATTCTGGATGAATTGGGGATGGGTTCGTAATATACTAAATCACTGGAGACAAGAAGAAGGTGATCCATTCCATCCACCAAATTGCCCTCTTGGCGATGAACCTGAAGCACTTACCGGCGAACCTATTCAAAACACCATTTTCTCTCTCATTTCTAGAGTATCTCGTCACGATTATATACTATCCCATATTACAAATCTTGTTCATTCGCTCGCTCCAACCGCCAATCATCCCGGTGTACTAGCAGAAGTTAACGAACTTCGCGCTCGCGTGACGGCTTTGGAGAACATGGTGCGAAGGTTGCAAACACCAGCAGCAGCACCAGTAGCATAATCATCACCACCATCAATAACATCAACAATACCATCATCACCACTAACAAACAACATCCGCATCACACGTCTCGATATCATAATTTGTCTCACAAACATCAACATCATATGCACCATAGATACCAAGGAGTACCAACAATAATGAACGATGAAGTATTGATCCATAACCTCATTGATATTCTGCGAAGAATATGTGGTTTCAAAAAGTTTTAGAGATTTCTTATTCTAGCTCAAACCGAAAAGCAAATGAGATTAATATCATATTAACTCATTAAATTCATGATTTCATCTGAAGAAAATATATATGTATATATGTTTTCATAAAGATTGTAATTAAAAGTTCTTTTGTACAAAATATTAATGGTGAAATTTTTTTTTTTAACGGGTAGGTAATACCCGAGGAATAATTAGATTTCATCTTAATAAGTTACATTGTACATTCGTCGAAGCTGATTCAACAGTCATTTACTATCCTACTTACAACCACCGATATACGTATCCATTCACCGCAGAATAACCATTTTCATTCAATTTCATATTTGGGTTTTGACTTCCCAGAATCCAACAAGTGGCATATGAAGAAAACATATGACAAAATAAAATCTGTTAGAAACAAACAAATTAACTATGAAAAATTTTGTTAAGAATCCACGCTAACTGTTCCAGCTAACTGTTCCTAGCTAACTGATAATATTTTATTTATCTCAGTTTATTTATCGCAATTTAATTATCTCACTTTTATTTATCGTCATTTAATTTCTGTAATTATTTTACGCACTTTAAATATCGGGACACGTATACAATGTTTTGACATATCATATCGACCCATCTATATATATTATTTGGAATCACCATAGACACTCTATATGCAGTAATGATCGAGTTCTCTATACAGGGTTGAGGTTGATTCTACAATAATATATATAGTTTGAGTTGTGATCGAGTCTGAGACGTATACGGGTCACGACACGTATTAATTAATTCGTATATTATATATTAAACTATATATGGATTATTGGACTGTTACTGTGGACTATCGACTATGGACTAATGACATTGGACAATTAAAATGAATTAAAATATTGATTATAACATATGAAACTAAACATTTCTTCAAGATTGCCACTTGATTTCATCTTAAACCTCATTGTATCTCAACGATTACAATCAGCGTTCAAATCTATCATGATTCTTAAAAACACTTCAATCGAGAGGATAAACCAACCGCACTTCATCTACGGAAGAAAAGATTGATGCATATAGTTATGCACCTAAAAAACCCTCGGAAACTGAGTAAACGTTTGACACGTATCTGTTCTAGTTCCTTTGACATTGTTATTACCGAAGATCGTTTTGCAATCCCTTTCCAAAGTAGCTAATTTTGTCACAGCTCCAGCAAGTCAACTCTGACTTTTCATCCGAAACAACTTTATTATAACCGCGATATATATGCTTACTCTTTATTGTTACTGGGGAACCTTTTATATTCCACAAAATTACCATCAGCGATTACTCATTCTAAAAAACACAATTCTCCTGAAACTACCTCGGTTTGATAACCGATGACCCAGATCAGTTAACTTTGAAAATGCTGACGAAGCAGCATGTTTTAGATGATCTTAATGGCCAAAAGTTTGATGATAAAGAAAGGACTGTTAGGAACGCTCGATAGAAAATTTAGTACCGAAAAGCGGATTATGCGAAACTATGAAGAAAGCCGTGGACAAATCACAAAGAATAAGTTTGCCTTCAAAGAATCCAAATGATTCTGTGCCTGCTGAAATCGTTAGCAAACATCTTATTTCTCATTCTAAACCTTCACAGACAAATCTTCTTCATCATCCATTGATATTAGAAATTCTAAGATATTCTCGTATGTTCTATTATAAATATTCTCCATATTTCTGACGATATTTTCACAACTATTCTTATCTGAGATCATTTATCTCTCCGTAATATCTACAACATAAAAGAAACTGTGTTAGTTTCTAAATTCTGAAACCTTCGAGTTTAAAATATGAATGTTTTGAAGTAGTGTTGGGAACTGAAGCATGGATTAGTATAATACAATGACACTTGATCAACGTCATTATATTACAGTAAGTCATGCTGAGTTTCTAATGAAGCATGATGATTCACAGTACCGTCATCATGTGCCATTTACACGACTCTTACATTCTATCTAATCTCTAAACATATCAAGAGAATATTTTTCTGGATGACTCGGTCTTTTCCAGGGTATTCTGGTAATTTAACAAATCAAAATCGTTCTATTACCATTTTCTTCTTAGAGCATTAGCTATGTTCATTCTGAATTTCACCGGACCATTACTCGCTTGACTCGAAGTCGGGAAGAGAAAACGAAAGCATGAAGCTCCGAAAAATAATGAAGAATATAAACTCCGATAATAACCCCGAAATTACAAACCGTGTATATCGATGCAGATAGCAATATAGAGACACGGGAGAATTAGAAACACTATAAACACAAGAGTATAGTAGAAGTAAATAGATTCTTCTGGTGGTAGATGAAAAAGAAGAATGACAGATATAAAAGTTAAGAGTATATCAAGAATCAGGACTGGATGGGGCATATTGATGAATGCTTTAAAGTAAAAATCAAGGGAGAAAGAATAGAAGGTGTGAGTCGTGGAAAATAAGGAAACGAAGGGGTGAATTTATAGTGAAATATCCGACAGAGCAATTGAAACAGATTATTGCATATAATCAAAGAAGATCCTGATTTCCTTAATCACCAAAGAACCAAATCTTATTACGTAAGATTCTCTTTAAATCCCTTAAATCCCGAAAATCAATCATAACTACGTCATCGGTTAAGACGAATATATTTTACTCATATCACTCTTTTACGATAGTCTTATTTATATTCTTCGCATAATTGAATCGTTTTATCTACATTACTCAATGATGATAAAACTCCATTATCACCTTATATTTTTCATGAAAACCTTCTTATTGTTATCCATAACAACCTCTATCAAATTTCGGGGACGAAATTTCTTTAACGGGTAGGTACTGTAATGACCCGGAATTTTCCGATCAAATTATACTTATGAGATTAATATTTACATAAATTAAACCATACCGACATGATAAACAATCCAAATTGTTAAGACTTGTGTTTTTGAAAAGAGTTTTACACAACGTTTGACCGTCCAATATGACCGATGATATCACGAACTATATAACATATGATAATTATACGTTTGTGTATATATAGGTATTTATATATATTTAACATGATCTAACGATGGTTTAACATCTCATTGTGTACTAATAACAATGAGTTATAAGTATATTTTGAAACTACTAACTTAAGTTTTCAAAACGATAACTATACGTAACATTCTTTGATATATATACTTATAATCTATAATGCTTATACATGTATCGTATATATAATGTATTTAATCACTTTTTAAGGACTTAAATGCATAAAACAATATAAGTATATTCACAAAAGATAGCTATATTTGAATTCTCGTTCCGTTTCCTCAAGATTTCTATACGTATATCTAGGGTATATGTACCCGTATCATACCCAGCTTCTATATGTATTTACTATTGGTATATACACATCAAATCAACATCCTAATCAACATTATTACTGCCCTAGATATGAGGTAACTAGGATTTGTCAAGTAGTATGAATTATTAGTAAGAAAACAAAATTAGGAATCCTTTTCTTTCTTTATAAACTAAAAACGTTTTTATAAATGAACACCATTTCTTCACTCCATTTTCTCATACCTACACCCTCATTTCTCTCTCAAAATACTCCTAACTTCATACTTGATCATCTCCAAGCATTTTCCCCATCATTTAGCTTCAATTACAAGCCTTAAACACCATAAGAAAACTCTTTCAAGAACATATCAAAATAACCACCCATTTAAAGAAGTTTACTTCCAACCTTTTGATCTAACTCCACCACTCTTTGATTCCAAGATTATTTCTTATCTTTTGCAGTAACTTTGTCCAAGTAACTTGAGGTAGTAACCTTGTTCATAATCTTATTCAATTCATATTCATATAGCTATCTTATTTTGTGGTATAAAATTTTAACAACAAGAACATAGTTTGAATGATTTCAAACTTGTTCGCAAACTAAATAGATCCTTCTAACTTGACTTTTAAAATACTTTAAGACCTGTAATATATCATAATGATATGCTAACCTAACAAGATATAACTTGATTTTACAAAGAACATCTTAAAAACTGAATCTACGTCGTCGGAGTGCAACCGGAGGCTGTTTTGGGTTGGATAATTAAAAACCATCTTGAACTTTGAATTGGAAGTTCATGTTCTGGAAAAATGATATTTCTTATGAATATGTTAACACATAAAAATTTCATGGTTTAACTCAAAGTGTAAGTATTTTTAGAAAAATGATCATTAAATGTTGGTTTTATGATGGAAAATGATCACTTTCATAAGTTTCACCAAAGTTTGACCTATAACCTATGATTTCAAATACAAACTAAGGTATTTTCAGTTCATATTCTTAAGATTTGACTCGATCCAAGGAAGTGGCAAGTTGAACCAACAAAAACGGAGTTGTAATGAAGAAACTACGACTAAAACAAGATTGGGTATCCGAAGCTAGTTTAGCTACGAAAATATTTGGAGAAAAAGTAAATTAATCATATCTTTTCTAATTAATATGATATTTTATATATAATTACTTATGATTTGATTTTATATATTTCAGGACCACCCGTAAACAACACGAGAAGATTAATCATAAGACCTCATGATTGTACGCAACACGTCATTTGACAACACGGTACTTTATGTACGCAACACGTCATTTGACAACATGGTACCATGGGTCGAGATTAATTCTGATCAATACGAATACGATGGGGTCTTTATTTATTTTATTTAAGCAACTAATTGTGGACTACTAACATCGGACTGCTAACTACGGACTAAGAAAATATTAAAAGTATTAAAAGTATATATATATATATATATATATATATATATATATATATATATATATATATATATATATATATATATATATATATATATATATATATATATATATATATATATATATATATATATATATATATATATATATATATATAACGATTACTTAAAAAGAAAATATGTTGATATATTATATATATGGTTAGGTTCGTGATATCTATCGGAGACCAAGTCGAATTAAATACCTTCAAGGCAAAAGTGAGTTTCATTTGCTCCCTTTTTAATTGTTTTTGCAATATATATTTTGGGCTGAGAATACATGCGCTGCTTTTATAAATATTTACAAAATAGACACAAGTACTTAAAAATATATTCTACGTTGAGTTGTACCACTGGCATACTTCCCTGTAGCTTGGTAACTACTATTTACATGTGGTATTGTAAACGCGAATCCTGTTGATAGATCTATCGGGCCTGACAACCCCAACCGGACTGGACGACCAGTATTCAACGGTTGCACAGTACTTCGTTTTGGTGACTACACTTGGTACGGTGTAATGAGATTTCATAATAAAGGGAATATGCGACGTTGATTAAATGTTAAGTATGGTTACCAAGTGCTCAACCACTTAGAATGCTTTACATACACTTGCGAGTGTATTATGTTTATGATTATGAAATCTTGTGGTCTATTAACATATTGAAATGATTGTTATGATAAACCTATGAACTCACCAACCTTTTGGTTGACACTTTAAAGCATGTTTATTCTCAGGTACGAATTAAGTCTTCCGCTGTGCATTTACTCAATATAAGGACATTACTTGGAGCCGATCATCGCAATGGGACCAAATGTTGATGACTTCGTCCAGGTGGATTAGGACGGGTCCTTTCACATATGTGTTATAAAATGCTTCAGCTGGGTTATAAGTAGGATACAGTGGTTGCATCTCTATAGACCAGGGAGGAAATATGGGTGTTGGAGTAGGAATATAGTTTCTACCTATATGTTGGCAATAAGCTATGATTTGGTTTTGATGAACTTGCCAATCTTCAAATGCTCGATGTCTAGCATTTTCGTACTCTTGGGAAGCTATAAACCTTTGCATTTCTGTCATTTCATTTCCCCCTCCCACATTACCTGGCTGTTGATTTCTCTCAACCTGTGGATGTCTTCCATGGTATTGTACTGCGGCGTTATTTCGCCTCTTCAAAACCTTCGCACCATGATATACATTTAAACCTATTGTATCGCGGGGTTCTGGTTCTTCTACTAATAATCCCCCCGACTTATATCCACATCGAGATACTCCGCAATTAATGTAATAAATATACCACCTCCTATTATACTGTGCGCTCTCATCTCCCTAACTATAGCTGATAAATAATAACCCACACAATAAGGTATACTTGCAGCTCTTTGTGGGTCCCGAATACACATGTGGTAAAATAAATCTTGCTCATTTACCTTTTCCTTATTTTTACCTCTCTGTGTAATCGAATTTGCTAGAAACCTATGAATTACTCTTAATTCAGCTCTATCTATATCCAAATAAGAGTAATTTCCTCCTTTAAATCGGTGATGGCTAGTCATTTGACTCCATACACCATGCGTATCAAAATTTTTATCAATTTTCCTACCATTTAATATCAACCCTCTACAATCGGCAGATGCTAGCTCCTCAGGCGTATATATACGTAAGGCCTGAGTCATGTCTAGTAGAGACACGTGGCGCATCGAACCTCCTAACAAAAATCTAATAAAAGATCGATCGGTTAAACTAGCTACCCGATCAATTATTTCTATACTACACAATAATTCTTCACACCATACTTTATATACAGGTCTACGCATGTTGAATAATCGTACCCAATCATTAAAAGTAGAATTATCATACCTCTGTGTAAGTAATTCTCTAATTGGCCCGGCCAATTCTACAGCTTCTAATGGTTCCCATTCTATTACCCTAGGTACTTCAACAGCTTTAGAATGAAGAGTATGCAAGCCCCTTTGGTATTTTGGATAATCTATCCAAAGTCTGTCAAATCTCAAGTTCGGGTGCAAATCTTCCAAGTGCATATCTGAAAATGTCATAACTGGATGAGGTATATCTTGTTTGTAATAGTTATCAACATCTTATTGTTCCGCATTCTCAGGAGGAGCATTGCGAGCTTGGGATGAAGATTCACCCCTTTCAGTCTGCAAAACACATGAAACACAATTTTTGTGCATCCAAATATGCATTAGTGTCAGCAAAATCATCAATTACAATGATTACAATGACATGTCCAATTTATATCAAACTTATGCTCATTTTCATATTTTTATCAAATCTACACTTTTTCAAATAAGCATATACGAAAATGTTCGCCAAGTTCATAAGCATTCAACTCAAATAACATGTCAAAATAATCATTACTAGCAATTAAACAAGTTTCAAATGGCATTATCTCTCAAAAATCAAGTTCATGAATTTTAGACTTGAAAAAGTCCACTTTAATTCTCAAAATCATGTTTAGGCTCAAAGTTTGGAACATTTAACTACCTAAACATGTTACACTACTTAATTTAGCAACAATTCATGACAAAAATCGGCCATAACCTGTTTATATCAAAAAGCCCCAAATTGCTCAAGAACACAAACCCTAGATTACTCAAAATTTGAAGTTTAAAGCTTCTAATCATGTTAAATAGCATCAATCTAGGTTATACAAGCATAATACATAAGCAATTTAAGCATAATTACACTAAAAAACATCAAAATTGAATTGGGTATAAAATTGCTCAAGAACACTAATTTTCGGATTAAATGGTGTTAAGGTGTAGAAATTTACCATTTTTCTTGAGTAATTCCTTGATAGCATCCTTCTCAACATGATTTTAGTAAAAAATGTGATGATTTTTGGTGAAAAATTTCGATTTTTGTGTGTATTTTTTGGGTTTTTTCGCAGTAAAATGGAGTGTGGTGTGTGCAACTGATCTGTTTCAGCGTTTTTATTTTTTTTCTGTATTTTGATTTCTCCGCGAGTCGCGGTGTTTAGCCAATGCAAACTCCGCGAGTTGCGGCGTTTGGTTTTTTTTATATATCTTTAACTTATAAAATAATTAAGTAATTAATTTTAAAATTTTGTTTCCCTTGTTATTTAGGACGAGGTCGTTTCGGAACGATGTCCTAGTCCGTCCCTCGACAAAATTTTAAAATTTGTCTTTTTGTACCGCGGTTTTAAAAGCAAAGATTTTTGGATTTTTTAATGTTTTTGGCATACTTTAATTCAATAAGATTAAAAATAATGATAATAAAAGTTCTCGTCCCTCCCTCGGGTAAAGCAATTTCGGTTCAAAGACCTAGTCTTCAACTTACGATGAATTTTAAAAATCATATTTTTAACTTAGCGACATAAAGTAAATTTTTGTTTTTAAATTCACACAACTTAAATTTAAAAATGCATAAAATTAAAAATTCACACCAAACTTAATTAAAAATGCATAATATTAAAAATTCACACCAAACTTATATTATATTTTTGTTTTTATACATACAAACTTATATTAAAAATATTAATTTTTCAAATATTGACAAACTTAAATATATTGATTTTACAAAGTTCACAATATTAATTTAAGATTTATATATTAATTTTAAAAACATGGTAAAAATAAAATTAAAAATCTTTTTGGCTTTTATCCCACTTTAATCAATCAAATATTATCAAAAATATGCGCCCCTCTTTTCGGTAAAGTAATTTCGGTTCCATTACCTAATTTAACTCATGACGAATTTTTGAAATATTTTGGGTTGATTGATTAAAGATGTCTATACCTTAAGAATAAACGTTAAATTTCGCAGTGATGTAATAAATTTTTGTATGATATCAATAATTTCGGTCGCCAAACCTAATTTTATTCAATACCAATTTAATACTTTATAGCGAACAAATTAGCGTTTATTATCAAAAGGTTAAAAATAAAAATAAAAATAAAAACTATATAGACTTACCTGTGAAATATATTCTTAGTGATATGATCTATCCCACTCATAAGATAGTCGGTTTAATTGGTTTTCCATGGCTACATAGGCGTAACCTCGAGCATTCAGTGTTTTTTCTTCTAAACATATGAACGGTCCGTCTCTGCATAAAGTAACAAATTCGGTGTTTGAATAGGTTTGATTATTTGAACATTTACCTCCATGTGACCATTTTCCGCATTTGTGACATCTTTCAAGGTGTCGTGCTCTTCTTTTCGCTGTGGATTTTGATTTTTTCCTTTACCAAATTGTAACTTATTATCTTCGCATCTGGATTCTTTTCTTACTCCGTCCAATCTTTCTCTGATTACTGATACCAGTTCACTCGGAAGTATGTCATTATTACGTTTAGTAATCAAAGCGTGTAGCATTAGACCATGGTTTAGTTCACAGGAAGTCTTCATTTCGTAAAAACCTAAAAAAAAATAAAAATTCAGAATGTGGGGAGAAGACTAGTTCTTTAGGGTCTGCTAGGGAAAGACCATTCGGGATCCATTTTCGAGAACTACACGAAAACAGACAATCTAACTCTAACAGAAATATATATTATCCTTTAAAGACTTGATTCTCCCCACACTTAGTTAGCTGTGGTATCGAAATTGTGATTAACTTCGTTGTCGACTTCCATCGGACTATCTATGTAGTGTTTAACTCTGTGACCATTAACTTTAAATTCAATCCCATTTGAATTTATCAATTCTACTGTTCCGTATGGGAAAACTCTTTTGACTATGAATGGTCCAGACCATCTTGATTTCAATTTTCTAGGAAATAGCTTAAATCGTGAATTGAAAAGAAGAACTCTGTCTCCTTCTTTAAATTCTTTTGAACTTCTGATTCTTTTATCATGCCATTTCTTCGTTCTTTCCTTATAGATTAACGAATTTTCGTATGCTTCATGTCTTAATTCTTCTAATTCGTTTAATTTACTTAACCGTAGATGTCCAGCTTCATGTAAATCAAGATTACATGTCTTCAAAGACCAAAATGCTTTGTGTTCAATTTCTACTGGAAGATGACATGCTTTTTCGTAAACGAGTTTAAAAGGTGTGGTTCCAATTGGAGTTTTGTAGGCTGTTCTAAAAGCCCAGAGTGCATCCTCCAATTTAATGGACCATTCCTTCGGATTTGATCCTACGGTTTTCTCTAGAATACGTTTTAAAGCTCGGTTGGTATTTTCAACTTGTCCACTTGTTTGTGGATGATATGCAGTGGAGATTTTATGAGTTACTCCATATCTTTTAAGAACTTTCTCAAGTTGATTATTATTGAAATGAGTTCCCCGATCACTTATTAAAGCTTTCGGTGTTCCAAACCTTGCAAAAAGACGTTTTAAAAAGTTGACTACAACTCATGCATCGTTAGTTGGGAGAGCTTGTGCTTCCGCCCATTTAGATACATAATCAATGGCTACGAGAATATAGAGATTATTATGAGATTTTGGAAATGGACCCATAAAGTCAATACCCCAAATGTCAAATACTTCACATACTTGAATGACATTTTGTGGCATTTCATCACGTTGACTTATTTTTCCGGCCCTTTGACAAGCATCACGGGATTTGCAAAGAAGGTGTGCATCTTTGTAAATTGTAGGCCAATAGAATCCAGCATCGTAAACTTTTCTTGCTGTTAGTTGAGGCCCATAATGCCCTCCTGTTGGTCCTGTGTGACAATGGTTTAAAATTTTACTAGCTTCATCTCCGAATACACATCGGCGTATTATTCCATCTGGACAACTTTTAAACAAATGTGGGTCTTCCCAGAAATAGTGTTTTATATCACTGAAGAATTTCTTTCGTTTTTGGTACGATAATCCTTTTTCAAGGAATCCACATACTAAGTAGTTTGCATAGTTTGCAAACCATGGAATTTCATTATAATCTATCTTCAATAGATATTCATCAGGAAAGTTGTCTTGTATGGCCGATTCATTTAGAACTTCTAATTCAGGATTTTCAAGACGAGAAAGATGATCAGCGGCGAGATTTTCTGCTCCTCTTTTATCTCGGATTTCAATATCGAACTCTTGTAAGAGTAAGATCCAACAGATTAATCTTGGTTTGGCTTCTTGTTTCGAAAATAGGTATCTAAGAGCAGAATGGCCGGTATAGACCACCGTTTTTGCTAGAACGAGATATGAACGAAATTTGTCAAAAGCAAAGACAATAGCAAGGAGTTCTTTTTCAGTAGTTGTGTAATTTGTTTGTGCTCCTTGTAACGTCTTACTAGCATAATATATAGGTTGAAATCGTTTTTCAATCCTTTGTCCTAAAACTGCTCCCATTGCAAAATCACTTGCATCGCACATTAGTTCAAATGGTAGATTCCAATTTGGTGTTATCATGATCGGCGCATTAGTGAGTTTCTCTTTAAGAATATTAAAAGATTTGATACATTCATCTGAAATGATGAATGGAGCATCCTTTTCTAGGAGTTTATTCATAGGAGTGGCAATTTTAGAAAAATCTTTTATGAAACGTCGGTAAAAACCGGCATGCCCTAGAAAACTCCTAACTCCTCTAACATTGGTGGGATGTAGAAGTTTAGCAATTACATCTACTTTAGCTCTATCCACTTCAATTCCTTCCTTTGAAACTTTATGACCAAGAACGATGCCTTCTTTAACCATGAAATGGCATTTCTCCCAATTAAGTACTAGATTTGATTGTTCACATCTAATAAGCATTAATTCCAGATTAACTAGACATGATTCAAAAGTATCACCGAAGACTGAAAAGTCATCCATGAAAACTTCCATGCATTTTTCTATCATGTCGTGAAAAATCGCCATCATGCACCTTTGAAAGGTTGCAGGGGCGTTGCAAAGTCCAAATGGCATGCGTTTGTAAGCAAAAGTACCATAAGGGCACGTGAACGTAATTTTCTCTTGATCTTCGGGTGCTATTGGAATTTGAAAATATCCGGAAAAACCATCAAGAAAACAATAGTAACTGTTTCTGGCTAATCTTTCCAACATTTGATCAATGAAAGGTAAGGGAAAGTGATCTTTTCTGGTGGTGTCATTTAATTTTCTATAATCAATACACACACGCCATCCTGTTACAGTCCTAGTAGGAATAAGCTCATTTTTCTCATTTGTAATGACAGTCATGCCACCCTTCTTAGGCACGCATTGAACTGGGCTTACCCATGGACTATCAGAGATTGGATAAATTAAACCTGCATCTAGCAGTTTAATTATTTCTTTTTAGCAACATCTTGCATATTAGGATTTAGTCTTCGTTGGCATTGCACATACGTTTTATGATCTTCTTCCATAAGGATTTTATGTGTGCAATACGAAGGACTTATTCCTTTAATATCATGAATCTTCCATGCAATGGCTGGTTTATGAGCTTTCAACACAGAAATGAGTTGTGATTTCTCATTTTCAGTAAGAGAAGACGATATTATTACAGGTAATTCAGATTCACCATGTAAATAAGCGTATTCCAAATGGTTTGGAAGTGGCTTTAATTCTAATGTCGGAGGTTCTTCTATCGATGATTTATATCGATATCTGTCTTCTTCTTTTAGCATTTGAATTTCTTCTGTTGTTGGTTCATATCCATTAGCTATTAGTGTAGCTAACATTTCAGCTTCATCAATTGGTTCAGTTCCTTCTCCTAAAGAACATTCTCCTGTTCCTTGTAATTCTGGAAATTCTTCTAACAATTCTGCATGTGAATCTATAGTTTGAATATAATAGCATGTATCATCTGCAGATTGCGGTTGTTGCATTGCTCTATCAACTGAAAAGGTAACACTCTCGTCCTCTATACTTAGGGTCAATTTCTTACCAAACACGTCTATCATTGCTTTAGCCGTGTTTAAGAATGGTCTTCCTAATATGAGAGGAACTTGAGAATCTTCTTCCATGTCCAGAACAACAAAATCTACTGGAAATACTAAAGTACCAACTTTAACTAGCATGTTCTCCATTATCCCTCTAGGATATTTTATTGATCTATCGGCTAGTTGTATACTTATTCTTGTTGGTTTCAATTCTCCAAGGTCTAGTTTAGTGTATAGTGAATACGGCATTAGATTTATACTAGCACCTAAGTTTGCTAATGCTTCTATTGAACTAAGACTACCCAGAAAACATGGAATTGTGAAACTTCCTGGATCAGATAGTTTTTCTGGTATCTTATTCAACAGCACTGCTAAACAATTAGCATTCATAGTAACAACCGAGAGTTCTTCCATTTTCTTTCTATTCGTGATCAGATCTTTCAAGAATTTAGCATATCTAGGCATTCCTGAAATCACATCAATGAAAGGAAGATTGACATTTATTTGTTTAAACATATCCAAGAATTTGAATTGCTCGGCTTCAAGTTTCTCTTTTTTCATTTTACTCGGGTAAGGAAGTGGTGGTTGGTATGGTTTAACATAAGGTTTAGCCTTAACTGTGTTATATTCATTAACCTTTTCAACTACCGGTTCTTTTTCCTTATCTTGATCAGGTTGTGGTTCTTGTGGAGTAGGAATAGTTTCATCAGAAGTTACAGGTATTTCAGGTGGTTTAAGTGTTGTACCACTTCTTGTGGTAATGACTTTAGCTGTTTCATTCCGGGGGTTAGCATTTATATCACTAGGTAAACTTCCCAGTTTTCTTTCACCTATTAACCTTGCTAGTTTACTTACTTCTTGTTCCAGATTTTGAATAGAAGCTTGTTGATTTCTAAATGCTTGAGCATTTTGTTCATTAGTTTGTTTCTGAGATGTGAAAAACTGTGTTTGAGTTTCAACTAGCTTCGTCATCATATCTTCTAAATTTGGCTTTTTATCATCGGTTTGTGGTGGTTTGTTTTGAAAATTAGGTCTTTGCTGGTTGTAAGTCTTGTTGGATACTTGTTGATTACTAGGACCTTGTTGGTTGTTGTATGGAATATTTCGGTTATAATTCTGGTTTTGATTGTAAATCGGTCTTGGCGGTTGATAATTATTCTGATAATTATTTCCAGGCCTTTGGTTTATGTATGAAATATTCTCTCTTTGTTCCATTGTTAATTCAATACTGAGACAATCTTTTGTCAAATGTGGTCCTCCACACTGCTCACAACTAATTCGTATTGAGTGGATATCTTTAGTCATCTTTTCCATTCGTCTCTCAACAGCATCTATCTTTGCTGAAATGGAATCTAAGTCATGGCTAGAATCGGCTCTAGCTGCTTTAGATGATCTAACGATATCTTTTTCTTGGTGCCACTCATGTGAGTGGGAAGCAGTGTTATCAATAATTTTGTAAGCATCAGTTTCGGTTTTCTTCATAATAGAACCACCAGCCGCTATATCGATGTCTTTCCTTGTAGTGATGTCGCATCCTTGGTAGAATATTTGTACTATTTGACAGGTGTCTAAACCATGTTGCGGACATCCTCTCAATAACTTTCCAAATCTTGTCCACGCCTCATATAGAGTTTCATTCGGTTTCTGTGTGAACGTAACAATTTCTCCTTGAAGTCTTACGACTTTAGATGCCGGAAAGAATTGTTTAAGAAAATTTTCAACTAAAACATCCCATGTATCAATCGCCCCTTCAGGTAACGATTCCAACCAATCTTTGGCTTCTCCCTTTAAAGTCCAGGGAAATAACATGAGATATATCTGTTCATCCTCCACTTCTCGGATTTTAAATAGTGTGCAGATCCTATTAAAGGTACGAAGATGTTCATTTGGATCTTCCTTCGGCGCACCACTAAATTAGCATTGATTAGTCACCATGTGTAGAATTTGTCCTTTGATTTCATAATCTGCCGCATTAATGTCTGGATGAGTAATTGCGTGACCTTGGCCAGTGCGTTTAGCTCTCATTCGGTCTTCCATACTTAAAGGTTCCAGATTTTCCATAATTGAATTTGTTGAATCTGAATCAATAGAGGATTCTGATTTAATGGTTCGTTCCTCAACTGTAGCGACCCCGACAAATCGTCAAGTGACGGCGTCGACTACGTGGGTCCCATTACCTGGTCATAAGTCTTTATGACAATGTTTGACCAAAACATGTCGCCCTCATTTCAAAATAAAGATTGTTTTCAAAGTTTACAAGAATTGTTCAACCAAAAGTTAAGTTACAAGGTTATAAGTACATTTGAAATCTAGGCGACACGGTTTAAAGTAAAGTCAAAAGACGCTCCAAGTAATGCATGTATACTCGACATCCAATGCAAGTATCAAATAGTGAGCGGAAGCATGTATCACATATCGTGCAAGACCTGAGAAAAACATAGAAAAATCTGTCAACGAAAACGTTGGTGAAATCATAGGTTTAGTAAGTATTAAACGTTGTTTTTGAACCACAAGATTTTGTATTTCCATAACGTAGATTATCCAAATCATTTGCATTCCAAAAGTATTGTTATACGCGAGCACTCAATTATCAAAACTTAACCAACGTTACCCCATCACACAGTGCTAGAACCCGCACTAAAACACAAAAATATATTTCATCCGCATAACGGTAGCGAACCGTCCGAATGAGGGTTTGTTAAACCCGTATGGCCACACAATATAAGTTCTCGCTTACACCCTGCAAGTGTAACTAATGATAATCGAATTGAGGCATTTTTGTTCTAACTCGCACGTGGAATGTTTGTTTTCACACTTGTGTTCAAAACATAAAAGTAAGTAGTACAAGATGTAACAAAGTATATGTTTTCTCAGCCCACGATTTAAAAGTATAAAAGTTGTTGAAAAGGTGGGACTATGATCTCACCTCGAGTGCACGAGTATAAAGGTACTTCAACAAGTAAACGTGTGCATGAAAGTTGCTTAGCCTTGACCTAAACAAGTAAGTTATATCAATTAACCGGTTACGACACAAGGTCGGGTGAAATGTGTTCAATTAGTCCTATGGCTCAATACGACTCGATTAAATATAGCATGTGAATCACGTTGTCAAGTTTCATACAAGAAACAAGTATAAAAGCATGTTAGAATGATTGTATAAAAGTTTGGTTAAGTTTGACTAAAAGTCAAACTTGGTCAAAGTCAACGAAAAAGTCAACGCGTTCGGGTCGGGTCCCGGACTATTTTTCTATGCTAAATATTCATATACAAGTATATTAAAACAAGTTTCATGTGAATCGGAGGTCGATAGCTAGTCAAACATTTCGCGTGAAAAGTGACAAAGTGAGCAGAATTCTGGCCAGGCCAATCCGCGCGCCGCGCGGGGATGGGGCGCGCCGCGCAACCATCTGGGCAGAGATTTCTGGTCAGTTTTTCAAAGTATGCACGAACCAAACATCAAACATTCACCATTTATGATCCGCAAACAACCAAAACATGTATCTTATATCCTCGGAAAGGTATTTTGACGAGCAATACAACTAACCACATATCATCAAATAAAACATCATTTACAATAACCAAAAACTCGTCAATTGATCAAGAAAGGTTTATTTTCAAAGTTTCAAGTTCGTAAAACGTATTTTATGATTCGGGAATCCAATTTACACATACGATATGCCGTTTCGAAGGTAATTAAGTATACATTGCATCTAAACACTTACTAACAACATTAACAAGCATTCAACGCATCAAAAGATCATTTCAAAGTCTATCAAACCCTAGTCAAACATCACAAAATCCTTAATCGGGTTTTTGGAAGTTTTCTTAATCAACCTACACATCAAAATGTAGCTAATGATACTAGTAACACAATTAAAACATGAACTTTAACAATTAAACAACTTTAACTCATCCAAAATCAAGGATTTAGCACACCCATTTCAAATGTTCAAACTAGTTACTCAAAACAACGAATCGAGCAAACAAAACATATATTCATGTTATACACGAGCCATAGACACTAACTAACACCATTTCAAGTCAAAAACACGAATTTAGAGAAATCTAGAGTTTTAGAATTGTTACCCAAAATCGATGAAGTTAGTATCAAATCGTAGAGAATGAAGAGAGGATCACGAAAATGTAATTTGTTTTGTTGTAAGCCTCCTAGATCGAATTTAGATGATGATTTTATGAAGTTGGGGTTTGTGTGTGTGTTCTTGCTAGAGAGAAAGAGAGAGGGAGGGAGATGGTTGAATGGTGGTGATTGGGGTGGACTAGTTGACCTAGTCAACTAGTTTGCCCCGTGTCAATTTTAGTCCCTCGAGTTTAGAAGCGGGTGCGGGATTTAACCGATCGAATATTTTTAAAATGCAAGTTAACGAGAGATGTTATAATTAAATAACGAGAATATTATGAACGTTCGTCAACGGAGTCGACGAATTTAAATACGAAAGATATTATTTAAAAAAAAAAAAAGACGGTGTTAAAATAAATTTAACGGAAAAACGCGGGATGTTACATTATCCACACCTCAAAAGAAATTTCGTCCCGAAATTTAGTTGGAAGTAGTAGTCGATATCTCTTACTCGAGACTTTACGTTGTTCATAATATGAATAAGTGTAGGTACGTCCTTGAGTGTTCTCATGAATTTGGATAGTCAGGGTTTTACGTTGTATTAAGGTTTGGTTTTACGATCCCCGATTTCAACTGGTTTTCCTATGAAGAGAAGTTTGTCATCGATAGTTGATGTACCTAGCAGGATTGCACGTTCCTGTTCCACAGGACACGTTTCTAAGTTTGTTACACGAAATGTAGGGTAAACGGAAACTTAATTGAGTCTGAAGTTCTAAACGATAGGAAGCGGTTCCAATACGCCCCAAGGTTTCAAAAGGTTCGATATTGCGGATATAGCCTTTCTCGATTTCCCAAATTGGATTACACCTTTCCAAGGTGCGGTTTCTCAATATTACGCGGTTACACACTGGGATTTGTGAGGTTTTCATCTAAGTTTGGTATGACTCTTTTGGGCGACTACGGGTCGTCTCGAGCCCTTCTCGGACTTGGATTATCTCAATTGTTGTTTCTTGGATGAGTTAAGATTCGGTGTTTTGTTTGCCACATGCTTTGGTCCAACGAATAGGGGTATGACATTAGCGGTCATATAGGGTTTCGGAAAGTGCGTGTGAACACACGAGTGGTATCTACTGTTGTAAGAGGGATCTACTAAAAGCGACCATGCAAGTTTGAAACATGTCTTTTGAAGACGTAAATCGTTCGTTTGTTCGGTTCGTCTGTTTGTGGGTGGTACGCGGTACTCATGTCTAAGCGGGTCTCCAAGGTTTCTTGTAAAACTAGAGGCGAAACGAGTATTTCGATACGGGATATTTGACAAAGATACTCCGTGTTGGAATAGAATCTCTTAAGATATGTTTGAACAAGTCAGTTAGGGTTCGAAAAATGTTCGTTAGGACTATTCACCCTCGTGGCGAATACTAATATAATATGAGGAATTTCTCTATCCATGGAGAAATGTCACAAGGAGTTTCCTTAAACGGAAATGCGAGCGATAAAGTTAGGAGTGAAATGAGGACTGAGAATAGGATGAGCTTACATCTCGAGGTTGCCATAACGCGCCTCTAGTTGTCGAAAATTAAAGTCTGGAAGAGAAACAAGATAGTACACGTAGTTGTATAGTTCGGGGTTGAATAATAGTTGGCCGATTATCAGAAACACAAGGACGTTAAGTCAAAGAAGAGTGAAGTATCGTTGGATTGTGTGTTATCTTAAATTCCAGTAATATCAGACAGTAATGGTGAAATAACAGAGGTATGTGTGTGGTACGTGATGACGAGAAAGTTGATCGGATCTACAGTTTAATATTCGAATTCTTCGTGCAAAATAACGAATTTTAGTTACGTTAATTTTGAGTCGAGAGAGTATGCCTTTCGGCGTTCATGTAGAAATATTTCCATGTTTGAGTTCCATCTGTTGCTATACGATTTTAACTAGAAATGTTGGTGTGAAGAATCACGCTCAAGGTTCGAACACGGAGAGGTTTAAAGTTTTTCCTTAGTGAGTTAACGAGTGTAAAAGTCGGGTAACACGAGAAAAGACAGAAATGAATCTTCGGTGATAACAGGCGAGATCTAAGATTTTACGAATACAAGTCTGAGTTGGGAGAGTTTCCTGATTACATGTGGCTTGATTTCGAGATTGATTGTAATGCCTTGACCATTAACATCATGGTCTAGAAAATTGGACTTCGTTCAACAGAAATTCTCACTCGGAGAATTTGGTATAAAGTTGCTCTTTTCTCAAAAGTTCGAGCGTAAGATGGTGATGTTGTTCGTTTTCCTTCTTTACTTAAATAAGTTAAGATGTCATCTATAAATACGATAACAGATTAGTCTATATGAATTTGCATACGCGGTTCAAGAGGTTTATGGATACGGGCGAGCCCTAAATAAATCAAACGGTACTAAGAGAGTTTTACAACTAACGTTGCGAGTTCGGAAAGTGGCTTAGGAGACATCGTCTCACTTAACCCCCAATTGATGATAATCGGAACGGAGGTCGATTTGGAACATACGGGATTCGTGCAAATAATCATGAGGTCATGGATGCGAGGGAGAGGGTATCGGTTTCCAACCGAAAATTACTCAGTTCACAATAATCTATACAAGATGATGGGGAAACATTTTTTTTTTTTTTTTTTTTTTTTTTTTTTTAACGAATAGGTTCCGAGCTCCCTAGTTCTATAGGTGTCAAGTCAAAAGTCTTAACGTATATCATCCAATAAAATTTATAGGCACACAATATTTTCCGTCGGTCACTTAAATCGTCTAAGTAGTATCTGGGGGAAAGAGGTGGAATATAAAGAGCACGAGTCAAATCCTTGGTTATAAAACGTCTAACGGTACTCGAATCGAATAAGTATGAAATATACGGTTTGTTGTGAGGAAACGTACCCGTGACTAGTCCATCATCGTCTCGGGCATCCTAGGTGTCGATGTCGTAAGTTCAACGGCGCGCGTTGGTTTTTGCTTTATTCTTTGGGCATTCATTCCTAAAATGACCCGATTGGCCGCATTTGTAGCAAATACTCGGCTTTGGTGCGTCGGGCCCCTTTTGAGTGACGGGGGCGGTACTTCCACAATACTTGGCAATATGACCACTACCTTGGCACCGATGGCAAATTAGCTTGCCACATTCACCAAAATGATGCTTGTGGCATTTGTTGCAAAAAGGTCGTGTCCCGGCATAACTTTTCTTGCCGACTGGGGTGAGAGGTTCCTTGGAAAAGTTGTTGTTGTAGTTACTCGATTGGGGGGCTTCCCATTTTCTTTTGTTGTCTCCCGACTCATCCTCGTCTTTAGGTGCCGGCACTTCAATCTCGTCTACCGTTTCGATCAATTGACGGGCCATATTCAGGGCCTCTTGGTGATTACTGGGTTTGGATGACATTACTCCTTGTTTGATGCTCTTGGGAAGACCATCCATGTAAAGTTCAACCCTTAGAGGTTCGGGGGTCACGAGGTTTGGGCACATCAAGGATAGCTCAGAAAATCGTTGATTATATGCCTTTAGGTCATTCCCGACCGCTTTTAAAGTTCTTAGTTCGTGTTCGAGCTTACGGGTCTCTTCGCGCGGGAAGTATTCGGTGATCATCTTTTTCTTTAAGTCGGCCCATGAGAGTGTGTGGGCTTCATCGATACCCACCGACAGCACATACGTATTCCACCATGTGAGGGCGATACCGGCAAAAGTGTGGGTGGAATATTTGACTTTGTCTTGGTCCCGACAACCGCTTATGCTAAAAACGGCTTCTGTTTGCTCAAACCATCGGGTGAGCACAACCGGTCCTCCGGTCCCATCGAAGGTGTGAGGTTTGCACCCCATGAAAGTTTTGTAGGAGCAACCCTCGTTTGAATTACCGGCTCCATGGTTATTGTGGTTGTGGTTGTTATTGATGTCGGAGGAGATACTAGCCATAGCCGCACCTATGGCGGCGGCTATCATGCGTTGAAAAGCTTGTTCGGAAGTTTCATTACGTGGCCCGCGACGGGGAGGCATTGTTCCTTCAAGACACAAGAATATCGTTGATTAGTATTCTCAATAATACTAATCATGATATGGAATGATGATGTAGAGAAAATTTTCCTTGACTCGCCTTAAATTCTTTATGTCATAATGTCGGAATGTCCATATGAATCACCGTAATATAATCCCGGAAATTATATTACCCTGATTCTCATGTGCATTTAACATTACTTCATAAAGTCAAGGTGGCGCGTCAACAAAATTTATCAACGTAAGATCAAGATCGAATACGAGTTAGATATGATAGAAGAGTTCGAGTATAAATGCACAAATAGTCAAGTAATTCCTACTTCTGTCTATATGCCGGTTGTAGTCTAGATTCACCTATGTACCCTATGACTCGGGGTGGACACAAATGAACTCTAAATCCCTACAACCAAGGCTCTGATACCACTTGTAGCGACCCCGACAAATCGTCAAGTGACGGCGTCGACTACGTGGGTCCCATTACCTGGTCATAAGTCTTTATGACAATGTTTGACCAAAACATGTCGCCCTCATTTCAAAATAAAGATTGTTTTCAAAGTTTACAAGAATTGTTCAACCAAAAGTTAAGTTACAAGGTTATAAGTACATTTGAAATCTAGGCGACACGGTTTAAAGTAAAGTCAAAAGACGCTCCAAGTAATGCATGTATACTCGACATCCAATGCAAGTATCAAATAGTGAGCGGAAGCATGTATCACATATCGTGCAAGACCTGAGAAAAACATAGAAAAATCTGTCAACGAAAACGTTGGTGAAATCATAGGTTTAGTAAGTATTAAACGTTGTTTTTGAACCACAAGATTTTGTATTTCCATAACGTAGATTATCCAAATCATTTGCATTCCAAAAGTATTGTTATACGCGAGCACTCAATTATCAAAACTTAACCAACGTTACCCCATCACACAGTGCTAGAACCCGCACTAAAACACAAAAATATATTTCATCCGCATAACGGTAGCGAACCGTCCGAATGAGGGTTTGTTAAACCCGTATGGCCACACAATATAAGTTCTCGCTTACACCCTGCAAGTGTAACTAATGATAATCGAATTGAGGCATTTTTGTTCTAACTCGCACGTGGAATGTTTGTTTTCACACTTGTGTTCAAAACATAAAAGTAAGTAGTACAAGATGTAACAAAGTATATGTTTTCTCAGCCCACGATTTAAAAGTATAAAAGTTGTTGAAAAGGTGGGACTATGATCTCACCTAGAGTGCACGAGTATAAAGGTACTTCAACAAGTAAACGTGTGCATGAAAGTTGCTTAGCCTTGACCTAAACAAGTAAGTTATATCAATTAACCGGTTACGACACAAGGTCGGGTGAAATGTGTTCAATTAGTCCTATGGCTCAATACGACTCGATTAAATATAGCATGTGAATCACGTTGTCAAGTTTCATACAAGAAACAAGTATAAAAGCATGTTAGAATGATTGTATAAAAGTTTGGTTAAGTTTGACTAAAAGTCAAACTTGATCAAAGTCAACGAAAAAGTCAACGCGTTCGGGTCGGGTCCCGGACTATTTTTCTATGCTAAATATTCATATACAAGTATATTAAAACAAGTTTCATGTGAATCGGAGGTCGATAGCTAGTCAAACATTTCGCGTGAAAAGTGACAAAGTGAGCAGAATTCTGGCCAGGCCAATCCGCGCGCCGCGCGGGGATGGGGTGCGCCGCGCAACCATCTGGGCAGAGATTTCTGGTCAGTTTTTCAAAGTATGCACGAACCAAACATCAAACATTCACCATTTATGATCCGCAAACAACCAAAACATGTATCTTATATCCTCGGAAAGGTATTTTGACGAGCAATACAACTAACCACATATCATCAAATAAAACATCATTTACAATAACCGAAAACTCGTCAATTGATCAAGAAAGGTTTATTTTCAAAGTTTCAAGTTCGTAAAACGTATTTTATGATTCGGGAATCCAATTTACACATACGATATGCCGTTTCGAAGGTAATTAAGTATACATTGCATCTAAACACTTACTAACAACATTAACAAGCATTCAACGCATCAAAAGATCATTTCAAAGTCTATCAAACCCTAGTCAAACATCACAAAATCCTTAATCGGGTTTTTGGAAGTTTTCTTAATCAACCTACACATCAAAATGTAGCTAATGATACTAGTAACACAATTAAAACATGAACTTTAACAATTAAACAACTTTAACTCATCCAAAATCAAGGATTTAGCACACCCATTTCAAATGTTCAAACTAGTTACTCAAAATAACGAATCGAGCAAACAAAACATATATTCATGTTATACACGAGCCATAGACACTAACTAACACCATTTCAAGTCAAAAACACGAATTTAGAGAAATCTAGAGTTTTAGAATTGTTACCCAAAATCGATGAAGTTAGTATCAAATCGTAGAGAATGAAGAGAGGATCACGAAAATGTAATTTGTTTTGTTGTAAGCCTCCTAGATCGAATTTAGATGATGATTTTATGAAGTTGGGGTTTGTGTGTGTGTTCTTGCTAGAGAGAAAGAGAGAGGGAGGGAGATGGTTGAATGGTGGTGATTGGGGTGGACTAGTTGACCTAGTCAACTAGTTTGCCCCGTGTCAATTTTAGTCCCTCGAGTTTAGAAGCGGGTGCGGGATTTAACCGATCGAATATTTTTAAAACGCAAGTTAACGAGAGATGTTATAATTAAATAACGAGAATATTATGAACGTTCGTCAACGGAGTCGACGAATTTAAATACGAAAGATATTATTTAAAAAAAAAAAAGACGGTGTTAAAATAAATTTAACGGAAAAACGCGGGATGTTACATCAACAATCTCTGTTTGAATAATTGGTGGTTCCGGAGGAAAAATTAATGGTTCGGGATCTATGAATCGTCCCTGAATATTTTCCGGATTCTCAATTGTGAGGTCGGGTTCAAAAAATGGATTATCGGAAATTTGAATTGGAGTACTTGGTCGACTGGATGACGATTCTAAAGAAAAATCAACGACGGTAATATTTGCTAGATGTCTTGATCTAGTTACAGGTGGTGAACGTACAAAAGGTGGTGAACGTCTTGCTCGGTGCATTCACTGAATATCCTATTAGTTTTTAAAAGGAAAGAAAAATTATATAAGTTATCCAATTAATAGACTTTTCTGATTTTGCCCACGTTTCGAATAGCCAAAAGATGCAGCAGAGGGGCAGGATTCGTTTGGTCTCAATATAATTGAGTACTGTTTGGCTCCAATAACCCGGTCCATGTACAAATCCAACTATTACTACGAACCAGAAAATTTTGATGTCTATCAATTTAACCACTTAAAATAAATTTTCGTAATTTTAAGAAATTTAGATAAGAAGTAGAATAAAAATCTATGTCCTAAAACTAGAATTGCGAGAAATAAGAAAGAAAAAGAGCGCGTCGAAAAAGGTCGAAAAAGAAAAGATCGAAAAATAAAAGGCGTCGAAAAATAAGAAAGAAAAAAAGTGACTATAAAACTTAAAAACACTCGACTAACCCAACCTTATTACTATCACTAATTTAAAATTATAATCGCAAATTGAGATTACTAATTGGAGTGATAATTGATACATAGGTAAAAGGCGTCGAGAAATAAGAAAATAGCGCGTCTAAACTTAAAAAGGAACTAAAAACTAAAAACTAAAAGTTGCGTCTAAAAATATTAAAGCTTACAAGTAAAACTATATCCCAAATGGAAATAACTTAAAAAGGTACTAAAACTTAAAAAGGCGTCGCAAAATTCTAAAGCACCTAAATCTTAGTCTAAAGAAAAAGCACTTAAGGGATTTTACGGCAAAGCCTAAAAATCTAGAAATAAAAATAACTATGGCAAAAACTATATTTAAAACTAAATATGAGCGAAAAATACAAATTATTATGCTAAAACAAATAAAAAGGGACAAAATATAAAAATATACTAAAAAGTACAATTTTTATAAAAATATTATTTTTATAATATTTATTTTATAAAACTATTAATTTTATAAACTAATTACACTAATTTAACTAAAAATACAAAATAAAAATAAAAACTAAATTATATAATAAAAATACCCTAATTAGGGTTTAATTTAAATAATAATAATAAAAACCCGTAATTAATGCAGGATTAGGGTTCTGTGTAACCCGTGTCAGACGGCTCCGCGAGTCGCGGTACTCCCAGCTGAAAAACTCCGCAAGTCGCGGGGTTTGATAATATTGGGCTCAGATTGGGCTGAAACAGTTCGGCCCAGTTTCGTTTTATAATTAAAATATGCTTTGGGCTTCGATTTTAATCTGGCCCAGTTCGTTTTTTATAATAATTTGATAAAATAATATATTTATAATTTATATAAAATATATTTTAAAAACTTAAAATAAAA
This sequence comes from Rutidosis leptorrhynchoides, assembly GCF_046630445.1. Taxonomy (NCBI): domain Eukaryota; kingdom Viridiplantae; phylum Streptophyta; class Magnoliopsida; order Asterales; family Asteraceae; genus Rutidosis; species Rutidosis leptorrhynchoides. Next base: position 596,904,932 of record NC_092333.1, on the reverse strand, counting down.
ATACTTATTAAAAATAAAAATCTTAAAAATAAGTTAATATTTTTTTTTCGGTTTTAAAATTTTTTAAAATTTTTTATATATGTTTTAAATAAACACAAAATATTTAAATAAAACTTATATTTTTATAAAATAAAAATAAAGAAACTTTATAAAACTTAAATATTTAACAAACTCTTAAAAATATTTATATTTTTGTTTTTCTTTTTATATTTTCGAATATTTAAAACGTATTTTTACAAAAACATATTTTTATAAAAGTAAACTAAAAATAATTTTTTTATTTTATATATTAGCGTTGCGCTTCCGACGTTTAAGCTAGATTTTAAGTTCCCCGGCAGCGGCGCCAAAAATACTTGATGTGTGCAGCGGGGTGTACAAAATACTATTAAATTTTACAATGAAATACTATTAAATATGATACAATTTTACACAAGATATTTATTTATTTATAAAATGGATATACTTAAACCTTGCTACAACACTTATAGGGAGTGTACCTAATCGTACAGTAGTGTAGTTTTTAGTGAGTCCGGTTCGTTCCACAGGGAATCTTTTAGACAAAGCTTAACGCTATATTAGTTTTATTTTATAAAAATACAAATATATATATAAGTAATATTATTATTATAAAGGGGAGTTTTTACCGTTTAATGACCGGTTTGTCGATTTTTAAAACTTTAGTCGCAGTTAAAACCTGATGTAAAATAATAAAAATAAATATAACTTAATTTAAAGCGTAAAGTAAATAACAATAATGAAATTGCGATAAATAAAAGTGCGATGAAATAAAATACAATAATTAAAAAGTACGATAATTAAAAGTGCAATTAAATACAATAACAATAAATTAAAGTGCGATAATTAGAAGTGCAATTAAATATAAAATAAAGGAAATTAAATATAAAATAAAAGAATTATGCTTATTTAAACTTCAGTAATCATGATGTTTGACGTGTTGATTTTAGTTTTATGCCCATGGGTTAATTGTTCTTTGTCCTGGATTATTTAATATGTCCATACGGATTTGTCCATAATAGTCCATCAGTCATAAATATAAAGAGCGAAAGCCTTCGTCAAATTATTCTTATTCCCGAAGTCAAATATTCCAACTAATTGGGGATTCGAATTGTAACAAGGTTTTAATACTTTGTTTAATGAATACATCAGGTTATCGACTGCGTGTAAACCAAGGTTTTACTACTTTGTTAACAATTACACCAATTACCCTTGAATGTAATTCACCCCTGTTTCAACAAGTCTATTAACTATTAATCCAGTTCCGTGTCCGGTAAAATGAATAATTATTGGTATTTATAGATATCCCGCCCACCGTACCCAGTCAAGCGTATGTGGTTATATATAAATACGTCAAATTATAAGTTTGTATATTAAATTAACAAGGTATTGTTTAGTTAATATAAAACCCATTAATAGCCCATAGTCTAATTTCCACAAGTGTCGTTCTTTTATCCAAACCCCAATTATGGTACAAAGCCCAATTACCCAATTTTAATATTTTTAGCCCAACATCATAATTACTTCGGTATTAAATAAGCATAATAATAACTTAGCTACGAGACATTAATGAAAATAATATAAACATAACTTACAATGATTAAAAATAGCGTAGCGTTACACGGACAGAATTTCGACTTACACCCTTACAACATTCGCTAACATACCCTTATTATTAGGATTTAAAATTAAAATTAAAATTAAAATATAAATTATATATATATATATATTTACGTATATATTGAGAGAGAGATAGATTATGGATATATAAATCGTCGAATTGCGCTGGCTTTTATAGGGATTTTTGTCCAGGGGAACTCCGCGACTCGCGGCCCATTTTCACTACAAACTCCGCAACTCGCGGAGTTTGTAAAACCAGCTCACACATTTTGGCTCCTTTCTTGCCGACAGATTTTTATATATTATATAATATATAAATAATTATAAGAATTATTTAAATATTATATTATATTTATGTGCATAGTTGACTTGTAATTTTTAGTCCGTTGCGTCGAGCGTTGAGAGTTGACTCTGGTCCCGGTTCCGGATTTTTGAACGTCCTTGCGTACAATTTAATATCTTGTACTTTGCGTTTTGAATCTTGTACTCTTGTAATTTCGAGACGTTTCTTATCAATAATTGGAACCTCTTTGATTGTATTTTGTACTTTTGAGCTTTTTGGTCGTTTGCGTCTTCAATTTATCGAATCTGTCTTTTGTCTTCACCTTTTATTATTTAAACGAATATCACTTGTAAATAGGACAATTGCAACTAAAAGCTTGTCTTTCTTGAGGAATAATACTATGAAATATATGTTCGTTTTTAGCATTATCACCGACCAGCCTTGTAGTGGATCAAATAAGTCGTCAATTCTCGGCAGTGGATAATGATTTTTGATGGTAAGTTTATTCAACTCTCTGTAGTCAATACACAACCTAAATGTACCATCCTTCTTCTTGACAAACAAAACAGGAGCTCCCCATGGTGATGTGCTTGGTCGAATGAAACCACGTTCTAATAGTTCTTGCAGTTGGCTTTGCAGTTCTTTCATCTCGCTGGGTGCGAGTCTGTAAGGAGCACGAGCTATTGGTGCAGCTCATGGTACAAGATCTATTTGAAATTCAACAGATCGATGTGGAGGTAGTCCCGGTAATTCTTTCTGAAATACATCGGGAAATTCTTTTATGACGGGAACATCATTGATGCGCTTTTCTTCAGTTTGTACTTTCTCGACGTGTGCTAGAACAGCATAGCAACCTTTTCTTATTAGTTTTTGTGCCTTCAAATTACTAATAAGATGTAGCTTCGTGTTGCCCTTTTCTCCGTACACCATTAAGGGTTCTCCTTCTTCTCGTACAATGCGAATTGCATTTTTGTAACATACGATCTCTGCTTTCATCTCCTTCAGCCAGTCCATGCCAACTATTACATCAAAACTCCCTAACTCTACTGGTATCAAATCAATCTTAAATATTTCGCTACCCAGTTTAATTTCTCAATTCCGGCATATATAATCTGCTGAAATTAATTTACCGTTTGCTAATTCGAGTAAAAATTTACTATCCAATGGCGTCAATGTACAACTTAATTTAGCACAAAAATCTCTACTCATATAGCTTCTATCCGCACCCGAATTAAATAAAATGTAAGCAGATTTATTGTCAATAAGAAACGTACCCGTAACAAGTTCCGGGTCTTCCAGTGCCTCTGCCGCATTAATATTGAAAACTCTTCCGCGGCCTTGTCCATTCGTGTTCTCCTGGTTCGGGCAATTTCTAATAATGTGGCCCGGTTTTCCACATTTATAACAAACTACATTGGCATAACTTGCTCTGACACTACTTGCTCTGCCATTACTCGTTCCGACACCATTTGTTCCTTTCGTTATGTTAACCCCTGGTCCGTAGACCTCACACTTCGCCGCGCTATGACCATTTCTTTTACACTTGTTGCAAAATTTGGTGCAGAACTCCGAGTGATACTTTTCACACCTTTAACATAGCTGCTTCTGATTGTTGTTGTTGTTGTGGTTGTTATTGTTGTTGGGATGATTGTTGTAGTTGTAGTTGTTGTTGTTGTTTTTGTTGTTGTTGTTGTTGTTGTGTCATTTGTTGTAGTTGCGATTGATGTTGCGATTGTTGGGATAGTTGTTGTTGTATTGGTGAATCTTATCACCGTTTTCCTCCCACTTTCTTTTGACTAGCTTCACGTTGGCCTCTTCGGCCGCCTGTTCTTTAATTCTTCCCTCAATCTGGTTCACTAGTTTGTGAGCCATTCTACATGCCTTTTGTATGGAGGCAGGCTCGTGTGAACTTATATCTTCTTGGATTCTCTCCGGTAACCCTTTCACAAATGCGTCGATCTTCTCTTCCTCATCTTCGAACACTCTCGGACACAATAGGCACAATTCTGTGAATCGTCTTTCGTACGAAGTAATATCGAATCCCTGTGTTCGTAACCCTCTAAGTTCTGACTTGAGCTTATTGACCTCGGTTCTGGGACGGTACTTCTCGTTCATCAAGTGCTTGAATGCTGACCACGGTAGCGCGTAAGCAGCATCTTGTCCCACTTGCTCTAGATAGGTATTCCACCATGTTAAGGCAATACCTGTAAAGGTATGCGTAGCGTACTTCACTTTGTCTCCTTCAACACACTTACTTATGGCAAACACTGCTTCAACTTTCTCGGTCCACTGTTTCAATCCGATTGGTCCTTCGATCCCATCAAATTCTGAAGGTTTGCAGGCAGTGAATTCCTTGTAGGAGCATCCTACATGATTTCTTGCGCCGTTAGCTGTATTGCTAGATTCAGAGTTATTGTTGGTATGTAGCGCGGCCTGTACTGCGGCTATGTTTGAAGCAAGAAAGGCACGAAATTCCTCTTCACTCATATTCAAGGTGTGTCGAGTAGTCGGTGCCATTTCCTTCAAAATAGTCAAATGAAACAAGTTAATCATGCAGAATATTAAGAGTAGTCAATAATATCTCATAGCATAATATGAACTCATTTATATAAGCTTTTTCTTCATATTAGCGTTTTATAAGTTTAAATTCGGGTACTACCTACCCGTTAAGTTCATACTTAGTAGCTAATATTCAATTCAACTACTATAATTCCATATGAAAAACTGATTATAATAATATATCACATACAAATATTCTTCAAACTTACAACTTCGCTATATTACATATAATATGAAATATAGTACACTATGATACAGGACAGTTTTGAAGATAAATCTAGTTAATACGCAAGTTGTTCGGCAAAGGAAATAAAGACACGTAATTCATAAGTCCAGAAACAAGTCATGCATTCTGGTTTTACTAAGATGACTTCCCATCCTTGGTCTTGTGGAAAATAACCGTTATGACCATTGGCTAGGCAGCATGTTGTAATGTCGTCAAAAGGACGAGGGTTTAGTAATGTCCAACAGTCCCGTAATAATCTAAAAACCTTGTTTCTCACCCCAACTACTGAATCCGTCACTTGTGGGAAAGTTTTATTTAAAAGCTGCAATCCGATGTTCTTTTTCTCACTTTGGTAAGAAGCGAACATCACTAACCCGTAAGCATAACATGCTTCTTTATGTTGCATGTTAGAAGTTCTCTCTAATTCACGAAATCCTATGTTGGGATATGTTGAGTCAAAATAGGTTCTTAACCCGTAGCGTAAAATTGCATTTGGGTTCCCCGCATTTAACGCTTTAAAGAAAACACGGCATAACTTAAAGTCTCCCCAATGTGATATACCCCACCCATCAAAGGAAAGCCTTTTATAAACTAAGGCATTTCTGGAAAGTCTTTCAAATGTTTGACAAGTTAATTTCGCCATAACTAAATGTGCTGATGAATTCTGACCGACTCTAGACAAGATTTCCTCAATCATATCCTCTGGTAGGTCTTCTAAAATATTCGGTTGTCTACCCTTAACGTCCATTTTGTTTTTTATACTGTAAAATAGACAAGGATTAGATTCGTAATAACAAACAATACAAGCAATTTTTACATAGAACATAAAAGTACAAGAACACTACAATACATTTATTACACAACATGCTCACACCCCTCTAATCTGAATCACTGGTTTCTTCTTCTTCGGACTTGGTTATTTTTCCTAATTTTCTAGGGATATATGATGTTCCTCTAATACGATCCGTCGTTTTTCACATTGGTTTAGAAAAACCTGGTGGTTTAGAGGTTCCCAGGTTATTGTCACGATATTGAAAATACGGGTATTGACGGTACATATAAAGTTCATCGGGGTTGGAATCAGATTTCTCTATTTTGATGCCTTTCCCTTATTATTTTCTTTTGCCTCATTAAATTGGGTCAGGGTAATTTCTATAACATCATCGGAATCCTCATCAGGATCCGATTCATCGGAAAATTGGTAATTTTCCTAATATTTTGCTTCCTTAGTGGAAACACCATTGACCATTATTAACTTTGGTCCATTGGTTGAGAATTTTCTTTTATTTGACCGGTTTTCGGTGGTTCATACTATTCCCCCCTCCAGAACCTCTTCTTCTTCCGGTTCCTCTTCTTCTGGTTCCTCTTCTTCCGGTTCCTCTTCTTTCGGTTCCGTTTCCTCTTCTTCCAGTTCTTCGGGAACTTGTGAATCTTGCCAATATATATTCGACTCTTCGTTATTATTAGGTGAGTCAATGGGATTTGTGCTAGAGGTAGACATCTATCACACAATATCAAACATATTAAGAGATTAATATATCACATAATATTTACATGTTAATAATATATAGTTTCCAACAAAAATGTTAAGCAATCATTTTTAAAGAAAACACGGTCGAAGTCCAGACTCACTAATGCATCCTAACAAACTCGATAAGACACACTAATGCAAATTTTCTGGTTCTCTAAGACCAACGCTCTGATACCAACTGAAATGTCCCGTTCATATTGATTATAAACGTTCCATATTAATTGATTTCGTTGCGAGGTTTTGACCTCTATATGAGACATTTTTCAAAGACTGCATTCATTTTTAAAACAACCATAACCTTTATTTTATCAATAAAGGTTTTAAAAGCATTACGTATATTATTAAATAATGATAATCTGAAATATACTGTTTACACATGACCATTACATAATGGTTTACAATAGAAATATATTACATCGACATATGTTTCTTGAATGCAGTTTTTACACAATATCATACAAACATGGACTCCAAATCTTGTCCTTATTTTAGTATGCAACAGCGGAAGCTCTTAGTATTCACCTAAGAATAAACATGCTTTAAACATCAACAAAAATGTTGGTGAGTTATAGATTTAACCTATATATATCAAATCATTACAATAGACCACAAGATTTCATATTTCAATACACATCCCATGCATAGAGATAAAAATCATTCATATGGTGAACACCTGGTAACCGACATTAACAAGATGCATATATAAGAATATCCCCATGATTCCGGGACACCCTTCAGATATGATATAAATTTCGAAGTACTAAAGCATCCGGTACTTTGGATGGGGTTTGTTAGGCCTAATAGATCTATCTTTAGGATTCGATTAGGGTGTCTGTTCCCTAATTCTTAGATTACCAGACTTAATAAAAAAGGGCATATTCGATTTCGATAATTCAACCATAGAATGTAGTTTCACGTACTTGTGTCTATTTTGTAAATCATTTATAAAACCTGCATGTATTCTCATCCCAAAAATATTAGATTTTAAAAGTGGGACTATAACTCACTTTCACAGATATTTCCTTCCTCGGAAATAAGACTTGGCCACGGATCGATTCACGAACCTAAATAAGACTTGGCCACGGATCGATTCACGAACCTATACAAATATGTACATATATATCAAAGTATGATCAAAATATAATTACAACCATTTTTATTATGTTTTAAAGATTTGAGTGTATTAAGTCAGCTGTCCTCGTTAATAACCTACAACTAGTTGTCCACAGTTAGATGTACAGAAATAAATCGATATATATTATCTTGAATCAATCCATGACCTAATGTATACACGTCTCAGGCTAGATCACAACTCAAAGTATATATATTTTTGGAATCAACCTCAACCATGTATAGCTAACTCCAACATTACTGCATAAAGAGTGTCTATGGTTGTTCCAAATAATATATATACATGGGTCGATATGATATGTCAAAACATTTGCATACGTGTCTATGGTATCCCAAGATTACATAATATATTAGAATACATGTATAATACAATATAAGTTAGCTAGGATATGATTTTTATAGATTTGTTAAACATTTCCCGTAGCTAAAAAGATCAAAAATATCCAATCTTGTTTTACCCATAACTTCTTCATTTTAAATCCGTTTTGAGTGAATCAAATTGCTATGGTTTCATGTTGAACTCTAATTTAAGAATACAAATAGAAAAAGTATAGGTTTATAGTCGGAAATTTAAGTTACATGTCAATTACTAAAGAGGTAGTCATTTTCATCGAAAGAACGACATCTTGATGACCATTTTGAAAAACATACTTTCACTTTGAGTTTAACCAAGATTTTTGGATATAGTTTCATGTTCATATGAAAAATCATTTTCCCAGAAGAACAACTTTTAAATCAAAGTTTATCATAGTTTTTAATTATCCAAACCAAAACAGCCCCCGGTTTCACTACGACGGCGTATATCCGATTTTATGGTGTTCATCGTGTTTCCGGGTTTTAAATCATTAAGTTAGCATATCATATAGATATAGAACATGTGTTTAGTTGATTTTAAAAGTCAAGTTAAAAGGATTAACGTTTTTTTGCGAACAAGTTTAGAATTAACTAAACTATGTTCTAGTGATTACAAGTTTAAACCTTCGAATAAGATAGCTTTATATGTATGAATCGAATGATGTTATGAACATCATTACTACCTCAAGTTTTCTGGATAAAACTACTGGAAATGAGAAAAATGGATCTAGCTTCAAAGGATCCTTGGATGGCTTGAAAGTTCTTGAAGCAGAATCATGACATGAAAACAGTTCAAGTAATATTTTCACTCGAAATAAGATTGTTATAGTTGTAGAAATTGAATCAAAGTTTGAATATGAATATTACCTTGAATTAGAAAGATAACCTACTGTAAATAACAAAGGTTCCTTGATCTTAGATGATTACTTGGAATGGATTAGAAAGCTTGGAAGTAGACTTGCAAACTTGGAAGTGTTCTTGATTTTTATGAAACTATACTTATGGAATTTATGAAGAACACTTAGAACTTGAAGATGGAACTTGAGAGAGATCAATTAGATGAAGAAAATTGAAGAATGAAAGTGTTTATAGGTGTTTTTGGTCGTTGGTATATGGATTAGATATAAAGGATATGAAATTTTATTTTCATGTAAATAAGTCATGAATGGTTACTAATATTTTTGTAATTTTATAAGATATTTCATGCTAGTTGCCAAATGATGGTTCCCACATGTGTTAGGTGACTCACATGGGCAGCTAAGAGCTGATCATTGGAGTGTATATGCCAATAGTACATACATCTAAAAGCTGTGTATTGTACGAGTACGAATACGGGTGCATACAAGTAGAATTGTTGATGAAACTGAACGAGGATGTAATTGTAAGCATTTTTGTTAAGTAGAAGTACTTTGATATGTGTCTTGAAGTATTTCAAAAGTGTAAGAATACATATCAAAACACAACATGTATATACATTCTAATGGAGTCGTTAAGTCTTCGTTAGTCGTTACATGTAAGTGTTGTTTTGAAACCTTTAAGTTAACGATCTCAATTAATGTTGTTAATCCAATGTTTATTATATCAAATGAGATGTTAAATTATTATATTATAATGATACTATGATGTATGAATATCTCTTAATATGATATATACATTAAAATATCGTTACAACGATAATCGTTACATATAAGTCTCGTTTCGTAATTCTTGAGTTAGTAGTCTTGTTTTTACATATGTAGTTCATTGTTAACACACTTAATGATATATTTAAATATCATTTTACCATGTTATATATAGTGTATCAATATCTTAATATGATACATATGTATTTAGTAGACGTTATCATAACGATAATCGTTATATATATCATTTCGAGTTTCTTAACTTAGTAATCTCATTTCTTATGTATATCACACATTGTTAATATACTTAGTGAGATACTTACTCATCATAATCTCATGTCAACCATATATATATGTCTATATATACCACAACATGTAGTTTTTACAAATTTGTAACGTTCGTGAATCGCCGGTCAACTTGGGTGATCAATTGTCTATATGAAACTTATTTCATTTAATCAAGTCTTAACAAGTTTGATTGCTTAACACATTGGAAACATTTAGTCATGTAAATATCAATCTCAATTAATATATATAAACATGGAAAAGTTCGGGTCACTACAATTCTCGAACATTTATTTATAGTTTCTATTTGAAGTATTTATAGTTTTATACTCGAACATCAATGTATAGTAGTAGGGGTGCGTGAGTTTTTAATTTTTTTAAATTTAAAATATGTTTATTTTGTATGTAAGAGTGAGTGTATATGCATTTTTGTGTAAATAGTATTTTTTAAAAAATATAAAAATAAATGTCCTCTCCTAATCCGTCGGTAATTTTAAGAATTAGGGACGGGTTTGGGACGAGAAATTATATAATTTATTATTTTCTCAAGTACACGAGCACTTATATGCACGTTGAAGTGCTAATAAGTGTTTGTATACATGTAGTGTACTAATGAAACGATATATACACAAATATACGATCTTTTTGTTGCGTTTAAACAGCTCTCCGAGTTTATGTATTTGTAGTTTTATACTCAAACATCAATATTTTTGTGTATAGTGGCACGAGTGCGTGAGTTTTTAATTTTTTAATTTTTAAGTATGTTTATTAGTAATATATTCGTATATAGGAGTGAGTGTTTATGTATTTTGGTGTAAATAGTATTTTTAAAAAATATAAATATAAATGTTCGTCCTTAATCCGTCGGTAATTTTAAGAACTAGTGACGGTGAATTATGTAATTTATTATTTACTCGAGTACACGAGTACTTATACGTACGTTGAAGTGCTAATAAGTGTTTGTATACATATATTGTACTAATGGAACGATATATAGAGAAATATACGATATTCTTGTAGTGTTTAAATCATTCTCTGAGTTTATGTATTTGTAGTTTTATACTTGAACATCAGTAGTTGTATGTATAGTGGTACGGGTGCGTGAATTTTAATTTTTAAAATTTTTAAGTATGCTTATTTAGTGATATATTTGTATGTAGGATTGATATTAATGGTGTAAATCGTGTTTTTAAAAAATATAAAAATAAATGTTTGTCTCTAATTCGTCGGTAATTTCAAGAATTAGAAACGGATTAGGGAAGGACAATTATATAATTTATTATTTTCTCGAATACATGAGCACTTATACTTTTGAAGTGCTAATAAGTGTTTTTAATTTTTTATAGATATAGTATACTAATGCAAGTTGTTGCTAATAAGTGTTTATATATATTTCGTATTTTAAAGTGACTTTAGTAAACTAGTTAATTGTTTTAAGTAAATTAAACTAATATGAAGTTTCATTAATAACTAGAAAAAAATTCGACCGTTCGTTGTTGCAGTTGTATTCAACGCGTGGTCGAATTTGGATATACGTTGTTTGGTACTTAATATATCTAATAGGTTGGGTTGTTTGTTGTACGTGTATATATATGTATGAAGTTTAGCCCGAAATATTTAGTGTTTTTTTAACGATGTCCGTTTCGCGTATATTTAGTCGTGTTGTGTTCGTAAAATTATTTCGAGTTGAACGGTGGTCTCGGAAAAATTTAACTCGCACCGGGCGAGAAGATAGGGCCCGTTAAAAATTCAAGTGGAATTAGTTTCTTTTATTTTAATAAAATTATATATTTACACTTTCAACCCCTGAAAAAATGTAAACTTGAGTGGTCGTTGTGTAAATTGAGCCAAAGTTGAGGGACCGATTGCAGTGTGTGTAGCGACCCGACAAAATCGTCATTGACGGCGCCGTCTACTTAGGTCCCGTTACGTGGTCATAAGTCTTTAAAACAACGTTTGACCAAAAGTATGTCGCATTCATTTCAAAAGTAAAGATGTTTCAAGGTTTACAAAGTAGTTCGACAACTAGTTACATAACAAAGTTTAAAGTACAATTGAAACATATGCGACACAATTTGAAAGTAGCCAAAAGACGCTCCACGTATGCATGTATACCCGACATCCAAGCAAGTATCAAAAGAGTAAAAGTGGGACTATGATCTCACCTCGAGTGCACGTATGTAAAAGTACTTCAACAAGTAAACGTGTGCAAGAACGAATGCTAGTCTTGACCTAAACAAATAGGTTTGTATCAATATCGGTAAACACGGTCGGTCAAAGTGTTCAATTAGTCCTATGGCTCGTTAAGACTCGATTATAATAGCATGTGAATCAAATTGTCATGTTTCATGCAAGGTACAAGTATAAAAGCATGTTAGAATGATCGCATAAGTACTTGGTTAAGTTTGATTAAAAGTCAACTTTGGTCGGGTCAAAGTCAATGAAAAGTCAACACGTTCGGGTCGGGTCCCGAACTATTTTTCTGAGGTTTTTAATCATATATGATCATGTTAGAACAAGTTACATGTGAATCGGACATAGCAAACATTTTTCGTAAAATGGTAAAACAAAACAGAAACTGGCAGTGTAACTGGACGGCGTCCAGATTTGCTGGACGACGTCCAGCATTGAAAGCCTGGACGGCGTCCAATAATCTGGACGACGTCCAGATTGGTATGCAGACCCTATTTCTGCTGCAACAAATAAATGCACGAACTAAACTTCAAACATTCCCAATTTATGACCCGCAAACAACCAAAACATGTATCTTATACTATCGGGAAGGCATTTTGACGAGGAAAACAACTAAACACATTTCAACAAACAATTCAATACTTGCAACAACCCAAATCACATTCAATGCTCATCATTTAATGCATTCAAGTTCATAAATGCAATTCAATGATTCGGGCAACCAATTTACACGAAAGATATGCCGTTTCGAAGATAATTAAACACACAATACAACTAAACACTTACTAATAATATCTCATGTCATTCAAAGCATCAAAGGTTCATTTCAAGTTCATCAAACCCTAACCCAAATCCACCAAAATCAATAATCACGTTTATGAAGTTTTTTAAAGCAACCTACACATCAAATTGAAGCTAGTGATAGTAGGAACACATTTAATACTTGCACTTTATCATAACAACAACATTAAATCATCCAAAACTCAAAATCAAACACACACTTTTCATGTTCATGCTAGTTACACTAAAACAACGAGATCAAGCATATAAATTATATATTCATGTTAGACTTGAGCCATAGACACTAATTAACATCTTTATAAGTTAAAAACTTCAAGAACACAAAATCTAGTGATTTTAGAAAGTTACCCAAATGTAATGAAATTGGTATGGAATCGAAGAGGAAGTTACAAGGATTCCAAAAATGCAATTTGTTTTGTTGCTAGCTTCCTAATCCGAATTTAGATGATGAATTCTTGTTGGTATTCTTGAGAGAAAAAGGAAGTAGTAAAAGTGAAAGGGAAGAAATGAATGGATGAGAGTGAAGTGTTGACCCTTTGACCTAGTCAAAGGTTTGGTCATTTGGCAAGTTTGGTCCCTCTAGTTTCATTCGGGTGCGTGAATTACCTAAACGAGATAATTTAAAACGCGTATCAACGGGAGATGTTATAAATATATAACGGACTTTAAAATGAATAAACAGAAAGTAAACGGAAAAAGGCAGGATGTTACATTACCTACTCCTTAAAAGAAATTTCGTCTCGAAATTTAAGTAGGCATAGTAGTCGTTGTTTCTTCCTCGGGATTTTGCGTTTCCGAATTCGCGAATAGATGAGGATACTTTCTTTGCATTTGATCTTGTCTTTCCCAAGTAAACTCGGGTCCCCTTTTGGCGTTCCAACGGACCTTGACAATTGGAATTCGGCTTTGTTTTAACGTTTTACTGGAGATGTCCACAATTTCAACCGGTTCCTCCACGAAATGAAGTTTGTCATCAATGGTAAGCTCCTCGAGAGGGATGACGATATCGGGTTCGGCAAGGCACTTTTTCAAGTTGGATACATGGAAAGTAGGATGAACGGAGCTCAATTGAGGCGGAAGATCTAAACGATAAGCAACGGTTCCAACACGCTCCAAGATTTCGAAAGGACCAATGTACCGCGAATTTAGCTTTCCGCGTTTCCCAAAATGGATTACACCTTTCCAAGGTGCGAATTTTAACATTACTCGATCACCGACTTGAAATTCAAGGTCGTTGCTTTGTTTGTCGGTATAGCTCTTTTGACGACTTCGGGCCGTCCTAAGCCTATCTCGGATTTGAACGATCTTCTCGGTTGTTTCATGAATGAGTTCGGGTCCGGTGATTTGTGTGTCGCCTACTTCGGCCCAACAAAGAGGTGAACGACATTTTCGGCCATATAAAGGTTCGAATGGTGCAGCGTTAATACTCGCGTGATAAATATTGTTGTAGGAGAATTCGGCGAGAGACAAGTGCTTATCCCAAGCTTTTCCAAAGTCGATAACACAAGCTCGTAGCATGTCTTCAAAGTTTGAATTGTGCGTTCGCTTTGTTCGTCGGTTTGTGGATGATATGCGGTGCTCATGTCTAAACGCGTCCCCAACGCTTATTGTAAAGTTCGCCAAAATCTAGAAACAAATCGGCCATCTCGGTCGGAGATAATCGATAAGGGTACACCATGTCGGGCTACGATTTCTTTAATGTAAAGTTGTGCTAGTTTCTCCATGTTGTCGGTCTCCTTCATGGCTAGGAAGTGTGCGGATTTGGTGAGTCGGTCAACAATAACCCAAATAGTATCATAACCGCCAATCGTCTTTGGTAGTTTGGTGATAAAATCCATCGTTATCCTTTCCCACTTCCATTGCGGGATTTCGGGTTGTTGAAGTAGTCCGGACGGTCTTTGATGTTCGGCTTTGACTTTGGAGCAAGTTAGACACTTTCCAACATAAGTAGCGACGTCCTTTTTAATGTTCGGCCACCAATATTGTTCTCTGAGGTCGTGGTACATCTTATTGGCACCAGGGTGAATCGAATATCTTGACTTATGGGCTTCGTCTAAAATAAGGTTTCGCAAGTCCCCATAGCTAGGCACCCAAATTCTTCCGGCGAAATATCGGAGTCCGGTTTCTTTAACTTCGAATCGAGAGGTGAGGACGTTCAAGTGTTCGAGGGAGATGTTTTCATCCTTGAGAGCCTCGTCTTGGGCTACACGAATTTAACAATTGAGGTTGGTGTGAATGGTTATGTTTAAATCTCGGACACGAAGAGGCACCGCTCTTTCCTTTCGACTTAAGGCATCGGCTACTACGTTTGCCTTTCCGGGATGGTAACGAAGCTCACAATCATAATCGTTTAAAGTTTCAATCCACCGTCGTTGTCTCATGTTTAGTTGCTTTTGATCGAAGATGTGTTGAAGGCTTTTATGATCGGTGAAGATGGTACTTTTGGTTCCATAAAGATAATGTCTCCACATTTTAAGTGCGAAGACAACGGCTCCGAGTTCGAGATCATGTGTTGTATAGTTCCGTTCATGAATTTTGAGTTGTCGGGAGGCATAAGCAATGAATTTCTTTCGTTGCATCAATACGCACCCAAAACCATGTTTCGAGGCATCACAATATACAACAAAATCATCATTGCCTTCGGGAAGTGACAAGATAGGAGCGGTGGTTAGCTTTGTCTTCAAGATTTGAAATGCGGATTCTTGTCCGGTTGCCCAAATGAATTTTTTTCCCTTGTGAGTTAACGCGGTTAAAGGTCGAGCAACCAAAGAGAAATCCTTGATGAATCTACGGTAGTATCCGGCGAGACCCAAAAATTGACGAATGTGAGTAGGAGTAGTAGGAGTCTCCCATTTACTAATGGCTTCGATTTTCGTGGGATCGACTTTAATACCTTTATCACTTACAACATAACCAAGAAATTGAACTTCCTTCAACCAAAATTCAAAACTTGGAGAATTTGGTATAGAGTCGTTCTTGTCTCAAGAGTTCAAGCACAAGTCGAAGATGTTGTTCGTGCTCTTCTTTGCTTTTAGAATAGACCAAGATGTCATCGATGAACACAATAACGAATTTATCGAGATACAGTTTGCACACGCAGTTCATAAGATCCATGAACACCACCGGTGCATTAGTGAGACCAAATGGCATTACAAGAAATTCATAACTACCATAACGAGTCCGGAAAGAGGTTTTGGAGACATCTTCCCCCTTAACCCTTAATTGATGATAACCCGAGCGGAGATCGATTTTAAAATATACACGAGATCCTTGTAGTTGATCAAAGAGGTCATCGATGCGAGAAAGAGGATATCAGTTCTTAACCGTCAATTTATTTAGTTCACGATAATCGATGCACATTCATAGGGATCCGTCTTTCTTTTTAACAAACAAAATCGGAGCGCCCCATGGTGAATGGCTAGGTTGGATAAAACCACGTTCAAGTAGTTCTTGGATTTGACTTTGTAATTCTTGCATTTCGGATGGAGCAAGTCTATATGGTGCACGTACTACGGGTGCGGCTCCCGAAATAAGTTCGATTTAGAATTCTACCGGTCGATGAGGTGGAAGACCCGGCAATTCGTCGGGAAATACATCGGAAAAGTCACTAACAATTGGCACATCATCGATATGCTTCTCATCGGACTCGACTTTCTTAACGTGGGCAAGGATCACAAAACAACCCTTACGGAGTAGTTTTCTAACTTTAAGGCACGAAACGAGGTTGAGTCCGGTGCAACTCTTATCGCCATAAACAATCAAGGGTTCACCATTCTCGATAGGAATTCGGATTACGTTAAGATCACAAAGGATGTGAGATTTCGTTTTAGCTAACCAATTCATACCGATTATTACGTCGAAGCTTCCTAGTTCCATGGGTATCAAGTCAATTTCAAACTCATTACCCAAAATGTTTAACGTACACCCCCGTAATATGTGTCGGCACTCAATAGTTTCCCGTTGGCCACTTCAATGGTATAAGTGGTATCTAATGGAAGTGGGGGAGTGCTAAAAGAATGAGTCAAAGTCTTGGATACAAAACTCTTATCGGCACCCGAATCGAATAAACAAGTAACATAAGTGTTGTTGAGAAGAAACGTACCCGTGACTAATTCATTGTGATCTCGGGCTTCCTCGGTGTTGATGTTGAAAGCTCGGCCGCGCGTGTTGGGGTTATCTTTCTTCTTCGGGCATGCATTTCTATAATGGCCCGTTTGGCCACATTCGTAACAAGTGCCCGTCTTTGGTGCATTGGGCCCCTTTCGAGTGATGGGGGCGACACTTTTACACTCGTTGGCCTTATGACCAACTCCTTGGCACCGATGGCAAATTAGCTTGTCACATTCACCGAAGTGGTGTTTATTGCATTTGTTGCAAAGTGGTAGGTTTCCGGCATAACCCTTCTTGCCGTCGGAGGTGAAAGGCTTCTTGGCAAAGTTGTTGTTGCTTGATTGGGGGGCTTCCCATTTTCTTTTGTTGCTACCCGACTTATCCTCGGCTTTAGGTGCCGGCACTACGATTTCATCCACCGTTTCTATCAACTTGCGGGCCATGTTCAAAGCTTCTTGATGATTAGTGGGTTTGGATGACATTACCCCGTGTTTGATGCTCTTTGAAAGACCATCCATGTAAAGTTCAACCCTTAAAGATTCGGGGTCCATAAGGTTTGGGCACATCAAGGCTAGTTCGGAAAATCATTGATTGTAGGCCTTGAGATCGTTTTCGACCACTTTCAAAGTTCTTAGCTCTTGTTCGAGCCTTCGGGTTTTTTCACGAGGGAAATATTCGACGATCATCTTTTCCCTTAAGTCGGCCCAAGAGAGGGCGTGAGCTTCATCGGTACCCACCGATTGTACATAGGTGTTCCACCATGTGAGGGCGACACCGGCGAAAGTGTGAGTGGAGTATTTGACCTTATCTTATTCCCGACAACCGCTTATGCTAAAGACGACCTCCGTTTGTTTGAACCATCGAGTAAGAGTAACCGGTCCCCCGGTCCCATCAAAAGTATGAGGTTTGCACCCCATGAAGGCTTTGTAGGAGCACCCTTCACTTGAGTTACCGGCCCCTTGATTGTTGTTGTTGTGGTTGTTGTTATTGTTGTTGGAGGAGTGACCGGCCATGGCCACATCCACGACGGTGGCTATCATCCATTGAAGGGCTTGTTCGGGAGTCTCATGGCGTGGCACACGGTGAGGAGGCATTGTTCCTTCAAAACACAAGAATACCGTTGATTAGTATTTTCAATAATCCTAATCATGATATGGAATAAGGATAGAAAGAAAAATTTTCCTTGACTCGCCTTAAATTCTTTATGCCATAATGTCGGAACGTTCATATGAGTCACCGTAATATAATCCCGGAAATTATATTACCCTAATTCATATGTGCATTCGACATTATTTCACTAAGTCAGGGTGGTGTGTCAATTAAATTAAACAACGTGAGATTAAGATGAATTAAGAGTAGATATGAGTAGAAACGTTCGAGTATAAATGCACAAGTAGTCAAATAATTCCTACTTCAAGTCTATATGCCGGTTGTAGTCTAGACTCACTAATGTACCCTATGACTCGGGGTTGACACCAATGAACTCTAAATCCCTACAACCAACGCTCTGATACCATCTGTAGCGACCCGACAAAATCATCATTGACGGCACCGTCTACTTAGGTCCCGTTACGTGGTCATAAGACTTTAAAACGACGTTTGACCAAAAGTATGTCGCATTCATTTCAAAAGTAAAGATGTTTCAAGGTTTACAAAGTAGTTCGAAAACTAGTTACATAACAAAGTTTAAAGTACAATTGAAACATATGCGACACAATTTGAAAGTAGCCAAAAAATGCTCCACGTATGCATGTATACCCGACATCCAAGCAAGTATCAAAAGAGTAAAAGTGGGACTATGATCTCACCTCGAGTGCACGTATGTAAAAGTACTTCAACAAGTAAACGTGTGCAAGAACGAATGCTAGTCTTGACCTAAAAAAATAGGTTTGTATCAATATCGGTAAACACGGTCGGTCAAAGTGTTCAATTAGTCCTATGGCTCGTTAAGACTCGATTATAATAGCATGTGAATCAAATTGTCATGTTTCATGCAAGGTACAAGTATAAAAGCATGTTAGAATGATCGCATAAGTACTTGGTTAAGTTTGATTAAAAGTCAACTTTGGTCGGGTCAAAGTCAACAAAAAGTCAACACGTTCGGGTCGGGTCCCGAACTATTTTTCTGAGGTTTTTAATCATATATGATCATGTTAGAACAAGTTACATGTGAATCGGACATAGCAAACATTTTTCGTAAAATGGTAAAACAAAACAGAAACTGGCAGTGTAATTGGACGGCGTCCAGATTTGCTGGACGGCGTCCAGCATTGAAGGCCTGGACGGCGTCCAATAATCTGGACGGCGTCCAGATTGGTATGCAGACATTGTTTCTGCTGCAATAAATAAATGCACGAACCAAACTTCAAACATTCCCAATTTATGACCCGCAAACAACCAAAACATGTATCTTATACCATCGGGAAGGTATTTTGACGAGGAAAACAACTAAACACATTTCAACAAACAATTCAATACTTGCAACAACCCAAATCACATTCAATGCTCATCATTTAATGCATTCAAGTTCATAAATGCAATTCAATGATTCGGGCAACCAATTTACACGAAAGATATGCCGTTTCGAAGATAATTAAACACACAATACAACTAAACACTTACTAATAACATCTCATGTCATTCAAAGCATCAAAGGTTCATTTCAAGTTCATCAAACCCTAACCCAAATCCACCAAAATCAATAATCAAGTTTATGAAGTTTTTTAAAGCAACCTACACATCAAATTGAAGCTAGTGATACTAGGAACACATTTAATACTTGCACTTTATCATAACAACAACATTAAATCATCCAAAACTCAAAATCAAACACACACTTTTCATGTTCATGCTAGTTACACTAAAACAACGAGATCGAGCATATAAATCATATATTCATGTTAGACTTGAGCCATAGACACTAATTAACAACTTTATAAGTTAAAAACTTCAAGAACACAAAATCTAGTGATTTTAGAAAGTTACCCAAATGTAATGAAATCGGTATGGAATCGAAGAGGAAGTTACAAGGATTCCACAAATGCAATTTGTTTTGTTGCTAGCTTCCTAATCCGAATTTAGATGATGAATTCTTGTTGGTGTTCTTGAGAGAAAAAGGAAGTAGTAAAAGTGAAAGGGAAGAAATGAATGGATGAGAGTGAAGTGTTGACCCTTTGACCTAGTCAAAGGTTTGGTCATTTGGCAAGTTTGGTCCCTCTAGTTTCATTCGGGTGTGTGAATTACCTAAACGAGATAATTTAAAACGCGTATCAATGGGAGATGTTATAAATATATAACGGACTTTAAAATAAATAAACGGAAAGTAAACGGAAAAAGGCAGGATGTTACAGTGTGAACGCAAACTCAAAACGACAATGCGAAACAACGGAAACGACAAAATTCTGGGTGTGTTTTAGTATATAGGATAAAGGATAATAATAATAATAACAACTTTATTACTTACGGAGAATATTATTGTTAACTGTTAACTAACACTTCGAATGGAATTCACCTGAACCTACACCTGTAACGACCCGACTTTTTCGACTTATATTTTTTTGCTTATTACTTTTACGAAACTGCGTATTTGTGCGTACTGAGCTATATTATATTCTGGGATCATTATTCATGTTGATTACTTTTGTTTATATTATAAAACATGTTATTAAGTACGTAGTTACTTAACTTGATCCTTGAATGCTTTTATGACCGTTAGTTCACTGGACGTTTAGAACGAGCTATGTACTCTGTACACGATCAATTTTGGTCATGATTGGAATATTATGACTACGTAAAACTAATTGTTTTTTTCTAACGACAATTACTTGGCTTATTGGTTGCTTAATTACGCTTAGTAATTTACTAATGCACACTAGTTAGTCTTGTTGGACTTTCTACCTTATTGGACTTAAGCCCACCCTACTCTAGTTATTGGACTTTTAAGTTAGCCCAATTTTAAATGGATTATGACCCATTAGGAAGTAGGACAAAAACCCATTAATATGAGCCAACAATCTAGCATTTTTGTTAACCATTACCACACATGTTGCATGGGATCCCAACAATAAGCACCAACTTTAGACCACCACTAAGCAAAAAGAAAAAGTTGTCCCCCTTTTTCCCCCCCAAACCCACGGCCAAACACCCCCACCACCACTATAAATATCAAGCCCATTTCTCCCATTTCACACTTGATCTCATTCACATTTTACACACACTTGCTCTCTAATTCTCTCTCTAGTCTTTCTCACACTCAAAATTGTAAGTTTTAAATTTTCTTCTTCTTCTTCTTTTCTTCTTATACACGACATCATCATCATCTTCATAAGATCAAGCTTTTTAGCTTCTTGATCTTTTTATATCTTGAAGATTCAAACTTTGATTTGAATCCTTCAAGAACATGAAAGATTCAAGCTTTCTAGCTTTGAATCTTCATTATTTTGATGGATCTAAGCTTTATAGCTTAAGACCACTTAATTTTTGTTAAAAGATCAAAACTTGTGTTTATGATCTTCATGTAACTTGTAGATCTAGCTTTTTGCTTTAAGGATCTTCAAGAACATTAAAGATCCAAGCTTTCTAGCTTAGGGTTTCATTATTTTTTTTAGATCTTAGCTTTTTAGCTTATGGTCTCATTATTTTCACTAGATCTTAGCTTTCTAGCTTATGGTCTCATTAATCTTGTAAAAATCCAAGCTTTCTAACTTAGGGTTTCTTAATACTTGAGATCTAAGTTATTATTGTAGATCTCACTTACTTGGAACCTTTTATGATTTTTATGGTGATAAAAAACAAGTCTTCATCATCTCATATGATGAAGATGCATAAACTTATGTCAAAAGGACAAAGGTTGAAGCTTTATTGTGTTTATGCAATAAAGAGACAACCTTGATGTTCAAAACTTGTAGAATGTTAGCTTTTACTCTTAGTTATGTGTTGATGGTTGAAACTTGGTCAAAATGATGCTAAAACATCAAAGAGTTGTACACTTGAAGCTTACACGCATCAAGGATGAGAACCGTGATGAGCATCAAGCACCAAGAAACCCATTGGAGCACTTGTTTACTGTTTTTAAGGGTCTGATCAGAAACCTGGGACTTCTGGAAAGTTGATTTTCAGATATTTCGTTTCGAGTAGATGACTTTTCATTCAAGACTCGCCTAAATCTGATATACGGTTTAGGATTTATAGCCTTCCGAAAATCACTACGCCTTTGTAACGACGTGCTGAAAAATTCTGACCTACTCGCGCTTGAACCGTCGCCACGGTCAAACAACATCGAGTTAGGATTTGAAAATTGGATAGCGGTACAAGGACTCATATATGAAGCCTTGGCCACTGACCATGCATCTTTTCGGTTTGTATAGAGGTCGTAGCAGCTGTCCGAAGTTAGCCTTTGTTTCGATCTCTATTCTTGTTGAAAACTTACTTTATCTTTTACGAATGATGATGCTGATACTTAAGGCTTAGCTTATTCACTTTTAAACTTTTGGGGACAATTTACTGACTTAGTAACCTTTGACTTAGGTTGAGGACCTTTCGGACCGACTTACTACTTGCATATTTTTCATATCGACTTTTACCGCACATTCACTGTGAGTTATAGCTCCCTTTTTACTTTAACTATTTTTGGGGCTGAGAATACATGCGATTTTTATGTTTTTACATACTATACATGAGAACTTAAACTTAATATATGTATGGGTGATATAACGGCACAAAGATTCCCCTTAGCACGGTAATGTTTAACTATTGGTTTATGAACCGGTAGACGCGAATCTTAGATATGGATCCATAGGGTTTGACATCCCCACTCGGGCTAGTCGCGCTAGCATTCAACGGGTGTTTAATACTTCGTAAACTTACACACTTGCCAGATGTACTTTTAGGGGGTGATATTACTTGTTAAGTTAGTTACCGGGTGCCCACGGATAAGTATATACTTTTCATACTGTTTTGAATATGAAATCTCATGGTCTACATTACATTACTGATTACAAACAAACTATAGCTCACCAACATTCGTGTTGACTTTTTAAGCATGTATTTCTCAGGTGCTTAGACGTTGTTGCTTCCGCTGTTAGACTTACTGTTATAGTCTTGGTGTTATAGACTTGCTGTTACAGACTCGCTGTGTTAGACTTTCGCTGCATTACTTAGAGATGTCTCAATCATGGAACTTTTATTTTGCATTCACAACTTATGTTACACTTGAACAATGGCTTTGTAATGACCTTTGTGTCACGTACTTATGTTAATGTTTTCTATTCGTAGAAGCACGTTATCTTTGTAAAACATTTGACGTTGGTAAAGACGTCACCTTTTCATGAATACAAAACTTGTTTTAAAACAGCATGTAGTATTGTACCGTGTAATGGACCTGTTGTTGATGATCCGTACACGTTAATTTTGTACGGGGCGTCACATTTGGTATCAGAGCATCGGTTGTAGGGAATTAGGTTGCATTAGTGCGTCTTGACCGAGTCGAGTAGGATTCACTAATAAGACTAATCTACAACTTGCTCGTTTACTTGTTTCTGTGAAACTGCTGCATGCTACTGCTTAGTTTTACTGCTATGTGAACTTGGTGTATGCTACTGCTCTTTTCTCACTACTGCATGCTACTATCTGCCTTTGATTGCATGCTACTTCTGTTTGATACTGTTACTATTACCATGCTATGTACTGCTAGGCTGATGTAGTGCCTGATTACGTGCTTGCTATATGTCTTACTGACATGGAAAAAGTTATTTTTCCTTGTTCAGATGTCAGACATGACGCCCATGACCAGTGACTTCGAGAGTGACTCAGATACGTCTGCTACCTCGCCTACTATTGTTGCTGACTCACCGCTACCCGAAGAGATCCCAGCTTCACCCAGCCCTAGACTCCCAGGGCCACAACATCATTCCGATGGTACTGTGATCCCTGGGGAAACGGGAACGGTCCCTTCCGTAATAAACGTGGACATTAGGTTAGACGCACCGCTGACGAACGAGTCGTGCCGATTACACCTGGCAGATATCGGGCCATGATTGCCTTCCAGACACTTTCTCCCGCCCGTGATGTACCTGCACTACCTTCAGACGATTCAGATGGATCATCATCCGATGACACCAGCGAGGAGGATCCCGAGGAGGATTCTGACGAGGATTCCGAGGAGGAGCCTGTACCGCCACCCTCTACCACGCCGAAGAAGCGATACCGCTACGATGATACTGTTATTCCAGGGGTTAATGGAGGTAAGTCGTTTGTGAACGCACATGGACAGTTGGTTAGGGTCACCGCTGTGACGACTCGAAAATTTCCGACCAAATTTAAACTTAATCTTATTATGATTCCGACACGATAAGCAAAGTCTGTAATGTTGAGTCTCGAAAATTTTGAAACTATATTCATGAAATCAATTACCCTTTTGACTATGCCCAATGATTCACGAACAATTAATTATAAATAGATATGTGTGTGTCTATATAAATAATAATTCAAAACATAATTTGAAATATTATATGTTGTTGTTATTAAAAATTAATAAAATAAAAATAGGATATTGTAATAATTATTATTTAAAATATATCTCTATATATAAATAAAGTATATTAAAAATAAATATTAAATGATTAAAATACTCGTTTGATGTTTTGATTGTTATTAAGCATGTTAAATTCAAACTTATGTAATTTTAAAATAAACGGTGATACGAAAATGAGTTCTATAAATTTTAGGCTTATTAAAAATGTATTTAGGAACTATTTATTAAGTTTTAACACTTTTTATATTTTACCCATAAATGGGAGGGACAGTTGATGTAATTTTTATTTAACAATTTAAGAATCGAATTTTATAACATAATGACCAAAATAAATAAATAAAGTTAATTTAAAAATTTGGGATTTTTCTGGAAACCTTTATCCGCCACTAATTAACAACGGAACACGAAATAACAGTCCGTGAAAAACCGTCGGCACAAAGATACAATTACCCGGCTGCATTACTGTGTAAATAGGATCCAATGGTTACTGTGTTTGATTCTATTCTTTTCCACTATCTTATCTTACTATAGAACATATAAAATGATATATACATATATCTCATTTCCTATCTATATAGAGAGATTCATTATAAACACATATACAATATTCGATCATCTACTTCTTCCATCAACCTTGAACCAACCATCATCTCTAACACCCACAACATCACGGCCACCATCATCCATGCCACCATCACCACCGTAACCATCACTCTCTCTCCCTCTCTTGTTCGATTATAACACATCACCACCCTAGACGTTTTCCACTCACAATCACCGCCACCTGCAACTAATACTGTACCCTTGTTTCTTATTCGAACTGCAACACTAAAAGACTGCTGCTATAGGTCCGATTACTACTAATATTTTCTTTTCTATTTTCAATTACTACAAACATGGAACCACCAATTTAATAAAGCCAATGGCCTACCCAAGACTTTATGCACGTCATTTTTTTTTATTTTAGATGACCAACACTTTGTGAAGTGAAAACACCACTTGGAATATTATAAGTGTTAGAAGAGATGCACTACATAAAGCATTCATTTTAAACCAAGTATCCACTCATGTATTTACGGTTTCTGTTCCTATCTGTTTTTAATTAAAACCGAACCCCACAAAACCCCACTCATGTTATTACGGTTTATATTGAAACCCACCTGTTGCTTGTTCTTTGCTGTTGAAACCATGAGCCAAACCACCATTTTTTTTAACAATCACCACCATCATCAGTTACACTGCTACAACAGCTTACTTTTCCGTGTCTATAAATTCCAAGTTCGAGTTAAAACAGATTGGTGGTGGAACATGTATGATCATACTTAATTACTACATAAGGCATTTTAAAAATGCATGTGGGACAAAGTGGAAAATATCATGGCAGACAAGTTCCACTTGATTAAAGGATTAGGAACAGATTAGCTATTTGATTGGGCCACATAATATTTTAGTTATTGTAGTGGAGCACATGATGAATTAATTAAGCGACTTTTGACGTATAAAAAGAAAGATTATTTGTTGGCTGCTTTTCGATGGTTTCCAGAATAGATACAAGCACCGATTTTTTTTTGTTTATCACTTTATTCAAATTTCGCAAGGGCCATTTAAAATACCATGGACTTATTTCGTTTGTGAAGCTTGGATCGAGAGTTACAATTGTTAATTGGACCGAAGATAGTGAATTACAATTAGTGGGAAAATAAATAATTAGGAATGGGGCCGTGAGGAGTAAAAAAAAAGGGGTCGAATAAATTATGTTTGTGGGACAAACCATACATCACTTGGCCGACCAAATTGAACTAGGGAATTTAAGTCACATTTTTTTTTAACTTGATAAAGATAAACAATGATGGTGATGTGCCTTGATGATGAGGAACATGAATTTTGATTATGATGTAATGATCATGATGATGACAGAATGATCATGGTTAGATGAAGCGAACGATTGATAATGATTACAGTGGTGATTAAGTTATGTTAATGAATAGGTTATGATTAAGTTATGATCTTGATGATGATGTTGATAGAAGTTAATGGAACGATTCTTAGATGATGATATGTGAATTAGACTTAGGATATGATGACGATTAAGTTAATATGATGATGATAATAATTTGGTTATGTTGGTGATAATCAAGACGATGATGATAAGGTGTTATGGTTACGGATAGTTTTACTAGTGATGATGATTCGGGTTAAGAATGTTATCGGGTTAGCGGGATGTCGCGGGTTCAAACCCGGACTTGGGAATTTTTTTGTTAAAAGGGATACTTCTTTGAGGTTCGTGAATCCGAGGCCAACCCCGCATTGTTCAGTTTCGACATATGTATTTTTACTACAAAATACACTATAGTGAGTTTCATTTGCTCCCTTTTTAAATGCTTTTGCAATATATATTTTTGGGCTGAGAATACATGCACTGATTTTATAAATGTTTGACGAAATAGACACAAGTACTTGAAACTACATTGTATGGTTGGATTATTATACCGAATATCACCCCTTCAAGTCTGGTAACCTAAGAATTTGGGAAATAGTCCCTAATTGACGCGAATCCTAAAGATAGATCTATGGGCCTAACAAACCCCATTTTGGAATTTGGAATGCTTTAGTACTTCGATTTAAATGGTGATTGCGATTGTCAATATTAATGGCATACTTGCGAGTATGCGGGGGATATTCTATATGCATTATGTTAATGTCGGTTACCAGGTGTTCATCATACGAATGGATTTTTATACACTTGCGAGTGTAATGATATTTATGAAAATAAAATCTTGTGGTCTATTAAAATAATGGAAATGATTGTTATGATAAACTAATGAACTCACCAACCTTTTGGTTGACACTTGAAAGCATGTTTATTCTCAGGTACGAAAGAAATCTTTCGCTATGCATTTGCTCATCTTAGAGATATTATTGGAGTCATTCATGACATATTTCAAAAGACGTTGCATTCGAGTCATTGAGTTCATCAAGAATATTATCAAGTCATTTATAGTTTAGATATATTATGAAATGGTATGCATGCCTGTCAACTTACGATGAAATGAAAGTTTGTCTTTTAAAAACGAATGCAATGTTTGTAAAATGTTTCATATAGAGGTCAAGTACCTCGCGATGTAATCAACTATTGTGAATCATTTATTATCAATATCAACGGGTCATTTCAGTTGGTATCAGAGCGGTGGTCTTAGCGAACCAGGTCTTGCATTAGTGTGTCTAACTGATAGTTGTTTAGATGCATTAGTGAGTCTGGACTTCGACCGTGTCTGCATGTCAAAAGTTTTGCTTATCATTTCTTGTCGAAAATTACCTGCTTATCATTCTTAGTCTAGACATGTTTTACTGCATTGACTGCATGAATAGTGTATAGACAAAATTCATATCTTAGCGTATCTGATAATTCATATCTTAGCGTATCTGTTACTGTAGACCTTGCCTGACAGCTTCCGTAGATTCCTCCGTAACTTATGGGATTTTAGTATTATATATGCATATGTAAATTATGTATTGTAGGATACTAATCTACATCCTATAATCTAATTCATATCGAAAATCCTCTATCTGATCGTACAAGATGGATCCCTCAACCAGTTCGAATTCCTCGGATTCCGACAGCTATTCCAATATAGATATCCACCTGAGCTCCGAAAGCATGCGTCACTAGAATGAATCAACCAATCATTCATCCCCAAATTATCTGATGAGTTCGTAGTTGACTTAATCAATGGAGACAAGAAGAAGGCGATACTTTCCATCAACCAAATTTCCCTCTTGGCGATGAACCTGAAGCACTCACCGGTGAACCAAATCGAAACACCATTTTTACCCTCATTTCCCGAATATCTCGCCACGATTATATCCTATTTAAAATTCTAAACCTTATTCATTCGCTCGTTCCGACCGACAATCATCCCGAAATAATAAAAGAAGTCAACGAACTTCGCGCTCGAGTAATCAATCTGGAGAATATGGTGCACAATTTACCAACTTCAACAACATCACCGACACCAACAGTACCATCAATAGCAGCACCAGTATCATCAACAATCCATGCCTCAATATCGCATACTATACCTCGAGTATAATCATCATTCTACGTATTGTTCTACCTCATTTATCTTCGTTCAACATGGCGATTAGGTAATCTCTAATGTTTTAGAAATTATGTATTCTAGTTCTAACGATAAATCCAATGAGATTAATATCATTTTGACTCATTAAATCCATAGTTACATCTGAAGAAAATATATATGTATATATATTTTCATAAAGATTGTAATTAAAAGTTCTTTCGTACAAACTGTTAATGGTGAAAATATTTTAACGGGTAGGTAATACCCGAGGAATATTTAGATTTCACATTAATAAGTTACACTGTACATTCTTCGAATCTGATTCAACAGTCATTTACTATCCTACTTACATCCACGAGATATACGAATCCGTTCACCACAAAATAACCATTCTCATTCAATTTCATATTTGGATTTTGACTTACCAGAATCCAACAAGTGGCATAATGAAGAAAACATTGGACAAAATAAAATTTGTTAGAAACAAACAATTTAACTATGAGAAGAATTTTGTTAAGAATTCACGCTAACTGTTCCTAGCTAACTGTTCCTAGCAAACTTATTACATTTAATTATCGCAATTTTAATTCTCGCAATTTTATTTATCGTCATTTAATTTCTGTTATTTATTTTACGCACTTTAAATATCGGGACACGTTTACAAGGTTTTGACATATCATATCGACACATATATATACATATATATATATATATATATATATATATATATATATATATATATATATATATATATATATATATATATATATATATATTATTTGGAATAACCATAGACACTCTATATGCGGTAATGTTTGAGTTAGCTATACAGGGTTGAGGTTGATTCTACAATAATATATATACTTTGAGTTGTGATTGAGTCTGAGACATGTAACGGGTCACGACACGTATTAATTAATTCGAATATTATATATTAAACTATATATGAATTATTGGACTGTTAACTGTGGACTATCGACTGTGGACTAATAATATTGGACAATTAAAATAAATTAAAATATTGATTATAACATATGAAACTAAACAATTCTTCAAGTTGCCACTTGATTTCATCTTAAACCTCAATTGTATCTTGACGATTACAATCTGCATTTAAACCTTTCATGATCCTTGAAAACACCTAAATCGAGAGGATGAACCAACCGCACTTCATCTACGGAAGAAAAGATTGATGCATATTGTTATGCACCCGAAAAACTCTTGGAACCTGAGTAAATGTTTAACACGTATCTGTGCTAGCTCCTTGGGTGTTGTTATTACCGAAAATAACTTTGCAGTTCCTTTTCCAAATTAGCCAATTCTGTCACAGCTCCAGCAGGTCAACTTCGAATTTTCATTCAGATTAGCCTTATTATAACCTTGCTATATAAGTTTGCCTTTCGTCATCGTTACCGGGGAACCTTTTATATTCCACCATATTACCATCAGCATTTAATCAACTAAAAACATAATTCTCTTGAAACCACCTCGGATTGATGACGGATGATTCATATATGGTAGCATTAAATGCAGAGGAAACAGCAAAATTGTAGATGGTCTAAACGGCCAAAAGTTTGATAATAAAGAATGGAATGTTGGGAATGCTCGATCGAAAATTTTGGTACTGAAAAACGGATTGAGCTAACTCTGAAGGAGACCAAGGACAAATACAAGGACCATACCATATATTCAAAGAATCCAGGTAATTCTGGATCCGATGAAACCTTCAACGAATATCTTGCTCTGTACTCATGTTAAAATCTTGCGAAAAATCTTTCTTCATCAACCATCGAACTTAGAATTCCAAAATATCATTATAAATATCTTCGATATTTCTGAAGATATTTTCATAAATATTCTCGTCCGAAATTATTTATCTCTTCGTACTATCTATATTACATCATAAAGGAAACTACTTTAATTTCTAAATTTCTTTAAAATTCGAGTTTGAATTATGAATGATTTTGAAGTAGTGTTGGAAATTGATGCATGAGTTAGTATAATATAATGACACTTGATCAACGTAATTATATTACAGTAAGTCATGCTGAGTTTCTAATGGAACGTGATGATTCACAGATCATAACTTCATCATGTGCCATATTACACGACTCTTACATTCAACCTAATCTCCAAACATATTAAGAACATAACTTCTTGATAGTTCTATCTTTTCTCTTGAATTCTGGTAATTTGACAAATCAAATCGTGCTATTACGTTCTTTTTTATTTAGAACATTAAGTTCATTCGAAACTCCATACTTACGAATTCTGGACCATTACTCGCTTTACTAGCGATCGAGAAGATAATAAAAAGGCAAAGAGCTCCAAAATATAAGAGAAAATATAAAGCCCAATAACAACACGGAGGTTACAAACCGTAGATATTAATACGAATAGCAATATAAAGACACGGTATAATTAAGAATAGTATCACCTCAAGGTAATAGTAGAAGTAAACAGATTTTTCTGGTGAAAGATTGAAAAGAAGGATGACATAAGTGATAATTAGAAAAATATCAAGGATTAGAACGGGATTAAGCATTTTCACAATCTTTTGGATGTATGAACTAAGAAAGAAAGTATAGGAATGATGAGAATGATGGAACGGAAGAGTTTAATTTATAATGGAAATATCAGACAGAGTAATCAAGGCAGATCACCGTATTTAATATTAGAGATCTTAATTTCCTTACTCGCCGAAAATTCAAATCTTTTAGATTTCGAAGATTTTCTTTAAATCCCTTGAATTCCGGAATTCAACCAAGACAACGTTAAAAGTTAAGACGCACCTTATTTTCTAAAATTCAATCGTGACTACGTCAAAAGTTAAGACAAAACTTTTCATTCTTTTGTAATAGCTTCACTCGTACTCTTCGAGTAATCGAATTATCTCATCCATATTACGCAACAGTAACAAAACTCTATTTATCAGCTCATATTCGTCCGAAAAATATTTTTATTGTTAGTCATGGTGATCCCACTCAAATTTCGGGACGAAATTTCTTTAACGGGTAGGTACTGTGACGGCCCAAAAATTTCCGACTAAATTTAAACTTAATCTTATTATGATTCCGACACGATAAGCAAAGTCTGTAATGTTGAGTCTCGAAAATTTTGAAACTATATTCATGAAATCAATTACCCTTTTGACTATGCCCGACGATTCACGAACAATTAATTGTAAATAGATATGTGTGTATGTCTATATAAATAATAATTCAAAACATAATTTGAAATATTATATGTTGTTGTTATTAAAAATTAATAAAATAAAAATAGGATATTGTAATAATTATTATTTAAAATATATCTCTATATATAAATAAAGTATATTAAAAATAAATATTAAATGATTGAAATACTCGTTTGATGTTTTGATTGTTATTAAGCATGTTAAATTCAAACTTATGTAATTTTAAAATAAACGGTGATACGAAAATGAGTTCTATAAATTTTAGGCTTATTAAAAATGTATTTAGAAACTATTTGTTAAGTTTTAACACTTTTTATATTTTACCCATAAATGGGAGGGACAGTTGATGTAATTTTTATTTAACAATTTAAGGATCGAATTTTATAACATAATGACCAAAATAAATAAATAAAGTTAATTTAAAAATTTGGGAATTTTCTAGAAACCTTTATCCGCCACTAATTAACAACGGAACACGAAATAACAGTCCGTGAAAAACCGTCGGCACAAAGATACAATTACCCGGCTGCATTACTGTGTAAATAGGATCCAATGGTTACTGTGTTTGATTCTATTCTTTTCCACTAACTTATCTTGCTATAGAATATATAAAATGATATATACATATATCTCATTTCCTATCTATATAGAGAGATTCATTATAAACATATACACAATATTCGATCATCTACTTCTTCCATCAACCTTGAACCAACCATCATCTCTAACACCCACAACATCACGGCCACCATCATCCATGCCACCATCACCACCGCAACCATCACTCTCTCTCCCTCTCTTGTTCGATTATAACACATCACCACCCTAGACGTTTTCCACTTTCCACTCACAATCACCGCTACCTGCAACTAATAATGTACCCTTGTTTCTTATTCGAACTGCAACACTAAAAGACTGCTGCTATAGGTCCGATTACTACCAATATTTTCTTTTCTATTTTCAATTACTACAAACATGGAACCACCAATTTAATAAAGCCAATGGCTTACCCAAGACTTTATGCACGTCATTTTTTTATTTTAGATGGCCAACACTTTGTGAAGTGAAAACACCACTTAGAATATTATAAGTGTTAGAAGAGATGCACTACATAAAGCATTCATTTTAAACCAAGTATCCACTCATGTATTTACGGTTTCTGTTCCTATCTGTTTTTAATTAAAACCGAACCCCACGAAACCCCACTCATGTTATTACAGTTTATATTGAAACCCACCTATTGCGTGTTCTTTGCTGTTAAACCATGAGCCAAACCACCATTTTTTTTAACAATCACCACCATCATCAGTTACGCTGCTACAACAGCTTACTTTTCTGTGTCTATAAATGCCAAGTTCGAGTTAAAACAGATTGGTGGTGGAACATGTATGATCATACTTAATTACTACATAAGGCATTTTAAAAATGCATGTGGGACAAAGTGGAAAATATCATGGCAGACAAGTTCCACTTGATTAAAGGATTAGGAATAGATTTAGCTATTTGATTGGGCCACATAATATTTTAGTTATTGTAGTGGAGCGCATGATGAATTAATTAAGCGACTTTTGACGTATAAAAAGAAAGATTATTTGTTGGCTGCTTTTCGATGGTTTCCAGAATAGATACAAGCACCGATTTTTTTTTGTTTATCACTTTATTCAAATTTCGCAAGGGCCATTTAAAATACCATGGACTTATTTCGTTTGTGAAGCTTGGATCGAGAGTTACAATTGTTAATTGGACCGAAGATAGTGGATTACAATTAGTGGGAAAATAAATAATTAGGAAAGAGGCCGTGAGGAGTAAAGAAATAAAAGGGGTCGAATAAATTATGTTTGTGGGACAAACCATACATCACTTGGTCGACCAAATTGAACTAGGGAATTTAAGTCGCATTTTTTTAACTTGATAAAGATAAACAATGATGGTGATGTGCCTTGAAGATGAGGAACGTGAATTTTGATTATGATGTAATGATCATGATGATGATAGAATGATCATGGTTACATGAAGCGAACGATTGATAATGATTACAGTGGTGATTAAGTTATGTTAATGAATAGGTTATGATTAAGTTATGATCTTAATGATGATGTTGATAGAAGTTGATGGAACGATTCTTAGATGATGATATGTGAATTAGACTTAGGATATGATGACGATTAAGTTAATATGATGATGATAATAATTTAGTTATGTTGGTGATAATCAAGACGATGATGATAAGGTGTTATGGTTACGGATAGTTTTACTAGTGATGATGATTCGGGTTAAGAATGTTATCGGGTTAGCGGGATGTTGCGGGTTCAAACCCGAACTTGGGCATTTTTTTGTTAAAATGGCTACTTCTTTGAGGTTCGTGAATTTGAGGCCAACTCCACATTTTTCAGTTTCGACATATGTATTTTTACTACAAAATACACTATAGTGAGTTTCATTTGCTCCCTTTTTAAATGCTTTTGCAATATATATTTTTGGACTGAGAATACATGCACTACTTTTAGAAATGTTTGACGAAATAGACACAAATACTTGAAACTACATTGTATGGTTGGATTATTATACCGAATATCGCCCCTTCAAGTCTGGTAACCTAAGAATTAGGGAAATGGCCCCTAATTAACGCGAATCCTAAAGATAGATCTATGGGCCTAACAAACCCCATTCTGGAATTTGGAATGCTTTAGTACTTCAATTTAAATGGTGATTGTGATTGCCAATATTAATGGCATACTTGCGAGTATGCGGGGGATATTCTATATGCATTATGTTAATGTCGGTTACCAGGTGTTCATCATACGAATGGATTTTTATACACTTGCGAGTGTAATGATATTTATGAAAATGAAATCTTGTGGTCTATTAAAATAATGGAAATGATTGTTATGATAAACTAATGAACTCACCAACCTTTTGGTTGACACTTGAAAGCATGTTTATTCTCAGGTACGAAAGAAATCTTCCGCTGTGCATTTGCTCATCTTAGAGATATTATTGGAGTCATTCATGACATATTTCAAAAGACGTTGCATTCGAGTCATTGAGTTCATCAAGAATATTATCAAGTCATTTATAGTTTAGATATATTATGAAATGGTATGCATGCATGTCAACTTACGATGAAATGAAAGTTTGTCGTTTAAAAACGAATGTAATGTTTGTAAAATGTTTCATATAGAGGTCAAGTACCTCGCGATGTAATCAACTATTGTGAATTGTTTATAATCGATATGAACGGGTCATTTCAACCGCCCGTAAATGGGTTGTACCGTATCCTGCTGATCCATTTGTGCGTAAGGTCGCCCGCTCAGTGCCGTCTACTTCTAGTGCTACATCCGCATCATCTGGACCATCTGCACCACCGACACCACCCACCATCGAGGAGCTGACGAGGGAAGTGCATGCCTTACGTACTCGGGTGACTGAGCTCGAGGACCAGGTGTCCCACATGATGGACATCATTTACCCACCTTCACCCTAGGACTGTTGTATTAGATTTCATTATGTACTCCGTTGGTAGTTTCATGTTTTTCATTCTTGTATTGTACGAACTTTATGAAGTTGTATGCAATTTTATTATTATGAATGGAATTACTGCTGTTTGAATTATTGTGCGACGTTTATTTTAAGTTGTTACATGTTGGTTTTTGTGCTATCTGGTACCAGTTTGCCATGCTTAGTTAATGTGTATTGTGTTGTTTCCATATCGATCACCCTGTGCTATGACGTTATTGATTAATGATCAATGGTGTAACGACCCGACTTTTTTGACTTTTAATTATGTTTATTTCTTTCATGAAATAGTTCTTTTGTGCGTACTGTGATAGATTATATTCTGGGATCATTAATTATGTTAATTACTTTCGTTAATGCCTTGCAACGTGCTTTTAAGTACTTAATTACTTAACGTGATCCTTGATTGCATTTACGACCGTTAGTGTCACTTAAGGATTTAAAACGAGATACGAACATGGTGCACGTTAAACTTTTGTCATAATTGGGATATTATGACTGCGTAAACGTAATTGTTATTTAGTAATGGCAATTACTTGGTTTTATGGTCCCTTAATTAAGCTTAGTGTTTACTAAGGCTTACTAGTCACCTTAATGGACTTTATCTTGGTGGACTTCCAAGGCCCACCCTACTTACTTGATGGACTCACTTAATGGACTAGTTAATAGACTAATTTAGCCCATTAAGCATAAGACAAAACCCAATTAGTTAATTAGACAAGATTAAGCATGCTTGGTACCATATACTTACACTTTTTAGCCTTTTGTTCCATGCCACCCAACATGTACAACCACCACCATGTACCACCATCCAATAGCAAGCAAATGGTCCCCCCACCCCCATGCTAACCATCGGCCTAAGGGTCACCACCAACACCACCACTTCATTTTAAACATCTCATTCTCATTTCAAAAACACACACACTTATTCTCTCAAATTTTTCTCCGCTTTTCTCTCATCTTTTCTTGAAGAAACTTGAAGGTTTTGATTCTTTTTCTCTTCTTTTTCCTCTCAAAACCGTAACATCATCATCATCATTGTTATTTTTGGATTTTGGTTTTATAACTTCAATCCTCATGATATCTTGCAATCTTTGATCTTTTTTATGATAAAGAAGCAAGAACAAGGATCAAAGCTTTGTAGATTTTGGTTCTACATGAACTTGTAACAACTTTTAAGATCAAATTACTTTATGATCTTCTTCATGTTCAAGTATTGGAACTTTGAGGTTCATTTCATGAAGATTCAAGTTTATGACTTGATATCTTTTTATATAAAGGATCCTTACTTGAACTTGTTTATTTTTGACTTTAAATCTATCTTTTATGTTATGGAATTCGATTTGTTTAAGTTACATGGTCAAAGATTACTTGTTAAACTTTGATCTCATAAATCTTGTAACCAAAGTCTAACTTTGAAAGTTCAAGAACAAGAAAGTTTAAGCTTACTAGTTTACAACTTTCACACATGTAAGATTGATCTAAGATATATAACTTATGGTCATCTAACTTGTTAAAACAAGAATTCATTTATTTGTGTTCACTTTACTTTACAAAATCTAAGTTTCATAGCTTATGGTTGTGTAAAGTTGAAAGTCTAAGTGTTTTGACTTAGGGTTTCACCAAGAACATGAGATCTAGACTTTTTAGTCTAAGATCTTTAATATCTAGTTAAGATCTAAGCTCTCTAGCTTAAGGTCTTGATTATTTAGTTTGATTCAAAGTTTATAGCTTTATAAGCTCTCTAGTTAAGATCTAAGCTCTCTAGCTTAAGCATCAAGGATGAGAACCGTGATGAGCATCAAGCACCAAGAATCCCACTGGAGCACCTTGCTTACTGTTTTCTGGATCTGATCAACCACCTGGGCTACTGGAAAAGTTGATTTCCAGATATTTCAGTTCGATTGGATGACTTTTCATTTAATACTCGTCTTAATCCGATATACGGTTTAGGATTTATAGCCTTCCGAAAGTCACTACGTCTCTGTAACGTTGTGCTGAAATTTCTGACCTACTCGTACTTAAACCATCACCACGGTCAAACGAAGATGAGTTTGATTCTGAAAATTGGTGGTGGTTGGAGGACTCACATACGGAGCAATGGCCACTGACTACGCGTCTTTTCGATTTGTATAGAGGTCGTAGAAGCTGAACGAAGTCAGCCTTTGTTTCGATCTCTATTCTTGATTGAAACCTACTTTACTCTTTTGATTGATGATGAATGATGATAATACTTAAGACTTAATTTACGTACTTTCAAATCTTTGGGAACGATTTACTGACTTATTAACTTTTGACTTAGGTTGAGGACCTTTCGGACCAACTACTTGCTTACTTATCTCGTATCGACTTTTAATGCTTATTCACTGTGAGTTATAGCATCCCTTTTTACTTAAACTATTTTTGGGACTGAGAATACATGCGATTTTTATGTTTTACTTACTAGGCACGAGTACTTAAACTTTATTATGTGTGGGTTATACAACGGCATAAACATTCCCCTTAGCTCGGTAACGTTTAATCATTGGTTTCCTAACCATGAACGCGAATCTTAGATATGGATCCATAGGGTTTGACATCCCCACTCGGGCTAGTCGCGCTAGCATTTAATGGGTGTTTAATACTTCATAGACTTACGCACTCGCCAAGTGTACTTTTAGGGGGTGATATTTACGTTAAGTTAGTTACCAAGTGCCCACGGTTAAGCATATACTTTTCATACTGTTTTGAATACGAAATCTCGTGGCCTACATTACATTATTGTTACAATTAAACTATAGCTCACCAACATTCGTGTTGAATTTTAAGCATGTTATTTCTCAGGTGCTTAGACGTTTGATGCTTCCACTGTATTAGTCTCGCTGTTAGACTGGCTGTGTAGACTCCCGCTGCTTTTGTTTAGAGATGTCTCTGCATGAAACTTTTACTTTGCATTCACGAACTATGTTACTTTTGAACAATGAATTTGTAATGACCTTTGAGTCTCGTACTTATGTTATTGCTTTCTATTCGTAGAAGCACACTATCGTTTGTAAAATTTGACGTCGGTAAAGACGTTACCCCTTTTTATGATTGCAAACTTGTGACGATCACTTCAAATCCATATGGACGAACACGTCATTCATCGATTTCATTGCGAGGTATTTGACCTATATATGATACATTTTGTAAATATTGTATTCTTTTGAAAAGGTACACCATAAATGAATATTTAAGTCAAAGGTTTTCGACATCTGATGATTTTTACATATAGACAATCACCGTAATATAATAGTTTACAATAGTACTTCCGTTGACAATGCAGTCAAAATAAGATACATGGTGATGATTTGGTGAATGCAATGTTTCTTTGAAAAATATGCCATGTACGACTCCATGCACATAGCTTGTCTAACATATAAGCAAACAGCGGGAGACTTCTAGGGAACCTGAGAATAAACATGCTAATAAGTGTCAACACAAAGGTTGGTGAGTTCATAGTTTTAATGTTATGCATAATCTGTACATAAAGGTGGATCACAAGATTTCAGTTGTTTCATCCAGAAACGTTTATCAAAATATTCTACAAGGTTGAGCACCCTGGTAACTAAACTTAACGTATATATAGTTTGTACCCTTTGTATAATCATCTTAATAATACACGCAAACCAACGTGTACGCGTCTCAAATAGCATAGGGATTTTCGGTTCAAACTCGGTGTAGAATTTAGTATGTACTTGTATCCATTGCGTTTAAAATAAAGTGCATGTATTTTCAGCCCAAAAATAGCAATTAAAAAGGGAGCAAATGAAACTCACCTTAGCAGCACATAAAGTCGTTCACCGAAATGTGACCGAAACTCGGAATACTAAATAACCGTAGATCTCAATCTAGAGAACATATGTTGGTCAATAAATGTCTATTAAGCTAGGTCAGGTCATAGTGTATCACAATCCTAATGCTCGAGATCGACATACAAAAGTTATCAAAAGTCATTTCAAAAAGTCAATCTGATTCAATACTATAGTTAAATGATTATGATAATCGAAACATTTTAACATTTCACATAGTTTCCCAATTCTTGTAAAATTAGACTATAGTTTTTATAAGGCTTTAAAATATGATAAAACAATCAATTTTGACCATTGTTCAACAAAACGAGACATGCCTTATTTAAGAATTCATTTACTCGGCTAGTAGTATTCAAAAACCCAATTTATCAATCTCGTAAACAGGTTGTTTAAATATTAATTGCAGATTCAAAAGCAATTCCAATTAACGTCAATCATAATTCAGTTGACCATATCTTTTAATTCGTTCATCTAAATTACACGATTTCTAAATGAAAAGTTATTGATTTTTCGCCAGCTTTCCAAAAACATGCATATCATATACCTTTTATCAGTAATATATGTATTTAATTCGTGATTCATCATAAACTGTTTAACGTCAAAATTTATCATACAGGCATGCATAAATATATATACTCGAGCACTAGACATGGATACACAAATAATATATAAAAGATAAGATATGAATGCTCACGTATCAATATTGTGATTCAATATTGCAGGAAAGTACGTAGACGCAACAGAGATGATAAACACTAGGTTTGACTTGTGAACAATACCCATGAGCATTACCCATAACCTCCATAACTATAACCCATAGTTTCCTTAGCTCTATCCCGCTCGAAAACTAGTTTTGAAAGTGATACGCTCATGACCTCGTCGTAGTATTTTCTGTATATATACTACTACTACTACTACTACTACTACTAATAATAATAATAATAATAATAATAATAATAATAATAATAATAATAATAATAATAATAATAATAATAATAATAATAATATAAATATAATAAATAATAATACGGAGGAATGAAGGAATGAAGAATGAATCAAAAATCAGAAAATGTTCGACCTTTATAGCACTTAGCCTGTCCCAGCACCTTATACGATCGCATGAGGCTTGTATGGGATTCTCATGCGATCGCATGAGTCCCTCAGCCAGCTCACATCATTTTGTTTTTATTCTTGTCGACATGTTTAAATAATATAAATATAATATATTTTATTTATATAATTAATTATATATTATATTAAATTCATGTGCATAGTTAACCTGTAATTTTTGTTCCGATAAGTCGTACGTTATCACTCGACTCATGTCCCGGTTCCGGTTTCTCGAACGTCCTTTCGTACGCTTAAATAACTAGTACTTTACATTTCGTGACTCG
The DNA here is from genome assembly GCF_046630445.1 of Rutidosis leptorrhynchoides. Classification (NCBI taxonomy): domain Eukaryota; kingdom Viridiplantae; phylum Streptophyta; class Magnoliopsida; order Asterales; family Asteraceae; genus Rutidosis; species Rutidosis leptorrhynchoides. The sequence continues at coordinate 596,864,656 of NC_092333.1, read as the reverse complement.
TACCTTTGTCAAAATATAGTCTTAATTTATCCATAAACTATAACACTCGAGATATAACTTATACATTTGAGTGTTTTGGTCATTTACTTCCATAAATTATCGTCTCGTAGTATACACATATACATATATACATTTTCATTTTGAAATAGTGTTTTACTGTAGCAAAGTTTTTTTAACTGTAGCAAATAGTGATTTTCGAAAACACTGTAGCTTTTCGGATACTGTAGCAATTCGAAAATACTGTAGCAAATTAGTGTTTTACAGGTTCATCTTAAACGTTTTAGTTAACTTATCTAAATATCAATCGAATCAATAATCGAATGTTACTATCGTTTACTAAATAACTTGAAATCACACACACACACATATATATATATATATATATATATATATATATATATATATATATATATATATATATATATATATATATATATATATATATATATATATATGCACATTAAGTTATATATATTGTTCGTGAATCTAGTCAAAGAATAATTGATTACATGAATATAGTTCCAAAACTTTGAGACTCAACATTACAGATTTTGCTTATCGTGTCGAAAACATTAAATCATTTAAAGATAAAGTTTAAATTTGGTCAGAAATTTCCGGGTCGTCACAGTACCTACCCGTTAAAGAAATTTCGTCCCGAAATTTGAGTGAGGTCGTCATGGCTAACAATAAAAATGTTTTCATGGCGTATATGAGTTGATAATTAGAGTTTTATCACTGTTGAATAATATGGATAAAACAATCCAATTACTCGAAGCGTATGAGAAAAATTATCGTAAAAGAGTGAAATGAAGGAATAGAGATTCGTCTTAATTTTTGACGTAGTAACGATTGATTTCCAGAATTTAAGGAATAGAAAATCTTCATATTCTAAATAAGATTTGATTCTTCGGGAATTAAGAAGATTAAGATCTTCTTTAATTAAATACGTAATCTGCCTTGATTGCTATGTCTGATATTTCACTATAAATTGACCTCTTCCGTTTCATTAATTTTCAACACTCCTATAAGCTTCTTCCTTATTTCATACTTCCTAATAGATTGTGAAAATGCTTAATCCAGTTCTAATTCTTGATATTTTCTTGGCTATCGTATCCTTCATTCTTCTTTTTCATCTGCCACCAGAGGAGGTTATTTTCTTCTACTATTACCTTGGGGTTATAGTGTTTTTCATTCTCCCGTGTCTTTATATTGCTATACGCATTGATATACACGGTTTGTAATTTCGGGGTTGTTATCGGGCTTTATATTTACCATTATATTTCGGAGCTTCATGCTTTCATTTTGTCTTCCCGATTTTAAGTCAAGCGGATAATGGTCCAGAATTCGTAGGTATGAAATTTCGGATGAACATAATTAATGTTCTAAGAAAGAAATTGTAATGGCACGATCTTGATTTGTCAAATTACCAGAATATCTGGAAAAGACCGAATCATCAAGAAAATATTTTCTTGATATGTTTAGAGATTAAATAAAATGAAAGAGTTATGTAACATGGTTCATGATGAGGGTATGATCCGTGAATCTTTATCACGTTCCATTAGAAACTCAGCATGACTTACTATAATATAATCACGTTGATCAAGTGTCATTATATTATACTAATTCATGCTTCAATTCCCAACATTACTTCAAACATCCATTTTTTCGAATTTTTCAGATTTTTGAAACTAAAATAGTTTCTTTTATGATGTAACACAGATAGCGCAAAGAGATAAATGATTTTAGATAAGAATAGTTGTGAAAATATCTTCAGGAATATCGAAGATATTTACAATGAAAGATACGATGATATCTTAGAATTTCTAATATTGAAGAATAATGAAGAAGATTTGTTCGTAAAGGTTTAGAGTTAGGAGCAAGGTATTCGTTAATGACTTCAGCAGACACTGAATCATTTGGATTCTTTGAAGGCAGGTTTAGTCTTTGTGATTTGTCCACAGCCTCCTTCATGGTTTGCTCAATTCGTTTTCCAGTACCAAATTTTCTCTTTTTCTGTGCTTTTCCAACACACTACTCTTTATCATCAAACTTTCGACTGTTAAAGTCGTTTACAATTTTTGCTGCTTCATCATCATTTTTTAAGATTTCGAGAACTAGTTCGTAGTTTAGGGTGTTTTTCAGAAACTTCACATTCGAAGTCTGTAAGTCTTGAAGGTAAACGTTATATGTATATATATAACTGTTGGCAAAAAATTGATACGAAATTCAAAATACTGATTTGCTAATTCCTAGTAGTTGGTATGACAATTGTTGTTACAAGTTGTATATGGGTACTTGAAAGAGTTTCAATGAATAATTATCGTGATTTTTCGGAGAGGCTTAATGATCAATGAAGTTGTTGATAAGTTTACTGCTAATATGGTGGAATATGAAAGGTTCCCCGGTAATAATGATGAAGGGGTAATCGTTATAATAAGGCTTATTCGAATGAACAATTGAAGGTGATTTGCTGGAGTGGTGACAAAACTGTCTATTTTGAAAAGGGATTGAAAAGTTATTTTAGCTAATAAATGCCAAAGGGTCTGACACGGATACGTGTTAAACTATGACTTTGATTTCGAGGGGTTTTTAGGTACAAGACTGCGGTAACATGTGGTTGGATCATCATCTCAATGATTCATTATTTGAAGTGTCTTCAGGAATTTCGAGGGATTTGAACATAGATTGTAATCGTTAATATTCATATGATGTTCTAGGAATTTGAATGATACAAATAATTTTCTGGGTTCTATGATGTTCTAGCACAGTTTTGAAGTCAAAGTATAGCTTCGAAAGATGTAGGAATCTAAGAATGATATCTTTTGTTAAATCTTGACTTGGATTTTGATTTGTCAAAATCAAAATATGTAATCAAATTTGGATGAGGATGGTTGCTTTGATTTTTATAAAAGAATATATATTGTTGTGAAAGTAGTGAGTATAGTTGATGATTTGTTGAATCAGAATCGAAGAATGTAACATATTAATTGTGAATTTATATATCTCTCGGGTATTACCTACCCATTAAAATATTCTCACCATTAACAGTTTGTACAAAAGAATATTCTTAATTACAATCTTTATGAAAATATACCTACATATATATTTTCCTTAGATGTAATCATGGATTTAATGAGTTAACATAATATTAATCTCATCTGGTTTTCGACTTGGACTAGAATATATAATCTCTAAAACTTTTAGAAACTACATATTCTCTGCAAAATATTTCTTCGATGAAGTTATGAATCAATACTTCATCGTTTGTTGTTGTTGGTATTCCTTGGTATCTATGGTGCGTATGACGTTGATGTTCGAGGTACAGATTGTGATGTTGAGGTGTGGGATGCGGATGTTGTTGTTGGTGGTGGTGATGGTACTGTTGGTGTTGCTGATGGTGGTACTGTTGCTGCCGGTGCTGCTGCTAGTGCTTGTAACCTTTGCACCACATTCTTCAAAGCCACTACCCGAGCGCGAAGCTCGTTGACTTCTTCAATTACACCGGGGTGATTGTCAGTTTGAACGAGTGGATGAATAAGATCTAGAATTTGAGATAATATATAATCGTGACAAGACACTCTGGAAATGAGAGAAAAAATGGTGTCTCGAATAGGTTCGCCGGTAAGTGCTTCAGGTTCTTCGCCAAAAGGGCAATGTGGTGGATGGAATGGATCACCTTCTTCTTGTCTCCAATGACTAAGCAGGCTATGAACCCATCCCCAATTCATCCAGAATAGGTGATGGTTGATTGGTTGATCCATTCCGGTTACACTGTCTTCGGAATTCAGGTGAATATCCATATCGGAATAGCTGTCTGAGTTTAAGGAATTTGAACTAGATACGGGATCCATCTTGTATAATTAGGGAGATGATTTTTGATATGAATTAGATTATAGAATTTAGTTTGGTATTCTTCAATACATAATTTACATATGTATATATAATACCAAATTCCATAATTCACGAAAAAATTTTCGGAAGGTGTCAGGAAAAGTTTACAGTAACAGATACGCTAAGATATGAATTTTGTCTATACTATCTATGCAATCAATGCAATAAGACGCATTTAGACTTAAGATGATAGACATGTAATTTTCGACAAGAAATGATAAGTAAAACTTTTAACATGCAGACACGGTCGAAGTCCAGACTTACTAATACATCTTAACAACTATCAGTTAGACACACTCATGCAAGACCTGGTTCGCTAGGACCAACGCTCTGATACCAACTTTGACGATCGCTCCAAATCCATATGGACGAACACGTCATTCATCGATTTCATTGCGAGGTATTTGACCTCTATATGATACATTTTGTAAATATTGCATTCTTTTGAAAAGGTACACCATAAATGAATATTTAAGTCAAAGGTTTTCGACATCTGATGATTTCTACATATAGACAATCACCGTAATATAATAGTTTACAATAGTACTTCCATTGACAATGCAGTCAAAATAAGATACATGGTTATGATTTGGTGAATGCAACGTTTCCTTGAAAAATATGCCATGTACGACTCTATGCACATAGCTTGTCTAACATATAAGCAAACAGCGGAAGACTTCTAGGGAACCTGAGAATAAACATGCTAATAAGTGTCAACACAAAGGTTGGTGAGTTCATAGTTTTAATGTTTTGCATAATCTGTACATAAAGGTGGATCACAAGATTTCAGTTGTTTCATCCAGAAATGTTTATCAAAATATTCTATAAGATTGAGCACCCTGGTAACTAAACTTAACGTATATATAATTTGTACCCTTTGTATAATCATCTTAATAATACACGCAAACCAACGTGTATGCGTCTCAAATAGCATACGTCCGTTAAAAGGCTAGCGCTCTAGCTCGAACAGGGATATCAAGCCCTATGGATCCATATATAACTACTCGCGCCCACCAGTTCTTATAACCGGCAGTTACTAGTTACCAAAGCTAAGGGATTTTCGGTTCAAACTCGGTGTAGAATTTAGTATGTACTTGTATGAAATAACCCAACCAGTATTCCATAAGATAATTTTTTTTTTAAATAATACACATTTACGCGCCAATTAAATATGTAAACCATACCACACGTTTCGTTAAAACATACAACAAGTTTAGTGTTTACAAAAGGCACAAAGGCCGTTAACGAATGTGATACAAGTTTGACCAATACAAAAATGATAGTTTTAAACCAAACAACACATCGAGCATGGTTTAGGGCTAAACTACCCAAAACGCTAGGCCAACTTTCAAAAGCTCCAACATAGCATCATCAAGGGACACCTAGTGCCCAACAACTCCCCTGCCCTTGTCCACACCTGCATCTAAAAAGATAAACAATGAGAGGGGTAAGCTAATGCTTAGTGAGTTCAACAATTATACGTTTACATATACAACCTACTTACTTGCAATCACTTACGCATTTACCGCATACATGCTAGCCTTATAAGTAATCATACCATCACAAGTATAACACTAAACCTTTCACCATACGAGCTAGCATAACAATAGCATATAGTTTAAACACTATAATACGCTACCATCCACACACACACAACCATGGTTAACCAAACGAACGAGGGAACGGTGTTTAAAGATCGTCGGAGTTCATAACAACCATTAGTGCACTTAACACTTCGTACACTAACCCCACGGGTGGCATCTTAACACGTCGATACTTCACCCCGGGTGGTGCCTTAACACTTCGACACTTCACCCCGAGTGGTGTCTTAGCACATCGACACTTCACTCGTTACATCTCTCGGAGTGGCATCTTAACACATCGATACTTCACTCCCGAGTGGTGTCTTAACACATCGACACTTCACTCGCCACGTGAGGAGTGGTGTCTTAACACGTCGACACTTCACAACTCAACTACACAAATAAATACATCATATATGCACGCATATAATTATTCCACTCGCCTTAACACTTCGGTGATGATTATGCACTTTCGAGCTTCAAAGCAAAGTACCTAATACATTAAGTACAATTTCAATACACAACTAGTGGAATTAACCACATTACACCTACTTGAGCATTTAATGACGCAACTCGCATTAAATGACTCAAATACACCACAACCGCCCCTTTAATGGCCAAGACTCGACTTTAATCACTAAAGCTAGTGAATTAAAGTCTAGTAACTTCAACTAGCACCAACTTAGGGTAATCCATACCCAATTCACCCAAACTAGGTCAACATTAGTCTTTTGACCCATTTTAACTCTTACACTACCAAACTTGTCAAACATGACCTATTTACCATTTCAACAACATTTTAACAAGTGTTTAATGCTTAACAACACCATCAACACTTACAAATCCTATTTTCATTAGACCAAACCTTAGCTTGTGGCTATTAGGGCTTCATTACAACAACATAACCCAAATTTGCCAATTTTACCCTCAAATTGGTCAAACAAGTCTCTAGTAACCAAAACCCTAGCCCTTAACCAATTAAAACTCATAACTTAGAGTTAGAACTTACCGAGACTATCAACGCGTAGCTAGAGATACAAGGAACAACTTTAATTCTTGCTCCAAAGATCAACCCTCAATCCTTCACTCTCAAATCTCACTTTTAATCTAAATGGGTGTTGAGTTTTGGGAGAGAAAATAGAAAGAAAAGGGAAAAGAAATTAAATGAAATGGGTGTGTGGCTGGGATTTAATGCTCCCATCAGATTTATACACTAAATTACCAATTTGCCCCTTAAAGTCATTTAATTTGAGCTAAAACCGGAGTCTGTCCAGCAGTATTGCCGCGGCGTGGCTCAACTCGTCGCGGCGCGACATACAACGGGAAAATCAACCCTCCTTAACTCACTTTCTGATCCTGGTTTGCTTGCTATGTCGCGGCGCGGACCCATTTGTCGCGGCGTGGCCTAAGGCTGGAACTGGACAGGTCGACCATCATAAACAAGTTTCGACTTAATTTAATTCTGTACATTCCAAACCCGCTTCCTTTTCTCACCTAACCTTCAACTCTAGTCTCTTAAGACTTAACGCTATCAAAACCCACATATAGTCTTGCTTATGCATACCTTATCAAGTATACAGTTATATATATCTATACACATATTCATACATTTACGCATAACCTAACGAGCTATAAACGTACAAACGATTAAGTATGTACCTTTCGATACGTACGAAAAAAACGGGATGTTACAACTCTCTCCCACTTGAATCGGAGCGCGTCCTCGCGATCCAAGCCGCATGACAAGCCGGAAGATAGACCAAGACAAACTCTTCGGATTCCCATGTAAACTCGGAACCCTTTCGATGTTGCCATTGCACCTTGAAAGTTCTAATTTCCTTGTTTCGCAACATCTTAACCTTCTCATCAAGGATTGCAACCGGTTCTTCTGCATACTCTAGCTTGTTATTCAACGTAATCTCATCTAAAGGCACCCAAGTCGAGTCATCCGCAAGACACTTACGAAGATGGGAAACATGAAACGTGTTATGGATTCCCGCAAGTTCTTCGGGTAACTCTAGTCGATAAGCAACCTCACCAACACGTGCCAAAACCTTGAAAGGACCAATAAACCGAGGAGCTAACTTTCCTCGCTTTCGAAACCAAATAACACACTTCCATGGAGAAACCTTAAGCATCACCATGTCACCTTCTTGAAACTCAATCGTTCTCCTACCTTTATCAGCATAAGACTTTTGTCTATCTTGTGCCGCTTTAAGTCGAGCCCGAATCATTTCAATCTTACTATTCGTCTCCAAGACCAAATCGGAACTTCCGATTTCTCATTGACCCACTTCTCCCCAACAAATGGGAGTTCGACACCTACGCCCATAGAGCATCTCATAAGGTGGCATCCCAATACTAGTGTGGTAACTATTGTTGTATGAGAATTCCACCAAGGGTAAGTGCTCATCCCAACTTCCACCAAAATCAATAATACACGCCCTTAACATATCCTCTAACGTTTGGTTCGTACGCTCGGTTTGATCGTCCATTTGAGGATGATACGCCTTGCTCATTTTCAATTGAGTACCCATATCTTCATAAAACTTGTTCCAAAACCGGGACGTAAAACGAGTATCTCGATCCGAAACAATAGATATAGGAACCCCATGTCTCGATATCACCTCCTTGATAAACAACTTGGATAAAGTCTCCGATGATATCGTTTCCTGAATGGGAAGAAACAAAGCACTTTTTGTCAATCGATCAACTATCACCCAAATCGTATCATATTGGGTTCTCGCCGTCTTCGGTAACTTAATAATGAAGTCCATGGTAATGTGCTCCCATTTCCATTTTGGGACTTCCAAGGGTTGTAACTTACCGTACGGCTTTTGGTGTTCAGCTTTAACTTGCAAACACGTGACGCATTGTTTAACATACTTAACCACATCACGTTTCATATCGGGCCACCAATAATCTTTCTTCAAGTCATAGTACATCTTTGTTGCACCCGGATGAATGAAATACTTTGACTTATGTGCTTCATCTAGTAGCACTTGTCGGTTACCACCCATCTTAGGTACCCACACTCTTTGAAACGACAACAAACCACGCGAGCCCATAGTAATGAACTCCGTTTGCCCCACAATCCGCTCTTCATGCTTGTTGTGAACATACGCTTCTATTTGAATCTCACCAAGCTTTACAAGGAAATCGTTAGTAATAATCATGCGTAACGATCCTACTCGTATCGTCGGATGTTGACTCTTTCGACTCAACACATCCGCGACCACGTTCGCCTTTCCCGGATGGTAAAGTATCTCACAATCATAATCCTTTACCACATCCATCCAACTACGTTGACGATAATTCAAATCTCGTTGAGTAAAGAGATGTTTCAAACTCTTATGATCCGAATAAATCGTACACTTGACACCATACAAGTAGTGGCGCCAAATTTTCAACGCATGTACCACTGCCACCAATTCAAGATCGTGAGTCGGGTATCTCTTTTTGTGTTCCTTTAATTGTCGAGAGGCGTAAGCGATTACTTTACCTCTTTGCATCAAAACACACCCGGGCCCATTTAAAGAAGCATCACAATAAACCGTCATGTCTTCTGCCCCTTCCGGCAACACTAACACCGGAGCTTGACACAATTTCTCTTTTAACAGTTGAAAAGCAATTTCTTGCTCGTTCTCCCAATTGAATCTTACGTTCTTCCTCGTCAATTTAGTCAAAGGAGAAGCAATCTTAGAAAAGTCTTGGATGAACCGACGATAATAACCGGCCAATTCGAGAAAGCTTCGGATTTCCGTAGGCGTAGTCGGTTGTCCCCAACTCTTCACCGTTTCTATCTTCCCAGGGTCTACTTGAATTCCTTCTCAATTCACAATATGGCCAAGGAATTGAACTTCCCTCAGCCAAAATTCACATTTGGAGAATTTTGCATACAACTTCTCCTTCCGCAATGTCTTCAACACTTCACGCAAATGGTGCTCATGTTCCTTCATACTCTTAGAATAAACAAGTATGTCGTCGATGAACACATTTACCGACTTGTCCAACATAGGTTGGCTGATAATGCTAAAAACGAACATATATTTCATAGCATTATTCCTCAAGAAAGACAAGCTTTTAGTTGCAATTATTCTATTTACAAGTGATATTCGTTTAAATAATAAAAGGTGAAGACAAAAGACAGATTCGACGAATTGAAGACGCAAACGACCAAAAAGCTCAAAATTACAAAAGACAATCAAAGAGGTTCCAATTATTGATAAGAAACGTCTCGAAATTACAAGAGTACAAGATTTAAAACGCAAAGTACAAAATATAAAATTGTACGCAAGGACGTTCGAAAATCCGGAACCGGGACCGGAGTCAACTCTCAACGCTCGACGCAACGGACTAAAAATTACAAGTCAACTATGCACATAAATATAATATAATATTTAAATAATTCTTATAATTATTTAATATATTATATTATTTATAAAACCGTCGGCAGAAGAAAACAACCAAATATGAGCCTCCCCAGCTGGCCATGCGATCGCATGGCCTGGAAGGCATAAATCCATGCGATCGCATGAGCCCCAGTTCCAGCCCACATGCCTATAAAAATCGAGCTTTGGTGCACCACAAATATATATCATCTTTTTCTTCTTCTCCTCATTCATATGTAAAATATATATATATATATATTTTTAATTTATATTTTAATTTTAATTATAATTCTAATAATAAGGGTATGTTAGCGAATATTGTAAGGGTGTAAGTCGAAATTCTGTCCGTGTAACGCTACGCTATTTTTAATCATTGTAAGTTATGTTCAACCTTTTTACATTAATGTCTCGTAGCTAAGTTATTATTATGCTTATTTAATCCGAAGTAATCATGATGTTGGGCTAATTACTAAAATTGGATAATTGGGCTTTGTACCATAATTGGGGTTTGGACAAAAGAACGACACTTGTAGAAATTATACTATGGGCTATTAATGGGCTTTATATTTGTTTAACTAAATGATAGTTTGTTAATGTTAATATAAAGATTTACAATTGGGCGTCCCTATAAATTACCATATACACTCGATCGGACACGATGGGCGGGGTATTTATATGTACGAATAATCGTTCATTTAACCGGACATGGGAATGGATTAATAGCCACTATAATAATTAAAACAGGGGTGAAATTATGTACAAGGACACTTGGTATAATTGATAACAAAATATTAAAACCTTGGATTACACTCAGTCGACATCCTGGTGTAATTATTAAACAAAGTATTAAAATCTTGTTACAGTTTAAGTCCCCAATTAGTTGGAATATTTAACTTCGGGTATAAGGATAATTTGACTAGGACACTCGCACTTTATATTTATGACTGATGGACTGTTATGGACAAAAACCAGACGGACATATTAAATAATCCAGGACAAAGGAAAATTAACCCATGGGCATAAAACTAAAATCAACACGTCAAACATCATGATTACGGAAGTTTAAATAAGCATAATTCTTTTATTTCATATTTAATTTCCTTTATTTTATATTTAATTGCACTTCTAATTATCGTATTTTTATTGTTATTGTATTGCACTTTTAATTATCGTACTTTTTAATTATCGCAAGTTTATTTTATCGCACTTTTATTATTCGAAATTTCATTATAGTTATTTACTTTATGCTTTAATTTAAGTCTTGTATTTATTTTTAATATTTTACATTTGGTTTTAACTGCGACTAAAGTTTTAAAATCGACAAACCGGTCATTAAACGGTAAAAACCCCCATTTATAATAATAATAATATTACTTATATATATATATATTTGTATTTCTATAAAAGTAAACTTATATAGCGTTAAGCTTTGTTTAAAAAGATTCCCTGTGGAACGAACCGGACATACTAAAAACTACACTACTGTACGATTAGGTACACTGCCTATAAGTGTTGTAGCAAGGTTTAAGTATATCCATTCTCTAAATAAATAAATATCTTGTGTAAAATTGTATCGTATTTAATAGTATTTCCTGCTAAAATTTAATAGTATTTTATACCACTCCGCTACCACATCAAGTATTTTTGGCGCCGCTGCCGGGGACATCATTCTAGCTTAAAAGCCGGAAGCGCAACGCTAATATAAAAAAAAGATTTTTATTTTTAGTACGCTTTTGTAAAAATACGTTTTAAATATTCAAAAATATTAAAAGAAAAACAAAAATATAAATATTCTTTTTAAGAGTTTGGTAAATATTTAAGTTTTATAAAGTTTCTTTATTTCTATTTTTTTTAGTTTGTAAAAATTTAAGTTTTATTTAATTAATAAATATATTTTATATTTTACAGCAAAAACAGAAAAAAAAAATTAATTCAGCCCGAACACTGTAGCAGCCCAGCTCTTGGCCTGAAACCCTAGCCCATGCGATCGCATGGCTGGGCAACTGAGGACTCATGCGATCGCATGAGCCCATCTGACACGCCAGACTGCAGCCTGCATTAATTACGGATAATAATAATAATTATTATATTTAAACCCTAATTAGGGTTATATATAATATATATTAATTTATTTTTTATTATTAATTTGTATTTTTAGTTTAATTAGTTTATTTAAATTGTAAAATTAATAGTTTTATAAAATAAATAATATAAAAATAATATTTTTATAAAAATTGTATTTTTTATAACTTTTTATATATTTTTATATTTTGTCCCTTTTTAATCGTTTTAGCGTAATATTTGTATTTTTCGCTCATATTTAGTTTTAATTCATAGTTTTTGCCATAATTATTTTTACTTCTAGATTTTTAGGCTTTGCCGTAGAATTCCTTAAGTGCTTTTTCTTTAGACTGAGATTTAAGTGCTTTAAAATTTTGCGACGCCTTTTTAAGTTTTAGTTTCTTTTTAAGTTATTTCCATTTGGGATTTCGTTTTTCCTGTAAGCTTTAATATTTTTAGACACCTTTTACTATGTATCAATTATCATTCCAATTAGTAATTTCAATTTGCGATTATAATTTTAAGTTAGTTGTAGTAATAAGGTTAGGTTAGTCAAGTAATTTTAAGTTTTATAAGTTTCTTTAATTTTTCCGTCACATTTTATTTTTCAACCATTTTTCTTTTTCAACCTTTTCCGACGAGCTCTTTTTCTTTCTTATTTCTCGCTATTCTAGTTTTAGGACATAGATTTTTATTCTACTTCTTATCTAAATTTCTTAAAATTACGAAAATTTATTTTAAGTGGTTAAATTAATAGACATCAAAATTTTCTGGTTCGTAGTAATAGTTGGATTTGTACGTGGACCGGGTTATTGGAGCCAAACAGTCCTCAATTATATTGAGACCAAACGAATCCTGCCCCTCTGCTGCATCTTTTGGCTATTCAAAACGTGGGCAAAATCAGAAAAGTCTATTGATTGGATAACTTATTATAATTTTTCTTTCCTTTTAAAAACTAATAGGATATTCAGTGAATGCACCGAGCAAGACGTTCACCACCTTTTGTACGTTCACCACCTGTAACTAGATCAAGACATTTAGCAAATATTACTGCCGTTGATTTTTCTTTAGAATCGTCATCCAGTCGACCAAGTACTTCAGTTCAAATTTCCGATAATTCATTTTTTGAACCCGACCTCACAATTGAGAATTCGGAGAATATTCAGGAACGATTCGTAGATCCTGAACCATTAAACTTTCCTCTGGAACCACCAATCATTCAAACAGAGATTGTTGAGGAACGAACCATTAAATCAGAATCCTCTAGTGATTCCGATTCAACAAATTCAATTATGGAGAATCTGGAACCTTTAAGTATGGAAGACCGAATGAGAGCTAAACGCACTGGCCAAGGTCACGCAATTACTCATCCTGACATTAATGCGCCAGATTATGAAATCAAAGGACAAATTCTACACATGGTGACTAATCAATGCCAATTTAGTGGTGCGCCGAAGGAAGATCCAAATGAACATCTACGTACCTTTAATAGGATCTGCACACTATTTAAAATCCGAGAAGTGGAGGATGAACAGATATATCTCATGTTATTTCCCTGGACTTTAAAGGGAGAAGCCAAAGATTGGTTGGAATCGTTACCTGAAGGGGCGATCGATACATGGGATGTTTTAGTTGACAAATTTCTTAAACGATTCTTTCCTGCATCTAAAGCCGTAAGACTTCAAGCAGAAATTGTTACGTTTACACAGAAGCCAAATGAAACTCTATATGAGGCATGGACAAGATAAGGAAAGTTGTTAAGAGGATGTCCGCAACATGGTTTAGACACCTGTCAAATAGTACAAATATTCTACCAAGGATGCGACATTACTACAAGGAAAGACATAGATATAGCAGCTGGTGGTTCTATTATGAAGAAAACCGAAACTGATGCTTACAAAATTATTGATAACACTGCTTCCCACTCACATGAGTGGCACCAAGAAAAAGATATCGTTAGATCATCTAAAGCAGCTAGAGCCGATTCTAGCCATGACTTAGATTCCATTTCCGCAAAGATAGATGCTGTGGAGAGACGAATGGAAAAGATGACTAAAGATATTTACTCAATACGAATTAGTTTTGAGCAGTGTGGAGGACCACATTTGACAAAAGATTGTCTCAGTATTGAATTAACAATGGAACAAAGAGAGAATATTTCATACATAAACCAAAGGCCTGGAAATAATTATCAGAATAATTATCAACCGCAAAGACCGATTTACAATCAAAACCAGAATTATAACAGAAATATTCCATACAACAACCAACAAGGTACTAGCAATCAACAAGTATCCAATAATAATTACAATCAGCAAAGACCGAATTTTCAAAACAAACCACCACAACAAACCGATGATAAAAAGCCGAATTTAGAAGATATGATGACGAAGCTAGTTGAAACTCAAACGCAGTTTTTCACCTCTCAGAAACAAACCAATGAACAAAATGCTCAAGCATTTAGAAATCAACAAGCTTCTATTCAAAATCTGGAACAAGAAGTGAGTAACCTAGCAAGGTTAATAGGTGAAAGAAAACCGGGAAGTTTACCTAGTGATACAAATGCTAACCCCCGGAATGAAACAGCTAAAGCCATTACCACAAGAAGTGGTACAACACTTAAACCACCTGAAATACCTGTAACTTCTGATGAAGCTATTCCTACTCCACAAGAACCACAACCTGATCAAGATAAGGAAAAAGAACCGGTAGTTGAAAAGGTTAATGAAGATAACACAGTTAAGGATAAACCTTATGTTAAACCATACCAACCACCACTTCCTTACCCGAGTAAAATGAAGAAAGAAAAACTTGAAGCCGAGCAATCCAAATTTTTGGATATGTTTAAACAGATAAATGTAAATCTTCCTTTCATTGATGTGATTTCAGGAATGCCTAGATATGCTAAATTCTTGAAAGATCTAATCTCAAATAGAAAGAAAATGGAAGAACTCTCGGCTGTTACTATGAATGCTAATTGTTCAGCAGTGCTGTTGAATAAGATACCAGAAAAACTATCTGATCTAGGAAGTTTCACAATTCCATGTTTTCTGGGTAGTCTCAGTTCAATAGAAGCATTGGCAGACTTAGGTGCTAGTATAAATCTAATGCCGTATTCACTATACACTAAACTAGACCTTGGAGAATTGAAACCAACCAGAATAAGCATACAACTAGTCGATAGATCAATAAAATATCCTAGAGGGATAATGGAGAACATGCTAGTTAAAGTTGGTACTTTAGTATTTCCAGTAGATTTTGTTGTTCTGGACATGGAAGAAGATTCTCAAGTTCCTCTCATATTAGGAAGACCATTCTTAAACACGGCTAAAGCAATGATAGACGTGTTCGGTAAGAAACTGACCCTAAGTATAGAGGATGAGAGTGTTACCTTTTCAGTTGATAGAGCAATGCAACAACCGCAATCTGCAGATGATACATGTTATTATATTCAAACTATAGATGCACATGCAGAATTATTAGAAGAATTTCCAGAATTATAAGGAACAGGAGAATGTTCTTTAGGAGAAGGTAATGAACCAATTGATGAAGCTGAAATGTTAGCTACACTAATAGCTAATGGATATGAACCAACAACAGAAGAAATTCAAATGCTAAAAGAAGAAGACAGATATCGATACAAATCATCGATAGAAGAACCTCCGAAATTAGAGTTAAAGCCACTTCCAAACCATTTGGAATACGCTTATTTACATGGTGAATCTAAATTACCTGTAATAATATCGTCTTCTCTTACTGAAAATGAGAAATCACAACTCATTTCTGTGTTGAAAGCTCATAAACCAGCCATTGCATGGAAGATTCATGATATTAAAGGAATAAGTCCTTCGTATTGCACACATAAAATCCTTATGGAAGAAGGTCATAAAACGTATGTGCAATGCCAACGAAGACTAAATCCTAATATGCAAGAGGTAGTTAAGAAAGAGATTATTAAACTGCTAGATGCAGGTTTAATTTATCCAGTCTCTGATAGTCCATGGGTAAGCCCAGTTCAATGCGTACCTAAGAAGGGTGGCATGACTGTCATTACAAATGAGAAAAATGAGCTTATTCCTACTAGGACTGTAACAGGATGGCGTGTGTGTATTGATTACAGAAAATTAAATGACGCCACCAGAAAAGATCACTTTCCCTTACCTTTCATTGATCAAATGTTGGAAAGATTAGCCGGAAATAGTTACTATTGTTTTCTAGATGGATTTTCCGGATATTTTCAAATTCCAATAGCACCCGAAGATCAAGAGAAAACCACATTCACATGCCCTTATGGTACTTTTGCTTACAAACGCATGCTATTTGGACTTTGCAACGCCCCTGCAACCTTTCAAAGGTGTATGATGGCGATTTTTCACGACATGATAGAAGAATGCATGGAAGTTTTCATGGATGACTTTTCAGTCTTCGGTGATACATTAGAATCATGTCTAGTTAATCTAAAACGAATGCTTCTTAGATGCGAACAATCAAATCTAGTACTTAATTGGGAGAAATGCCATTTCATGGTTAAAGAAGGCATCGTTCTTGGACATAAAATTTCAAAAGAAGGAATTGAAGTGGATAGAGCTAAAGTAGATGTAATTGCTAAACTTCCACATCCCACCAATGTTAGAGGAATTAGGAGTTTTCTAGGGCATGCCGGTTTTTACCGACGTTTCATAAAAGATTTTTCTAAAATTGCCACTCCTATGAATAAACTCCTAGAAAAGAATGCTCCATTCATCTTTTCAGATGAGTGTATCAAATCTTTTAATATTCTTAAAGAAAAACTCACTAATGCGCCGATCATGATAACACCAAATTGGAATCTACCATTTGAACTAATGTGCGATGCAAGTGATTTTGTAATGGGAGCCGTTTTAGGACAAAGGATTGAAAAACGATTTCAACCTATATATTATGCTAGTAAGACGTTACAAGGAGCACAAACGAACTATACAACTACTGAAAAAGAACTCCTTGCTATTGTCTTTGCTTTTGACAAATTTCGATCATATCTCGTTCTAGCAAAAACGGTGGTCTATACCGACCATTCTGCTCTTAGATACCTATTTTCAAAACAAGATGCTAAACCAAGATTAATCCGTTGGATCTTACTCTTACAAGAGTTTGATATTGAAATCCGAGATAAAAGAGGAGCAGAAAATCTCGCCGCTGATCATCTTTCTCGTCTTGAAAATCCCGAATTAGAAGTTCTAAATGAATCAGCCATACAAGACAACTTTCCTGATGAATATCTATTGAAGATAGATTATAATGAAATCCCATGGTTTGCAGACTATGCAAACTACTTAGTTTGTGGATTCCTTGAGAAAGGATTATCGTACCAAAAATGAAAGAAATTCTTCAGTGATATAAAACACTATTTTTGGGAAGATCCACATCTGTTTAAAATTTGTCCCGATGGAATAATACGCCGATGTGTATTTGGAGATGAAGCTTGTAAAATATTAAACCATTGTCACACAGGACCAACAGGAGGGCATTATGGGCCTCAACTAATAGCAAGAAAACTTTATGATGCTGGATTCTATTGGCCTACAATTTACAAAGACGCACACCTTCTTTGCAAATCATGTGATGCTTGTCAAAGGGCCGGAAAAATAAGTCAACGTGATGAAATGCCACAAAATGTCATCCAAGTATGTGAAGTATTTGACATTTGGGGTATTGACTTTATGGGTCCATTTCCAAAATCTCATAATAATCTATATATACTCGTAGCCATTGATTATGTATCTAAATGGGCAGAAGCACAAGCTCTCCCAACTAATGATGCACGAGTTGTAGTCAACTTTTTAAAACGTCTTTTTGCAAGGTTTGGAACACCGAAAGCTTTAATAAGTGATCGGGGTACTCATTTCTGTAATAATCAACTTGAGAAAGTTCTTAAAAGATATGGAGTAACTCATAAAATCTCCACCGCATAACATCCACAAACAAGTGGACAAGTTGAAAATACCAACCGAACCTTAAAACGTATTCTATAGAAAACCGTAGGATCAAATCCGAAGGAATGGTCCATTAAATTGGAGGATGCACTCTGGGCTTTTAGAACAGCCTACAAAACTCCGATTGGAACCACACCTTTTAGACTTGTTTATGAAAAAGCATGTCATCTTCCAGTAGAAATTGAACACAAAGCATTTTGGGCTTTGAAAACATGTAATCTTGATTTACATGAAGCTGGACGTCTACGATTAAGTCAACTAAACGAATTAGAAGAATTAAGACATGAAGCATACGAAAATTCGTTAATCTATAAGGAAAGAACGAAGAAATGGCACGATAAAAGAATCAGAAGTTCAAAAGAATTTAAAGAAGGAGACAGAGTTCTTCTTTTCAATTCACGATTCAAGCTATTTCCTGGAAAATTGAAATCAAGATGGTCTGGACCATTCATAGTCAAAAGAGTTTTCCCATACGGAACGATAGAATTAATAAATTCAAATGGGATTGAATTTAAAGTTAATGGTCACAGAGTTAAACATTACATACATGGTCCGATGGAAGTCGACAACGAAGTTAATCACAATTTCGACACCACAGCTAACTAAGTATGGGGAGAATCAAGTCTTTAAAGGATAATATGTATTTCTGTTAGAGTTAGATTGTCTGTTTTCGTGTAGTTCTCGAAAATGGAACCCGAATGGTCTTTCCCTAGCAGACCCTAAAGAACTAGTCTTCTCCCCCATTCTGAATTTTTATTTTTTTTAGGTTTTTACGAAATGAAGACTGCCTGTGAACTAAACCATGGTCTAATGCTACACGCTTTGATCACTAAACGTAATAATGACATACTTCCGAGTGAATTAGTATCAGTAATCAGAGAAAGAATGGACGGAGTTAGAAAAGAATCCAGATGCGAAGATAATAAGTTACAATTTGGTAAAGGAAAATCAAAATCTGCAGCAAAAAGAAGAGCACGACACCTAGAAAGATGTCACAAATGCGGAAAATGGTCACATGGAGGTAAATGTTCAAATAATCAAACCTATTCAAACACCGAATTTGTTACTTTATGCAGAGACGGACCGTTCATATGTTTAGAAGAAAAGACACTGAATACTCGAGGTTACGCCTATGTAGCCATGGAAAACCAATTAAACCGACTATCTTATGAATGGGATAGATCATATAACTAAGAAATCTATTTCACAGGTATGTCTGTACAGTTTTTATTTTTATTTTTATTTTTAACCTTTTGATAATAAACGCTAATTTGTTCGCTAAAAAGTATTAAATTGGTATTGAATAAAATTAGGTTTGGCGACCGAAATTATTGATTTTTAAAGAAGGAATTATAACTAAGCCAAAAAGATTTTTAATTTTATTTTTACCATGTTTTTAAAATTAATATTTAAATCTTAAATTAATATTGTAAACTTTGTAAAAACAATATTTTTAAAAAATGTAAATATTTGAAAAATTAATATAAGTTTGGTGTGAATTTATAATGTGAATTTTTTAAATTAAGTTTGGTGTGAATTTTTAATTTTTAAAATATGAATTTTTAATTTTATGCATTTCAAATTTTAAGTTTGGTGTGAATTTTTAATATTAATTTTGAATTTTATATTTAAGTTGTGTGAATTTAAAAACAAAAATTTACTTTATCTCATTAAGTTAAAAATATGATTTTTAAAATTCTTCGTAAGTTGAAGACTAGGTCTTTGAACCGAAATTGCTTTACCCGAGGAAGGGACGAGAACTTTTATTATCATTATTTTTAATCTTATTGAATTAAAGTATGCCAAAAACATTAAAAAACCCAAAAATCTTTACTTTCAAAAACCGCGCTTTAATTTGACAAATTTTAAAATTTTGTCGAGGGACAGACTAGGACAACGATCCGAAACGCCCTCGCTCCTAAAGGAAAACAAAATTTTTAAAATTTAATTAATTATAAGTTTTATAAAACATAAGGTTTTATATAAAAAAAAAAAAAAGCTGAAAACACTGTAGCCGGCACCCCATGCGATCGCATGGGGTTTGCACTTGGAACCCATGCGATCGCATGGGGACCAAATGCAGGTCAGAAACAAATAACAGCAGCGGGTCTGTTCTTCACCACAACACACACACATACACCCGAACCAAACCCAAAAATTCACCAATTTTCGCCATTTTTCCACCGTAATTCGTCATTTTTCTTGCTCTAATCATGCCTAGATTCTCATTCTTCAGCAAATTGGTAAAAATTACACCCCTAAACTCTATAAATTCCTAGTTTTTGTGATAATTACCAATTTTTTACCTAATGCAATTTTGTTAATTTTTAGTGTAATTAGTGTTAAATTGTTAGTATTTTATGCATGTATAACCTAGATTGATGCTATTTAACATGATTTGAAGCCAAAAACTTCAAAATTTTTAGAAATCTAGGGTTTGTGTTCTTGAGCAATTTGGGGCTTTTTGATTTAAACAGGTTATGGCCGATTTTTGTCATGAATTATTGCTAAATTGAGTAGTGTAACATGTTTAGATAGTTAAATGATCCAAACAATGATCCTAAACATGATTTTTGGAGATTAAAGTGGACTTTTTAAGTCCAAAATTCATGAACTTGATTAATTTGATATATTTGCCATTTGAGACTTGTTTAATTATTAATAATGAATATTTTGACATGTTATTTGAGTTAAATGCTTATGAATTTTGTATACATTTTCATATGTGCTTATTTGAAAAGTGTAGAATTGTGAAAAATTGTGAAAATGTGTATAAGTTTAATTTTGATTTAACATGTTATAGTGATTGTTTTAAGTTGTTATTTTGCTAACACTAATGCATATTTGGATGCACAATTTTTGTGTTTAATGTGTTTTACAGAGAGCCGATACTGGAGGTTCAGGAGCATCATCATCTAGACGACCAGCACCAGAACCAGAACCAGAAATGCAACACGAACAAGAACCACAACAGGAACAACAACAGCCTGATCAGCACATATCTTATTATGATCCGGTACAGTTTGTTGATGAATTCATAGTATTCCCAATGAGGCCGCCAGTAGAATTCCCAACGATTCCTGAGCACACTCTACATCCTAATCTGAGATTTGATAGAAGATGGAGAGATTACGAGACATATCAAAGGAACAAATTCAAATTGGTAACAAAAAATGTAGAGGTGCCAAGGGTAATTGATTGGGCCCCTTTGGAAACGGTCCATCTAGCTGACCGTGTTAGACAGCTTTTAGTTCAAAGGTATGGCAGTTCTTCTTTTACAGATTGGAAACGTCTTTTCACCATTCGTAGACCTGTATATAAGGAATGGTGTGTTGAGTTGATGAGTACTGTATCACTTGATACAAATATAGTTATGATAGATGATAGAAGATTTCTTAGGTTTATCCTTGGCGGTAGGATGTACAGAATGTCCATGCTGGACATGGCCAGGGCCTTACAGATATATACTCCTGGTGAGTTGCTATTACCCGATTGTACAAACTTGATTCATTATGGTGAACGGGTAGATAGTAACTTTGACGCTGACGCCATTTGGAGGCGTATGTCACATTTTGATGTTTTTACACGAGCAGGAGGACACTCCTATACACATATTGACAGAGCCGAGCTTCGTATTATTCATAGATTTTTGGCTAACTCGATTACACAAAGAGGTCATAATAAAGAAAAAATTACCTTATATGATTTATTCTACCTAAAGTGTATTCGGGATCCTAGAAGCTTTGTCAATATCCCTTACTGTGTTGCTTTTTATTTATCTAAAATGGTAGAGGGAATGCAGGACGGGAGTATAATAGGAGGAGGTATTTTTGTTACTCTCATTGGAGAGTATTTAGGTGTTGATAGGAACCAAGGGGGTCCATTACAGATTTGTAGAGAACAGGTTGAGCCCTTAGGATTGAAAGTTTATGTGGGTGCTAAGGTATTGAAAAGTAGACGTAACCAGGCAGTACCCTATGAGGGATCTCATCCTCAGGTAGAGAGAGGCTCAGACGAGGAAATGGAGGAGGCGGAAGACATTAGGGATGTCTTTCGAGATGCTATTCTTGACGTCCACGTTCGTATAGATGAGGAAGCAATGACGAACGCGGCAAGACATAGTATGTATGAGCAGTGGAACTCCGAGCGAGTATACGAGGATTATAGGCGACGCCAACACGATAGCTGGTTAGTTCATCAGCACCAAATCATGAGCCAGCTATCATATCAGGTACTAAATAACTATGTACCTACTCGACCTGCTCATTTTCCGCCACATAGCCCCGATATCCGACCACCCTTTAACCGGTATGACTATAACCAAGCCTATCAGAACACCTATAACCAACAATGGAACCCACCCGATGAGATGAACTGGAACCCCTATCCAGACTGATTTAGTTCCATTTGGTTATTTTTATGATTTTTATGTTTTTATCTTTTGACTTTTTCATGTTTAAACTTATGTTATTGGATATATTTGTGTAATTTTTATTATTTTATTATTATTGTGTACTAATATTTCATATTTAGAATTTGAAAGTGGGATATTAAGTCCCATTTCAAATTGCCATGCATGATTATATTTGTATGTATGTATATTGTCGATTGTTCAAAACAGGGTAAAACAGCGCATTTTCAAAGACTGGCATTAAGTTCAGCAAAAGCTACTAATTTTGACGACAAGATGACAAATAAATGTGATGTAACAACAGACGAAATGAACAAATGCTATGCACCATTTATCATTCAGCAAACAAACATCAATATATTTGGAAACTTTGGTAAAATTTAATCATTTCTACGCTAATCACCCTCAATAATTTAAATTGTACTGATTTCTTGCAAATGAGGGCATTGCAAGATCTTAAGTGTGGGAAGGGGTTAAATTCTTTCGGATTTTTAAAATTTTTATCTTTATACACTTGGTTACCATTAAAAATACTAGTAACGTAGTAGTTGTATTAGAATCTAGTGCTCTCTGATAATAAAGAACAGCCCTAGTCTTATATACTGACTACCCAATTCTAGTAAAATTTTTCAAAATTTTCAATTAAATGAACTCAAAATCATGTTTATACATATTTATGAACAATAAAACTAGGTGTTAACACCGAAATTATTGTAACCTCGGAAAGGACATAAATTGAGAGACAAACCAAAATGTTAAAATTCATTTAAAATGGAATAGAGGACGATAAAAAGGAAAATAAAAGCCAAGTGTGGGAAAATTTACCAAGTTATCTTAAACATATGTCACATATATCTGTAACAAATAACTGAAAATACTTTTGCTTTGGACTAAACTAAACCATTTTACCCGATGAAAGAAAAAAGAAGAGATGGATCTACACGATGAATCAATTCCATCATTAAAAGGAAGTAAAGTCTTCCGAAAAAGACACGCGCTTCTTGATTTAGGTCAAGAAGTTGTCGTCCAGACCAGCTGTAGGTTGACGAAAAATCTAGAAAAGTCATCTCTAAAATCAGCAGGAAATCCACGGACCTCAGCATTAAACAGGGTCGCCAAGTGGTCAGATTTATCCTAACCATGAGAAGGATTTATCTCGTACAATGGGGGGGCACCATGCAAATTAGCTTGATAAGACTAATGAATCAGATCCCCAGAAAGGATAATCTCCTTAAAGATTAAAAATCAGCTTTTAAGCCTGATATTACTCAATCCTAGAGATTGACCTTAAAGATTGAGAATTCAGACTCATGGAATTCAATGATATCTAAACTCGAGCTTGAACGAGAAAATATTTTGATCAAAATTACGAACCGATTTGTTTTCTGAAAACCCTATTTTCAATGCGTTCATTACCATTGAACGTAAAATCCTAGGAATTCACCTGGAATTCATTAGGTCACCTGAACCAAATCGGGTGTCAACCGTAAGAACGGTGGTTGCATAGTGGTCAAATACAGGACCTTGTGCCAGATCAAAAAATCATAAGGGTGAGCTTTACTATTGCTCCTACCAAGGATAGTAATTGCATCCGACACGTTATAGACCATAATTAAAAGCATGTCAGGGGACATTGCCTTAATAATTGCTTGTTCAACGCTTTCCTTTACAACCGGACGGTAGTTTATCGAAAGGTAATATACGGGACAAGTAAACTGGATGTGTTGCTTTCCAAATACAAGGTTAGCAAGTGGGTGACACAAAACCGCAAGTTTTGAGCTAAAATTTTCAAATCTGAAACCCACTAAACCCCCAAAAATATTTTGCAAACACCGGTGAAGGGTTATTCCGGAAAACTTATCTAGGGTAAAAGCTAGATTGAATTTTCAAAAGATCAAATATTTTTATAAAGATCCAATTTCCTTAAGGATCTACATTTTCATATTCATGTGGGACTGTAAACCGCCTTTCAAATGTGCACTTTGCTTTGGAAACCGAAAGTAAATCGGCTATTTGATTGCAAGTGTCGTTGACCTAAACCCGAGGCAACTGTGGATGACACACCCACCTTTAACCATGGTTCTATCGTTACTATCATTGTTTATACCGCCGTATAGAAATCACTGATGTACAAAGTGTGAAGAATAAAGAAGTGATTCTAGTATTTCAAGACGATATTGCTTGAGGACAAGCAACGCTCAATTGTGGGAATATTTGATAATGCTAAAAACGAACATATATTTCATAGCATTATTCCTCAAGAAAGACAAGCTTTTAGTTGCAATTGTTCTATTTACAAGTGATATTCGTTTAAATAATAAAAGGTGAAGACAAAAGACAGATTCGACGAATTGAAGACGCAAACGACCAAAAAGCTCAAAATTACAAAAGACAATCAAAGAGGTTCTAATTATTGATAAGAAACGTCTCGAAATTACAAGAGTACAAGATTTAAAACGCAAAGTACAAAATATAAAATTGTACGCAAGGACGTTCGAAAATCCGGAACCGGGACCGGAGTCAACTCTCAACGCTCGACGCAACGGACTAAAAATTACAAGTCAACTATGCACATAAATATAATATAATATTTAAATAATTCTTATAATTATTTAATATATTATATTATTTATAAAACCGTCGGCAGAAGAAAACAACCAAATATGAGCCTCCCCAGCTGGCCATGCGATCGCATGGCCTGGAAGGCATAAATCCATGCGATCGCATGAGCCCCAGTTCCAGCCCACATGCCTATAAAAATCGAGCTTTGGTGCACCACAAATATATATCATCTTTTTCTTCTTCTCCTCATTCATACGTAATATATATATATATATATATATATATATATATATATATATATATATATATATATATATATATATATATTTAATTTATATTTTAATTTTAATTATAATTCTAATAATATGGGTATGTTAGCGAATATTGTAAGGGTGTAAGTCGAAATTCTGTCCGTGTAACGCTACGCTATTTTTAATCATTGTAAGTTATGTTCAACCTTTTTACATTAATGTCTCGTAGCTAAGTTATTATTATGCTTATTTAATCTGAAGTAATCATGATGTTGGGCTAATTACTAAAATTGGGTAATTGGGCTTTGTACCATAATTGGGGTTTGGACAAAAGAACGACACTTGTAGAAATTATACTATGGGCTATTAATGGGCTTTATATTTGTTTAACTAAATGATAGTTTGTTAATGTTAATATAAAGATTTACAATTGGGCGTCCCTATAAATTACCATATACACTCGATCGGACACGATGGGCGGGGTATTTATATGTACGCATAATCGTTCATTTAACCGGACACGGGAATGGATTAATAGCCACTAGAATAATTAAAACAGGGGTGAAATTATGTACAAGGACACTTGGTATAATTGATAACAAAATATTAAAACCTTGGATTACACTCAGTCGACATCCTGGTGTAATTATTAAACAAAGTATTAAAATCTTGTTACAGTTTAAGTCCCCAATTAGTTAGAATATTTAACTTCGGGTATAAGGATAATTTGACGAGGACACTCGCACTTTATATTTATGACTGATGGACTGTTATGGACAAAAACCAGACGAACATATTAAATAATCCAGGACAAAGGACAATTAACCCATGGGCATAAAACTAAACTCAACACGTCAAACATCATGATTACGGAAGTTTAAATAAGAATAATTCATGTGCATAGTTAACCTGTAATTTTTGTTCCGATAAGTCGTACGTTATCACTCGACTCATGTCCTGGTTCCAGTTTCTCGAACGTCCTTTCGTACGCTTAAATAACTAGTACTTTACATTTCGTGACTCGTACCTTTGTCAAAATATAGTCTTAATTTATCCATAAACTATACCACTCGAGATATAACTTATACATTTGAGTGTTTTGGTCATTTACTTCTATAAATTATCATCTCGTAGTATATACATATACATATATACATTTTCATTTTGAAATAGTGTTTTACTGTAGCAAAGTTTCTTTTACTGTAGCAAATAGTGATTTTCGAAAACACTGTAGCTTTTCGGGTACTGTAGCAATTCGAAAATACTGTAGCAAATTAGTGTTTTACTGGTTCATCTTAAACGTTTTAGTTAACTTATCTAAATATCAATCGAATCAATAATCGAATGTTACTATCGTTTACTAAATAACTTGAAATCATATATATATATATATATATATATATATATATATATATATATATATATATATATATATATATATATATATATATATATATATATATATATATATATATATGCACATTAAGTTATATATATATATATATTGTTCGTGAATCTAGTCAAAGAATAATTGATTACATGAATATAGTTCCTAAACTTTGAGACTCAACATTACAGACTTTGCTTATCGTGTCGAAAACATTAAATCATTTAAAGATAAAGTTTAAATTTGGTTAGAAATTTCCGGGACATCACAAAACTTATTTTAAAACAGCATATAGTGTTTGACCTTGTAATGATCCTGTTGTTGATGATTCGTACACGTTAATTTTGTACGGGGCGTCACATTTGGTATCAGAGCATTGGTTGTAGGAAATTAAGTTGCATTAGTGAGTCTTGACCGAGCCAAGTAGGATTCGCTAATAAGACTAATCTACAACTTGCTTGTTTACCTGTTTCTGCTGAACTTACTGCATGCTACTGCTTACCTTACTACTATGAGTACATGCTGTATGCTACTGCTTATTCTCGCTACTGCATGCTACTATCTGCTTTCGATTGCATGATACTTTTGTAGGATTTTGTTAATATTGCCATGATATGTACTGCTAGGATGCTGTAGTGCCTAATTACGTGCTTGCTATATTTCTTACTGACATGGAAAAAGTTATTTTTCCTTGTTCAGATGTCGGACATACCGCCCATTATCTTTAATTTGGAGACTGACTCAGATTCGTCCGCTGCATTGCCTACAATTGTTGCTGACTCACATATCCCGTCACCGCTACCCTCCGACGACTCTGGCGATTCACCTTCCAGTGGACTCGTGCTTGACCTTATGGACGTCTCAGATGGAGACGATGATCCCGCAGAGATTCCAGCTCCACCCAGCCCTAGACTCCCGAGGCCACAGCACCATCCCGGTGGTACTGTGATTCCTGGGGGAAATGGGGACGGTCCTTTCCGTAATGAGCATGGACATTGGGCTAGACGCCTTTCTGATGGACGTGTCGTGCCGATCCCACCTGGCAGATATCGACTTATGACCACCGGCAGGGTGGATCCACCTTCAGATGATTCAGACGATTCATCATCCAATGACACCAGCGAGGAGAATTTCGAGGATGATTCCGAGGAGGACCCTGAGGAGGAGCCTGTGCAGCGACCCTCTACCATACCGAAGAAGCGGTATCGTTTCGATGGTACTGTTATTCCAGGGGTTAACGAAAGTACACTGTTTGTGGATGCACGTGGACAGTTGGTTAGGGTTACTGCACGTAAGCGGGTTGTGCCATATCCTGCTGATCCATTCGTGCGTAAGGCCGCTCGTTATGCGCCTTCTACTTCTGGCACTACATCGTCTACACCACCGGCCCCATCTGCACCACCGGAAATACTTACACCACCTGCCCCACCAGCATCTCCCACCGTCGAGGAGCTGACGAGGGAAGTGCATACCCTCCGTGCTCGAGTGACTGAGCTCGAGGACCAGATGACCCACCCGATGGACATCATTTACCCACCATCACCATAGGGCTATTATATTAGATTTCATTATGTAATCCCGTTGGTAGTTTCATGTTTTACTCATGTATTGTACGAACCTTATGCGGATGTGTGCAACTTTCTTATTAATGAATAGAACTTAATGTTGTTTAATTTTTGCACGGTGTTCTATTTACGCTACTGTATGATGATTTTGTGGTATCTGTGTCTAGTTTGCGTTACTTAATTACTATGTGTTGTGTTGATTCCATATCGGTTACCATATGCCGTAATATTATTAATTATTGAATGCTGAATTTTGACTTAAGTCGAAATTTTGTTTAGAAGATCAATGGCAAACGGAAGAGTTCCAAGGGAAATGCCTACAGCGGCACAGATTGAGGAAATGATAACTGCTCGAGTAGCCGCAGCAATGGCGAATGTCAACCCCCAAGCTCCACCGGCTAACCAGAACATTCAGAATGGGTGCACCTATAAGGAATTTCAGAGCTGCAAGCCCCACAATTTCAGTGGTACTGAGGGGCCGGTTGGATTAACGAGGTAGTTTGAGAAGTTGGAAGCTGTATTCCGTGTGAGTAACTACTCAGAAGTGAACAAAACTAAGTACGCCTCCTGCACGTTGTCGGACAGCGCTTTAACCTGGTGGAACACACTTGCTCAGGCTAAGGGAATTAATGAGGCTTATGCTACACCATGGGAGGAGTTTAAAAGTGCTATGATCGAGGAGTACTGCCCCAGGACCAAATTCAGAAGATGGAAGCGGAGTTTTGGGAACTGAAAGTTGTAGGGACTGATCTTGATGGCTTTAACTGCAGGTACTTGGAGTTATCTTTGATGTGCCCCACGATGGTTACACCTGAATTTAAGCGAATGGAATGGTATTTGTGGGGACTTCCCAAGACCATTAAGGGAAATGTCACCTCTTCGAAACTGGTAGATGTCCCGGAAGCTATGCGCATGGCGCACACCCTGATGAACCAGATCACCCGCAAGGAACTAGAGAAAGCAAAATCAAAATCAGGAGCTATTAATGAGAAGCGTAAGTGGGAAGGCAACAAAGGAAAGGTCTTTGATCAGAACCCAGCTAAGAGGCATGGGAGTTTCAAGGGAAACAATGACTGGAGGAACCCCAACCCGAACCCTAGCTCGAACTCTTACTACAAGGGTAGTCTCCCGCAGTGCAAGAGATGCTATAAGCATCATACTGGGTACCGCAACGTGGTATGTGAAAAGTGTAGGAGGACTGGGCACATTGGCAAAGATTGCAAGATCACCACCCCAGCTGTGAAGACAAACCCTACTAGACCAAGAAAGTGTTCTGAGTGCGGTCAGTAAGGTCACTTTAAGAACGAATTTCCGAATAAGAAGAAGGATGACGGGCCAGCACGTGGAAGGGTTTTCAACATGAATGCCAGGGACGCCCGTGAGGATCCTGACTTGGTCACAGGTACATTCACTATCAATAACCTATTTGCTTATGTCTTATTTGATACCGGTGCCGATAGGAGTTATGTATGTAGACATTTTTGTTCTAAGATAGACTGGTCGTTAGTACCTTTAGACGATAGTATTCTTGTTAAAGTAGCCAATGGGAAACTTGAGAAAGCTGACCAAATTGGCCGAGGAGGTATAATAAACCTAGCCGGTGTGGACTTTGAGATTGATTTGATACCCATCAAGTTGGAAAGTTTCGATGTGATAGTTGGTATGGACTGGTTGTCCAAAGTAAGAGCAGAAGTTGTTTGTGGAGAGAAGATTATCCATATACCTCGCGAAGATGGTGTGCCATTGATTGTACACGGAGAGAAAGGTAGCCCAAACTACAAGAATTGCTAGACCGTGGATTTATCCAACCAAGATCTTTGCCTTGGGGCACTCCTGTTTTGTTTGTGAAGAAGAAGGATGGATCTTTTCACATGTGTATCGATTATCGTGAGCTGAACAAGTTAACGATCAAGAATCGGTATCCCCTTCCTAGAATTGTTGATCTTTTCGATCAGCAGCAAGGATCAAGCGTTTACTCTAAGATCGATTTGCGATCCGGTTATCACCATTTGAGGGTGAAGGAGAGCGATGTGATGAAGACGGCATTCAGAACCCGTTATGGTCATTATGAATTTCTCGTGATGCCATTCGGTTTAACCAACGCACCTGCCATGTTCATGGATCTCATGAATCGCGTATGCAAACCATACCTGGACAAATTCGTTATCGTCTTCATAGATGATATCCTCATCTACTCTAAAAGTGAAGCAGAACATGAGCAACGTCTCCGACTCGTACTGGAACTCTTGAGACAAGAGCAACTTTATGCCAAATTCTCCAAGTGTGAGTTTTGGTTGAAGGAAGTCCAGTTTCTGGGTCATATTGTGAGCGATCAGGGTATCAAAGTTGATCCCGCAAAGATCGAAGCTATCAGTAAGTGGGAAACCCCCACTACTCCAACTCATATCCGCCAATTTCTAGGCCTCGCCGGTTATTACCGAAGGTTCATTGAAGGTTTCTCTCTGATTGCACACCCATTAACCGTACTGACTCACAAAGGGAAGAAATTCGTTTGGGCAATCGAGCAAGAGTCAGCATTTCAAACCTTGAAGCAGAAGTTGACCACCGCACCTATCCTATCCCTCCCTGAAGGCAGTGATGATTTTTGTTGTTTATTGCGATGCCTCGAAAAATGGTTTTGGGTGTGTACTAATGCAACGAACGAAAGTTATTGCTTATGCCTCACGTCAACTGAAAATTCACGAGCGAAATTACACGACTCACGATATCGAGCTAGGAGCCGTTGTCTTTGCATTAAAACTGTGGAGACACTATCTTTATGGAACAAAGAGTACCATCTTCACCGATCATAAGAGCCTCCAACACATCTTTGATCGGAAACAACTGAACATGAGATAGCGACGATGGATTGAGATGCTGAACGACTACGATTGTGAACTTCGTTACCATCCTAGCAAGGCAAATGTTGCAGCCGATGCTTTGAGCCGAAAGGAAAGAATGGTACCTCTTCGTGTCTGAGCCTTGAACATCACCATCCATTCGAATCTCAATAGCCAGATCCGAGTAGCCCAAGATGAGGCTCTCAAAGAGGAGAATATTTCTCAAGAACATTTGAACATCCTCGTTTCTCGATTTGAGGTCAAGGAGACTGGACTCCGGTACTTTGCCAGAAGAATCTGGGTGCCTAGTTATGGGGATTTACGAAGCTTCATTCTAGACGAAGCCCACAAGTCAAGATATTCGATTCATCCAGGAGCCGGTAAGATGTACCACGATCTCAAGGAGCAGTATTGGTGGCCTAATCTTAAGAAGGATGTTGCTACTTATGTTGGGAAGTGTTTGACTTGTTTGAAAGTTAAGGTCGAACATCAAAGGCCATCTGGATTACTTCAGCAACCAGAAATCCCGCAATGGAAGTGGGAAAGGATAACAATGGACTTCATTACGAAACTACCAAAGACGGTGGGCGGATACGATACCATCTGGGTTATTATTGACCGTCTTACCAAATCTGCACACTTCTTAGCCATGAAGGAAACTGATACGATGGAAAAACTCGCTCAGCTATACGTAAAGGAAATTGTATCTCGTCATGGTGTGCCGTTATCGATTATCTCAGATCGCGATACCTGTTTCGCTTCTAGATTTTAGCGTTCTTTGCAAGAAGCCTTGGGGACTCGTCTCGACATGAGCACTACGTATCACCTGCAAACCGACAGACAAAGCAAGCGAACGATTCAAACTTTGGAGGACATGTTGCGTGCTTGTGTTATCGATTTCGGAAAAGCTTGGGAAAAGCATTTGCCGCTAGCCGAATTTTCTTACAACAACAACTATCATTCGAGTATTAATGCTGCACCTTTCAAAGTGTTGTATGGCCGCAGGTGCTGTTCTCCTATTTGTTGGGCCGAAGTGGGTGAAAAGTAAATCACCGGATCCAAGCTTGTCCATGAAACAACCGAGAAGATTGTCCAAATTCAAGCGAGGCTCAAGACGGCCCGTGATCGTCAAAAGAGTTATGCCGACCTTAAACGAAAGGATTTCAAATTCAAAGTGGGTGATCGCGTAATGTTGAAAGTCGCACCTTGGAAAGGTGTAATCCGTTTCGGAAAGCGTGGAAAGTTAAATCCGTGATACATTGGTCCTTTTGAAATCTTGGAGCGTATTGGACCCGTTGCTTACCGTTTGGATCTTCCGACAAAATTGAGCTCCGTTCATCCTACTTTTCACGTGTCAAATCTGAAGAAATGTCTTGCTGAACCAGAACTTATCATCCCTCTTGATGAGCTTACGATTGATGACAAACTCCACTTCGTGGAAGAACCCGTTGAAATTATTGACCGCGAGGTCAAGACCTTGAAACGTAATAAGATTCCGATCGTCCGAGTCCGATGGAATGCAAAACGAGGACCTGAGTTTACTTGGGAGCGAGAGGATCAGATAATGCAGAAGTATCCTCACCTTTTACCGACTCCACCATCTACCTCAGCTTAAATTTCGGGATGAAATTTTCTTTAACATGTGGGTAATGTAACGACCCGACTTTTTTGACTTTTAATTATGTTTATTTCTTTCACGAAACTGTGTTTTTGTGCGTACTGTGATAGATTATATTCTAGGATCATTA
Organism: Rutidosis leptorrhynchoides; assembly: GCF_046630445.1. Classification (NCBI taxonomy): domain Eukaryota; kingdom Viridiplantae; phylum Streptophyta; class Magnoliopsida; order Asterales; family Asteraceae; genus Rutidosis; species Rutidosis leptorrhynchoides. Next base: position 596,831,994 of record NC_092333.1, on the reverse strand, counting down.
ACTATGTTAATTACTTTCGTTAATGCCTTGCAACGTGCTTTTAAGTACTTAATTACTTAACGTGATCCTTGATTGCATTTACGACCGTTAGTGTCACTTAAGGATTTAAAACGAGATACGAACTTGGTGCACGTTAAACTTTTGTCATAATTGGGATATTATGACTGCGTAAACGTAATTGTTATTTATTAATGGCAATTACTTGGTTTTATGGTCCCTTAATTAAGCTTAGTGTTTACTAAGGCTTACTAGTCACCTTAATGGACTTTATCTTGGTGGACTTCCAAGGCCCACCCTACTTACTTGATGGACTCACTTAATGGACTAGTTAATGGACTAATTTAGCCCATTAAGCATATGACAAAACCCAATTAGTTAATTAGACAAGATTAAGCATGCTTGGTACCATATACTTACACTTTTTAGCCTTTTGTTCCATGCCACCCAACATGTACAACCACCACCATGTACCACCATCCAATAGCAAACAAATGGTCCCCCCCACCCCCATGCTAACCGTCGGCCTAAGGGTCACCGCCAACACCACCACTTCATTTTAAACATCTCATTCTCATTTCAAAAATACACACACTTATTCTCTCAAATTTCTCTCTGCTTTTCTCTCATCTTTTCTTGAAGAAACTTGAAGGTTTTGATTCTTTTTCTCTTCTTTTTCCTCTCAAAACCGTAACATCATCATCATCATTGTTATTTTTGGATTTTGGTTTTATAACTTCAATCCTCATGATATCTTGCAATCTTTGATCTTTTTTATGATAAAGAAGCAAGAACAAGGATCAAAGCTTTGTAGCTTTTGGTTCTACATGAACTTGTAACAACTTTTAAGATCAAATTACTTTATGATCTTCTTCATGTTCAAGTATTGGAACTTTGAGGTTCATTTCATGAAGATTCAAGTTTATGACTTGATATCTTTTTATACAAAGGATCCTTACTTGAACTTGTTTATTTTTGACTTTAAATCTATCTTTTATGTTATGGAATTCGATTTGTTTAAGTTACATGGTCAAAGATTACTTGTTAAACTTTGATCTCATAAATCTTGTAACCAAAGTCTAACTTTGAAAGTTCAAGAACAAGAAAGTTTAAGCTTACTAGTTTACGACTTTCACACATGTAAGATTGATCTAAGATATATAACTTATGGTCATCTAACTTGTTAAAACAAGAATTCATTTATTTGTGTTCACTTTACTTTACAAAATCTAAGTTTCATAGCTTATGGTTGTGTAAAGTTGAAAGTCTAAGTGTTTTGACTTAGGGTTTCACCAAGAACATGAGATCTAGACTTTTTAGTCTAAGATATTTAATATCTAGTTAATATCTAAGATCTCTAGCTTAAGGTCTTGATTATTTAGTTTGATTCAAAGTTTATAGCTTTATAAGACTTGTATTTGTGTTGAAACTAAGAAAAATGATGCAACTTTGGTTCATCACCTTGCTCAAACTCTCACATGAGTTGTATTTTAATTCTTAGTCTTGATTATTGTGTGTTGATGGTAGAACCTTGGTCAAAAGTGATGCAAACACATCAACGATTTGTACACTTGAAGCTATAATCATCAAGGATGAGAACCGTGATGAGCATCAAGCACCAAGAATCCCACCGGAGCACCTTGCTTACTGTTTTATGGATCTGATCAGCCACCTGGGCTACTGGAAAAGTTGATTTCCAGATATTTCGGTTCGATTAGATGACTTTTCATTTAAGACTCGTCTTAATCCGATATACGGTTTAGGATTTATAGCCTTCCGAAAGTCACTACGTCTCTGTAACATTGTGCTGAAATTTCTGACCTACTCGCACTTAAACCATAGCCACAGTCAAATGAAGATGAGTTTGGTTTTTAAAATTGGTTAGTGGTTGGAGGAGTCACATATGGATCCATGGCCACTGACTACACGTCTTTTCGATTTGTATAGAGGTCGTAGCAGCTGAACGAAGTCAGCCTTTGTTTCGATCTCTATTCTTGATTGAAACCTACTTTACTCTTTTGATTGATGATGAATGATGATGACACTTAAGACTTAATTTACGTACTTTCAAATCTTTGGGAACGATTTACCGACTTAGTAACATTTGACTTAGGTTGAGGACCTTTCGGACCAACTACTTGCTTACTTATCTCGTATCGACTTTTACTGCTTATTCACTGTGAGTTATAGAATCCCTTTTTACTTCAACTATTTTTGGGACTGAGAATACATGCGCTTTTTATGTTTTACTTACTAGGCATGAGTACTTAAACTTTATTATGTGTGGGTTATACAACGGCATAAACTTTCCCCTTCGCTCGGTAACGTTTAATCATTGGTTTCCTAACCATGAACGCGAATCTTAGATATAGATCCATAGGGTTTGACATCCCCACTCAGGCTAGTGGCGCTAGCATTTAATGGGTGTTTAATACTTCGTAGACTTACGCACTCGCCAAGTGTACTTTTAGGGGGTGATATTTACGTTAAGTTAGTTACCAAGTGCCCACAGTTAAGCATATACTTTTCATACTGTTTTGAATACGAAATCTCGTGGCCTACATTACATTATTGTTACAATTAAACTATAGCTCACTAACATTCGTGTTGACTTTTAAGCATGTTATTTCTCAGGTGCTTAGACGTTTGATGCTTCCGTTGTATTAGTCTCGCTGTTAGACTGGCTGTGTAGACTCCCGCTGCTTTTGTTTAGAAATGTCTCTGCATGAAACTTTTACTTTGCATTCACGAACTATGTTACTTTTGAACAATGAATTTGTAATGACCTTTGAGTCTCGTACTTATGTTATTGCTTTCTATTCGTAGAAGCACACTATCGTTTGTAAAACATTTGACGTCGGTAAAGACGTTACCCCTTTTTATGATTGCAAACTTATTTTAAAACAGCATATAGTGTTTGACCTTGTAATGATCCTGTTGTTGATGATCCGTACACGTTAATTTTGTACGGGGCGTCACAAATGGATTTTGACTTAAGTCAAAATTTTTGTTTGGAAGATCGATGGCTAGCGAAAGAGGTCCAAGGGAAATGCCCACAGCAGCACAAATTGAGGAGATGATAGCTGCTCGAGTAGCCGCAGCTATGGCGAATGCCAACCCCCAAGCTCCACTGACTAACCAGAACATTCAGAATGAGTGCACTTTCAAGGAATTTCAGAGTTGTAAGCCCTATAATTTCAGTGGAACGGAAGGGCCAGTTGGGCTGACAAGATGGTTTGAAAAGTTGGAATCTGTATTCCGTGTGAGTAACTGCTCCGAAGTGAATAAGACCAAGTATGCGTCATGCACGCTGTCGGATGGCGCTTTAACTTGGTGGAATACGTTTGCCCAGGCTTAGGGAATTGACGAAGCTTATGCAACACCCTGGGAGGAGTTCAAGACGGCTATGATCGAGGAATACTGCCCCAGAACCGAAATTCAGAAAATGGAAGCGGAATTTTGGGAACTGAAAGTTGTAGGAACTGACCTTGATGGCTATAACCGAAGGTACTTGGAGTTAGCTTTGATGTGCCCCACAATGGTTACTCCGGAGTACAAACAGATGGAGAGGTATCTGTGGGGACTCCCCAAGGACATTCAGGGAAATGTCACTTCTTCGAAACCAGCAAATGTCCCGGAAGCTATGTGCATGGCGCACACCCTAAAGAATCAAATTACCCGACAAGAGCCAGAGAAGGTGAAATCAAAATTGGGATCTAGTAATGAGAAATGTAAGTGGGATGGAAACAAGGGTAAAGGTTTTGATCAGAACCCAACTAAGAGGTATAAGAACTTTAAGGGAAACAACGACTGGAGGAACCCTCACCCTAACCCTAACTACAAAGGTAGCCTTCCTCAGTGTAGGAGATGCTACAAGCATCATACTGGACACTGCAACGTAGTGTGTGAGAAGTGTAAAAGGACTAGACACATCGACAGAGATTGTAAGAGCAACACCTCAGATGTGAGGACAAACCCAAATGGACCGAGAAAGTGCTATGAGTGCGTTCAGGTGGGCTACTTCACGAATGAATGTCCCAACAAGAAGAAGGATGGTGGATCAGCACGTGGAAGAGTCTTCAACATGAACGCCAGAGATGCCCGCGAGGATCCTGACTTGGTTACAGGTACATTCACCATCAATAAACTATTAACTTCTGTCTTGTTTGATACTGATGCTGTGATGACCCGAAAATTTCTGACCAAATTTAAACTTGATTTATATTTGATTTCGACACGATAAGCAAAGTCTGTTAGGTTGAGGGTCAAAAATTTTGAACTGTTTCATATATTCATTTAACCTCGACCAGTTTCGACGATTCACGAACAATTAATTGTAAATAGATATGTGTGTATATATATAAATGGTAATTTAAAATATAATTTGAAATATTATATGTATTGCTATTAAAATTTAATTACGTAAAATAAAATAATATATAAAAATTATTATTTAATATATATCTATATATATGAATGAAGTATATTGAATATATATAAAGGGTTTCGAATATAACAACTAAATGATTGTAATACTTGTTTGTCATCTCGCTTGTTGTTAAACAAGTTTAATATGAACCTAAAGGATATAAAAATAAACGTTGGTTCGTAAATAGATTGAGGTTTATTAAGAATACAATTATTTTTTTTTCTACTCTGTCTATATTATTTAGGATTGAAATCTAGTGACGGACTACATTTTTACGACCAGGTTTATAAGGGATAAGAGCGAAATGAATATGCTTATTAATATAATATTTTGGGATTTTATTATGTAGACTTTTACCCATCACTGATTAGCAATAAAACACGAATTTCAATCCATAAATGAAATATAAAACCAATAGTAAATGACGGCTAACATTAAAACACGTTTATATCTTAAATTATATTAGATTTGGAAACACTGTGCTTAATTGAAAGATTGGATCACCTTTTCATTTCCATCCGTGATATTTTGTTTAGTGTGTTTCTGTTTCAATTCATGACTTTAACCTTTCCCATCAAACCTTTTAAACAAGTCCATGTAAAACATGGTCATTAGACTCGTACAAATGAGTACCCACTTGCATTCATTCATTCACAACCAATCAAATAAAAATGTAATGCTACACATACCTCATATATTATCTATATCTATATATATAATATATTATATATATCTCTGCATCTAATTCTATATATATATACAATCACACTTACATATATAGATGAACTCAAACCAAAACACCCATTTCATATTTCCTTCTTCTTCTTTTTCATGAAACCCACTTCAGCCACCTTTAAAATCACCAACCCTTCTCCTTCGACAGACACCTTTCAAACCTCACCCACTTCTTGTATCATTTTTTTTGTTATATGCAAATCACAAATGCAAGTAACCATCATCTAAAATAACTCCTGCCATTACTATCAATTATATTGCCATTCGATCACCACACAAGAACATCCTCACCGTCTCTCTCTCTCTCTCTCTCTCTCTCTCCCTCTTAAACTTAAATCACCATCACCTCTCTTCTTCTTGATTATCAACCCAACACCACTATAAACCCATCGATAATGCTACCATACGTTTAGTTGCTTTCTGTTTCAATTTGAGACACCATGAGTAACCATCAATAACCCTAAGCCACCACCTTCACTATAAACCGAACAACCAACAACCCTTAACTGTTACACTTATTCCTGCAACTGCTATTGCAGCTGTTATAATATATGTTTTTGATGATACTACAGCTGCGTTTTATACTTATTTATTGATTATGTCGAATAGCCAAGTAAACGAAACCACCTTCTTTTGTGGACCACTGCTGCCCTTTCTTTTCTTTTATTCATGTTCGAAAAAGCTATCAACGAAGTCTTTTATTTACTTTATCATTGATTGATTAAGAAGTGGCAGACAATCGTAGAGTACTATATTTATGATAATGATGGTTACGACTTTTGATTCCAAGGACATATGCTGACAAGAACAAGGTAAAAAAACCCCACACCCACTAAATCATAAACCAATATATTTAATAAGATTTTTCGGTAACATGACTATTGTGATTCTGATATATTAAAGAAGACATTAAGATGAGCTGTAAAGGTGTGATTCCTATTTTGTTTCTCTCCCTTCTGTCCAAACGCAAACCTTCAACACCCACCTGCAAACCCATATTTCTATTACTGTTACGGGCTATTGGCCATCACTTCTCACCATAATTGTTTTGCTACCTGTTTGCTCGATCATTTGGCCTCAAACAGCAGCTTCTACTGCTTGGTTGTTTGAACAAACATTTACCACAAAGATTACACCCACTAGTTAAAGTGGTAGGGTTACACGATTCTTTTCTTTATTTTATTCTTTCCAGCGAATCATTGCAAGAAACAATTTCTATATATTGAGCTGAGTATTTGGATTGCTTGAAATCATTGTGAGCCATTTTTATTAGTGGGTTAATTGCTGGCTATATTCTGTTTGTTTCTTCTTGTCATTGGCCGAGGAGTTTATACGGGATCCTCTTATTTATTTAATAGAGTACTAAGTGAATTGGGCCGTGAAAACTACTTGTGTTATTGGACTATCAATTTTTGAGCTAGTAACCCAATTACCATTAAAACTACCGATGCTATAGGTTTTTGTTTTAAGAGATTGGTTAGGTACATGATGGAAACGATTTATTATAATATTGGCTAGAGATGAAACGAGTATAATAATGATATTGGTGATGTCGTGTAAATGGACAATGGAGGTGATACTTACGATATAGATGATATATAGACGACGATTATAGATGATGGTGATTGTGATTAGATTATGATGGTGTGAACATAAAATATTAATAATGATAAAGATGATATGAAAATTATAATAATAATACTTGGTGTTGATGACGATGACGACGATAATGGTGATCGAAATGATATGATGATGATTATGATGAAGAAGGAAAACAGAAATATGGGTTAATAAACGATAGATTGGTATAATTTCAGAAAAAGCAAGGACATCGTTATGGTTAGGTTGTTATCGGGTTAGCGGGATGTCGCAGGCTCAAACCCGAACTTGGGCATTTTTTTAAGACTACTTCGTAGTGTTTGCATTGAAGATATGGAGACACTATTTATATGGAGTTAAATGCACTGTGTTTACCGATCATAAAAGCCTTCAACATATCTTCGATCAGAAACAGCTGAACATGAGGCAACGTAGGTGGGTCGAGCTGATAAACGACTATGATTGTGAGATTCGCTATCATCCCGGGAAAGCGAATGTAGTGGCCGACGCTCTAAGCAGAAAGGAACGGGAATCAATTCGAGTACGAGCAATGAACATAAAAATTCGCATGAATCTCAACTCACAAATCAAAGAGGCTCAACGAGAAGCTCTTACTAAATAAAACATAGGAAATGAAATAATGAAGAAGTATGAGAAGCAACTCGTTATGCGGGAAGACGGAATTCGATATTTTGCAAACCGTATTTGGGTACCGAAGTTGGGTGGATTAAGGAAGTTGATATTGAATGAGGCACATAAGACAAGATACTCGATACATCCTGGAGTTGGAAAGATGTATCAAGATCTTAAGACGCATTATTGGTGGCCTAATTTGAAGACAGACGTTGCAACATATGTTGGGGAATGTTTAACTTGTTCCAAAGTCAAAGCAGAACACCAGAAGCCGTCAGGGTTACTTCAACAACCAGAAATCCCAGAATGGAAATGGGACGGTATTACCATGGATTTCATCACAAAGTTACCTAAGACTGCCTGGGGTTATGACACCATTTGGGTAATAGTTGATCGTCTCACCAAATCTGCACATTTCTTGCCTATAAAGGAAACGGATAGAATGGAGAAACTATTACGATTATACATAAAGGAAATTGTTTCAAGGCATGGAATACCTATTTCCATTATATCCGATCGTGATAGTAGATTTACATCAAAGTTTTGGCAATCACTACAGGAGGCCCTGGGAACTCGTTTGGATATGAGCACCGCATATCATCCACAAACTGACGGGCAGAGTGAAAGAACAATTCAGACTCTTGAAGACATGCTCAGGGCATGTGTGATCGATTTTGGAAACGGATGGGATAAATATCTACCATTAGCAGAATTCTCGTATAATAACAGTTATCATGCGAGCATTAAAGTTGCACCATTCGAAGCACTGTATGGAAGGAAGTGTAGATCCCCTATCTGTTGGAATGAAGTAGGAGATCGACAATTAACTGGTCCCGAGATCATACACGAAACGACTGAGAAGATAGTACAAATCAAGGAGAGATTGAAAACAGCCCGTAGTCGCCAAAAGAGCTACGCCGATGTCCGAAGGAAACCATTAGAGTTTCATATCGGTGACGTGGTTATGTTAAAGGTGTCACCTTGGAAAGGTGTAATATGTTTCGGTAAAAGGGGTAAACTGAACCCAAGGTATGTAGGCCCGTTTAAGATCATCGAACGCATTGGACCGGTAGCTTATCGACTCGAGTTACCGTAACAACTCGCCGGAGTACATAATACATTTCACGTATCAAACCTTAAGAAATGTCTTGCAAAAGAAGATCTCACCATTCCTCTTGAAGAAATCCAAGTCGATGAGAAACTACAATTCATAGAAGAACCAGTCGAAATCATGGACCGTGAAGTTAAACAACTCAAGCAGAGCAACATACCGATCGTTAAGGTTCGTTGGAATGCTCGAAGGGGTCCCGAGTTTACTTGGGAACGAGAGGATCAGATGAAACGAAAGTACCCACATTTGTTTCTCGAGAACGCAAAATAGGTACAATTTTAAAATTTCGGGACAAAATTTATTTAACGGGTAGGTACTGTAACGACCCGGATTTTTCCGATCGTTTTACACTTATAAGATTAATATTTACATAAATTAAACCTTACCAACATGATAAGCAATCCAAACTGTTAAGACTTATGTTTTTGAAAAGAGTTTCACACAACGTTTGACCATCCAATTTGACCGATGATATCACGAACTATATAACACACGATAATTATACGATTATGTATATGTACATATCTATACATATTTAACATGATTTAAGGATGGTTTAACATTTCATTGTGAACTAACAACAATGAGTTATAAGTATACTTTGAGACCACTAACTTAAGTTTTCAAAACGATAACTGTATGTAACGTTCTTTGACATATATACTTACAATCTATAATGTGTTGGTGATCTATGTCACCAATACGATTTAAGTGTAATGGGATTAATTTGTAACCAAAATAATTTTGATAAATATCGAACAAGTTTGGGGAAGTGTGGAGTGCACACTTGTTTGAACTTATCTTGATTATGACGGGGGTTCGGGGGCAGCGCCCCCGATAAGCGGGGTCCAAGGGGTGGCAACCCCTGGCGGGGTCCAAGGGGCAGAGCTTCTTTTAAAAATGTCTTAAAATTTTATTTTGGCCCGGTTTGACCCAAAAATAAAAGCCCAGTTTTGAGCTTCTTTTAATGTATCATACCCATCATCTATACGTATTTACTATTGGTAAATACACATCAAATCAATATCCTTATCAGCCTTAGATCTGCCCTAGATAAGAGGGAATCTTATTTGTAAGCTAGCATACATTATTACTCAAAAATTCAACACAATAATTTGTCCTTGTTCCCTCAACAACCAGACTGTCCTATAAGTATCACCATCACCTTGGTTTTTCATTTCATTCTTACAACCATCTTTCTCTAACCAAAAACACACTCTTAGGAACTCTAAGTGTTCTTTACAATCTCAGCAAATACTCATGAAGAACTAGCTTCATGAACAACCTATAATCATCATAAGAAAGTTTGATCAAGATTATTTTCTATATTTTCCAGTATCTTTATCCAAGTAATTTGAGGTAGTAACCTTATTCATAATCTTATTCGATTCATATTTATATAGCTATCTTATTTTGTGTTATAAAATTTTTAACAACAAGAACATAGTTTGAATGATTTCAAACCTGTTCGCAAACTAAATAGATCCTTCTAATTTGATTTTTAAAACACTTCAAAACCTGTAATATATCATATTATGACAAAATAGGATTAATCATATCTTGGCTAATATAATATATATTTACTTATGATTTGATTTTATATATTTCAGGACCACCCGTAAACAACACGAGAAGATTAATCATAAGACCTCATGATTGTACGCAACACGTCATCTGACAACACGGTACTTTATGTACGCAACACGTCATTTGACAACATGGTACCATGGGTCGAGATTAATTCTGATCAATACGAATACGATGGGGTCTTTATTTATTTTATTGAGCAACTAATTGTGGACCACTAACATCGGACTGCTAACTACGAACTAAGAAAATATTAAAAGTATTATAAGTATATATATATGTAACGATTACTTGAAAAGAAAATATGTTGATATATTATATATATGGTTAGGTTCGTGATATCTATCGGAGACCAAGTCGAGTTAAATACCTTCAAGGATAAGGTGAGTATATAGTCCCACTTTTAAACTCTAAATATTTCGGGATGAGAATACATGCATTTTATGATTTACGTTATGGACACAAGTGATTAAAAATATATATTCTACGTTGAGTTGTACCACTGGCATACTTCCCTGTAACTTGGTAACTATTATTTACATGAGGTATTGTAAACGCGAATCCTGTTGATAGATCTATCGGGCCTGACAACCCCAACCGGACTGGACGACCAGTATTCAACGGTTGCACAGTACTTCGTTTCGGTAACTACACTTGGTACGGTGTAGTAAGATTTCATAATAAAGGGAATATGCGACGTTGATTAAATGTTAAGTATGGTTATCAAGTGCTCAACAACTTAGAATATTTTTATTAAAACGTTTATATATGAAATCTTGTGGTCTATATTCATAACGCTGCCGGCATTAAACCTATATCTCACCAACTTTATGTTGACGTTTTAAGCATGTTTATTCTCAGGTGATAACTAAAAGCTTCCGCTGCAACATGTTGAATTTAAGCAAGATCTTGAGTATGCATATTTGTGTCAAAAATAAAACTGCATATCGGAGGATTTGTAATGTAAAATATGTTGGAAGTTGTATTGTTATTATCACATGTAAAGTTTGTAAGTCTAAGATTATCGCTAAACGATAATCATTATTATCTTGTTTAAACCTTGTATTTGTAATAAAAGTTATGGTTTGTATTGTAAAAACGAATGCAGTTTTTGAAAAACGTCGCATATAGAGGTCAATACCTCGCGATGAAATCATATGTTATTGTATTCGTCCTTATGGTTAAGGTCGGGTTATGACAACAAAATACATTATGTGAGTTTCATTTGCTCCCTTTTTAAATGCTTTTGCAATATATATTTTTGGGACTGAGAATACATGCGTTGCTTTTATAACTGTTTTACGAAATAGACACAAGTAATTCAAACTACATTCTATGGTTGAATTATTAAACTGAATATGCCCCATTTTAGTCTGGTAATCTAAGAATTATGGAACAGACACCCTAATTAACGCGAATCCTAAAGATAGATCTATTGGGCCCAACAAGCCCCATCCAAAGTACTGGATGCTTTAGTACTTCGAATTTATCATGTCCGAAGGGAGTCCCGGAATGATATGGGATATTCTATATGCATCTTGTTAAGGTCAGTTACCAGATGTTCATCATATGAATGATTTTTGTCTCTATGCATGGGACGTATATTTATGAGAAATGGAAATGAAAATCTTGTAGTCTATTAAAATGATGGAAATGAATGTTTATGATAAACTAATGAACTCACCAACCTTTTGGTTGACACTTGAAAGCATGTTTATTCTCAGGTATGAAAGAAATCTTCTGCTGTGCATTTGCTCATTTTAGAGATATTACTTGGAGTCATTCATGACATATTTCCAAAGACGTTGCATTCGAGTCGTTGAGTTCATCAAGAATATTATTAAGTCAATTATAGTTGGATATATTATGAAATGGTATGCATGCCGTCAACTTTCGATGAAATGAAAGTTTGTCTTTTAAAAGCGAATGCAATGTTTGTAAAATGTATCATATAGAGGTCAAGTACCTCGCGATGTAACCAAATGTAATGTATTCATCCAGATGGATTAAGACGGGTTATGAAAGTTGGCATCAGAGCTGGTATAACACCGTCCATGTATGGCGGGTTAGTCATAAAGGGGGTTCTCACAGTTTTACCTGTGACGAAGCATTAGCTCTTACTCCTTGCGATCCCTTACGAGAGTTGGCAGTAGCCGAGAGGCAGGCCCTAAAATCAGTATCTGAGGTACACTCAGTTGTCACCAGGCGGTTAGCTGGGAAGGCACTGGGTGGGACGGTAGTTGTCCCCAACTGTATGAAAGTTAGTATCAGAGTGGTGGTCTTAGCGAACCAGGTCTGCATTAGTGTGTCTAACTGATAAGTCATTAGGATGCATTAGTGAGTCTGGACTTCGACTGTGTCTGCATGTCAAAAGTTTTGCTTATCATTTTTGTCAAAAAATTTCTTGCTTATCATTCTTAGTCTAGACACATCTTATTGCATTGATTACATGAATAGTGTATAGACAAAATTCATATCTTAGCGTATCTGCTAATTCATATCTTAGCGTATCTGTTATTGTTACCTTTGCCTGACAGCTTCCGTAGATTCCTCCGTAACTTATGGGATTTTAGTATTATATATGCATATGTAAATTATGTATTGCAGGGTACTAATCTACATCCTATAATCTATTTCGCATCAAAAATCCTTCGTCTGATCGTACGAGATGAATCCCTCAACTAGTTCGAGTCCCTCAGATTCCGATAGCTATTCCGATAGTTATTCCAACAGCTATTCCGACATGGATGTTCACCTAAGCTCCGAAAGCAGCGTCACCAGAATGAATTAACCAATTAGCCATCCCCAATTCATCTGATGGGTTCGTAGCCTACTTAATCAATGGAGACGAGAATAAGGCGATCCTTTCCACCAACCAACTTCACCTCTTGGCGATGAACCTGAAGCACTTACCGGCGAACCTATTCGTAATACCATTTTCTCTCTCATTTTCTGAGTATCTCGCCACGACTATATCACAAGTCAGATTCTAAACCTTATTCATTCGCTCGTTCCTACCGACAATCATCCCGGAGTAATAAAGTCAATGAGTTTCGAGCCCGAGTTGTAGCCTTGGAAAATATGGTGCAAAACATACCAGCTTCAGCAACATCAACGGCACCAACAGTACCATCAGTAACAGCACTAATACCATCAACAATCCATACCTCAACATCTCATTCTGTACCTCGAGTATAATCTTCATTCTACGTATCGTTCTACATCCTTGATCTTCGTTCGACATGATGATTATGTAATCTCTAGTGTTTTAGAGATTATATATTCTTGTTCTAACGGTAAATCAAATGATTTTAATATCATATTAACTCATTAAATCCACGATTACATCTGAAGAAAATATATATGTTTTCATAAAGATTGTAATTAAAAATTCTTCTGTACAAACTATTAATGGTGAAAATATTTTAACGGGTAGGTAATACCCGAGAAATATTCAGATTTCACATTAATAAGTTACACTGTACATTCTTCGAATTTGATTCAACAGTCATTTACTATCCTACTTACATCAACAAGATATACGAATCCGTTCACCACAAAATGACCATTTTCATTCAATTTCATATTTGGATTTTGACTTACCAGAATCCTACAAGTGGTATAATGAAGAAAACATTGGGCAAAATAAAATTTGTTAGAAATAAACAAATTAACTATGAGAAATTTTGTTAAGAATCCATGCTAACAAAATCCTAGCTAACTGTTCCTAGCTAACTGTTAATTCCTTATTGTACATTTAATTATCGCAATTTATTTTATCGCAATTTAATTCTCGTAATTTTATTTATTGTCATTTAAATTCTGTTATTTATTTTACTCAATTTATTTATCGTCATTTAAATACTGTTATTTACGCATTTTAAATATCATGACACGTATACAAGGTTTTGCCATATCATATCGACGCATCTATATATATTATTTGGAATAACCATAGACACTCTATATGCAGTAATGCTGGAGTTAGCTATACAGGGTTGAGGTTGATTCTATAATAATATATATACTTTGAGTTGTGATCGAGTCTGATACATGTACACGGGTCATGATACGTATTAATTAATTCGAATATTATATATTAAACTATATATGAATTATTGGACTGTTAACTGTGGACTATCAACTGTGGACTAATAATATTGGATAATTAAAATGAATTAAAATATTGATTATAACATATGAAACTAAACATTTCTTCAAGTTTGCCACTTGATTTCATCTTAAATCTCATTTGTATCTTGACAATTCCAATCTATATTTAAACCTTTCACAAATCTTAAAAACACCTCAATCAGGAGGATGAACCAACCACATTTCATCTACGGAAGAAAAGATGATGCATATAGTTATGCACCTAAAAACACTCGGAACCTGAGTAAAAGATTAACATGTATCTGTGATAACTCCTTTGGCATTGTTGTTATCAAAAATAACCTTTCAAATTTTTTTCAAATTAGCCAATTTTATCACAGCTCCAACAAGTCAACTTCGACTTTTCGTTCGAAACAACCTTATTATAACCTTGATATATATGCGTGCTCTTTTATTGTTATCGGGGAACCTTTTATATTCCACCATATTACTATCAGCGTTTAATCATCTAAAAGCACAATTCTCTGGAACCCACCTCGGATTGATAACCGATGATTCAGGTATGGTAGCATTAAATGCAGAGGAAACAGAAAAATTATAGATGGTCTAAACGGCCAAAAGTTTGATGATAAAGAAGGGAGTGTTAGGAACGCTCGATAGAAAATTTGGTACTGAAAAATAGATTGAGCAAACCATAAAGGAGAACAAGGCCAAATACAAGGACCATACCATATATTCAAAGAACCCAGGTAATTCTGGATCCGATGAAACCTTCAACGAATATTTTGCTCCGTACTCATGTTAAAATCTTGCGGAAAATCTTTCTTCATCAACTATCGAACTTAGAAATTCCAACATATCATCATAAATATCTTCGATATTTCTTAAGATATTTTCATAAATATTCTCATCCGAAATTATTTATCTCTTCATGCTATCTATATTACATCATAAAGGAAACTACTATAGTTTCTAAATTTCTTTAAAATTCTAGTTTGAATTATGAATGATTTTGAAGTAGTGTTGGAAATTGATGCATGAGTTAGTATAATATAATGACACTTGATCAATGTGATTATATTACAGTAAGTCATGCTGAGCTTCTAATGAAACGTGATGATTCACAGACCATAACATCATCATGTTCCATGTTACTTGACTCCTACATTCTATCTAGTCTATGAACATATCAAGAACGTATTTTCCTGATAGTTCTATCTTTTCTCTTGAATTCTGGTAATTTAATCAATCAAGATCGTGCTACTTCAATCTTTCTCTCAGAACATTAGTCATGTTTATTCAAAACTTCATACCTACGAATTTTGGACCAATAATCACTTGACTTAAAGTCAGGAAGAGAAAACAAAAGTATGGAACTTCAAAATTTAAAGGAAATGAAGAGGGTGAATTTATAGTGAAATATCCGTCTGAGCAATCGAAATAGATAATTGCATTTAACCAAAGAAGATCCTAATTTCCTTAATTACCGAAGAATCAAATCTTATATAGATTCCGAAGATTTTCTTAAATCCCTGGAATTCCGGAAATCCACCGTGACTACGTCAAAAAGTTAAATCTCTATCTCAATCTTTGTGACAACCTCACTCGTACGCATCACATAATCGAATCGTTTTATCTATATTAATTAATAATGATAAAACTCTAATTTCTAGCTCGTATGCGTCATGAAAACATAATTATTGTTAGCCATGACCATTCCAATCAAATTTCGGGACGAAATTTCTTTAACGGGTAGGTACTGTGATGACCCAGAAATTTCTGACCAAATTTAAACTTGATTTATATTTGATTTCGACACGATAAACAAAGTCTGTTAGGTTGAGTCTCAAAAATTTTGAACTGTTTCATATATTCATTTAACCTCGACCAGTTTCGACGATTCACGAACAATTAATTGTAAATAGATATGTGTGTATATATATAAATGGTAATTTAAAATATAATTTGAAATATTATATGTATTGCTATTAAAATTTAATTACGTAAAATAAAATAATATATAAAAATTATTATTTAATATATATCTATATATATGAATGAAGTATATTGAATATATATAAAGGGTTTTGAATATAACAACTAAATGATTGTAATACTTGTTTGTCATCTCGCTTGTTGTTAAACAAGTTTAATATGAACCTAAAGGATATAAAAATAAACGTTGGTTCGTAAATAGATTGAGGTTTATTAAGAATACAATTATTTTTTTTCTACTCTGTCTATATTATTTAGGATTGAAATCTAGTGACGGACTACATTTTTACGACCAGGTTTATAAAGGATAAGAGCAAAATGAATATGCTTATTAATATAATATTTTGGGATTTTATTATGTAGACTTTTACCCATCACTGATTAGCAATAAAACACAAATTTCAGTCCATAAATGAAATATAAAACCAATAGTAAACGACAGCTAACATTAAAACACGTTTATATCTTAAATTATATTATATTTAGAAACACTGTGCTTAATTGAAAGATTGGATCACTTTTTCATTTCCATCCGTGATATTTTGTTTAGTGTGTTTCTGTTTCAATTCATGACTTTAACCTTTCCCATCAAACCTTTTAAACAAGTCCATGTGAAACATGGTCATTACACTCGTACAAATGAGTACCCACTTGCATTCATTCATTCACAACCAATCAAATAAAAATGTATATATATATATATATATATATATATATATATATATATATATATATATATATATATATATATATATAATCACACTTACATATAGAGATGAACTCAAACCAAAACACCCATTTCATATTTCCTTCTTCTTCTTCATGAAACCCACTTCGACCACCTTTAAAATCACCAACCCTTCTCCTTCGACAGTCACCTTTCAAACCTCACCCACTTCTTGTATCATTTTTTTTGTTATAAGCAAATCACAAACGCAAATAACCATCTTCTAAAATAACTCCTGCCATTACTATCGATTATATTGCCATTCGACCACCACCCAAGAACATCCTCACCGTCTCTCTCTCTCTCTCTCTTAAACTTAAATCACCATCACCTCTCTTCTTCTTGATTATCAACCCAACACCACTATAAACCCATCGATAATACTACCATACATTTAGTTGCTTTCTGTTTCAATTTGAGACACCATGAGTAACCATCAATAACCCTAAGCCACCACCTTCACTATAAACCGAACAACCAACAACCCTTAACTGCTACACTTATTCCTGCAACTTCTCTTGTAGCTGCTATAATATATGTTTTTGACGATACTACAGCTGCGTTTTATACTTATTTATTGATTCTGTCGAATAGCTAAGTAAACGAAACCACCTTCTTTTGTGGACTGCTGCTGCCCTTTCTTTTCTTTTATTCCTGTTCGAAAAAGCTATCAACGAATTCTTTTATTTACTTTATCATTGATTGATTAAGAAGTGGCAGACAATCGTAGAGTACTATATTTATGATAAAGATGGTTACGACTTTTGATTCCAAGGACATATGCTGACAAGAACAAGGTAAAAAAACCCCACTCCCACTAAATCATAAACCAATATATTTAATAAGATTTTTCGGTAACATGACTATTGTGATTCCGATATATTAAAGAAGACATTAAGATGAGCTGTAAAGGTGTGATTCCTATTTTGTTTCTCTCCCTTCTGTCCAAATGCAAACCTCCAACACCCACCTGAAACCCATATTTCTGTTACTGTTACGGGCTATTGGCCATCACTTCTCACCATAATTGTTTTGTTACCTATTTGCTCGATCATTTGGCCTCGAATAGCAGCTTCTACTGTTTGGTTGTTTGAACAGACATTTACCACAAAGATTACACCCACTTGTTAAAGTGGTAGGGTTACACGATTCTATTCTTTATTTTATTCTTTCCAGCGAATCATTGCAAGAAACAATTTCTATACATTGAGCCGAGTATTTGGATTGCTTGAAATCATTGTGGGCCGTTTTTATTAGTGGGTTAATTGCTGGCTATATTCTGTTTGTTTCTTCTTGCCATTGGCCGAGGAGTTTATACGGGATCCTCTTATTTATTTAATAGAGTACTAAGTGAATTAGGCCGTGAAAACTACTTGTGTTATTGGACTATCAATTTTTGAGCTAGTAACCCAATTACCATTAAAACTACCGATGCTATAGGTTTTTGTTTTAAGAGATTGTTTAGGTACATGATGGAAATGATTTATTATAATATTGGCTAGAGATGAAACGAGTATAATAATGATATTGGTGATGTCTTGTAAATGGACAATGGAGGTGATACTTATGATATAGATGATATATAGACGACGATTATAGATGATGGTGATCGTGATTAGATTATGATGGTGTGAACATAAAATATTAATAATGATAAAGATGATATGAAAATTATAATAATAATACTTGGTGTTGATGACGATGACGACGATAATGTTGATCGAAATGATATGATGATGATTATGATGAAGAAGGAAAACAGAAACATGGGTTAATAAGCGATAGATTGGTATAATTTCAGAAAAAGCAAGGACATCGTTATGGTTAGGTTGTTATCGGGTTAGCGGGATGTCGCGGATTCAAACCCGGACTTGGGCATTTTTTTAAGACTACTTCGTTGAGGTAGTTATTTACTTAATTATTTATGATTATCATGATCTTATTATTATTATTATTATTATTATTATTATTATTATTATTATTATTATTATTATTATTATCATTATTATTATTATTATTATTATTATTATTATTATTATTATTATTATTATTATTATTATTATTATTATTATTATTTTATCACTTTATTATTATTATTATCATTATCATTATATTATCATATAACATTTTTATCATTTTTATTATTAGTATACCAAAAAAATATTTCCTATATTAAAATACATGTATGAATTAACACATAACTATACTAATATTTTTATAATAAATATTAATTAGTAAGTTACTGTATATAAAAATATAAATATATGTAATGAGGTTACAAATGAAACATTAAAGTATCAATTAAAATCACTAATAATATATATATATATATATATATATATATATATATATATATATATATATATATATTTGTTCGATTTCCATTACATATGTTAATATACATAAATGAATAATATAGGTTTGTGAATCCGAGGCCAACCCTGCATTGTTCAATATAGTCATATGTATTTTTACTACAAAATACATTAGGTGAGTTTCATTTGCTCCCTTTTTAAATGCTTTTGCAATATATATTTTTGGGACTGAGAATACATGCGTTGCTTTTATAACTGTTTTACGAAATAGACACAAGTAATCGAAACTACATTCTATGGTTGAATTATTAAACTGAATATGCCCCTTTTTAGTCTGGTAATCTAAGAATTAGGGAACAGACACCCTAATTGACGTGAATCCTAATGATAGATCTATTGGGCCCAACAAGCCCCATCCAAAGTACCGGATGCTTTAGTACTTCGAATTTATCATGTCCGAAGGGAGTCCAGGAATGATAGGGGATATACTATATGCATCTTGTTAAGGTCGGTTACCAGGTGTTCATCATATGAATGATTTTTGTCTCTATGCATGGGACGTATATTTGTGAGAAATGGAAATGAAAATCTTGTGGTCTATTAAAATGATGGAAATGAATGTTTATGATAAACTAATGAACTCACCAACTTTTTGGTTGACACTTGAAAGCATGTTTATTCTCATGTATGAAAGAAATCTTCCGCTGTGCATTTGCTCATTTTAGAGATATTACTTGGAGTCATTCATGACATATTTCAAAAGACGTTGCATTCGAGTCGTTGAGTTCATCAAGAATATTATTAAGTCAATTATAGTTGGATATATTATGAAATGGTATGCATGCCGTCAACTTTCAATGAAATGAAAGTTTGTCTTTTAAAAGCGAATGCAATGTTTGTAAAATGTATCATATAGAGGTTAAGTACCTCGCGATGTAACCAAATGTAATGTATTCGTCCAGATAGATTAGGACGGGTCATGAAAGATGCCGATAGGAGTTATGTATGTAGACACTTTTGCTCTAAGATATATTGGTCGTTAGTTCCTTTGGAGGAGAGTACTCTTGTTGAGGTAGTCAATGGAAAGCTTGAGAAAGTTGACCAAATTGGCCGAGGAGGTATAATAAACTTAGCTGGTGTGGATTTTGAGATTGATTTGATACCCATTAAGTTGGGGAGCTTTGATGTGATAGTCGGTATGGACTGGTTGTCCGAGGTGAAAGCAGAAGTTATTTATGGAGAGAAGATTCTTCGTATACCTCGTGAAGATGGTGAGCCACCAATTGTTTACGGAGAGAGATGTACCCCGAAGCTGAACCTTATTAGTTACATGAAGGCACAAAAGGTCATGAAAAGGGGCGTTTTGTTGTTTTAGCACATGTGAAGAAGCTAGAAACTGAGGAGAAAATCGTGGATGAAGTGCGAATTGTGAACGAATTTCCCGACGTCTTTCCAGAAGAGTTTCCGGGATTACCCCCGCCGCGATCAGTAGAGTTTCAGATCGATCTAGTGCCAGGAGCTGCACTTGTAGCTCGCACACCTTATCAACTCACACCTTCTGAACTGCAAGAGTTGCAGAGTCAACTACAGGAATTGCTAGACCGTGGATTTATTTGACCGAGCTCATCGCCTTGGGGCGCACCTATTTTGTTCGTGAAGAAGAAGGACGGATCTTTCCGCATGTGTATCGATTATCGTGAACTGAACAAGTTGACAATCAAGAATCGGTATCCCCTTCCCATGATTGACGATCTTTTCGACCAGCTGCAAGGATCCAGCGTTTACTCCAAGATCGATTTGTGATCGGGTTATCACCAATTGAGGGTGAAGGAGAGCGATGTACTGAAGACGGCGTTCCGAACTCGTTACGATCACTATGAGTTTCTGGTGATGCCATTCGGTTTAACCAACGCACCTGCCGTGTTCATGGATCTCATGAATCGTGTATGCAAGCTGTACCTAGACAAATTCGTTATCGTATTCATAGACGATATCCTAATATATTCTAAAAGCAAAGAAGAACATGAGCAACATCTTAGACTCGTGCTTGAACTCTTAAGACAAGAGCAACTCCATGCCAAATTCTCCAAGTGTGAATTTTGGTTGAAGGAAGTCCAATTTCTTGGTCATATTGTGAGCGTTCAGGGTATCAAAGTCGATCCTGCAAAGATGGAAGCCATCAGCAAGTGGGAAACTCCCACCACTCCTACTCATATCCGCCAATTTTTAGGCCTCGCCGGTTACTATCGTAGATTCATCGAAGTTTTCTCTTTGATTGCGCGTCCTTTAACCGCGTTAACTCACAAGGGGGAGAAGTTCGTTTGGGCAACTGGGCAAGAGTCGGCATTCCAAACCTTGAAGCAGAAGTTAACCACCGCACCGATCTTATCCCTTCTCGAAGGCAGTGATGACTTTGTTATATATTGCGATGCCTCCCGACAAGGTTTTGGGTGTGTATTGATGCAACGGAAGAAGGTTATTGCTTACGCCTCCCGACAACTGAAGATTCACAAGCAAAACTACACGATTTACGATCTCGAACTTGGAGCCGTCGTCTTTACGCTCAAACTGTGGAGACACTATCTTTACAGAACCAAGAGTATTATCTTCACCGACTACAAAAGCCTCCAACACATATACGATCAGAAGCAACTGAACATGAGACAGCGATAGTGGATCGAGATGTTGAACGATTATGATTGTGAACTTCGCTACCATCCTGGCAAGGCAAATGTTGTAGCCGATGCCTTGAGCCGAAAGGAGAGAATGGTACTGTGACGACCCGGAAATTTTCGACCAAATTTAAACTTGATCTTTATATGATTCCGACACGATAAGCAAAGTATGTAATGATGGGTCTCAAAGTTTTGGAATTATATTCATATAATCAATTACCCTTTGACTGTGCTCGACGATTCACGAACATTGATGTGTATATAGATACGGTATAATAAATGGTAATATATTATATATAATTACAAGTTAAAATTTTAATTGCTACATTAACAATATTATCATTAATTTTATTAATATTACTATTAATATTAATATTAATATTTGTATCATTAATATTATTATATCAAGTATATATACATATAGAATTTGATAAGTAAAAGTTGTTAAATTATTATTGTTAATATTCTAATCATCAATAAAAAAAAAAAAAAAAAACTATTATAACTAATAATATATTTTTATATTTTTGTACCATTATTGATAATAATATTTTTTTTATCATTATTAAAATCAGTGTTAGATATGTAATTATCATCAATAGATAATAGATAAATATGGAAATTGACACACACATATATATATATATATATATATATATATATATATATATATATCAATTGATATATGATTATTAGTATTATTATTATTAATAATATTATTGATTATTGATATACATTTTATAGTAATTAACATCATTATCATTAATAATAATATTATTATTATTACTATTATATTTACATTACTATTAGTTATAATATTAAGAGTATTATTATTACATTTATATTTATTAATAATATTAATTAAAATCTATAAATGTAAATATATAAATATAAGAAATATACAATTATGATATTTGATATATTATTATTATTACTATTAAAAATTATTACTTTTTATCATTATTATATATAATACAATATATTATTATTATCATAAGGAATATCATTATTATCTTTATAACTCTTATTATCAGTATTAATAATTATTATTATTTATATTATTATTATTATTATTAATGTTATTATTATTAGTAATATTATTATTATTTTTATTAACCTATTTATTATTATTATTTTTTACACCGAATTTATATATAAATCCAATAAATAATTGGAAGCAGTTTCGCCTAACAATCAATCGTACTGAATTTGTCTCAAGTCCCCATCTGAATTATTTTTCTTTGTCATATTATTCCTGCTTGTGAACAAAATGTCGACACCTTGGATTCTTTAATACAATCATCTAAACTACCTTATTGATTAAATTCATTCGCTTCTCCCTCAACATTATCAAAGATAATTACAATTGCTCTTACCAATTGAATTTAACAAAAGCTTAAAAAAAAAGAAAAATGGGTACGTACCTCTGTCCTTGATTTAATTTTATCAAAAGCTCAATTTGAATATATTTTTGAAATCTAAAAATGCAGTTGTGATCTAAATCAAGTCTTGATAATATCTGCAAAAGTTCATGTTCCAATTCATTCTATTGATGACGAATTTTTGAGTCAAAGATTTGAAATTGAAAAGTCAACAGGTGTTCTTCAATCGAATTCGTGTTTTCCGGTAAGATTTAAGTTAAATTGATGTTTGATAAAGTTTTTAGAAACGATTTGGGAAATAATTCATGAAGGAATCGAGGTCCCAAACTATCAAGATTTTGAAATCAATGATTATGTTCTTCAACATATACAGCGACTGCTGTAACTTTTTTTTTATTTTTTTATTTTTTTTACAGTAAAGTTATTCAAACACATTTCAAATATTTAGGTTTCGATTTTAAGTCATAAGTTAAACTGATAACTCGATTTTTGTTTTGGGTTGTGGAATTGATTTTCGTTTGAGCCATAAAGAAGAAGAAGTATAGAAGAGGAAACATACAGGTTTTAAATAAAAATTAAATGCGTATTAATCAGATAAACAGACATGGACGAACGGTTAAGGTGTTAGCGGGTGTTCGAGAGGTCACGGGTTCGAGTCCTGGGGATGGCAGTTTTTTTTTTATGAAGCCTTTTTATTGAGAGGTAGTTGTTGTTATTATTATTATTATTATTATTATTATTATTATTATTATTATTATTATTATTATTGTTATTATTATTGTTATTGTTATTGCTATGGTTATTGTTATTGTTATTATTATTACTACAAATATTATAAGTATTATTATTATAAATGCTAAAATAAGTATTAAGTATCATTCATTATTAATAATATGATTATAACTAAAATTATAATTAATATTATTAACATCATTAACAAATATATTTTACCATTTTATTTTTATTAGGATAAGTATTATTAACATTATTATTATTATTAATATAGTTATTAGCGTTGTTATTACTAAACTTATTATCACTAGTAATAAAGGTATTATTGTAGCTAATATTAGTATCAGTATTATTACTATTATAATTATTATTACCAAAAGTATCATTTTAATGAAAACTATCAAAATTATCATTTTTTTTAAAAACTATATTTTTATTAAAATTAACATTTTGACTAGAGATATTATACTTATTAAAAATTAAAAATTATCATTATTAAGAATTATGATTATCTTTATTATTACTATTATTACTATCATTATCATAAATATCATTAACAGTAAAGAAT
This sequence comes from Rutidosis leptorrhynchoides, assembly GCF_046630445.1. NCBI lineage: Eukaryota > Viridiplantae > Streptophyta > Magnoliopsida > Asterales > Asteraceae > Rutidosis > Rutidosis leptorrhynchoides. The sequence continues at coordinate 596,807,396 of NC_092333.1, read as the reverse complement.
AATATTTTTATAGTTATTATTATACCATTACATTTATCCCTAAGGTTATTAACATTATTATTTTTATTAGTAATAACAGGTATTATCATTTTTACCATTACGAATATTAATTTAAGTATTATTACAATTAATAGTTTCAACAAACAAATGATATATATATAAAAATATTTAACATACATAACTTAACTATACTAATGCTTTTTATATACCAAAAATAATACATTTAATGGAATAATGAAAAATATATATAAGTTAATAATATAAAAGTTAAATCACTAATAGTAAATACATAAATATTTGTTCGATTACAACTATGTATATTAATAAATATATAAATGATATAGGTTCGTGAATCTAAGGCCAACCCTGCATTGTTCAATATCGTTATATGTATTTTGGCTACAAAATACATTAAGTGAGTTCATTTGATTCCCTTTTACTCTTTACATTTTTGGGACTGAGAATACATGCGTTGTTTTTACAACTGCTTTATTAAATGCTTTTGAAATATATTTTGAACTGCGAATACATGAAATGCTTTTATAAATATTTGACGAGATAGACATAAGCAAAACATTCCTTGAATGAATTATTATGCAGACAGAAGTTCTGTTGATTATTGTTGAATTAGTTGGACGTAATAATTGCCACTAATTGTTATGAATATTTCCCCCGATTATTATTGCTTGGTAACCTAAGAATTAGAATTGAGTATGGCCCTAACTCAAGTGAATCTTAAAGGTAGCTACCGGGTTTAACACCCCCACCCAGAATGTTCACTAGACGGAAGAGCTAGTGGGCATGGTGTTTAGTACTTCGAAGTTTATATGATTATTATACAGACGAGATGTTCTGTTTTGGGGATATTATTATGCGCATTATATGTTAAGGTCGGTTACCAAGCCAAGCTATGAAAGAAATGAAAAGTGAATGTTATGTATCGAGAGAATGATTTTATACACAGGTTATGTGTATGTTATTTTTGTACACGAGATATGTGTACGGTTACTAAGATTTATGAAAGATGATTTCGTACACGAGAAAGGTGTACTGTATTTAAAAGATATCGCATGTACATTACAGATAGGTATAGGATTCAGGCCCATTTGTACCATGCATGATTTAAACCTTGTGGTCTATCAAAATGATGAATTTTATTGTTTTATAATAAACCTATGAACTCACCAACCTTTTGGTTGACACTTGAAAGCATGTTTATTCTCAGGTATGAAAGAAATCTTCCGCTGTGCATTTGCTCATTTTAGAGATATTACTTGGAGTCATTCATGACATATTTCAAAAGACGTTGCATTCGAGTCGTTGAGTTCATCAAGATTATTATTAAGTCAATTATAGTTGGATATATTATGAAATGGTATGCATATTGTCAACTGTCGATGAAATGAAAGATTTTCTTTTAAAAACGAATGCAATGTTTGTAAAATGTATCATATAGATGTCAGATACCTCGCGATGTAATCAACTATTGTGAATCGTTTAGAATGTATATGAATGGGTCCTTTCAGTTGGCATCAGAGCTGGTATAACGCCGTCCATGTGTGGCAGGTTAGTCGTAAAGGAGGTTCTCACAGTGTTACCTGTGACGAAGCATTGGCTCTTACTCCTTGCGATCCCTTACGAGGGTTGGCAGTAGCCAAGAGGCAGGCCCTAAAATCAGTATCTGAGGTACACTCAGTGGTCACCAGGCGGTTAGCTGGGAAGGCACTGGGTGGGACGTGTGGTGTCCCCAACTGAAGCTTTCAGTTGGTATCAGAGCGGTGGTCTTAGCGAACCAGGTCTTGCATTAGTGTGTCTAACTGATAGTTGTTTAGATGCATTAGTGAGTCTGGACTTCGACCGTGTCTGCATGTCAAAAGTTTTGCTTATCATTTGTGTCAAAAATTACCTGCTTATCATTCTTAGGGAATCACTTGCTTATTATTCTTAGTCTAGACACATTTTACTGCATCGACTGCATGAATAGTGTATAGACGAAATTCATATCTTATCGTATCTGCTAATTTATATATTAGTGTATCTGTTATTGTTACCTTTGCCTGACAGCTTTCGTAGATTTCTCCGTAACTTATGGGATTTTAGTATTATATATGCATATGTTAATTATGTATTGCAGGGTACTAATCTACATCCTATAATCTATTTCTTATCGAAAATCCTTCATCTGATCGTACGAGATGAATCCCTCAGCCAGTTCGAATTCCTCGGATTCTGACAGCTATTCCGATATGGAGTTTCACCTAAGCTCCGAAAGCAGTGTCACCAGAATGAATCAACCAATTCATCTGATAGGTTCATAGCCTACTTAATCATTAGAGACAAAAAGAAGGTGATCCTTTCCATCAACCAAATTCACCTCTTGGCGAAGAACCTGAAGCACTTACCTGCGAACCCATTCGAAGCACCATTTTCACACTCATTTCCAGAGTATCTCACTACGATTATATTCTATCCACAATTCTAAACCTTATTCATTCGCTCGTTCTTACCGACAATCATCCCGGAGTAATCGAAGAAGTCAACGAGCTTCGTGCCTGAGCAATGATTTTTGGAGAATATGGTGCAAAATTTACCAGCTTCAACAACATCATCGGCACCAACAGTACCATCAGTAACAGCACCAGTACCATCAACAATCTATGCCTCAACATCTCATTTTGTACCTCGAGTATAATCATCATTCTACGTATCATTCTACCTCATTTATCTTCGTTCGACACGGCGATTATGTAATCTCTAATGTTTTAGGGATTATGTAATTTAGTTCTAACCGTAAATCAGATGAGTCTAATATCATATTAACTCATTAAATCCATGATTACATCTGAAGAAAATATATATGTATATATATTTTCATAAAGATTGTAATTGAAAATTCTTTTGTACAAACTGTTAATGGTGAAAATATTTTAACGGGTAGGTAATACCCGAGAAATATTTAGATTTCACATTAATATGTTACACTGTACATTCTTCGAATCTGGTTCAAAATTCATTTACTATCCTACTTACATCCACAGATATACGTATCCGTTCACCGCAGAATAACCATTTTCATTCAATTTCATATTTGGATTTTGACCTATCAGAATCCAACAAGTGGCATAATGAAGAAAACATTGGACAAAATAAAATTTGTTAGAAACAAACGAATTACTATGAGAAATTCTATTAAGAATCCACGCTAACTGTTCCTAGCTAACTGTTCCTAGCTAACTGATTAGTTCCGTATTACATTTATTTATCGCAAATTTAATTATCGCAATTTATTTATCGCAATTTATATTCTCGCAATTTTATTTATCATCATTTAATTTCTGTTATTTACTTTACGCACTTTATTTATCGTCATTTAATTTCTGTTATTTATTTTACGCACTTTAAATATCGGGACACGTATACAAGGTTTTGACATATCATATCGACGCATCTATATATATTATTTGAAATAATCATAGACACTCTATATGCAGTAATGATCGAGTTAGCTATACAGGGTTGAGGTTGATTCTACAATAATATATATACTTTGAGTTGTGATCGAGTCTGAGACATGTACACGGGTCACGATACGTATTAATTAATTCGAATATTATATATTAAACTATATATGAATTATTGGACTGTTAACTATGGACTATCGACTGTGGACTAATAATATTGGACAATTAAAATGAATTAAAATATTGATTATAACATATGAAACTAAACAATTCTTCAAGTTTGCCACTTGATTTCGTCTTAAATCTCTTGTATCTTGACGATTACAATCTGCGTTCAAACCTTTCATAATTCTTGAAAACACCTCAATAGAGAGGATGAACCAACCGCACTTCATCTATGGAAGAAAAGATTGATGCATATAGTTATGCACCTGAAAAACTCTCGTAAACTGAGTAAACGTTTAACACATATCTGTACTAGCTCCTTTGGTGTTGTTATTACCGAAAATAATTTTACAATCCCTCTCTAAATTAGCCAATTTTATCACAGTCCCAGCAAATCAACTTCGACTTTCATTCGGATTAGCCTTATTATAACCTCAATATATACGTTGCCCTTTCGCCATCGTTACCGGGAAACCTTTTATACTCCACCATATTACCATCAGCGTTTAATCATCTAAAAACACAATTTTCTTGAAACCCCTCGGTTTGATAACTGACGATTCAGATATGGTAGCGTTAAATGCGGAGGAAACAGTAAAATTATAAATGGTCTAAATGGCCAAAGGTTTGATGATAAAGAAGGGAGTGTTAGGAACGCTCGATAAAAAAATTTGGTACTGGAAAATGGATTGAGCTAACCACGAAGGAGACCAAGGACAAATACAAGGACCATACCCTATATTCAAAGAATCCAGGTAATTATGGATCCGTTGAAATCTTTAGAGAATATCTTACTCCGAAGTCATGTTAAAATCTTGCGGAAAAATTTCTCTTCATCAACCATCGAACTTAGAAATTCCAAAATATCATCATAAATATCTTCGATATTTCTGAAGATATTTTCATAAATATTCTTGTCCGAAATTATTTATCTTTCCGCGCTATCTGTGTTATATCATAAAAGAAAACTATTTTTGTTTCTAAATCTCTGAAAACGTAGAGTTTGAATTATGAATGTTTTGAAGTAGTGATGGAAATTGATGCATGAGTTAGTATAATATAATGACACTTGATCAACGTAATTATATTACAGTAAGTCATGCTGAGTTTCTAATGGAATGTGATGATTCACAGATCATAACGTCATCATGTGCCATGTTACACGACTCTTACATTCTATCTAATCTATAAACATACCAAGAACATATTTTCTTGATAATTCTATCTTTTCTCTTGAATTTTGATAACTTAACCAATCAAGATTGTGCTATTACAATCTCTCTCTTAGAATATTAGTCATGTTCATTCGAAACTCCATACCTACGAATTATGGATCATCATTTGATGTGCTTAATGGATAGAAGAGAAAACAGAGCATAAAGCTTCGAAGTGTAAATGGGGGTATAAATTGCAGCAAATAGGAGAGAGCATTAATTGTAGATGACAATGATTATAGGAGACAGAAGCAGGGACATCGAAATATAAGGGAAGATATAAAACCCAACAACAACGCAGAAATTACAAACCGTGGATATTAATACGAATAACAATATAAAGACACGGTATAATTAAGAATAGTATCACCCCAAGGTAATAGTAGAAGTAAACAGATTTTTCTGGTGGAAGATTGAAAAGAAGGATGACAGAAATGATAATTAGAAAAATATCAAGGATTAGAACGGGATTAAGCATTTTCACAATCTTTTAGATGTATAAACTAAGAAAGAAAGTATAAGAATGGTGAGAATAATGGAACGGAAGAGTTTAATTTATAATGGACATATCAGACAGAGTAATCGAGGCAGATCACCGTATTTAATTATAGAGATCTTAATTTCCTCAATTACCGAAGAATCAAATCTTATATAGATTTCAAAGATTATCTTTAAATCCCTTGAATTTTGGAATTCAATCATGACTAGTCAAAAGTTATGATGAAACTGGTCCTTCTCATTTCACTATTTAGAAATAGCTTCATTCGCGCTTTTTGATTAATCGAATTGTTTTATTCATATTACTCATCGATGATAAAACTCTATTTACCAACTCATAATCGTCATGAAAACATTCTTATTGTCAAACATGACGATCCCAATCAAATTTCGGGATGAAATTTCTTTAACGGGTAGGTACTGTGACGACCCGGAAATTTTTGACCAATTTAAACTTGATCTTTATATGATTATGACACGATAAGCAAAGTATGTAATGATGGATCTCAAAGTTTTGGAATTATATTCATATAATCAATTACCCTTTGATTGTGCTCGACGATTCAAGAACATTGATGTGTATATAGATACGGTATAATAAATGGTAATATATTATATGTAATTACAAGTTAAAATTTTAATTGCTACATTAACAATATTATCATTAATTTTATTAATATTATTATTAATATTAATATTTGTATCATTAATATTATTATATCAAGTATATATATACATATAGAATTTGATAAGTAAAAGTTGTTAAATTATTATTGTCAATATTCTAATTGTCAATAAAAAAATTTAAAAAGAAAACTATTATAACTAATAATATATTTTTATATTTTTGCACCATTATTGATAATAATATTTTTATTATCATTATTAAAATCAGTGTTAGATATGTTATTATCATCAATAGATAATAGATAAATATGGAAATTTATATATATATATATATATATATATATATATATATATATATATATATATATATATATATATATATATATATATATATATATATATATATATATATATATATATATATATATATATATATATATATATCAATTGATATATGATTATTAGTATTATTGTTATTAATAATATTATTGATTATTGATATACATTTTATAGTAATTAACATCATTATCATTAATAATAATATTATTATTATTACTATTATATTTACATTACTATTAGTTATAATATTAAGAGTATTATTATTACATTTATATTTATTAATAAGATTAATTAAAATTTATAAATGTAAATATATAAATATAAGAAATATACAATTATGATATTTGATATATTATTATTATTAGTATTAAAAATTATTACTTTTTATCATTATTATATATAATACAATATATTATTATTATCATAAGGAATATCATTATTATCTTTATAACTCTTATTATCAGTATTAATAATTATTATTATTTATATATTATTATTATTATTATTAATGTTATTATTATTAGTAATATTATTATTATTTTTATTAACCTATTTATTATTATTATTTTTTTTACACTGAATTTATATATAAATCCAATAAATAATTGGAAGCAGTTTCACCTAACAATCAATCGTACTGAATTTGTCTCAAGTCCCATCTGAATTATTTTTCTTTGTCATATTATTCCTGCTTGTGAACAAAATGTCGACACCTTGGATTCTTTAATACAATCGTCCAAACTACCTTATTGATTAAATTCATTCGCTTCTCCCTCAACATTATCAAAGATAATTGCAACTGCTCTTACCAATTGAATTTAACAGAAGCTTAAAAAAAAATGGGTACGTACCTCTGTCCTTGATTTAATTTTATCAAAAGCTCAATTTGAATATATTTTTGAAATCTAAAAATGCAGTTGTGATCTAAATCAAGTCTTGATAATATCTGCAAAAGTTCATGTTCCAATTCATTCTATTGATGACGAATTTTTGAGTCAAAGATTTGAAATTAAAAAGTCAACAGGTGTTCTTCAATCGAATTCGTGTTTTCTGGTAAGATTTAAGTTAAATTGATGTTTGATAAAGTTTTAAGAAACGATTTAGGAGATAATTCATGAAGGAATCGAGGTCCCAAACTATCAAGATTTCGAAATCAATGATTATGTTCTTTAACATATACAGCGACTCCTGTAACTCTTTTTTTTATTTTTTTTTTACAGTAAAGTTATTCAAACACATTTCAAATATTTAGGTTTCGATTTTAAGTCATAAGTTAAACTGATAACTCAATTTTTGTTTTGGGTTGTGGAATTGATTTTCGTTTGAGCCATAAAGAAGAAGAAGTATAGAAGAGGAAACATACAGGTTTTAAATAAAATTTAAATGGGTATTAATCAGATAAATAGACATGGACGAACGGTTAAGGTGTTAGCGGGTGTTCGAGAGGTCACGGGTTCGAGTCCCGGGGATGGCAGTTTTTTTTAAGAAGCCTTTTTATTGAGAGGAAGTTATTATTATTATTATTATTATTGTTATTGTTATTGTTATTGTTATTGTTATTGTTATTGTTATTGTTATTGTTATTGTTATTGTTATTGTTATTGTTATTGTTATTGTTATTGTTATTGTTATTGTTATTATTATTACTACAAGTATTATAAGTATTATTATTATAAATGCTAAAATAAGTATTAAGTATCATTCATTATTAATAATATGATTATAACTAAAATTATAATTAATATTATTAACATCATTAACAAATATGATTTTACCATTTTATTTTTATTAGGATAAGTATTATTAACATTATTATTATTAATATAGTTATTAGCGTTGTTATTACTAAACTTATTATCACTAGTAATAAAGGTATTATTGTAGCTAATATTAGTATCGGTATTATTACTATTATAATTATTATTACCAAAAGTTTCATTTTAATGAAAACTATCAAAATTATCATTTTTTTAAAAGCTATCTTTTTATTAAAATTAACATTTTGACTAGAGATATTATACTTATTAAAAATTAAAAATTATCATTATTAAGAATTATGATTATCTTTATTATTACTATTTTTACTATCATTATCATAAATATCATTAATAGTAAAGAATAATATTTTTATAGTTATTATTATACCATTACATTTATCCCTAAGGTTATTAACATTATTATTTTTACCATTACGAATATTAATTTAAGTATTATTACAATTAATAGTTTTAACAAACAAATGATATATATATATATATATATATATATATATATATATATATATATATATATATATATATATATATATATATATATATATATATATATATATATATATTTAACATACATAACTTAACTATACTAATGCTTTTTATATACAAAAATAATACATTTAATGGAATAATGAAAAATATATATAAGTTAATAATATAAAAGTTAAATCACTAATAGTAAATACATAAATATTTGTTCGATTACAACTATGTATATTAATAAATATACAAATGATATAGGTTTGTGAATCCAAGGCCAACCCTGCATTGTTCAATATCATCATATGTATTGTTACTACAAAATACATTAAGTGAGTTCATTTGATTCCCTTTTACTCTTTACATTTTTGGGACTGAGAATACATGCGCTGTTTTTACAACTGATTTATTAAATGCTTTTGAAATATATTTTGAACTGCGAATACATGAAATGCTTTTATAAATATTTGACGAGATAGACACAAGCAAAACATTCCTCGAATGAATTATTATGCAGACAGAAGTTCCGTTGATTATTGTTGAATTAGTTGGACGTGATAATTGCCACTAATTGTTATGAATATTTCCCCCGATTATTATTGCTTGGTAACCTAAGAATTAGAATCGGGTATAGCCCTAATTCACGCGAATCCTAAAGGTAGCTACCGGGTTTAACACCCCCACCCAGAATGTTCACTAGACGGAAGAGCTAGTGGGCGTGGTGTTTAGTACTTCGAAGTTTATATGATTATTATACAAACGAGATGTTCTGTTTTGGGGATATTATTATGCGCATTATATGTTAAGGTCGGTTACCAAGCCAAGCAATGAAAGAAATGAAAAGTGAATGTTATGTATCGAGAGAATGATTTTATACACAGGTTATGTATATGTTATTTTTGTGCACGAGATATGTGTACGGTTACTAAGATTTATGAAAGATGATTTCGTACACGAGAAAGGTGTACTGTATTTAAAAGATATCGCATGTACATTACAGGTGGGTATAGGATTCGGGCCCATTTATACCATGCAGGATTTAAACCTTGTGGTCTATCAAAATGATGAATTTTATTGTTTTATGATAAACCTATAAACTCACCAACCTTTTGGTTGACACTTGAAAGCATGTTTATTCTCAGGTATGAAAGAAATCTTTCGCTGTGCATTTGCTCATTTTAGAGATATTACTTGGAGTCATTCATGACATATTTCAAAAGACGTTGCATTCGAGTCGTTGAGTTCATCAAGATTATTATTAAGTCAATTATAGTTGGATATATTATGAAATGGTATGCATATTGTCAACTGTCGATGAAATGAAAGATTGTCTTTTAAAAGCGAATGCAATGTTTGTAAAATGTATTATATAGAGGTCAGATACCTCGCGATGTAATCAACTATTGTGAATCGTTTATAATGTATATGAATGGGTCCTTTCAGTTGGCATCAGAGCTGGTATAACGCCGTCCATGTGTGGCGGGTTAGTCGTAAAGGAGGTTCTCACAGTGTTACCTGTGACGAAGCATTGGCTCTTACTCCTTGCGATCCCTTACGAGGGTTGGCAGTAGCCGAGAGGCAGGCCCTAAAATTAGTATCTGAGGTACACTCAGTGGTCACCAGGTGGTTAGCTGGGAAGGCACTGGGTGGGACGTGTAGTGTCCCCAACTGAAGCTTTCAGTTGGTATCAGAGCGGTGGTCTTAACGAACCAGGTCTTGCATTAGTGTGTCTAACTGATAGTTGTTTAGATGCATTAGTGAGTCTGAACTTCGACCGTGTCTGCATGTCAAAAGTTTTGCTTATCATTTGTGTCAAAAATTACCTGCTTATCATTCTTAGGGAATCACTTGCTTATTATTCTTAGTCTAGACACATTTTACTGCATCGACTGCATGAATAGTGTATAGACGAAATTCATATCTTATCGTATCTGCTAATTTATATATTAGCGTATCTGTTATTGTTACCTTTGCCTGACAGCTTTCGTAGATTCCTCCGTAACTTATGGAATTTTAGTATTATATATGCATATGTAAATTATGTATTGCAGGGTACTAATCTACATCCTATAATCTATTTCTTATCGAAAATCCTTCATCTGATCGTAAGAGATGAATCCCTCAACCAGTTCGAATTCCTCGGATTCCGATAGCTATTCCGATATGGAGTTTCACCTAAGCTCCGAAAGCAGTGTAACCAGAATGAATCAACCAATTCATCTGATGGGTTCGTAGCCTACTTAATCATTGGAGACAAAAAGAAGGTGATAATTTCCATCAACCAAATTCACCTCTTGGCGAAGAACCTGAAGCACTTACCGGCGAACCTATTCGAAGCACCATTTTCACACTCATTTCCAGAGTATCTCGCTACGATTATATTCTATCCACAATTCTAAACCTTATTCATTCGCTCGTTCTTACCGACAATCATCCCGGAGTAATCGAAGAAGTCAACGAGCTTCGTGCCTGAGTAATGATTTTTGGAGAATATGGTGCAAAATTTACCAGCTTCAACAACATCATCGGCACCAACAGTACCATCAGTAACAGCACCAGTACCATCAACAATCTATGCCTCGACATCTCATTCTGTACCTCGAGTATAATCATCATTCTACGTATCGTTCTACCTCATTTATTTTCGTTCGACACGACGATTATGTAATCTCTAATGTTTTAGGGATTATGTACTCTAGTTCTAACCGTAAATCAGATGAGTCTAATATCATATTAACTCATTAAATCCATGATTACATCTGAAGAAAATATATATGTATATATATTTTCATAATGATTGTAATTGAAAATTCTTTTGTACAAACTGTTAATGGTGAAAATATTTTAACGGGTAGGTAATACCCGAGAAATATTTAGATTTCACATTAATATGTTACACTGTACATTCTTCGAATCTGATTCAACAGTCATTTACTATCCTACTTACATCCACATATATACGTATCCGTTCACCGCAGAATAACCATTTTCATTCAATTTCATATTTGGATTTTGACCTATCAGAATCCAACAAGTGGCATAATGAAGAAAACATTGGACAAAATAAAATTTGTTAGAAACAAACGAATTAACTATGAGAAATTCTATTAAGAATCCACGCTAACTGTTCCTATCTAACTGTTCCTAACTAACTGATTAATTCCGTATTACATTTATTTATCGCAAATTTAATTATCGCAATTTATTTATCGCAATTTATATTCTCGCAATTTTATTTATCGTCATTTAATTTCTGTTATTTACTTTACGCACTTTATTTATCGTCATTTAATTTCTGTTATTTATTTTACGTACTTTAAATATCGTCATTTAAATACTCCATAAATAATACCTCGTACTACTCCAACATCATCAAAACATTATTTCTGCAGCAAACAAATTCAAATGTCATATTTGTTCTAATTTACGAAGAAACGTGTGCTCAAGATCTTTCTATATAATCTAATAAGAGATGCGTTACGTATACCGAACACCCTAGGGGAGAGACGGTTACGGCTATTCATGTTGTTTATGCTTTGAAGAGATAAAGTCGTACCTATCTGATTTGTAGGGTTGAGGTTTAGATTTGAGATGTTGAACTTGCTGTGATTTATTCATGAATTTCAATTGAAGATACTGTAATCGATTTTAGTTCTTAGTGAATATAATTATCTGATTTGCTTATTAAAAATTGTTAATTTGTGTTGATTATGTTATTCGAATTGTCTGTTAAGATTCTGGAATTAATTGGTAAAAAAAAAGTTTCATTCTATTGTTTCCTAAAAACTCGATCGGTACTATATTTACAAAACATGGGTGAAGCTGGATAAGAAATGATTTTTTTAATTTTTTTTCCATAATTAGCGACGGATTTGGGGCACTGTCTTCCGTCGTTAAATATTCCTCGTTAATCTGACGGTAAAATATGGTCAAAAATCCGTCGAGAATCTGTCGGTACGTTAGTCCGTCGGTAAATTAGCCGTCCAAAATCCGTCGTTAAATAAGTCCGTCGTTAATCCGTCACAAAAGAATGCCGTCGAAAATCCGTCGCTAAATTTTATGTCCGTCGGAAAATCCGTCCCTACATTTTACCGAGGGCGATTTTAGGGTCGGACTAAATCCGTCGAAAATCCGTCGCTAAACGCGTTTAAGGACGGATTTGGGACAGATTTTGCCGTCGGTAATTCCAAATTTTCTAGTAGTGTATTAAACACATTTTATCTTGGTTGTGAACTTGTGCTCATGAGAGTTGTGTTTGGATGTGATATTGCTCATCCACGCTATGTTTCTCACGCAATATATACCTCGTGTTACTCGGTTTTCATTTCCAAAGTGTTCGAAAAGCTATGATCTTGGGTTTTATCGCGTTCTAAGTGCTATTGCATTTCTAAGTGTAAAATTGACCAAAGTGTGCAAATGTATCAAGAAAACTGCAAAGTGCTCATCCTGGCAACAAGAACAATGTTCCAAAATCAAGGAACGTCGTTCCATCAACAAGAACGACGTTCTAAAGCCAAGAACGATGTTCTACTTGAGAAATTTACAAAGGAAATGGAAACAGAACAAGATGCCATTTAGAGCACGATTCAAGAACGACGTTCCTAATTAAGAATTGCGTTCCACATGAAGCCAAGAACGACGTTCCAACATCCAGAACGGCGTTCTACATCTAGAGTCCAGGAACGACGTTCCTAAAAGAGGAACAACGTTCCACTGCGAATTCTGGGCAGTTTTTAAAGAGTATAAATAGAAAGAGATGAAGGTTTTCACATACATCATCACTCAATAGAATAGTAGTTCGTGGTGGCTGATCAAAGTTAGGGTTTTATTGCTATTTTATTAAGGTTTTCATCAAGTTTTCATCATCCATTCCATTTTACATTAAGGATTTGAAAATTGAATCAAGGTCGAGGGCTTGTTCTTCATCTTCTTCATTTAGCATTTTTGTAATTTCTTAAGTTTGGTACAATCTACTCTTGTTTATTGCTTAATCCTGATTAGATTTACTTTATTTGCTTGTATTGATCTAGTTCTAGCCATCATTGGCTAGATTTTATTATGTACATTTGTTTATGAAGCTTGATAGCTAAGGGTTGTTCATATTGATGTTGATGATTGTGTTTAGATGAATCTATTAGCTCGATGATTGTGATTTGTCATTAAAATTAGTCAAAAGATCCTTTGCTATGATTATTTTGGACTTTACTTTGATTATATGAGTTGTGTAGCTTTCAAAGGGATTTGATTAGTGAAGCAATTTGTACTTCAACACTTAGGTGATCTAGACAATCAAATTTGGGCTTTTAAGGGATTGGGGTCTTCATTTGGATTGGTTTTCAATTGGTCCTTAGTCAACATAGTGAAGTTTGCTTTTCTTAAGGGATTTTGATTACCAAAGGGTTTTAGGGGACTTTAACCTAGGCTAAGTACTTTTGATAATTGCATGATTCAACTAAGATCAATTGGTATAAGCTTATGGGAATTTGCAAGTATTGATTTGATCACAATAACATCTAGTAGGGATACTAGTCCAAAGATTAAACATGATTAGACCTTAAATGAACAAAAGAACAACCCGAATACTTCAAGTCGATTTAGCAAGTGTACATGCCTTTAATATTGATATTTATTTAATCACTCTTAGTTCTTAGTTTAAATTAGAATAGTTTTCTTAATATCTAAAATTCAAACCCCCCAATCAAACAAACCTTAGGATGATTATGAGTTTTCATCGATTCAACTAGCATTCATCGCTCTATTGGGGCGAACCTTAAACGAAAAACTTACTAATTGCAACTACTGAGTAATTGTTTCTCGTATACTTGTCACATAGTTGAGTCCAAGTATAAAATTTGAAGATAAATATATGTTTTGTGAAACGAGCATCAGGACGGTTTGTTGGCCTTCGGATGGTCCGCTTGTCCTTCCACTTTTATTTCGCTACTCCTTTTCATTTTTCATCACTCATCACTGCATGCCTTGTTTTTCTTCCACGACATCGATTCCTCGACAGCCTACCCTTGTGTCGCTGACTCTGTGACTGGATGCTACTCCCTTCCCGGTCATCGTCTTACGATTTTTATACCTCTTCAATTGGTAGTGGTTTGAGGTTATCAAGGATGTTTGACATCCGTTTAGTTTTGTAGATGGCGACAAGTTTAATCCGGTCAGGTTCCCTGAAATTTACGTTCAACTGGTTTTCTTAGGATTGTAGTGATAATCCGGTTTTTTAGGTGTAGTTTGGGTAACTCTTTGTCCATTTTTTGGTAGAGATTTGCGTTGGGTTGCCATTGTGTTTGAGACTTCATTGGTGATGGACGCTGGTTTTGGTGAAGACAAGATATAGGGTTTTAGATTCGAGTGCTTCACGTGTTGGTGTGTTTCAATTGTTATACATCGAGTGTGTAATGTTGTGTTAGTTCATATTGGTTTGTTTGTTTTTGTTTAATGATGTGTTGGTGCATTTGATAATTGTAGTAGAGCTAGGTCAATTGAAGACACGTAGATCGTTGGATCAATTTAATTCAGATGCAATAAGCTTTGAAATAGTTGATTGAAGTCACATAGGTCGTTGGATCTTTTTAATTCAAATGCATTGGACTTTTATATGGTTAGTAACACAATTAGATATCCTGATATATTTTAATTCAAATTATTGTCTTTGCCAGAAAAAAAAAAAAAAAAAAAAAGCAAACACACTTTATTACTCGTGTATTTTATTTTAATTTGTTAATCAAACGAATTTTCATTTTCTATATTACTAGTTTACACCCGCGATTTCGAGCATATAAATATAATAATATAATAACAATAATTACTACATGTATTAATTAATGGCTAAATGTATATGCACTAAATTCGCGACTTTTTTTGTATGTGTGGCAAAATAACTAAAACGCATATAGAAATGGGGTCTTGTTTCAAAGGAAAACGCCTCCTACAGAAAATACATAAGGACGATGAAAACGGGAAAGCTCACACATAGAAAACAACTATCCAAATAAAAAAATTATCTATAAATGAACCTCCTTTAACAACTCACTAAACCCTAAAACAAACTAACAAATACTAAACCGAAAACTACGATAATAACATGAACCAAACGAACCAAACCATTCACTACTCATTTAATTTCGTTTCACACCATTTCATTTCGGTATCATTTCATTTTATTTCATTTCATTTTCATTTTCCCTATATAATACGAGTAAATTACGAGTTAATACGGAGTAATACCCTTTTATACAGTGACAAACAAACCGGCGCCGCCCTCAATGAAAAAAATCGGTTTAAATTTTAAAAACCGGAAGCTTGCTGTATCATCCTATATAAAATGCACCCTTTTACCCTAAACAAGCTTTCTTTCTTTTCTCTCTCTAAAATCACACATAATTATCAGCTCCTCTTCTGTCTATCCAAGATCAATAATCTTGTGAGATTGAACAAATTGTTAGGTAAATATCTTATCAAACCCTTTAATTTTTATTTTATATGTAGCAAAAATTATGTAAAGTTTTTTGAATGTTTAAGTTAATTTTGGGGCTTTTTAGTTTTCTTCATTTTATTTTGTGGGTTATGAAGTTCTGGGTAGATTGAATTCATTTTCAAGTAATTTTTATTGTAGATGTATGTTTTTTGATATTAAAGGTTGTAACTTTTGTGGATCTTGAAGTTGTTCTGTTGGTAATTAGGGTTTGCATGATGCTGATGATGTTTTAGATTTTCATGATTTATAATATAATTGTTATTGTCTCTCTTGGGTTTAAAGTATTTTGCTGTTATTTCCATAAAATGAAAAGAAAAATGCAATAATTAGATGAAAATCAATTTTCATTAGACTAATTAGGTTGGAGTTTTGCTGTCAACCAAGAACACCATGTTCTGTACAGTAAAGATGAATGTGTGTGTGTGTGTGTGTGTGTGTGTGTGTAAGCATGCTTTAAATTTTGTATCTTTTGAATTGAATATATGAGTTATAACAAACAATGGTAAAGGTTAATGCGAATACTTCTTGTTTTGTTGATTGTTAATGCTGATTTTTACTTCTGAAATTAGGTGTGCTGAAGATCGTTAGTGTTTCAAATAGTTGTAGTTTGTTATTTATATAATTGTTTTTAATTGATTATTTTATAGATAGATTGTAAGTTATATTAAAGATGCCGAAAGATAGAAGAGACCGATCTGTATCTGTTGACCGATCATGGACTTCTCCATATGTATGCAATACTAGTCACCCAAAACGATCATCGACCAAAAACCCGTTAGAAACCGAGAGCATCAAAGAATGGGAAGAAGCCCGATGCCCCGTGTGTATGGAACACCCTCACAACGCTATTCTTTTATTATGTTCTTCACACGAAAAGGGTTGTCGACCATTCATGTGTGACACAAGCTACCGCCACTCAAACTGCTTTGACCAATTCCAAAAGTCATCATCTGAAATGCAACCATTGCTTATTCGACAAGAAAGTGCACCAACACCTGCCACACCCACTCAAACCTCTGCCCCAGGAACTGTAGAAGGTGGGTCCACACCAACATCGTTAAAACTCATTTGCCCTTTATGTCGTGGAGAGGTAAACGGGTGGATTGTAGTGGAAGCGGCTCGTTTATTTATGAACTCCATATCACGAAGTTGCGCTAGTGAGACGTGTGATTTTTCTGGCACGTATACGGACCTTAGGAAGCATGCTCGGTTGGTGCACCCGATGGTTCGACCTTCGGAAGCTGACCCGGACCGCCAACGCGATTGGAGGCGGTTAGAACGACAAAGGGACATAGGGGATCTTTTGAGTACGCTTCAGTCATCTATAGGAGACGAAAGGGGTGAAGAAAATAGTAGCGCTAGTTCGTTATCGTTTGATGAAGGTGGCTGGATGACAGTTTTTTTCTTGATTCGGGTTTTTAGACCGAGGAGTAGTTCAAGGAGTAGTAGTTGGTCTGGAACTTCTCGGGCTCGAGCCCATGTGACCATCAGAAGGAGACCGACTACGCGGCTTTGGGGCGAGACTCATAATGATGAAGCACGAGATGATGAAGATAACGAGTCGTCAGATGGTGGGTCGGGCCCACCTGATCTGCTGCAAAATGATGAATCATGATTCCTATTGTAAGAATAACCTGCAGCTTTTGCTTTTGTTGTTAATTTGCTTTGTTT
The DNA here is from genome assembly GCF_046630445.1 of Rutidosis leptorrhynchoides. Lineage (NCBI taxonomy): Eukaryota > Viridiplantae > Streptophyta > Magnoliopsida > Asterales > Asteraceae > Rutidosis > Rutidosis leptorrhynchoides. The sequence continues at coordinate 596,789,683 of NC_092333.1, read as the reverse complement.
TTGTTATATGGACTGGTTTTTTTAACCTGTTATATTGATATCGATTTCAGGTATCTTTGGCTGATTCAAGTGAAACACGTCTTGTTGAACACGGAGCGATCAGATGTGTAAGAGAAGAGAGAGCATATGAAATTGTAATGTTACTTTAAACTTGTATGATTTGTTTATATGTCTTCAATCATTGAATATTATTATTATCCATTACTTTTACTCTCCATTTGTTCAAACTGCTCTAAAGTTTGAGTAAACTATCCTTAGTCTTCTAGCATCTAAAGTACTAGCTGAGGTATTATGTGATACTCCCTTAGGGCCATTGTAGTGTATTACTTGGGCACTTATCAACTTAAATTGGTCCTACGCCATAGCGTAAGTCCTTCGAATGCGGAACATTCAATCGATTTTAAAAACACAGTAGTTTGTTAATGTTAAAATTTTGCCAATAGTTATGGCGTGTTTATAGCAAGCTAATTTGTTTGGCTAATTTAAAATCGGTTATGTATGGAACTTTAGTAGATGAACTGGGATATGTAAGTCTAAAATTTGTTCCTAAAAAGGCCGTTTAATCAGTGAGAGACACGGGGGATAGTCGACCTTTGAGACACGTGGCTTAGTCGACCTTTTATATCATCTCGTATTGTATTCGACTTTACGTATATCGCATTTATGTTGGCATGTTTAGATTTATAAATCTTATGATATACGTAGTGTATGATATGATGATGATACCTGTCAATTCATGTTCTTGGTCAGCAAACTTATTGGGGGTATTTATGGTAAAAATATATTTGGCAATATGGTCAATCATGAATCAGGCAGAAATTTCACTAAAGTTGCCACTTTAGCCCATCATAACATCATTATGGGCCTCCCTGTGGAATAATTGGTTGCATGGGTCTGAGTCTTTGGAATTTTATTAAACTAAAAAATCGTGTGGTCGAATAAAATGAGATGGATGAAGATAATTATTTTTATTTAAAGTAAAATAATAAAAAAAATAAAATTTTATTAATAATAGTTCATAGTACGTAATATGATTAATAAACTAGTTTAATGAGCTGTGATATTACGAGTTTGTTAAAAAAGATATATAAAAATACTAATTGTAGAGTTATTATAAGAAAAAACAGACGCATACGTTATCAATAGAATTCCAAAAGTAACACAATAATGCTATAACACAATAACATAATACAATGGTTCAGAGCGCTGGCCATTGACGAAGGCTCTGAAAAGAAGGATGGAGGTAGCTGAGATGAGGATGCTTAGGTGGACGTGTGGTAAAACCATGTTAGATAAGATACCAAATGTGGTTTTTAGAGAAAACCTTGAAGTTGAGAGTATCATCAACAAACTTAGAGAAGAACGACTTCGATGGTTTGACCATGTTATGAGGCGCCCACTAACGGCTCCAGTTAGAAGAGTAGAGGCCCCACGGTGGACGGTGTTAGAAGAAGAGGTAGACCTAAGGGTAGATGGGAGGATCGAGTGCAGATCGACATGAAGGAGCTTTTGTTGATCGAAGACATGACTTCTGATAGGAATTTGTGGAGGTCTAGAATTAGAATAGATGAGTGATTTTTTTTTTGTTTTTTTTTTTTTTTTTTTAAGGATGTTTAGGCTTGGATGGTTTTGTTTTGTATATTTATGGATGGTTGTTTTGTATGATTACGTATGTATGTTTAAATGTGTATGTACGGATGCAGGTATGTATGTTTATGTATGCAGTTATGTATGTATGTATGTTTTATGTCCTATGTTTGCTTAAGATATATTTGTTTATTTATGTTAAGTGCATTGTTTTTATATGATCCTTATGGGTGCGTGTATGTATGTTTAGGTTTCTGCTTATATGTATTAGTGTGTGTATGTATGTTTATATGTGATATATATATATATATATATATATATATATATATATATATATATATATATATATATATATATATATATATATATATATATATATATATATGGTGAGGATCCATGGAGAATTTAGGTAGGGAGAGAACCTAAAGAACTCACATATTAATGTACATGCACCTATTCTCTGAACAAAAAAATTAAAAAAAAAAAAATTTCGGGAAAAAAGTTTTTTATTGAAATTTTTTTTTTTTAAAAAAAAGTTTTCCACGTCAGATGTCTGACTGCCACGTCAGCAGACTGACTGCCACATCATCGCAGACTGAGCCACGTGTCAGTCTATGCTGATGTGGCAGTCAGACTGCTGACGTCAGCATGCTGACGTGGGAAACTTATAAAAAAAAAATTTCTGGGAAAAAATTTTCGAATTTTTTTTTTTTTATTTAGCCCGATTTATAGTTTAGGGTTTATGGTTTAGGCCCTAAACCCAAAACCCGTAAACCCTAAACCCTAAACTCTAAACCGTTCGTGTTAAAAACTCAATCTAAACCCTAATTTCTAAACCCCAATTTCTAAACCCCAATTCTAAACCCTTCTACTAAACCCTTTGGTGCTATGGGTTCTCTTCATACCTAAGTTCTTCATGAATCCTTTCACTATATATATATATATATATATATATATATATATATATATAGGGGAGGGATCCACTAAGAACTATTCTACTGTGAGAACCTGAGAACTCAAATTTGAGCAAAAAAGTGACGCGGCCGAACAATTTTGAATGAAGTCAAACAAAAAATCAAAAGCACAAAATCAATTTTCGTTCTACATTTCTGTTCTACATATCATGTTCTACATATTTTTGTTCTAATTTCCTAGTTTTTGTTCGAATTCCTCCATGTTCTACAAAAATGTAGAACCTAAAATTGTTCGAATTTCACAAAATTTGTTCGAATTTCCCGTTTTTGTTCAGTTCTACAATTATTTTGTTCGGTTCTACAAAATTGTAGAACGAAAATTAGTTTCAATTGAAGTATTTTTGTTCGAATCATACATTTTTTGTTCGAATTTCACCTTTTTGTTCGAATTTCACATGTTTTTTTTTTAAATCAACTTTTTTTTTTTGATTTAGCCCGATTTAGAGTTTAGGGTTTAGGGTTTTCGAGTTTACTCCGTAAACCCTCAACTCTAAACCCTAAACCCTAAACTCTAAACCGTTCGTGTAAAAAACTCATTCTAAACACTAAATCTAAACCCTAAACCCTAAAATCTAAACCCTAAATCCCTAAATCTAAACCTTAAATCTAAACCCTAACTTAATTTGATGAAAACTGATGTAAAACAAGTGTAGAACAGCATGTTCTACATCATGTTCTACATAAAATGTAGAACCAAGCAAACAATGCATCTAAAAGACAAAAAATTAAAATTGCTCGACTATGGCTATTTTTTGTTCGGCCGCGTAATTTTTTTTTTGCTCGAATACCTAGTTCTCAGAGTTCTCATTCTAAAAATATTTCTCATTTGATCCCTCTAATATATATATATATATATATATATATATATATATATATATATATATATATATATATATATTAGAGGGATCAAATGAGAAATATTTTTAGAATGAGTCCGTGTGTTGCACGGTACTTGTATAAATTAGTATACGATAACGTTAGTATGGTACTTACCAAATGTATTATACAATTATAATAAAAAATCATTTATCACCGATAACATTTGTATCTAAAACATTGTATACGATAACATTAGTATTACACACACTTTATGTAATGTATGATAACATGGGTATGAGGTATTAAAAACATGTGTATCGTAAACGTTAGTATTGAATACAATTACACTACAATAATCAGTTGTTCTCATTCAATGTCGCGGAGTTTGTTGAACATAGTGATACGTTCATGTGCTCGTCCGTTAAAATACGTGTCGCAAATGTCAAAAAGTTTGATATACTTTAAATTTATTTAAATATTATATTTTGTATTTAGTATAGATATATGATTGTTTATTTAAATTAAGTTATATACATAATCTTATTTAAAGTTTATTCATTTACTTTCTGTATATTTCACACACATTTGTGTTGTGAAGTATAATTTATGTTTAAATATAATCTTACGTATCAGGATGCAGATCTTGTTTACTATTTTTGATGTGTATACCTGTTAATAGCCGATAATAATGTTATTAATTTAATATTTAAGTACTTGTATTGTACTTAGAATATGATTAAACAATAATAACTTTTATATTTATATTATTTAATTTATAAAATTAAAATTAAATTATTATTTTTATTTATATTTTTGTTAACGCCAAAAGTGAAGATCTTTTACTCCTGTTACTTCAATTTTATACTTATATTATTTTATTAATATTTAAAGTAATTGCATTTTATTTAGAATATAAATACTTTTCTTATTTGAAAAATCAATTAAATAGATCGAAAGAACGATAGAATGACACGTGATAAAAATAAAGAAGGAGTTGACACGTCAGCATAATGACACGCGTTTTATATAATGTAATAGATAGATAAATAGATAGATAGATAGATATGTATATTTTTTTTTTATAGTGAATGTATATGTATATGTATGTACCCACTATGAAATCCAATCTTCTGTTCTATGCGAATTTAAAATATTCTTTTTTTATTCATAATTGACTTCCTTATTATTGGAAAAATTGGTTTTGATTTTTATAGTACCGAATTACTATAAGCTTTGTTTTTTATATTCATTTTTATTTAATAGTACCTTATCACCACAAGTTTTTATTTATTTATTTATTATAATGCACTAAGAAATCGCAGTTATAGGATAATATTTTGGGAAAGGATTTACGATAGTTTTGATTTTTTATTTTTTTTTATTTTGGAACACATAATCTGATATATATATATATACTAGTTTTATGAGCCCGTGCGTTGCACGGAAGTTGTACAAATTGTTATTCGATATTAATATTTATCAAATATATAATACAATCACAATGAAAAATCATTTATTACTAATAATATTTGTATCGAAAGCATTACTATTGTATACTAACGTGAGTTCATGCATTACACGACGGTTGTATAAATTAGTATTTGATAAAGTTAGTATGGATATTGATATCGACATATATCAAATGTATAATACAATTACAATGAAAAAATAGTTTATTACTAATAACATTTGTATCAGAACATTAATATTGAATACTAATGCATAGATTATGAGCCCGTTTATGTGACAGATTGTTTATATTAAAAATATAAATATAGTAGCCTTTAGTTATTAAAATATTAAATTAATGAATAATAATTAAAGCTTTAAGGGTTGTATGATATTAAAATTAATGGATAAGATATAGGTCTATATTATATTTAAAATTTGTTTATAGTTGTTATAAGCAAATTTAATTTTAATATATTCATCAAGACGCTACAAATATATGTACAGAATTTATTCATATGTAAAAAATCAAAAGAAAGATTATATTAAGATATACGAATTATATATATATATATATATATATATAGAGTCATAATCAAGAGGGAAGCACTTTTTTGGGGGAAGGGGGAAGCAAATTTTTTTATTTTTTTTCGTTTTTTGAAAAAACTTTGTTCACGAACATTATATATTATATAAAAATATGAATATTTAAAAAAGACACTTTGTGATGAATGTCATTATTTTGGCGGGAAAACGCTCGAAGAAAAAAATAAAAATTCAATGCATTGAATGTTTTGCTGCTGAGTTTATTTGCATCGTTTTGTTTTCATCTTGTGTGAAGTGTTTTTTTTCGAATTTAGCCCGGTTTAGGGTTTAGGGTTTTGGGTTGAGAGTTTACGGAAACTCTAAACCGTTCGTGTTAAAATATTCAATCTAAACCCTAAGTTCTAAACCCTAAACCCTAATTTCGAAACCCAAAACCCTAATTTCTAAACCCTAATAGCTAAACCCTAATTTATAACCCCCTAATTTCTAAACCCTAATTTCTAACCCCTTAAAACATTCAATGCATTGAATGTTTTTATTTTTTTCTTTGAGCGTTTTTCCGCCAAAATAATAATATTCATCACAAAGTGTCTTTTTTAAATGTTCATATTTTCATCTAATCTATAATGTTCGTGAACATAATTTTTTCAAAAAACGAAAAAAATTACTTCCCCCCCAAAAAAGTGCTTCCCTCTTGATTATATATATATATATATATATATATATATATATATATATATATATATATATATATATATATATATATATATATATATATATATATATATATATGTACGTATGTATATTCATATCTGTACGAAATTATATATATATATATATATATATATATATATATATATATATATATATATATCTGTACGAAATTTATAATATAAATTTTATTGAAACTATGATATTTTACCAGCATATTACTATATCTAATTTTGGCAATCTTTCTTAAGTAAATATTATTAAGATTCCATAATATATTTATATATAGAAATATTAATGATTCTTATTAATTTGGTCTAATTAAAAAAATAGATTATTTAATTCAGTTTATTTGAGAAATTGACACATGTGCAATATTAATTCAGATTAATTGAGAAATTGACACGTAGGATTATTGGCACACGCTTTATAATAATGTATGGAAAAAATTACGTCGTTGGTACCTGGGGTTTGTACTAACTTGCATCATAACACCTAAACTATTTTTTTTGCGTCGTTGGTACCCAGGGTTTCATCTTATAACGTTCTTGGTACCCATACAAAACGGACGTTAGTATATGGGGGTTAACCCCTCACATGTGCCACACATGTGAGGGTATTTTCGTCCAAACAGAATTGTAAATTCAGATACCAATCAATTGTACGCTGTGCGGAGTATTAAATTAATAATCTCTTTTTTATCTTCATAGCAAACATCTTGACTAATTAGGTGTAAATTCAGATATCAATCTAAACCTCTCTAAAAGGGGTTTTTAGAGAGAGAAAACAGAGAAGAAGGGTTGGTTTTATGTCCGCAAGTTTATTGACTGTTCTTGGGGCTCCATTGCTCTGTTTTCATTTTTCATCATTTGTTCTTGGGGGGCTCCATTGAAGCTCTGTTCTTGGATATCTTTAAGACTATTTTACAAATCATAATATTCTTTACATTTTTAACAACAAACCTTTTTTCTTTAAACATTGGGACTTCAGCAGCAAAATCACCTTCTTTTCCTTTTACCCTTCTTTTCGTTGGTACCCATGGTTTCATCCTTTTCCTTTTACCCTTCTTTTTTAACCCAACTACAACATCAAATTCATCTTTATGTTCTCTGTTGATAAAAACATAAACCCTAATTTATCTTCAACAAAAATTAAATCCAAAGAAATTTCGATTGTTGTGAAATTGGTTATTAAATGTTAACCCCCTCTAATATCAGTTGTGAGTGATTAGAAAAAAAAAAACCCAATAAATCTCAAAACCTTATTTACAGTTTGACCTCTTAATTAAGTCTGGTGGTGTTATGGTACGGTGTTCCTATTTACCACCATCATTCACAATGACTGCAAATCCCGCCACAACATAACACAACCGACTGTTTTCAGATTATTCCCATTTAGTAATGGTATTTGTGCACACTTTGTTCTTCCATAGAGTTCTAGTAGTTTTTATTTTAACCTTTTATTTTCTTTATTCTATGACCATTAGGGTGGTAATTTGAAATTGAAATGGTGTGGATAGTGCAGATGTATGTGTGTTAATAATATCTAATTGTTTGACTTTAGTGGAAGAACACAGGTAGTAAAAGACATCAATGGAGGGGGTATAAATCCTATAATAGATGAATCAAATGCAAGGCAATTTCTGTTCGGACGAAAATACCCTCACATGTGTGGCACATGTGAGGGTTAACCCCCATATACTAACGTCAGTTTTGTATGGGTACCAAGAACGTTATATGATGAAACCTTGGGTACCAATGACGCAAAAAAAATAGTTTAGGTGTTGTGATGTAAGTTAGTACAAACCACAGGTACCAACGGCGTAATTTTTTCTAATGTATGTATGTATGTATGTATATATATATATATATATATATATATATATATATATATATATATATATATATATAGGGGCAGGATCAATGGGGAAGTAACCAATCGGGGGGAAGCAAAATTTTTTTTTTTTCGTTTTTTTAATTTTTTTTTTTCCGGCATCAAGATCACACGAAAATATGAACATTTAGAAGAGACACTTCGTGATGAATGTTATTATTTAGGCGGGAAAACGATCGACAAAAATAACATTCAAGATAATATTGTTCATGAAGAACATGAACGTTTTTTTTTCTTCATGTTTTGTGAAGTAAAATTTAGCCCGATTTAGAGTTTAGGGTTTAGGGTTTGGTGTTTTGGGTTTATTCCATAATCCCAAAACACCAAACTCTAAACCCTAAACCCTAAACCCTAAACCCTAAACTCTAAACTCTAAACCGTTCGTGTTAAAAAACTCAATCTAAATCCTAAATCTAAACCCTAAATCTAAACCCTAAACCCTAAATTTCTAAACCCTAATATCTAAACCCTATAAACCCTAATATCTAAACCCTAATATCTAAACCCCAATAGCTAAAACCTCAAAATACGCTCGAAAAATACGATAATTGTTATATATTACTTCTTCGAGCGTTTTCCCGCCAAAATAAAAATATTTATCACAAAGTGTCTCTACTAAATGTTCATATTTTCATCTCATCTATAATGTTCGTGAACAAAGTTTTTTCAAAAAATGAAAAAAAAAGTTTTTGCTTCCCCCGCTTCCCCCCGAATGGTTACTTCCCTCTTGATCCTACCACTATGTATATATATATATATATATATATATATATATATATATATATATATATATATATATATATATATATATATATATATATATATATATATATATATATATATATATATATATATAGGGGGAGATCAAGGGATAAGCACCAAATTGAGGATAAGGGGATAAGTGAATCCTGGTCGCATATCTCATCTCATTAAAAATAACACGGAAGGGCATTTTCGTCCAAACATAAAATATTAATTATTATTAATTATTATAAAATAAAATAAAAAATAACGAAAAACGAGAAATTAGGGTTTTTCTGCAGATCGAAGCATTCATTCATTGTTTCATTCAACATCAGAAACATCAATCGCGATACGAATTGAGAAATTCAAGTAGTAAAAATCGAAAAATAACATTGAACGTAAATCAATCGCGACAAGGTATATTCAACATTCACTAAGAAATATATTCTGAATACGTGAGACATTTAAAATTCATATTGATTCATTTTATAAAATACATATTAAAAAAACCTGCAGATGACTGGCGAAGAAGATAGAAAAGGAAAAAAACCAGCAGATAAAGGGAAGGTAACGCAAAAAAATTTCGAAAAATAGGTACGAATATGTTTTGATATTCATATTGAATTGTTATTCATATTAAATTGAATGCATCACACTGTGAATTTTTGTTAAGTAGGTGATAGATTCAGATATAAAACATTCAGTTGGACCTACGAATGTATTTATTATCTAAACATACAATTGATGCGTGTTAATAATCATCATAAAACTGTAATATTCATAATGAATTGTATATTAAATACATCGTACTTTTTATCTGAAAAAATGAATTGAAACTCGAAAAATAGAAAATGATAACATACGTCAGATGTATGTTAAAGTAGCAGATAGATTCATATATAAAATCATTCTGTTGGACTATATGAATATTTTGATTATATAACATACAATTGACGTATGTTAATAATCATGATAAACTGTATATTCATATTGAATTGAATATTTATATTTAACTGAATACATCATACTTTTTATCTGGAAAAAAATGAATTGAAACTCGAAAAATAGAAAATTATAACATACATCATATGCATGTTAAAGTAGCTGATAGATTCATATATAAAATCATTCAGTTGGACTATATGAATGTATTGATTGTATTAACATACAATTGACGTATTTTTTTTGTTTTCTGCTAAAATTGTTGCAGGTTTGAAACACCTTTTAGTAAGTAAGAGACAAAAATTGACTACTTTTAGTAAGGAAGACATTAAGATACTTGAGAAAGTAATGTTTGAAATACTTAAAAAAAAATTTAACATAATACCAAATAAAAAACCTGTATCTATTGTATATAATAATAATTTCGGAGAAGGAACTAGTGGAACAAAGAAGGAAAAAAGAAAGTATACAAAAAAAAAGGATAAAGAAGTTGAGGGTGAAAATAATAACAAGGAAAGGGAAGAAGAAAGCATAGTTGATTCAGATGATGACTTTGAAAGACCACAGATCAAGAAAATAGAGAAACAAGATAGTAATCATTTTTAAGAAAATGACACCTGTTATTGTTTTAATCTTTTAATTTGATAACTGAAATTACAGAATGTATATAAAAATTATTGAAGTAGGTAAAAGTGAAGACAAAATAAAGGAAAGAACAACATATCAAAACAAAAGTGATAAGACGGACAACGGTGCAAGTAATGAGAAGAAGGAAGATGGAGACAAAAAGAAAGCAAGTTCAAGTGATGACTCGAAACATCCTCAAGTAAAAAAAAAAAAAAAGAATCGGGTAAGATTCATCTTAAACACTTATTAGTTTTGTAAAAAAGTGCTTGAAATAACAAAATGTTTATAAATTTACAGATGAAGATAGCATAACCTCAATATTATCACCAAAGTGCGTATACATAGCAATACAACAGATGAATGATGAACAAAAGAGAAAAGTGAAAGAAATTGGATTTGGGTCGATCTTAGGGTTGAAGTTTTCTGAAAATAAGTTGAAGCTTGGTTACTATCTTGTAGATAAGTTTGATGAAAAATCATCAACACTGAACCTGAAAAATGGATCAATAAAAATTTCAAAGAAAACCATTCATGATGTGCTTGGTGTTCCGATTGGAGGATCAAATATTCAATGATTGGATAGAAGTGACCCAGAAGATCCAATAACAATTTCCTGGAAAAATCAATTCACAAAAAAGAAAAATGGAATTAGATCAAGAGAGGTGGTTGAATATATGAAAGAACGCACAGAAGCTGACAGAATGTTTGTTTTAAATTTTCTTGTTGTTTTTGTGACTACAATGGCTGAAGGGACACAACTTGGAACATGCAACACAAAATTCTTACCAAGTATCAAAAGTGAAACTGATGTATTAAAACTAGATTGGTGTGAATATATATACCAATCTCTACTTCAGAGCAAGAATGGATGGAGCAAAGAACATTTTTATAACAGGCCAATATCGTTTCTGATTGTAAGTAAACGTTTAAGTAAAAATCGTTGAATATGATTATGTAATTATATGATACATCAAAATGTAAAAACTGACAATTAGTTTTTGGATAACAACTGCTATATTTGGACAGAGTTAAATGTGAAGGATTTGAATATAAACGAAAAGTTGCAGTCATTGAAAGATGGTCATCTGAAGACATAAAGAAAAGACTTGAAATGGAGATGGAAAATGGTGATTTTGGTGAAGGTTTAGTAGATGATGACGATGATGATAATAATGAGAGTGAAAATAAGTTGAATGAAGATTGTAAGCAAGATTTGGGCAAACTGAATTATGAATGCCTACCAACACCAGATTCTGAACAGGTAAAAAAATATAGTTTTATTATTTTATTGATGAATATGAATAATAACATTATTAATATGAATTTAAAAAATATTCATCAATACATTACAAGTTTAGAGCTCAAATACGAACATATTGTTGAAGAAATTGAAGGAATAAAGAATGTTTTTGAAACTGCAAATAATATGTATAGAAAGAGTAAAGAGATTGGTGAATGGAAAACAAAGATTACAAAATTGATTAAAGGATATGCAAGTGATGAAAATGAAGTAACTGAACCAGTTGATCAAGAGATTACAATTCAAGATGAAGTTGAACCATTTACAGGAATTACAAAGACAGATTTGTATAAGCTCATGTATGCTGATAATACTACAAATTTGGAATCTAAAGGAAAAGCAAAAATGATTGAAGATTCATGCATACCATCTTTTGACCTTGGAATCGACTTCAATTTGGTTCAAAGCCCACAACAACAACAAACATGGGAAATAGTTGATGCACATGGTGAAGTTACTAAAATAGAGAATGATTTGTCAACATTCATGTACTATTTCGTTGATCTACCAACGTAAGTTTATTTTAAAACTATTAATATATTTAACATAAATGCATTATAATTATATATTTGAAAATGACTGAATTTGATTTAAATAACAGGAAACAAGTATTCAAATATGAAAAAGGTAAGGTGCCGAACAAAATTCAGATTGGAAGTTTGCTACACCCATCAAGAATCTCAGTCTATATTATTGATTGCTGGACATTGATAATAAACCATGAAGAAAAAATGGACAAAATGAGAAAACATACAAGACATCTGATTGAGGCTTCAATCTTGGTAAGATACATATAATGTATGTTATTATTTTTAAACATACGTTGAATGTATGTTGTTCTGATTATTTTTTTCATTATACATTGACTAAGACTGGATATATGCTCAATGAGAATGGGTACAAACATGAAACATATATTAAATTCAGGAAAAATGTTATTCGACAATTAACATGGGAGGGTAAAGATTCCAAATTTGCTGATACTGAACTGGTAAACTTTATACTTTTTTTGTAGTATATAAAATATAGAAAATTAAATATAGATTATTTGTTAGTAATAAAAAATAAGAAGGATGAGAATAACATAAATGTTCTTTTAAAAACATACGCATACAGCTGACGTTTTGAAAAATTGAAATTATTCTAGGTGATCATCCCTGTCGTGAAAAATGCAATGAATTTCATAATGTGTTTCAATTTGATGACATCAAAGATTGAGATCTTAGACCATTGCAGAGCTGTACACTCGATAGAATTCAAATATGGCTGTTCTCCAAAGGTTTTGGTAAGAAATTATATTAATATTTAAGTCGATATCAACAAACTGTTTGTAGGGAAAAAAATCATAGAAAATTAACTAAGAAAAAATCAAAGTGCAGATATTTTTGTTTTCAAAGTATCTAAAAGAGTTTGGACACGTCAACGCTAAATTGATCAAATCTTCTCAATCGAAACGAAGGATGATGAAATGGGGAACAAGATAATGATGAGGATTATTGAAAGCTACATGGGGGAAGAAAATTATGATTGTGATTTAATGGATGATGAATTGCAACTGGATGCTCAAGTTGAAAAACTAAGAAAGAAATATGCAATGAAGATAATTCTTAGTGATAAAAATCTGCTTAAAGAAGAAGTTTTTAAAGACATTCAGAGCTTTAATCTTCATAACACTGAAGAAAAAAAAAAGAATTCCTTCGTGAATGCGCAAGAACGGAGAGTTATACTTACTTCCAAAACAAAAATACTATTAGCAAAAGTATGATACATCAGATGTAACCTCTTCTGCATTTTTACTGATAATCTCGTAACTCTTTCATTTGTTGTATAAAGATTTATCAATGAAGTTTGGTTTAGTATGAATATTATGTTTTGAATCTTTTGGTTAGTATGAATATTATCTTTTGGTTAAGAATAATAAAGAAAAAAAAATGAACATGTAAGAAAAGAATATATGATACATCAATTGTATCATATATTGTTTAATATGAAAATTATGATTTTAAATGAACATATATGGTTGGACCTTGGTGTATACCTTTGAGTCTTTGTAAATAGGCTGGGCTATCTTAAATAAAAATATATGACGCATGAATTGTATGTTAGAACTTAACATACGTAAAATGTAGGATAAAAAAATTAAAAAATCACTAGTTATATTGATAAAAAAATTATATGTTAATTATACTGAATAATAATAATAATAAATAAATAATATTACTGTATTAACTAACTACTCACAACAAAAGGAATCCTAAAAAAGAGGACCTCTATATAATGTATTAACCATCAGTCTCTCTATCAACCCAAAAACAATAACAAATTTAAAATATCTAAACAATGTCTTCATCTTGTTAGGAATTTATGGACCCAACAACGACCACCAATCGATAGATTGTGATCCCACAAACGACAAACGAACAGAATAAATGCAAGAAAAGTAAATGACACAAGATATTACGTGGTTATATGCAATCGGTGTGATTGCTTTAGTCCACGGCCAACTAGAGAGCTTTTTTATTGATTTTTCGTGCTTAGGGTTACAGATTATAATAGGTATATTTATAATGCTAATCAAAATTAGGAAACAAATCGAATAACTTGTTGGCTACGCACATTGTCGTGTTTCGTGACACTTTGTCGCGTTACGCGACAAACTGCATCAGAACGTGACAAAGTAGTTCAGAACGTGACAACTTCTGACACCCACTTCTGCCACATTTGTCTCGTTTCAGTGCACTTTATCACTTTATAGTCGTGTCGCATTTTGCAACAAACCTCACTCAAACCCAATACCAGAACTCGACAATTTCTTGTTTTAATCTTTTTTGCAGCTATCCAATAATCTCCCACTCAAAGGAGAGCAAAACCCAAAATCTCATCAACCCCAAAACTAACCATTACAACCAAGAACGTATAACCACCTCTCATACTGCCAATCAAACATGGGACACGCAAACTCAACATCGTTGGAAGAGCAGACTTTCGATACAAGGTCTTCAACACTACTTGTCGAAATTAATACCAATAACCCTTAGAACTCTCTAGTTGACGTCTTCTTTCATCAAGTAACAAGAAGACCAGTTGAAGCTATGCAAAGCTTCAACTTTTCGATCATAACCACCTTAGTACACATATCAGCATGATTCTCCGTACCAGAAATTTTCTTGACAACTCAAGTACCATCTTCAATAAGATCGTGAATTTTATGATACCTTAGCTTTATGTGTTTCGTACGACCATGAAACACCGGATTCTTCACCAAATGAATAGCACTTTGATTATCACAGTGCAAGACATAATCTTGTTGATCTCGTCCCAACTCAAACATAAAATTCTTCAGCCATACAAGTTCTTTGCAAGCTTCTGCTGCTGCCATATACTCAACCTCCGTTGTTGACAGCGCTACACAACTTTGAAGTTTGGACATCCAACTAATCGCCGTTTTTCCAACCGTGAAAACATACCCCGTAGTGCTTCTGTGACGACCCGAAAATTTCCGATCAAATTTAAACTTAATTTGAATATGATTTCGACACGATAAGCAAAGTCTGTAAGTTTGAGTCTTAAAAAGTTTGAACTGTTTCATATATACATTTGACCTTTGACTAATTCCGATGATTCATGAATAATTTTTGTAAATAAATATGTATATATATATATATATATATACATATATAAATGTAAGTATATATAGTAATTTGAAAAATTATAAAATATAATTTAAACATTAGAATTAAATATGTAAAATAGGATACAAAATAATTAAGTGTAATTTAAAATGAATCTATATATAAATATGAGTGATTTCTATGTATAATTATTATTATATGTATATTGTTATATATATAAAATTTATAAATAATAAATAGTCAATAAAGGTTATCATATAATATATGACTATTAAATAATATATGATACAAATTTAAATATAGTTGTTATATTAATATTATTATCATTATAAATAGTAATATTAATATTAGTATCAGTATTATTAATAATATTATATATATATAAAACTGATACATTTGATTTGTTATATTTATTAATATTATTGTTATCATTGTTAATATCATTATTTTTTTTTGTAAAATTATAATATTAGTTATTCAGATTAATATTAGTATTATTACTAGAAATTATTATTACCATTATCATTGAGAGTTACTATTATCATTATTAGTAATGATATTATCATAATTATTAGTATTTATATTATTATTAATATTATTAATATTAATATTAATATTAACATTAAAAATCAATATTAGTTATATTAGTATATATGAAGATGAAAGTTGATACATTTAAGTTGTTATAGTATTTTTATTACCTTTATAATTAGTAGTAAAAATTACAATTTTAGTTATTATTATGCTTATTATTACTATTATTACCATTATCATTAAAATTGTTATAGTTATCACTATTATTATAAACAATACAAATTATTATTTTCATCATGAAAAGATATTATTATAATCATTTTTTTATTATGTAATATTGTTAATATAATTTTTATTAGTATTATTATTAATATTAACATATTTATTATCATTTATTATATATATAATAAATAAATAAAAAAATAAAAAAAAGATTAAACGCAGATAGTTACCAATTCTGTTTCACATCGTTATCTACATTATTTGTGTTGTCTGTTAATTGATTCCCTTATCAAAGAATAAAAACAAAATCAGTTGGAAGTCGTTCTCTACTTTTATTTTTTTTTTAATTTCTTTGTACTGAATGGAATATTATGTCGACCATCAATCTATATCTAACAGACGAATTGCTCAATGTTATGGGAAAAATTGTTCAGCTCTTGCATTATCTTTACCAAATATAAATTTCAATTAACTCAATTCGAAATTTAAAAACAGAAAAATCAATTTTTTTTAAAGAACACAGCTTTCTTCTCTATTCTTGGGTAATATTACTAAAAGCTCGAATTCAATTCCATTTTCAAAATTTATAAATGTAAAGGTGTTAGGAATCTTTCATTTAATCTTTCTGTAAAGTGTCAAAATCCAATTCATCAAAACGAAGTCAAATTTTGGAGTCAAACTCTAAATTTAAAAAGTCAACCCAAGTGTTCTTGAATAAATTCGAATTCGTTTTTAAGTTTCTGGTTCAATTAATGATTCAGTAAGTTTCTAATGGTGATTTGCAACGCAATTCATGTTGTGCACTTAGTCTAAAAACATCTTAATAGTGGAATCAAGTTTTGTGTTGTGTTGTGCTTCGCTACTATACAGCAGGCCTTTTATGTGCTTATTTTATTTATTTATTTATTTATTTTGATTAATTGCACAAAAAGATTCATTAAAGGTCACTTATAATTAAACTTCAAGTCTTAATACAAACCTTGATTCATTATTTGAGTCCTATGGTCGACGGTTTAAATTAAAGAAGGGGATGGTAAAAACATAAAATGAATTTGGGTTAAATATATTTTGGTTCTGTAATATTTCGGATAAAGGGCAACAGCCCAGCTGGTTTTATGAGATGACGAGTATATGGGAGGTCGCGGGTTCGAGTCTCGGTTGGGGTGTTCTTTTTACAAAAAGCTTATTAGAAGGGTATATACTCTTATTCTCAATTCTTTTATTATTTTTATTATTATTATTATTATTATTATTATTATTATTATTATTATTATTATTATTATTATTATTATTATTATTATTATTATTATTAATGATATAAGTATTAGTGTTTATATTAACATTTTATTACTAATGTGATTATTAGTATTGTTAAATTTAAACTTATTAACATTATTATCATTAGTAGTAAATTGTAGTTATAATAGGTTTCCAAACATAAACACTTACATAATAAAAATACTCTAAAAGAATGTGATTCTAATTATGAACTAAATATCAAGATATGAAGATATGGATAATGATAAAAATGAAAGTAAAATATGATCATAAATATATGTCATTATGAATAAGATTATGATAATAAGAATAAGGTTATGATTAGGATTATGAGGTATATATATAATACAAATATGAAAAGGTTGATAAATATATCATTATTTCATTATTATTATTATAAAAAAAAGGTATTATAATTATTACTATTAATATTATTATTATTATTATTATTATTATTATTATCATTTGTACTAACGTTATCCTTATTATTAAAATCATCATTTTTATTAGTATTATTATTAAAAGTATCATTATTATTATTATCATTATTATTATTATTATTATTATTACTATTAATACTATTATTATTATTATCATTTTTATTCAAACTATTATTATTACTATCATTATTATTATTATTATTATTATTATTATTATTATTATTATTATTATTATTATTATTATTATTATTATTATTATTATTATCATTATTATTATTATTATTATTATTATTATTATTATTATTATTAGTATTAAAATTATCATTTCTATTGATATATTTATTTTAATATTATTATAAATATTATTTTGCAAACAACAAAAATTTATTTATTACATAAGTATACTAATAATACATAAACATGTTCGATTACGATTATATGTTTTATTATATATAAATGATATATGTTCGTGAATCCGAGGACAACCTTGCATTGTTCAATGTCGTCACATGTATTTTTACTACAAAATACAGTACCGTGAGTTTCATTACTCCCTTTTTAAATGCTTTTGCAATATATATTTTTGGGACTGAGAATACATGCGCTTTTTTAAATGTTTTACGAAATAGACACAAGTAATCGAAACTACATTATATGGTTGAATGATCGAAGCTGAATATGCCCCTTTTTACTTGGTAGCCTAAGAATTAGGGAACATCACTAATTTTGAGAATTAGTGCACGTCTAATTGACACGAATCCTAAAGATAGATCTATTGGGCCAAACGAACCCCATCCAAAGTACCAGATGCTTTAGTACTTCGAATTCATTTTTATCATGTCCGAAGGATTTCCCAGAATGATAGGGGATATTCTTATATGCAACTTGTTAATGTCGGTTAGTAGGTGTTCACCATATGAATGATTTTTGTCTCTATGCATGGGACGTATATTTATGAGAACTGGAAATGAAATTCTTGTGGTCTATTAAAATGATGAAAATGATCGATTATGATAAACTAATGAACTCACCAACCTTTTGGTTGACATTTTAAAGCATGTTTATTCTCAGGTACGAAAGAAATCTTCCGCTGTGCATTTGCTCATTTTAGAAATATTACTTGGAGTCATTCATTGCATATTTTAAAAGACGTTGCATTCGAGTCGTTGAGTTCATCAAGATTATTATTAAGTCAATTATAGTTGGATATATTATGAAATGGTATGCATGCCGTCAACTTTTGTTGTAAAGAAAGTTTGTCTTTTAAAATTGAATGCAATGTTTGTAAAATGTATCATATAGAGGTCATGTACCTCGCGATGTAACCAAATGTAATGTATTCGTCCAGATAGATTAGGACGGGTCTCTACAGTTGGTATCAGAGCGATGGTCTTAGTGAACCAGGTCTTGCATTAGTGGGTCTAACTTATAGTTGTTTAGATGCATTAATGAGTCTGGACTTCGACCGTGTCTGCATGTCAAAAGTTTTTCTTATCATTTAGTGTCGAAAATTATTTACTTATCATCCTTAAAGTCTAGACACGTCTTACTGCCTCTATTGCATAGACAGTGTATAGATAAATTCATATCTTAGGATATCTGTTATTGTTACCTTTGCCTGACAGCTTCCGTAGATTCCTCCGTAACTTATGGGATTTTAGTATTATATATGCATATGTAAACTATGTATTGCATAGTACTAATCTAATCCTATAATCTATTTCTTATCGAAAATCCTTCATATGAGCGTACGAGATGAATCCCTCAACCAGTTCGAATTCCTCGAATTTCGACAGCTATTCCGATATGGAGTTTCACCTAAGCTCCGGAAGCAGCGTCACTATAATAAATATATATACGTATATAAATGTAAGTATATATAATAATTTGAAAATTATAAAATATAATTTAAACATTAGAATTAAATATGTAAAATAGGATAAAAAATAATTAAGTGTAATTTAAAATGAATCTATATATAAATATGAGTGATTTCTATGTATAATTATTATTATATGTATATTGTTATATATATAAAATTTATAAATAATAAATAGTCAATAAAGGTTATCATATAATATATGACTATTAAATAATATATGATACAAATTTAAATATAGTTGTTATATTAATATTATTATCATTATAATTAGTAATATTAATATTAGTATCAGTATTATTAATAATATTATATATATATGAAACTGATACATTTGATTTGTTATATTTATTAATATTATTATTATCATTGTTAATATCATTATTTTTTTGTAAAATTATAATATTAGTTATTCAGATTAATATTAGTATTATTAATAGAAATTATTATTACCATTATCATTAAGAGTTACTATTATCATTATTAGTAATGATATTATCATAATTATTAGTATTTATATTATTATTAATATTATTAATATTAATATTAATATTAACATTAAAAATCAGTATTAGTTATATTAGTATATATGAAGATGAAAGTTGATACATTTAAGTTGTTATAGTATTTTTATTACCCTTATAATTAGTAGTAAAAATTACAATTTTAGTTATTATTATGATTATTATTACTATTATTACCATTATCATTAAAATTGTTATAGTTATCACTATTATTATAAACAATACAAATTATTATTTTCATCATGAAAAGATATTATTATTATCATTTTTTTATTATGTATTATTGTTAATATAATTTTTATTAGTATTATTATTAATATTAACATATTTATTATCATTTATTATATATATAATAAATAAATAAATAAATAAAGTAAAAAAAATAAAATAAAAAAGATTAAACGCAGATGGTTACCAATTCTGTTTCACATCGTTATCTATATTATTTGTGTTGTCTGTTAATTGATTCCCTTATTAAAGAATAAAAACAAAATCAGTTGGAAGTCGTTCTCTACTTTTTTTTTTTAATTTCTTTGTACTGAATGGAATATTATGTCCACCATCAATCTATATCTAACAGACGAATTGCTCAATGTTATAGGAAAAATCGTTCAGCTCTTGCATTATCTTTACCAAATATAAATTTCAATTAACTCAATTCAAAATTTAAAATCAGAAAAATCAATTTTTTTAAAGAACACAGCTTTCTTCTCTGTTCTTGGGTAATATTACTAAAAGCTCGAATTCAATTCCATTTTCAAAATTTATAAATGTAAAGGTGTTAGGATTCTTTCATTTAATCTTTCTGTAAAGTGTCAAAATCCAATTCATCAAAACGAAGTCAAATTTTGGAGTCAAACTCTAAATTTAAAAAGTCAACCCAAGTGTTCTTGAATAAATTCGAATTCATTTTTAAGTTTCTGGTTCAATTAATGATTCAGTAAGTTTCTAATGGTGATTTGCAACGCAATTCATGTTGTGCACTTAGTCTAAAAACGTCTTAATAGTGGAATCAAGTTTTGTGTTGTGTTGTGCTTCGCTACTATACAACAGGCCTTTTATGTGCTTATTTTATTTATATATTTATTTATTTTGATTAATTCCACAAAAAGTGTGACGACCCGGGAATTTTCAACCAAATTTAAACTTTATCTTTATATCATTCCGACACGATAAGCAAAGTTTGATAAGTTAAATCTCAAGAATCTTAAACTATGGTCATACATTCATTTAACCTCGACCAAATTCCAATGATTCACGAACCATTAAACGAACGTAAAATATTATATATGAATACACGTATATATTATAACTTGTTAACGTTAACAAAATATTAAGTATAAATACTTTACAATATAGTATTTGGTTCCATATGTTTGTCGATGGAATTCCATAGTAATCAATTGATGTAGTTTTCAACTGTACGAAAACACTTTTTCATATAGCAGGACTTGTCTATCTAAACTGCCTTTGAATAAATAAACGTAAGTTGAAATATTGGTTGTAACGTGTATTTAAAACGTGTTCATTAAATATATATGTTTTCAAATTAAGTATACGGTAGTAACACCCGCCTAGTGACGCAATTGATGTTTAAAAACGATTAGTACTTGTATCCATTTAAATTCTTAAAAAGAAAAGCGTTACGCGCTAAACTATTTTCCTAAATGAAATGAAAATAAACTTTGAAAAATAAATAGTTTTGAAAAACTAAATGTTATATTGTTAGATGAAAGATTTTGGATACAAAATTTATATTTCTAAAAATGTATATATATATATATATCTATATATTTTAACCTCGTCATAAAAGGTCTTAATTTAAAATAAAATATTTTTGTAAACAACAAGTCACTGATTTATAAAAGCAAATGACCACGACGCTCAAATTTTATAAGATACTTTTTTACAAAGTAATTTATTGATGAATAAATCAAACTATTACTAAAGGTACACGTCGCGTAACGTAAAAGGCTAGTTTTCTAAACGTACGAAAGTGCGCTCGAAAAACCGAAAGTGGTATATGAGTCGAGTGACAACGTACGAGTCATTTTTGTAGAAATTATATTTTTACCACGAACTTAAATATAATATAATATATAAGTAATTATATAAATTAAATATAATATAAATATAATAATTGGAAGGTGATATCAGATTAGTACGGTTTAGTTAACCATCCATATCAGTTCTATTTTTTTTCCTTACTTTTATGATTCTGATTGATTTCTTTGTCGAACGAATTCAACTACAAAACAAATTAGAATTTATTCGATATAGCTGTAATTGTATCACTTAATCTCTATATTATACCTTATATCTAAAAGGCATAGCACAAATGAATAGTAACCTCCACAGCTTCACAAACCACCCCACTCTTTTACTTACTTACATTTTCTTACCTTTTAGCCCCAAAAAAATATATAATAGTTACCTTTATGGTTTTTACAAACTTATCACAAACTTTTAACATTTTATACTTTAACCATTAAACTTCTCATTCATTATAAATCGACTACATACTTTATATACTACCTAATAGACAAAAAAGATTAATAATTACCAGGGGTGCTTTCGTTCTTTCACTTTTTCTCCCCTTTTCCACCTTTTTAAAAAAAGCCCCCATAGTTTGTTCAAATATTAAAATCGACCCCTCAAACAGGGAGTAAAGTGTCAAATACTCATTTTCATAAAAAAATTTAAAAAAACTACACCCAAATATTCAACGGGCCATATCTTCTCGCTCGCACCGAGTTAAATTTTTCTGACACCATCGTTAAACTCGAAACAATTTTAGGAGCACACTGTAACTAATTATACGCAAATCAGACGCTTTTTAAAAAATGCTAAATATTTGAGGTACTTTTCATACACGTCGATTTTGCGTTAAATTTTTAAAAGTCGACAATTCCATAGTGAAATGCGGAGATGTACATATATTGTTAATTTAAAATAACATTTAAATCTTTCACGGATTATACCTTTTAGTTCGACTCGAGTTGCGCTTCAACGATATCATCGTTAGCCACGAAATAATTTTACAAACTAAACGCAATATAATACATTGAAAACCGAACCCAGCGCGAAGCGAGGGTTCGAACACTAGTTAACATCAGCTAGTGCAAAGTAAAAGAAGTAGAAAAAGAAACACAGAAGATATTCTTCGGTCCCTGTACGCGTATCATTTTCTTTCAAACCTCGAAATTGAATTCCATTTCAAAATCCATTAACACAGAGTTGTTAGGAATTATTCATTCAAAATACCTGCAAGTTTTCAAATCGTAATTCACGAAATCAAAGATTAATTTGAGAGTCAAACTTTTAATTTAAAAAGTCAAAGCTTTGTGTTCATCATGAAATTTATTCTCGTTTCGATGATTCTGTTCCAATTGAGTACTCAGAGAGATTATAGAGGTGATTTAGAAACTATTTTGTGTTATACACTTTAGCTATAATGCAATCAAAATCAAAAATCATTTTTTTTTATTTACTGTTCGACGAGCAGAAGCTTGCTTCTTTGATTTATATATATATATATATATATATATATATATATATATATATATATATATATATATATATATATATATATATATATTTTCAAAAGATCACTAGTATATGTTGTTAGGATGAATATTAATTCCTAAACTAAATTATAAAAACTTATTATGGGTTGGGATCGATCATTGGTAGACTAGTTCAATGAGGAAGAAGAAGAGAAACGAGAAACAGTTAGTAGCGGTTTAATAAAATTACTTTAGGTATTGAAACAGAAAAAGCAAAAGCAGCCGAGTGGTTTATGTGTGTTGGTGTTGAACGAGAGGTCCTGAGTTTGAACCCAGGAACCTGCAAGTTTTTTTTGTTAATTGTTAAAAGCTGCCTTAAGAAGTGCGGAGTTAAATAATTCTGTTGGGCTGCTGTCTCCTGTTGTGCCGAATCATGTTTGGGCCAGATTTGTGCCAGGGACGAGTTAAATAAATTATCAGATACGAACTACTAAAAAAAAAAAAAACCTAAATGGTCGAATGGTTGGAGGAGTGTTGGGCAACCGGGAGGTCATGGGTTCGAGACTGGGGAGAGGCATTATCTTTTTTTAAGGCCTTTACTTTGAGGTAGTAATCTCTTATTATTATTAGTGTTATTATTTTTATCATTATTATTAATAACTGTTATCATTATTATTATTATATGTTATTATGCTAAATATAATTAAAACTAAGATTAGAAATAAAATTATTATTATCACTAATGTAATTAGTATTATTATCGTTATTAATATTATTATTAGTAGTATCATCCTTATTATTATTATTATTATTATTATTATTATTATTATTATTATTATTATTATTATTATTATTATTATTATTATTATTATTATTATTATTATTATTATTATTACTATTACTATTATTATCATTAGTATTAAAATGATTGATAAAACTATTGTTATTTTTATTACTAACATTAGAATATGATTATTAGTATAATGAGAATTATTATTATTGTTATCACTAAGTATTAACAGTAAGTATTATTAGCTTTATTATTAATATCATAAATTTATTAGATTTATCATTAAAATTAGTATAATTATCATATTCATAATTATTGATATCATTATTATTATTAATAACATTTTAGTATCATTATTATTAAAATTTATCATTTTCATTTTTGTTATTAGTATTATCATTATTAATAAAGTTATTATTATTATTATTATTAGCAAATCATTATTTTTCTAAACTATTATTTTAACAAATAAATATTTTGTACATAAAATATACTTAATACGTATACTATAACTGTATTAAAATTTCACATAACTATATATATCAAACTTACTAATATTATTTATATCAATACTTGCAAATAACAAACTATCAATTTTTTTTAAATATAACATTAAACGAGTGTAGATACATTAATATAACTATATAAATATTAACCATTTTGAATATAAACATAAACTAAATATATATAATATATAAATTAAGTTATAATAAATTGTTTGATTACGATTATACATTTTAAAATATATACAAATGATATAGGTTCGTGAATCCGAGGCCAACCCTACACTTGTTAACTAACGTCATATGTATTTTTACTACAAAATACAGTATGGTGAGTTTCATTTGCCTTTTTACCCTTTATATTTTTGGGCTGAGAATACATGCGCAATTTTTTATAAATGATTTACAAAATAGACACAAGTACGTGAAACTACATTCTATGGTTGAATTATCAAAATCGAATATGCCTCTTTTTATTAAGTCTGGTAATCTAAGAATTAGGGAACAGACACCCTAATTGACGCGAATCCTAAAGATAGATCTATTGGGCCTAACAAACCCCATCCAAAGTACCGGATGCTTTAGTACTTCGAAATTTATATCATGTCCGAAGGATTTCCCGGAATGATAGGGGATATTCTTATATGCATCTTGTTAATGTCGGTTACCAGGTGTTCAATCCATATGAATGATATTTTTGTCTCTATGCATGGGACGTATATTTATGAGATCTGAAAATGAAAATCTTGTGGTCTATTAAAATGATGGAAATGATTATTTATGTTAAACCAATGAACTCACCAACCTTTTGGTTGACACTTTAAAGCATGTTTATTCTCAGGTATGAAAGAAATCTTCCGCTGTGCATTTGCTCATATTAGAGATATTACTTGGAGTCATTCATGACATATTTCAAAAGACGTTGCATTCGAGTCATCGAGTTCATCAAGATTATTATTAAGTCGATTATAGTTGGATATATTATGAAAGAGTATGCATGCCGTCAACTTTCGATGTAAACGAAAGTTTGTCTTTTAAAAACGAATGCAATGTTTGTAAAATGTATCATATAGAGGTCAAGTACCTCGCGATGTAACCAAGTATTGTGAATCATTTGTAATCGATATGGACTTCGTCCGGATGGATTAGGACGGGTCCTTTCAAAAAGATTCATTAAAGGTCACTTATAATTAAACTTCAAGTCTTAATACAAACCTTGATTCATTATTTAAGTCCTATGGTCGACGGTTTAAATTGAAGAAGAGGATGGTGAAAACAGAAAATGAATTTGGGTAAAATATATTTTGGTTCTGTAATATTTCGGATAAAGGGCAACATCCCAACTGGTTTTATGAGATGACGAGTATATGGGAGGTCACGGGTTCGAGTCTCGGTTGGGGCGTTCTTTTTATAAAAAGCTTATTAGAAGGGTATACACTCTTATTCTCAATTTTTATTTTTATTATTATTATTATTATTATTATTATTATTATTATTATTATTATTATTATTATTATTATTATTATTATTATTATTATTATTATTATTAATGATATAAGTATTATTGTTAATATTAACATTTTATTACTAATGTGATTATTAGTATTGTTAAATTTAAACTTATTAACATTATTATCATTAGTAGTAAATTGTAGTTATAATAGGTTTCCAAACATAAACACTTACATAATAAAAATACTCTAAAAGAATGTGATTCTAATTATGAACTAAATATCAAGATATGAAGATATGGATAATGATAAAAATGAAAGTAAAATATGATCATAAATATATGTCACTATGAATAAGATTATGATAATAAGAATAAGGTTATGATTAGGATTATGAGGTATATATATAATACAAATATGAAAAGGTTGATAAATATATCATTATTTCTTTATTATTATTATTATTATAAAAAAGGTATTATAATTATTACTATTAATATTATTATTATTATTATTATTATTATTATTATTATTATTATTATTATTATTATTATTATTATTATTATTATTATTATTATTATTATTATTATTATTATTATTATTATTATTATTATTATTATTATTATTATTATTATTATTATTATTATTATTATTATCATTTGTACTAACGTTATCCTTATTATTAAAATCATCATTTTTATTAGTATTATTATTAAAAGTATCATTATTATTATCATTATTATTATTACTATTAATACTATTATTATTATTATCATTTTTATTCAAACTATTATTATTACTATCATCATCATCATCATCATCATCATCATCATTATTATTATTATTATTATTATTATTATTATTATTATTATTATTATTATTATTATTATTATTATTATTATTATTATTATTATTAGTATTAAAATTATCATTTCTATTGATATATTTATTTTAATATTATTATAAATATTATTTTGCAAACAACAGAAATTTATTTATTACATAAGTATACTAATAATACATAAACATGTCCGATTACGATTATATGTTTTAATATATATAAATGATATAGGTTCGTGAATCCGAGGACAACCCTGCATTGTTCAATGTCGTTACATGTATTTTTACTACAAAATACAGTATCGTGAGTTTCATTACTCCCTTTTTAAATGCTTTTGCAATATATATTTTTGGGACTGAGAATACACGCGCTTTTATAAATGTTTTACGAAATAGACACAAGTAATCGAAACTACATTATATGGTTGAATGATCGAAGCCGAATATGCCCATTTTTGCTTGGTAGCCTAAGAATTAGGGAACATCACTAATTTTGAGAATTAGTGCACGCCTAATTGAAGCGAATCCTAACGATAGATCTATTGGGCCTAACGAACCCCATCCAAAGTACCGGATGCTTTAGTACTTCGAATTTGTTTTTATCATGTCCGAAGGATTTCCTAGAATGATAGGGGATATTCTTATATGCATCTTGTTAATGTCGGTTACCAGGTGTTCACCATATGAATGATTTTTGTCTCTATGCATGGGACGTATATTTATGAGAACTGGAAATGAAATTCTTGTGGTCTATTAAAATGATGAAAATGATCGATTATGATAAACTAATGAACTCACCAACCTTTTGGTTGACACTTTAAAGCATGTTTATTCTCAGGTACGAAAGAAATCTTCAGCTGTGCATTTGCTCATTTTAGAAATATTACTTGGAGTCATTCATGGCATATTTCAAAAGATGTTGCATTTGAGTCGTTGAGTTCATCAAGATTATTATTAAGTCAATTATAGTTGGATATATTATGAAATGGTATGCATGCCGTCAACTTTCATTGTAAAGAAAGTTTGTCTTTTAAAATTGAATGCAATGTTTGTAAAATGTATCATATAGAGGTCATGTACCTCGCGATGTAACCAAATGTAATGTATTCGTCCAGATGGATTAGGACGGGTCTCTACAGCTTCTACCCGAATCGTCACAACCACCCAAATCAGCATCAACGTACCCTCTCAAAATGGAATCACCTTTAGAGAATTGCAACCCCATTTTAGAAGTACCTTTCAAGTAGCGCAAAAGCCACTTTATACCTTCCCAATGCTCTTTACCCGGATTCGGCATAAACCGAATCACTACTCCCACTGCATAAGCTATGTCAGGTCTTGAACAAATCATTGCGTACATAATACTACCCACTACCGACGCATAAGGAATTTGAGCCATCTCCTCTTTGTCTACTTCCGTTATAGGTGTTTGACTTTTCGTTAACTTTAAAGTACCGCCTAAAGGCACGGATCTTGCCTTTGAATCACCCATGTTGAACCGCTCTAACACTTTCTCGATATACTTGGTTTGAGACAAAGTTAAAGTACCTTTAACTCGATTCCTTTCAATACTCATTCCGAGTATCCGTTTAGCAGCCCCTAAGTCTTTCATCTCGAATGCGTGAGACAACTTTCTCTTCAACCTATTGATCTCTAACATATCCGATCCTAAAATCAACATGCCATCAACATAAAGTAACAATATAAAATAGGAGGACTTGAATTTCTTCAAGTAACAACAATGATCTGACTCGCTTCTTGTAAAGCCACTCCTTGTCATAAATTCATCAAACTTCAAGTACCATTGCCGTGGTGCTTGTTTTAACCCATGCAGACTTTTCTTCAATTTGCAAACCCATCTCTCTTTACCAACTACCTCAAAGCCCTTTGGTTGCACCATATAAATCTCCTCTTTAAGATCCCCATATAAAAATGTGGTCTTTACATCTAATTGTTCTAGATGTAAGTCATCAGCAACAACAATACTCAAAACCAAGCGAATAGTAGTCATCTTCACAACCGGAGAAAAGATCTCATTATAATCAACTCCTTCTCTTTGTTGAAACCCCTTGACTACTAACCGAGCTTTGTACCGCTTTTTCCCGTTCAAATCATCTTTGACCCGAAAGACCCATTTACTGTGCAACGCCTTTTTCATTGGAGGTAATTTCACTAAAGACCATATCTTATTCTTGATAAGTGACCCCATCTCTTCTTTCATAGCAAGCTCCCACTGTATGGATTCTTTAGATTGTCTTGCTTCAAAATAACTCTCGGGTTCACCATTTTCGGTATAGTGCAAATAGTTTGCTGATGGAGAAAACCTAACAGTAGGTTTGGGCGTTCTACTAGAGCATCTCAATGGTGGAGTAACGAGTGGTGGTGATCGAGTTAAGTCACCATCATCCCCACCAATAGAGCTCTCATCATTTTCGGAGCTAGCACCACTCACCGAATCATCTCCATCACTTTGATTCTCACCTTCAATTGGCAATTCAATAGTTCCCGAACTCCCACTAGAACTTGTATTCACATCAACAAACTTATCAAGCATAACCGGACTATGATTAGAATTAACCTTTACCTTGGTGCCATACAACGAGCTTTCATCAAAAGTAACATCTCTACTACGAATCACCTTTCTCGCCTCATTGTCCCAACACCTATAACCCATGTCATCCAACCCATACCCGATAAAATTACACTTTCTTGATTTAGCTTCAAGCTTGTCTTTGTCAATGTCTTTGGTTTTCACACACAAATTACAACCGAAAACCCTTAAGTGAGCCAAATCACCTTTTTACCGGTCCACTCTTCCTCTGGAATTCGAAACTCTAACGGTTTTGAGGGTCCCCTGTTAATCAAATAAGCTGTCATGTTCATGGCATCTGCCCAAAACATCTTTGGTAGACCCGATGTAACCGCATACTCCTAGCCCGCTCATTGAGCTTCTGATTCATGCGTTCTGCAACCCCATTGTGCTGTGGTGTTTCTGGAATAGTTTTCAACATACGAATACCATGTTCCGCACAATAGTCTTTAAATTCTTTATTGCTGTATTCTCCTCCATTGTCAGATTTTAAGCACTTAACTTTCAAGTTAGTCTCATTTTCAACAGCAGCTCTCCACACTTTAAAAGTAGAAAACGCATCAGATTTAACTTTGAGAAAGTAAACCCATACCTTTCTTGTGGAATCATCAATGAAAGTGACATAGTAGCGAGAACCACCATGCGACTCAACCGTTGTAGGTCCATAGACATCGGAATGAACAAGTTCAAGCTTCTCCTTCTTTGGCGCAATTCCCGATTTTCTGAATGATACCTTCTTTTGTTTCCCCATAGTACATGGCTCACAAAACCCGATATCCACCTTCTTCAAATCCGGAATCTTCCCGTTAGAAACTAGCAATTTCATCCCTTTCTCACTCATATGCCCTAATATTCGGTGCCATAGAGTAGAATCGGCCCCTACATTACTCGTCACATTAACCTCATCATCATCGAATACCTCGACCATGTATAAAGTTCCCCTTTTATGTCCCGATGCCACGACTTGACCATCCTTTAGAACACACCACTTGCGATCACCGAAGGTAGTATGATTACCTTCTTCATTCAATTGACATATAGAGATAAGCTTCCTTTTTAAATCTGAAATATACCTCACATCTTTCAAAGTCCAATTTGAACCATTGGATGTCTTCAATGTCACATCTCCAATGCCTCTTATGTCTAAGTGTTTGTCATCCGCCAATCTCACCTTCCCCCGATACGCCTTGAAATTCTTCATCATCTCCTTACTAGGATTAGCATGGAATGATGTGCCCGAATCCATGATCCAAGCTTCAACCGAATTTTCAACACAACACACAAAAGCGTCATCCGTATCCTCGGAAGTGAAGTTCACCCTAGCTTTATCCACCTTTGGATTCTTACATTGAGTGCTAAAGTGACCCTTTTGATTGCAATTCCAACAAAACGCAGATTCGCGGTCCTTAGAGTTAAACCTCTTTTTGAATTTCTTACCTTTCTTCGTACCCTTATCGTTCTTCCTGCCCCTGTCGGTATTTAAGAGCGACCCCGATGATTCTCCGGAATTCCTCCTATGAGTTTCTTCCCCTAGAATCAAATCCTTGATCCCCTCAAGCTTGAGCTTAGTGGTTCCTGTGGAACTACTAACTGCAGTAACTGTACCCGACCAACTTTCAGGCAAAGACGAAAGCAAAATCAGTGGCTGAAGTTCATCATCAAACACAATCTCCACCGAGGCCAATCTTGTAATGAGATTGTTAAAATCATTGATATGATCTGCAGCACACATACCTTCTTTCATCTTTTAGTTGAACAACTGACGCATGAGAAAAACCTTATTAGCGACGTTAGGTTTTTCATACATGTTTGTAAGTGCCTTTAAGCACCCAAACGTAGTCTTCTCGTTAATAACGTTGTATGCAACGTTTTTTGCAAGAGACATCCTAACCGCCCCTAAAGCTTGGCAATCTAGGAGATCCCAATCTTCTTGTTTAACACTATCAGGCTTCTTCTCTTCAAGTGGTAAGTGTAATTTTTTCTGGTACAAATAGTCTTCTATTTGCATCTTCCAGAAACCAAAATCTTTCCCATCGAACTGCTCAATCCTAAACTTTCCTTCATCCGCCATCGTGCCCAATACGAACCTTGTGCTCTAGATACCAGTTGTTAGGAATTTATGGACCCAACAACGACCACCAAGGTTTCCTCCCGGGCAGCGATAGGGGCGGGTTAATATCACTGCATCAGCATAGTCGAAATGGGAGATGATCGCAACGGGTGGTTAAGTCCCCCTCGGGTGATCCCAAATTCGCTGTTCTAAAAAAAAACAACGACCACTAGTCGATAGATTGTGATCCCACAAATAACAAACGGACAGAATAAATGCAAGAAAAGTAAACGACACAAGATATTACGTGGTTATATGCAATCGGTGTGATTGCTTTAGTCCACGGCCAACTAGAGAGCTTTTTTATTGATTTTTCGTGCTTAGGGTTACAGATTACAATAGGTATATTTATAGTGCTAATCAAAATTGGGAAACAAATCGAATAACTTGCTGGCTACGCACACTGTCGTGTTTCGTGACACTTTGTCGCATTCCGCGACAAACTTCATCAGAACGTGACAAAGTGGTTCAGAACGCGACAACTTCTGACACCCACTTCTGCCACATTTGTCTCGTTTCAGTGCACTTTATCACTTTCTAGTCGTGACGCGTTTTGCGACAAATCTCACTCAAACCCGATACCAGAACTCGACAATTTCTTGTTTTGATCTTCTTTGCAACTTTCCAACACATCTTTCTCATCCAAAAACTCCACAACTAACTCAAACACATCAAAAAATATGGCAACAACATCAAAAGCACCATCACCACCACCACCACAACCACCACCACCATATATAATAACACCACCTTCTGCTTACTTGACAATACCAGATACATTACCTGAAGTTCAAGGAGCTGAAATCCTTGTTGACATGATTCACAAGGCAAACCAAGAAAAATATACATACAAAAAACTGTATGAAAGGTACAAAAAACTTCAGGATGAAAATGAAGAAATGATGAAAATTATTGATGCATACAAGGAAAAAACAACAACCAAAAAAGAATTCATAGATTCAAGCATCCCACCACCATCATGAAAGATTCAACTAAATGAACACTTTGCAAAAACTGGCCTAGATGAAGCTTTCATTGAAAAATATGTTCAGAAAGTTAACAACAACATTGAAGAAATGGAAAAAATTTGGAGGGATATGAACAACCACTATTGGAATATCCAAAAAAAAAGGAGGAATATGTTGGAAAAAAAAATCAATTCTAGTACTTCAAAAAGTAGTTTAGTTTGAAGTTTAATGGATAAACTTTGATGATGAAGTTCATCATATTATGTTGTAAAAAATACATGCGTGTTTAAAAATGAAATAAATGTATGCATATTTTATTATAAAAAGCTAGTATGTTATGAATCTAGTTTAACTTAATGTTAAATGTTATGAATTATGTGTAATGTTTTTTATTTTTTATTTAGAATTATAAAAAAATATCATTAAAAAACAAAAGAAAACATTAAGATACATCCAATTTATCTTAAAAAATAATGAATGTCAAAAACATAACATATTTAAATAATAAAAAGAAAAAGGTTAGAATTAGAAATAGAATTTAGAATTACATTACATTACATATTATATTATTTTGTTAACAAATCCCAACAAATACACCAAGACACGTTCTATTTAAAGAGGCGATTAAAGGTGTAAAGTCACACATTACTTTCTTTACCAATCTCTCTTTATCAAAAAAGAAAACCCTAGAACCCAAAAAACCCAAAAAGATGAGTATTTACTTGACATCATCATCATCATCATCATCATCATCATCATCATCATCATCATCATCCGGCGATTCTGGACAACAAAAAAGAAAGAGAAACAGAGGCTCACAATCAACAGCAGGGCAGTCAGAAGTATCACCACTGCGACCACCACAAGAACAAGCACCACCTACACAACCAGAATCACTACTGCCACGCCCGCCATCACCTTACGTTGTCATCCCACGACTTCCGAATTACATGGAACAAAATTCGGAGAGAGAAAGACTCACACACTATGTTGGTAAATTAAATAGGGAGAAGTATACCTACAAAAAACTTTATCAAAAGTACAAAAAACTCGAGGAAGAAAACGAGCACATACTCTGATTTCTTGTTGATTACAAGAAATACATCGAGAAATTTGGATGAATTTGCATGTATTTGATCTTTTATTCTATACTTTTATCTTTTGATATGGTTTAGCATAATCCTATATTTTATATTTTGCTAATTGAATCTATGGATTCAAAAGTTTACATATGTTCATTGTAAAAACAAAATATGAATGAATATATGTTATCTTTTGTTATATTCAGTATTAAAGTTGTAAAAAATTGTTATTTTGTTATATTCAGTATTTTAGTTGTAAAAAAAAAATAAAGTAAATGTTTAATAATTACTGTAACATAACTTGATCAAGTATAAAATATAAAAAACATTGAATGTTTGTTAAAGATTGATAAAATTAAGTTGTTAATAAATAATATACATTAAATGTATGTTACCTAACTTAAATAACTTTACTGGTGAAATATTTAAAATGTGACGTGTTATCATTACAAAAAGATTTTTTTTCCTTTCTCAATACATATATGACTGAAAAAGCATGATAGAGTAACTGTAGATGCGAATATTTACAGACATGCTTGTACTATCAAATAGATAAAAAAAAAGAAACAAATTTCCATTTTTTTTATATTTAATTTTTTTTTGTCTTTTTTAACAACCACATTTGCCTATATATACATACCAAATAAACCACACATAAAAACTCACTCAATTGACTACATAAAAAAGAAAAAAACCCACTAAAAAAAAAACTACCTTATTTTACAAACAAACAAGTCAAAAAACAACAAAGAATGGATTCAAGCATTATACCACCACCAAACTTCATCCATCCAGCAACATTCCCTGGAAAAACAGAAAAAGACAAGGCTTTCATTAAAGAACATCTTCAGAAGGTAAACAGATACATTGCAAAGACGCAATCACTTTGGAAAGAGATCAAAGAAAAAGAAATCAATATAATCCATTTGAAAGAAATTGTGGAAACCAGTTTCAGTGATTGTTTTGAACCTAATAACTAAGGTTATAGTTAAATGAACAAGTTTGATGTTGAAGTATGGTATTTTGAAGGATGTTTTAAGCTTAATATTTGTTGTTAAATAAATTGTATTTCAAAGCATCCTTAATAAAAAAAAAGTTATGTTAATTCTGATGTTGGTTTATGTTATGAATCTTTAATATCTTGTTGTAGTGTTTATATATTTCTATGTAGAAAATATTTTGATACATCAAATGAATGTTTATACTAATCGTACAAAAAAGCATAACACTATAATACATCAAATGTTTGTTAAAAGTTTCTTAAATCTAATTAAATGAGTTATAAAAAATAAAAATAAAACGGTAAAAAAGTTTAAAATGCTGTAAAAAAAGTAATAGTATTTAAAAAAAATACTACTCGTATTAGACTGTCCATTAAAAATACAAAAAATTAAAAAATAATATAACTCACGCAAGAAGCACCACTAAAGTACGGTATGACCACCCAAAAAAAAAACCAAAAACCCCAAAAAAATCCAACTCACGCAAGAAGCACCACTAAAAGTACGGTAAAACCAACCAAAAAACCCCCAAAGATTGTATACACTTTGAAAAAACATTTCAAGGTTAAGAAAACCCTAAAAAAAACAACTTCAGATAAACTCCGCAAAAAAGAAGAAAAATGTCGAGTAACGACGGAAGCAAAATTGAAGGTATAAAAATACAAATTTCACTTGATTCATTGTTTTTTATTTTCGTATATTCTGCAAAAATATAGATAGACAATTCATATACAAAAACTAAAATGACAGTTACAAACTGCTTTAAGTTCAAAAATTAATCAAACATCAAATGTATTTTATATAAACATGCATCAAATGTATCTATATATAAAGATACATCAAATAGATTATACAAACAGATGTACAATCAAATTCACTGCTATTAGAATCAAAATGAAATTAGACTGAAAAATTAGTATTGATTATACGTTAATGAATGTTAAAGATAAACAACCTACAATGGACACATCATACAAATCTGGTGTAACAGGTACTAGATCAAGTAAAAGAAAGTATGCACTATCTGGAATAAGAAAAAAAATGCTACAGAAAAGAAACAAGTGGATGAAACAAATGAAGAAGAACAGATACAAACGACTGAGAAACCATGTAAGACCCTGTTTCTGTTTCAGTCCTTTTCAGTTGATTGGGACGCCGTCCAGATTGGAGGATGCTGTCCAGCAATGAAGGGTTGGACGCCGTCCAAGTTTTGGGACGCCGTCCAACAGAACTGACGGGCCAGCTGTGATAAATTGAGTTATTAAGGGGTATTTTGGTATTTTCACTTGAGGGTCGGTTTATGAGCCACAAAACTGATCCATGGGCTATCTTATCCTCATTTCACCTCTTTTCACTCTCACACTTGTATCTAGAGAGAGTAAGAGTTTAGAGAGAGAGAGAGAGAGAGAGCTTGATTTGGAGAAGAAGGAGTCGGATTCTCACCAAAGCTCGGGTTCTAAAGTTGTTCATCTCGTTCTTGGCTACGTTGTGGTAGTATTGGTAAGTTCAAACTCCGAATTTCATTTTTTTGATTTGAGGTTCAATGTTAGGGTTTGAGTTTGATTAGTTGTGAAACCCTTTTAGATGATGAAGTGGGTTTACGGTGACTAGTTATTCTTGTCACTTGGTGGGTTTTGAGTTGGTTGACATTTTGGCCATGTCTAGGCTTTGATATTGGGTTTAATCACTAGGTTTAGTGATTATGGAAGTGTTGGAACCCTTTTGGGAGTATTTAGTTGACTAATTTTGAAATGGGTCAAAATTAGGGTTTGGTGTCAATTTGGGCAAGACGAGTGTTTAACACTTGTGTTCGGGTTTAATTGGCGTATTAGGACCATTCTCACCTGTGTTAGTGATTATTGGTTAGTTTGGACGCGGTTTGGTGCTTGGAAGTGCAATGGGTCGAAATTGCATTAAGTGTCGATTTGAGTTGGTTTGTAAATTCACTCTAAGTGTGTTGTTGTATTGTGATAATGGAATAGGTACTTTCCATTGGCGCGTTGCAGATTATTCGGTTGCATTCATCAAGGCGACAAGGTGAGTGTGTTAATATCCTATGTGCATATGTATGTGTAGGATGGGTGCGGGTCGGGTGAAGTGGTTCTCGGTTATAGAGCTCACTTCATATATAGTTGGATTTGATGGACTTAC
This sequence comes from Rutidosis leptorrhynchoides, assembly GCF_046630445.1. Lineage (NCBI taxonomy): Eukaryota > Viridiplantae > Streptophyta > Magnoliopsida > Asterales > Asteraceae > Rutidosis > Rutidosis leptorrhynchoides. The sequence goes on along the minus strand of NC_092333.1, from coordinate 596,752,590 downwards.
GTATTGGTCCAATTGGCACAGTTGTGCATTTTGGTTGACCACCTTTGGTGGGGTGCACACTTTGTGCGTACGTTATCACATGTGCTTGTGATGTAGATTATATAACCCCAATTTTGAAGGGTTGATGTTGAGATGTGAATTGGATAACCCCGACGTGGTGGATTTTATAGTCCCGTGACCGTAAGTTTTGATGTGGAGAGTGAATCACGAGTGGATGCGGATTCACGATGACACGTGTAGTTCAGTCATCTTATCGAGGAAGTGAGTCTCGTGTAGTTCGGATTCACGATGACGCGTGTAGTTCGGTCATCTTATTGAGGTAGTGGTCTCGTGTGGTGCAGATTCACTAAGGCTCGTGTAGTTCGGCCAACCTCGATATTGTTGTGATATTGAAGATAGTAGTCTCGTGTGGATGCGGATTTACTAAGGCTCGTGTAGTTCGACCAATCTTCATTTTGGTATTGGGTTAAGGGGTTAACCTTGGGCGGTATTATGTTTTATTATACATATGGATATTGTTGTGTTGTTGTGTTGTAGCTAACCCTCCGGGTGTGGTTTATTTGGCATGGTACATATCGTCGTTGGTGTACTCACATTGTTGATATCGTTAGCTTGATGTATTAGCGATTGTACGGTATGCTTAGTTTAGCTTGCCTTATTGCATGGACTCCGGTATGTGCTATTTGATTATTGTTTGGCGTGTCCATTTTATGCATATATATGTATGTAGTATATTCTCACTCACTAAGCTTTAGCTTACCCTCTCGTTGTTTACATTTTTATATATTTGCATGGAGGCGGTGGCTCGGGTAAGTGTGAGAATTAGTGGACTCGCGTAGTTGCTTAGAAGACTTGCTTTTGGATTCGATTAGAATTGGGTAGCGTATCCCCAATCACCATGCTCGGTCTATGTTTGTATTAAACTAAAATAGGTCGAAATGGTCGCTTGTTGTAATATGGGTTGAGGTGGGCCCGATAATGTAAAACTCGGTTTTTATTGTGAAAAACTTCTTGTTATAATTATTACATTGTATTGTGAAAACGTTTGGTTTAAAAGTGTCGGGAAGTGAATTTTTCGCTCGCGTGTATTTGACAAACTGATCAGAGATTTTTAGTTCATTTGGACGCCATCCAAATAGCTTGGACGCCGTCCTGGTCTTCAATGCTGGACGCCGTCCAGATAACTGGACGCCGTCCAGATGCACTGAATCAGATTTTTTTAAGGCGTGTTTTTGGTCGGATAACGGGTTGGGTCGTTACAAGTGGTATTAGAGCATGGTCTAAGGGATTTAGGTGACTTGAAATAGGTGCCTAGACTTAGACTTTTGTGTGTGCTTATTTGTTGTGGGACTTGTAGGTGTACGGGTCGGAACGGGAACTTGGTTAGTGCCTTAGCGTGTAGGTGAACTAACTAGGGAATTGGCTTGTGTTGTGACATTATTTTTGGGTGTATTTATGTCGCGTAGAATATTTGGTTGTGTTGTTTGTATCATCGAGAGAGGCGGTCATTGTACTAACAAGTTGATACGGCGTGTGTGCGTAATAAGGACTTGCAAACCTTATTACAGGTGCAAATCGTGTCTAACAAGTGATGTACGACGAGTGTTTAGCAAGATGGGGCGGTGTTGTGCGTGTGATTTTATACTTTTGTGGACTAATCGTTTTGCATTCTTTAGAATGACGACGCGAAACGAGATCGAGACGGACGACGTGGAGTTTAACGCTAGAGTTGGGGCCGCCGTTGCGGAGCAAATGAGAGCATTTCGAGAAGAAATAGATAGGAAGTATTCCGAATTTCAGAGTAGTAGTGAAATGGAGCATTGTCTTAAGAGCTTCATGAGGACTAGATCCCCGATGTATGACGAAAAACCGGATCCTTTGGTAAGCACAACATGGATCTCGGATGTCGAAGGGTGTTTTCGCACTATTGAATGCCCTCTCGAGAAGATCACAAGACTCGCTACTAGCTTGTTACGGGGTAGTGCGAAGGATTGGTTGGATGGTAAGATTGATCTTGTCGGTGGAGAAGCGTTTATGGGGTTATCGTGGGACGATTTTAAGAAGGAATTCTTCGAGGAGTTTCGGACTTTAGCCGATTTGTCAGAATTGCGTAATGAGTTGCGAAATTTGCAACAGGGTTCTATGGATTTGCATACTCTCAAGACGACCTTTATGGCGAAGGCTCGTTTTTGCCCGGAGTATATGGGGAATGATCGTTTGTTGATGGAAGATTTCTATCGAACTTTGAATGATGACTTGAAGAACAAAATTAGCAGAGGTCAGGCGAAGTCATGTTCGGAGTTATTCGCTATGGCTAGGAGTTTCTAGTCGTATTCGCGATCAAAGATTGGTGAACCTTCAAGTGAGAGAAGGATTGTTTCGTATGGTGCTCCAAGTAAGAGGACTCAGGTTCCGAGTGTGAGCACGGGTGGTACATGGACGAGTATATTAGATTCTAGTGCGTCTAGATGTTACAATTGTGGCGTGAGGGGTCACAAGTCTTGGGAATGTTCGGTGTCAAAGGGTGATGATACAGTGTGCTTCAATTGCCAAGAGGAAGGACATCGTAAGTCGGAATGTCCTGAGTTAGCGGGGACGGGTGCGGCAAGGAGACGTTAAGGTACATTTCGTTTTAATAAATATGTCCTTTGATTATTTATTTTGTGCCGATAAGTTCAGGTTTGTTGAATGCATTGCGTTGTGCATATTTTGCTATGGGTGAGGATCCTAATGGAATTACCCTACAGTGGCATTTGGATTTACGGATGAAGGGCGTAAGACTTGGTGCAACCAAGCGTTCCTTAGTGTTGGGAAATATTTCTACCAAGCCATGGGTATGGGCTTTAGTGTTCGGTTGTTAGGGCATGTTCGCTCTCATGTTGAAGTTGATAAACCATGAGGTTCGACGGGTGGATAAAACTCTAAAGATCGAGTGTTTGATCTCGATGTATGTTAGTAATGGAGTCTATGTGATGCGATGTTAGGTGCCTCTTTCATACCTACTAGTGTGGTAATCGACTCCGATGGTGTTACGGTTACATTGTACTTAGGGTACCGGAGAGAAACCCTTAGGTACATGAATGACTAGGTGGAAATTTGACAAGCTAGAGCAATCGGAGGATTGCAAGATTAAAGTTGGTGTAATTGTGGTAAACTCTTCGTTCAAAGTGTTTAAGGTTAGGTTAAAATCCTTTGTGTGCTCATGGATAGAGCAAGGTGTTGTGAAGTGTATATCATGGGATATCTTATCTCGATGATGTGGTTATGGAACGGAGTTCTACGTGGGGGAGTTGTACTCTCGCACAAAGGTGTTCTAGTGTATTGATATTGGACAATGCTCGTATGGATTCGGAGCTAGCGTTGAGACCTACGTTGATCAATTATGGTAAAAGTACGATTTGAAATAAATTGTACTTATGGTTTTGGATTTAAATTATCACCGAGGTGGTAATGTGATGAATCTCATTTAGAGATAATGGACGTATTTGACGAGCAAGTGAGATCCCTTGGTTAAGGGATGTGCATGTCAGATTCTCTTCTAGAGAATTTTTGTTTTGTGCCTATGTGCGGTTCTTGAAATATCCTGTTCATATTGATTATAAACGTTCCATATTAATTGATTTCGTTGCGAGGTTTTGACCTCTATATGAGACGTTTTTCAAAGACTGCATTCGATTTTAAAACAAACCATAACCTTTATTTTATCGATAAAGGTTTAAAATATTACGACGATTATCAAATAATAATAATCTAAAATATAGCATTTTCACAAGATTATTACATAATGGATTACAATAATAATACACAACAATATATGTCTTCGAATGCAGTTTTTAGTATGCAACAACGGAAGCTTTTAATAATCACCTGAGAATAAACATGCTTTAAATGTCAACAAAAATGTTGGTGAGTTATAGGTTTAAATCTATATATCAAATTGTAATAATAGACCACAAGATTTCATCTTTTAATAACATGCAATCTGCATAAAAATCATTCATATGTTTGAACACCTGGTAACCGACATTAACAAAATGCATCTAGAATATCCCCATAAATAACATCGAAGTACTAAAGCAGTTCAAATTCTCTGACTGGGGCATGTCAAAGCCCATAGATCTATCTTTAGGATTCGCGTCAACTGGTGGCAATTATAATAAACACCAATTCTTAGGTTACCAAGTTCAACAAGGGCGATATCCGGTATAACGATTCAACATAGAATGTAGTTTCAATTACTTGTGTCTATTTTGTAAATCATTTTCAAATCTGCATGTATTCTCATCCCAAAAATTTTAGATATTAAAAATGGGACTATAACTCACTTTCACAGATTTTTCCTTCGTCGGTAAAATAAGACTTGGCCACGGGTCGATTCACGAACCTATAATAAATATGTACATATATATCAATTTATGATCGAAATATATTCACAACATTTTTATTATGTTTTAATGATTTAAGTTTGTTAAGTTAGCAGTCCAACGTTAGTAATCTACAACTAGTTGTCCACAGTTAGATGTACAGAAATAAATCAATATTATCTCGAATCAATCCACGACCCAGTGTATACAAGTCTCAGGCTAGATCACAACTCAAAGTATATATATTATTTTGGAATCTACCTCAACCCTGTATAGCTAACTCCAGCATTACTGCATATAGAGTGTCTATGGTTGTTCCAAATAATATATTTAGATGGGTCGATATGATATGTCAAAACATTATATACGTGTCTATGGTATCCCAAGATTACATAATATGTATAATACAATATAAATTAGTTAGGATATGTTTAGTGTAGATTTGTTACAAAATTTTCGTAGCTATAACTAGCAAATTTATCCAATTTTGTTTTACCCGTCATTCCTTCGTTTCAAATCCGTTTTGAGTGATTCAAGTTGCTATGGTTTCATAATGAACTAAAATTTATGAAACTAAACAGAAAAAGTATAAGTTTATAGTCATAAATACAGGTTACAAGTCATTTTTAAAGAGGTAGTCATTTCCGTCGAAATAACGACATCTTGATGACCATTTTGAAAAACATACTTCCACTTCGAGTTTAACCATGATTTTTGGATATAGTTTCATGTTCATAAGAAAAATCATTTTCCCAGAAGCACATATTTTAAATCAAAGTTTATCATAGTTTTTAATTATCAAACCCAAAACAGCCCGCGGTGTTACTACAACGGCGTATGTCCGGTTTTACGGTGTTTTTCGTGTTTCCAGGTTTTAAATCATTAAGTTATCATATCATATAGATATAGAACATGTGTTTAGTTGATTTTAAAAGTCAAGTTAGAAGGATTAACTTTGTTTGCGAACAAGTTTAGAATTCACTAAACTATGTTCTAGTGATTACATGTTCAAATCTTCGAATAAGATAGTTATGTATATATGAATCGAATGATGTTATGAACATCATTACTACCTCAAATATAGTAGGTAAACATACTGGAAATGACAAAAATAATCTTGAGCTTGAATGAATCTTTGATGGCTTGGAAGTTCTTGAAGCAGAATCATGACATGAAAACAATTTCAAGTAAGATTATTACTCGAATTAAGATAGTTTATAGTTATAGAAATCGAATCAAAGTTTAGATATGAGTATTACCTTGAATAAGAAAGATAACCTACTATAAATAACAAAGGTTTCTTGATCTTGGATGATTACTTGGATTGGATTAGAAAGCTTGGAAGTAATCTAGTAAACTTGAAAGTGTTCTTGATATGTTCTTGAGTTGTTGTTTTGTAAGTTGTTTTATGTTTGGTGTTTTGAGCTAGATTTTGATGAAGATGATGAAGAACACATATAACATTAAGAAAGAACTTGAGAGAGGTGAGTTTGATTCATAAAAATTGAAAAATGAAAGTGTTAATGATGGTGATGAAAAACGTGATATTGCATGGCCATATAAGGTCACATTAGTTTGTAATTTTGTGTAATCATTCATGCTAGTTGCCAAATGATGGTTCTCACATGTTTAATGACTCACATGGGCTGCTAAGAAGCTGGTGATTGAGTGTATATACCAATAGTATATACATCTAGAAGCTGTGTATTGTACGAGTACGAATACGGGTGCATACGAGTAGAATTGTTGATGAAAATGTATGAGGATGTAATTGTAAGTATTTTTAATAAGTATAAGTACTTTGATAAGTGTCTTGAAGTCTTTCAAAAGTGTATGAATACATATTAAAACACTACATGTATATACATTTAACGAAGTCATTAAGTCATCGTTAGTCGTTACATGTAAATGTTGTTAACCCATTGTTTATTATATCTAATGAGATATTAAATTATTACATTATCATAATATTATGATGTATGAATATATCTTAATATGATATATATACATTAAAATGTCATTACAACGATAATCGTTACATATATGTCTCGTTTCGAAAACCTTAAGTTAGTAGTCTTGTTTTTACATATGTAGTTCATTGTTAACACACTTAATGATATACTTAATTATCATTTTATCATGTTAAACATAGTGTAACAATATCATAATATGATTCATATGTATTTAGTAAGACGTTCTTATAACGATAATCGTTATATATATCGTTTCAAGTTTCTTAATTCGATATACTCATTTTTATGTATATAACTCATTGTTAATATACCTTGTGATATATTTACTTATCATAATATCATATTAACTATATATATATATATATATATATATATATATATATATATATATATATATATATATATATATATATATATATATATATATATATATATATATTCATATATATGTCATCATATAGTTTTTATAAGTTTTAACGCTCGTGAATTGCCGGTCAACTTGGGTGGTTAATTGTCTACATGAAACTCATTTCAAATAATCAAGTCTTAATAAGTTTGATTGCTTAACATGTTGGAAACATTTAATCTTGCAAATATAGTTTTCATTTAATATATAATCATGGAAATGTTCGGGTCACTACAGTACCAACCCGTTAAATAAATTTCGTCCCGAAATTTTAAGCGGTTGAAGGTGTTGACGCATCTTCTGGGAATAAGTGCGGGTATTCCTTCTTTATCTGGTCTTTACATTCCCAGTGAACTCAGGTCCTCTACGAGCATTCCATCGAACCTTAACAATTGGTATCTTGTTTTGCTTAAGCCTTTTAACCTCACGATCCATTATTTCGACGGGTTCTTCGATGAATTGAAGTTTTTCATTGATTTGGATTTTGTCTAGCGGAATAGTGAGATCTTCTTTAGCAAAATATTTCTTCAAATTCAAGACTTGGAAAGTGTTATGTACAGCCGCGAGTTGTTGAGGTAACTCAAGTCGATAAGCTACTGGTCTGACACGATCTATAATCTTGAATGGCCCGATGTATCTTGGATTTAGTTTCCCCCGTTTACCAAATTGAACAACACCTTTCCAAGATGAAACCTTAAGCATGACCATCTCTCTAATTTCAAATTCTATATCTTTTCTTTTAATGTCCGCGTAGCTCTTTTGTCGACTTTGGGCGGTTTTTAACCATTGTTGAATTTGAATGATCTTCTCTGTGGTTTCTTGAATAATTTCTGGACCCGTAATCTGTCTATCCCCAACTTCACTCCAACAAATCGGAGACCTGCACTTTCTACCATAAAGTGCTTCGAATGGTGCCATCTCAACACTCGAATGATAACTATTGTTGTAGAAAAATTCTGCTAACGGTAGATGTCGATCCCAACTATTTCTGAAATCAATAACACATGCTCGTAGCATGTCTTCAAGGGTCTGTATTGTCCTTTCACTTTGCCCATCAGTTTGTGGGTGATAAGCAATACTCATGTCTAGACGAGTTCCTAATGCTTGCTGTAATGTCTGCCAAAACCTTGAAACAAATCTGCCATCCCTATCAGAGATAATAGAGATTGGTATTCCATGTCTGAAGACAACTTCTTTCAAGTATAATCGCGCCAAATTCTCCATTTGTCATCTTCTCTCATTGGCAGAAAATGTGCTTATTTGGTGAGACGATCGACTATTACCCAAATAGTATCATAACCACTTGCAGTCCTTGGCAATTTAGTAATGAAATCCATGGTAATGTTTTCCCATTTCCATTCTGGGATTTCAGGTTGTTGAAGTAGACCTGTTGGTTTCTGATGTTCAGCTTTGACCTTAGAACACGTCAAACATTCTCCTACATATCTCGCAATATCGGCTTTCATACCCGGCCACCAAAAATGTTTCTTAAGGTCCTTGTACATCTTTCCCGCTCCGGGATGTATTGAGTATCTGGTTTTATGTGCTTACCCAAATACCATTTCTCTCACATATCCAAACTTTGGTACCCAAATTCTTTCGGCTCGATACCGAGTTCCGTCTTCTCGAATATTAAGGTGTTTCTCCGATCCTTTGGGTATTTCATTCTTCAAATTCCCTTCTTTTACAACACCCTGTTGCGCCTCCTTTATTTGAGTAGTAAGGTTAGTGCGAATAATTATATTCATAGCTTTTACCCGTATAGGTTCTCTGTCCTTTCTACTCAAAGCGTCGGCTACCACATTTGCCTTCCCCGGATGGTAACGAATCTCGAAATCGTAATCATTCAATAACTCAATCCACCTACGCCGCCTCATGTTCAGTTGTTTCTGATTAAATATGTATTGGAGACTTTTGCGATTGGTATATATAATAATTTTGACCCCATATAAGTAGTGCCTCCAAGTCTTTAATACAAAAACAACCGCGCCTAATTCCAAATCATGCGTCGTATAATTCTGCTCGTGAATCTTCAATTGTCTAGACGCATAAGCAATTACCTTCGTTCGTTGCATTAATACACAATCGAGACCTTGCTTTGAGGCGTTACAATATATCACAAAATCATCATTCCCTTCAGGCAATGATAATATAGGTGCCGTAGTTAACTTTTTCTTCAACAATTGAAACGCTTTTTCTTGTTCATCCTTCCATTCAAATTTCTTCCCTTAATGCGTTAATGCAGTCAAGGGTTTTGCTATTTTGGAAAAATCTTGGATGAATCTTCTGTAGTAACCAGCTAATCCTAAAAATTGGCGTAGTATTTCGGAGTTTTCGGGGTTTCCCATTTTCAACGGTTTCAATCTTTGCTGGATCCACCTGAATACCTTCTTTATTCACTATGTGACCGAGGAATTGAACTTCTTCCAACCAAAATGCACACTTTAAAAACTTAGCGTACAGTTTTTCTTTCCTCAACAACTCTAGCATTTTTCTCAAATGTTCTTCGTGCTCTTGATCATTCTTTGAGTAGATAAGTATGTCATCGATGAAAACAATGACAAAATTGTCAAGATGTGGTCCACACACTCAGTTCATAAGGTCCATGAACATAGCTGGTGCGTTAGTTAAACCAAATGGCATAACCATAAACTCATAATGACCGTAACGCGTCCTAAAAGATGTTTTCGGAATATCATCCTCCTTCACCCGCATTTGATGATATCCAGAACGTAAATCAATTTTCGAATAACCGACGAGCCTTGTAGTTGATTAAATAAGTCTTCGATTCTCGGTAGTGGATAATGGTTCTTGATGGTAAGTTTGTTCAACTCTCGGTAGTCGATACACAACCTGAATGTACCATCCTTCTTTTTGACAAACAAAACAGGAGCTCCCCATGGTGATGTGCTTGGTCGAATGAAACCACGTTCTAACATTTCTTGTAGTTGACTTTGTAATTCCTTCATTTCGCTGGGTGCGAGTCTATAAGGAGCATGAGCTATTGGTACAGTTCCTGGTACAAGATCTATTTGGAATTCAATGGATCGATGTGGGGGTAGTCCTGGTAACTCTTTCGAAAATACGTCGGGAAATTCTTTTGCGACGGGAACATCACTGATGTTCTTTTCTTCAGCTTTGACTTCTTCGATGTGTGCTAGAATGACATAGCAACCTTTTCTTATTAGTTTTTGTGCCTTCAAACTACAAATAAGATTTAACTTCGCGTTGTTCTTTTCTTCATACACCATTAAATTTTTTCCTTTTTCGCGCATAATGCGAATCGCATTTTTGTAACAAACGACCCCTGCTCTCACCTTTTTCAACCAGTCCATGCCAATTATTACGTCAAAACTCCCTAACTCGACTGGTATTAAGTCAATCTTAAATGTTTCATCAACTAGTTTAATTTCTCTATCCCGACATACTTTATCTGCTGTAATTAGTTTACCGTTTGCTAATTCGAGTAAAAATTTATTATCCGAAGGCATTAATGCACAATTTAATTTGGCACAAAAAATCTCTACTCATATAGCTTCTATCCGCACCCTAATCAAATAAAACATAAGCAGATTTATCATCAATAAGAAACGTACCCGTAACAAGCTCCGGGTCTTCCTGCGCTTCTGCCGAATTAATGTTGAAGACTCATCCACGACCTTGCCCATTATTATTCCCTTGATTAGGGCATGCTTTCCTGAAATGGCCCGGCTTTCCGCATCCGTAACAAATAATGGAATTATTTGTTCTGTTATTTTTATATGCCTTTGGTCCATAGACATCACACTTCGTTACACTATGTCCGGTTCGGTTACACTTGGTACATACTACTACACAGGACTTATCTAGATGATACCCTCCACACCTTAGACATTTATTGTTCTGATTGTTGTTACCATTTTTGTTATTGATTTAGTTGTTGTTGTGATTGTTATTGTTGTTAAGACGGTTATTGTGGTTGTTGTTGTTGTTGGGATAGTTGTTGTTGCGTTTGTTTTTGTGAAAAATGGGGCTATTGTAGTTGTGATTGCTGTGTTAGTTGTTGAAGCGATAGTTACTATTGTTTGTGTTGGTGACTCTTGTCACTGTTTTCTTCCCACTTCCTCTTGACTTGTTTCGTGTTGGCTTCTTCGGCCGCCTGCTCTTTAATTTTTCTCTCAATCTGATTTATGAGTTTATGAACCATTCGACTTGCCTTTTGTATGGAGGCGGGCTCGTGTGAACTCACATCTTCTTGAACCCTTTCTGGTAACCCTTTTACAAACGCGTCAATCTTCTCTTCTTCATCTTCGAACGCTCCCAGAAACAATAGGCACAACTCTGTGAATCGTCGTTCGTACGTGGTAATATCAAATCCTTGTGTTTGTAACCCTCTAAGCTATACCTTGAGCTTATTGACCTCATTTCTGGGATGGTACTGCTCGTTCATCAAGTGCTTGAATGCTGACCACGATAATGCGTAAGCAGCATCTTGTCCCACCTGCTCGAGATAGGTGTTCCACCATGTTAACGCAATACCTGTGAAGGTATGCGTAGCGTACTTTACTTTGTCTTCTTCGATACATTTACTTATGGCAAACACCGATCCAACCTTTTCAGTCCACCGTTTTAATCAGATTGGACCCTCGATTCCATCGAATTCCAGAGGTTTGCAGGCAGTGAATTCTTTGTAGGAGCATCCTACACGATTTCTTGTGGAATTAGTTCCACTGCTAGAACCAGAGTTATTGTTGTTATTTTGCATTGCGGCCTGGACTGCGGCTATGTTCGCAGCAAGGAAAACACGGAAGTCTTCCTCGCTCATGTTCAAGTTCTGACGAGTAGTCGGTGCCATTTCCTTCAAAAATAGCCAAAAGAATTAAGTTAATCATATAGAATATTAAGAGTAGTCAATAGTATTTCGTAGCATAATATGAACTTATTTATAAAAGCTTTTTCTTCATATTAACTTTTTATAATTTTCCATTCGGGTAGTACCTACCCGTTAAGTTCATACTTAGTAGCTAATATACAATTCAACTACTACAATTCTATATGAAAAACTGATTACAATAATATTTTGCGTTCAAACTTATATACAATATTTTACTAATTTACAATACCGCTATTTTGCATATAGCATAAAATATAACACATAATATCTTTAATACAAGGCAATTGTGAAGACAATTCTAGTTAATACGCAAGTCGTTCAGCAAAAGCAATAAAGACACGTAATTCATAAGTCCGGAAACAAGTCATGCATTCTGGTTTTACTAAGACTACTTCCCATCCTTGGTCTTGTGGAACATAACCGTTGTGGCCGTTGACAAGACAGCATGTTGTAACGTCGTCAAAGGGACGAGGGTTTTGTAATGCCCAACAGCCCCGTAATAATCTAAAAACCTTGTTTCTCACTCCAACTACTGAATCCGTTACTTGCGGGAAGGTTTTATTTAAAAGTTGTAATCCGATGTTCTTTTTCTCACTTTGGTGAGAAGCGAACATCACTAACCCGTAAGCATAACATGCTATTTTATGTTGCATGTTAGAGGCTCTTTCTAACTCACGAAGTCCTACGTTGGGATATGTTGAGTCAAAATAGGTTCTTAACCCGTAGCGTAAAATTGCATTTGGGTTCCCCGCATTTAACGCTTTAAAGAAAACACGGCGTAACTTACGGTGTCCCCAATGTGATATACCCCATCTTTCAAATGAAAGCCTTTTATAAACTAAGGCATGCTGGAACGTTCTTCAAATGTTCTACAAACTAGTTTTGCCGTAAATAATTGTGCCGACGAATTCTTACCGACTTTAGACAAGATTTCATCAATCATGTCCCCGGGTAGGTCTTCTAAAATTTTTGGTTGTCTATCCTTAACGTCCATTGTGTTTTTATACTGTAAAACAGACGAGAATTAGATTCGTAAAAGATAATTATCAAATAATATAAGCAATTTTTACATATAACAAGAAAGTACAAGCACACTTATATTACATATATTACACCACATGATTACAACTCTTTATTCCGACTCACTTGTTTCTTCTTCTTCGGACTTGGTTTGTTTCGCTAATTTCCTAGGGATATATGGTGCTCCCCTAATACGAGCCGTTCTTTTCACAAATGGTCTAGAAGGACCTGGTGGCTTAGATGTTCCCGGGTTATAGCTAAAACTTAAGAAATACGGGTGTTGATGGTATTTTCCATCGAGACATTTCATGTTAACATAGAGGTCATCGGGGTTGGACTCGGGTTTTTCTATTTTTATGTCTTTTCCCTTATTATTTTCTTTTGCTTTTTCAAATTGGGTCGAGGTAATTTCTATAACATCATCGGAATCCTCATCGGGATCCGATTCATCAGAAAATTGGTAATTTTCCCAATATTTTGCTCCCTCGGCGGAAACACCATTGACCATTATTAACTTTGGTCCATTGATTGAGGATTTTCTTTTATTTAACCATTTTTCTGAAGTTATTAATATTTCTTCCTCCGGAACCTCTTCTTCTTCCGGTTCCTCTTGTTTCGGTTCCTCCTCTTTCGGTTCCTCCTCTTTCGGTTCCTCCTCTTCCGGTTCCTCCTCTTTCGGTTCTTCCTCGGGAATTTGTGAATCTTCCCAAAATATATTCGACTCTTTATTATTAGCAGGTAAGTCGATGAGATTTGTACTAGAGGTAGACATCTATCACACAATATCAAACACGTTAAGAGATTAATATATCACATAATATTTACATGTTAATAATATATAGTTTCCAACAAAAAATGTTAAGCAATCATTTTTAAAGAAAACACGGTCGAAGTCTAAACTCACTAATGCATCCTAACAAACTCGATAAGACACACTAATGCAATTTCTGGTTCTCTAAGACCAATGCTCGGATACCAACTAAAATGGCTCGTTCATATTGATTATAAACGTTCCATATTAATTGATTTCGTTGCGAGGTTTTGACCTCTATATGAGACGTTTTTCAAAGACTGCATTCGATTTTAAAACAAACCATAACCTTTATTTTATCGATAAAGGTTTAAAATATTAAGACGATTATCAAATAATGATAATTTAAAATATAGCGTTTTCACACGATTATTACATAATGGATTACAATAATAATACACAATAATATATGTCTTCGAATGCAGTTTTTAAACAATATCATACAAACATGGGCTCCAAATCTTGTCCTTAATTTAGTATGCAACAACGGAAGCTTTTAATAATCACCTGAGAATAAACATGCTTTAAATATCAACAAAAATGTTGGTGAGTTATAGGTTTAAATCTATATATCAAATTGTAATAATAGACCACAAGATTTCATCTTTTAATAACATGCAATCTGCATAAAAATCATTCATATGTTTGAACACCTGGTAACCGACATTAACAAAATGCATCTAGAATATCCCCATAAATAACATCGAAGTACTAAAGCAGTTCAAATTCTCTGACTGGGGTGTGTCAAAGCCCATAGATCTATCTTTAGGATTCGCGTCAACTGGTGGCAATTATAATAAACCCCAATTCTTAGGTTACCAAGTTCAACAAGGGCGATATCCGGTATAACGATTCAACATAGAATATAGTTTCAATTACTTGTGTCTATTTTGTAAATCATTTTCAAATCTGCATGTATTCTCATCCCAAAAATATTAGATATTAAAAATGGGACTATAACTCACTTTCACAGATTTTTCCTTCGTCGGGAAAATAAGACTTGGCCACGGGTCGATTCACGAACCTATAATAAATATGTAAATATATATCAATTTAGGATCGAAATATATTCACAACATTTTTATTATGTTTTAATGATTTAAGTTTGTTAAGTTAGCAGTCCAACGTTAGTAATCTACAACTAGTTGTCCACAGTTAGATGTACAGAAATAAATCAATATTATCTCGAATCATCCACGACCCAGTGTATACAAGTCTCAGGCTAGATCACAACTCAAAGTATATATATTATTTTGGAATCAACCTCAACCCTGTATAGCTAACTCCAGCATTGCTGCATATAGAGTGTCTATGGTTGTTCCAAATAATATATATAGATGGGTCGATATGATATGTCAAAACATTGTATACGTGTCTATGATATCCCAAGATTACATAATTAGTTAGGATATGTTAAGTCTAGATTTGTTACAAAATTTTCGTAGCTATAACTAGCAAATTTATCCAATTTTGTTTTACCCGTCATTTCTTCGTTCAAATCCGTTTTGAGTGATTCAAGTTGCTATGGTTTCATAATAAACTGAAATTTATGAAACTAAACAAAAAAAAGTATAAGTTTATAGTCAAAAATACAGGTTACAAGTTATTTTTTAAAGAGGTAGTCATTTCCGTCGAAAGAACGACATCTTGATGACTATTTTGAAAAACATACTTCCACTTTGAGTTTAACCATGATTTTTGGATATAGTTTCATGTTCATAAGAAAAATCATTTTCCCAGAAGAACAACTTTTAAATCAAAGTTTATCATAGTTTTTAATTATCAAACCCAAAACAGCCCGCGGTGTTATTACAACGGCGTATGTCCGGTTTTACGGTGTTTTTCGTGTTTCCAGGTTTTAAATCATTAAGTTAGCATATCATATAGATATAGAACATGTGTTTAGTTGATTTTAAAAGTCAAGTTAGAAGGATTAACTTTGTTTGCGAACAAGTTTAGAATTCACTAAACTATGTTCTAGTGATTACATGTTCAAATCTTCGAATAAGATAGTTATGTATATATGAATTGAATGATGTTATGAACATCATTACTACCTCAAATATAGTAGGTAAACATACTGGAAATAACAAAAATAATCTTGAGCTTGAATGGATCTTTGATGGCTTGGAAGTTCTTGAAGCAGAATCATGACACAAAAACAATTTCAAGTAAGATTATTACTCGAATTAAGATAGTTTATAGTTATAGAAATCGAATCAAAGTTTGTATATGAGTATTACCTTGAATAAGAAAGATAACCTACTATAAATAACAAAGGTTTCTTGATCTTGGATGATTACTTGGATTGGATTAGAAAGCTTGGAAGTAATCTAGTAAACTTGAAAGTGTTCTTGATATGTTCTTGAGTTGTTGTTTTGTAAGTTATTTTATGTTTGGTTTTTTGAGTTAGATTGAGCTAGATTTTGATGAAGATGATGAAGAACACTTAGAACATCAAGAGAGAACTTGAGAGAGGTGAGTTTGATTCATAAAAAAGAAAAATGAAAGTGTTAATGATGGTGATGAAAAATGTGATATTGCATGGCCATATAAGGTCACATTAGTTTGTAATTTTGTGTAATCATTTACGCTAGTTGCCAAATAATGGTTCCCACATGTTTAATAACTCACATGGGCTGCTAAGGAGCTGATGATTGAGTGTATATACCAATAGTATATACATCTAGAAGCTGTGTATTGTACGAGTACGAATACGGGTGCATACGAGTAAAATTGTTGATGAAAATGAATGAGGATGTAATTGTAAGTATTTTTGATAAGTAGAAGTACTTTGATAAGTGTCTTGAAGTCTTTCAAAAGTGTATGAATACATATTAAAACACAACATGTATATACATTTAACGGAGTCGTTAAGTCATCGTTAGTCGTTACATGTAAATGTTGTTTTAAAAGCTTTAAGTTAACGATCTCATTTAATGTTGTTAACCCATTGTTTATTATATCTAATGAGATATTAAATTATTACATTATCATAATATTATGATGTATGAATATATCTTAATATGATATATATACATTAAAATGTCATTACAACGATAATCGTTACATATATGTCTCGTTTCGAAAACCTTAAGTTAGTAGTCTTGTTTTTACATATGTAGTTCATTGTTAACACACTTAATGATATACTTAATTATCATTTTATCATGTTAAACATAGTGTAACAATATCTTAATATGATTCATATGTATTTAGTAAGACGTTGTTATAACGATAATCGTTATATATATCGTTTCAAGTTTCTTAATTCGATAGACTCATTTTTATGTATATAACTCATTGTTAATATACCTTGTGAGATATTTACTTATCATAATATCATATTAACTATATATATATATATATATATATATATATATATATATATATATATATATATATATATATATATATATATATTCACATATATATGTCATCATATAGTTTTTATAAGTTCTAACGTTCGTGAATCGTCGGTCAACTTGGGTGGTTAATTGTCTACATGAAACTCATTTCAAATAATCAAGTCTTAACAAGTTTGATTGCTTAACATGTTGGAAATATTTAATCATGTAAATATAGTTTTCATTTAATATATAATCATGAAAAAGTTCGGGTCACTACAATTCTTTCTCGATTGTGTTGGCGTTGTGTACGCGTGCGTATGATGCATGTGCAAAGATTCTGAGCGGGTGGAATAATTATACATGTATGTGATAATGCTAAAAACGAACATATATTTCATAGCATTATTCCTCAAGAAAGACAAGCTTTTAGTTGCAATTGTTCTATTTACAAGTGATATTCGTTTAAATAATAAAAGGTGAAGACAAAAGACAGATTCGACGAATTGAAGACGCAAACGACCAAAAAGCTCAAAAGTACAAAAGACAATCAAAAAGGTTCCAATTATTGATAAGAAACGTCTCGAAATTACAAGAGTACAAGATTCAAAACGCAAAGTACAAAATATAAAATTGTACGCAAGGACGTTCGAAAATCCGGAACCGGGACCAGAGTCAACTCTTAACGCTCGACGCAACGGACTAAAAATTACAAGTTAACTATGTATATAAATATAATATAATATATAATTAATTATATTAATTATATATATATTATATATATATTATAAAACCGTCGGCAGAGAAAGACTCCAAGGGTGTGAGCTGTAAATTCATTCTCCGCGACTCGCGGAGTTTGAAGAGGATTTTGCCGCGAGTCGCGGAGCCCCAATTTCAGAAACTTCCTATAAAAGCAAACGAATTCTGATCGAAAAACAAAATATATCCATCTCTCTATCTATATCGTATATATTTATATTTATATTTTAATTTTAATTTTAATTTTAATTATAATTCTAATAATAAGGGTATGTTAGCGAATATTGTAAGGGTGTAAGTCGAAATTCTGTCCGTGTAACGCTACGCTATTTTTAATCATTGTAAGTTATGTTCAACCTTTCTATATTAATGTCTCGTAGCTAAGTTATTATTATGCTTATTTAATCCGAAGTAATCATGATGTTGGGCTAATTACTAAAATTGGGTAATTGGGCTTTGTACCATAATTGGGGTTTGGACAAAAGAACGACACTTGTGGAAATTAGACTATGGGCTATTAATGGGCTTTATATTTGTTTAACTAAATGATAGTTTGTTAATGTTAATATAAAGATTTACAATTGGGCGTCCCTATAAATTACCATATACACTCGATCGGACACGATGGGCGGGGTATTTATATGTACGAATAATCGTTCATTTAACCGGACACGGGAATGGATTAATAGCCACTAGAATAATTAAAACAGGGGTGAAATTACATTCAAGGGTAATTGGTGTAATTGTTAACAAAGTAGTAAAACCTTGGTTTACACGCAGTCGATAACCTGGTGTATTCATTAAACAAAGTATTAAAACCTTGTTACAATTCGAATCCCCAATTAGTTGGAATATTTAACTTCGGGTATAAGAATAATTTGATGAGGACACTCACACTTTATATTTATGACTGATGGACTGTTATGGACAAAAACCAGACGGACATATTAAATAATCCAGGACAAAGGACAATTAACCCATGGGCATAAAACTAAAATCAACACGTCAAACATCATGATTACGGAAGTTTAAATAAGCATAATTCTTTTATTTCATATTTAATTTCCTTTATTTTATATTTAATTGCACTTCTAATTATCGCACTTTTATTTATTGTTATTTAATCGCACTTTTAATTATCGTACTTTTTAATTATCGCAAGTTTATTTTATCGCACTTTTATTATTTGCAATTTCATTATCGTTATTTACTTTACGCTTTAATTTAAGTCTTGTATTTATTTTATATTTTACATTAGGTTTTAACTGCGACTAAAGTCTTAAAATCGACAAACCGGTCATTAAACGGTAAAAACCCCCCTTTTATAATAATAATATTACTTATATATATTTGTATTTTTATAAAAGTAAACTAATATAGCGTTGAGCTTTGTTTAAAGATTTCCCTGTGGAACGAACCGGACTTACTAAAAACTACACTACTTTACGATTAGGTACACTGCCTATAAGTGTTGTAGCAAGGCTTAAGTATATCCATTCTATAAATAAATAAATATCTTGTGTAAAATTGTATCGTATTTAATAGTGTTTTCTGCTAAAATTAATAACTATTTTATATACACCTCGCATAACATCAAGTATTTTTGGCGCCGCTGCCGGGGACACTCTTAAACGCCGGAAGCGCAACGCTAATATAAAAAAAAAAAAGATTTTTAGCTTACTTTTATTAAAAGTCGCTTTTGCAAAAATACGTTTTAATTATTCAAAAATATAAAAAGAAAAACAAAAATATAAGTATTTTTTTAGTATTTTTTTTAATATTTAAGTTTTATAAGTTTCTTTATCTTTATTTTAGTTTATAATAATATAAATTTTATTAAATATCTTTTATTTATAGAAAAAAAAACAGAAAACAGAAAAAAAAAAAAAAACGCGTAAAAATTTCAAACTGCTCCAGATCTGAAATTTGAAACCCCGCGACTCGCGGGGTTTGAAGCATTAAATACCGCGACTCGCGGAGGGTACCTGACACACGGACAGAAGCCCTAATTCAGCATTTATTACGGATTATTAATTATTATTATTATTAACCCTAATTAATATTATAATTAAGTTTTATTTTAATTTAAGTTTTATTTAATTTATATTTTAGTTTAAATAAGTTTAATTAAATTATAAAATTAGTAGTTTTATTAAATAAATAATATAAAAATAATATTTTTATAAAAATTGTACTTTTTACAACTTTTTGTATATTTTTATATTTTGTCCCTTTTTAATCGTTGTAGCATAACTTTTGTATTTTTAGCTCATATTTAATTTTAAACTTAGTTTTTGCTATAGTTATTTTTACTCCTAGATTTTTAGGCTTTGCCGTAGAACTCCTTAAGTGCTTTTTCTTTAGACTAAGATTTAGGTGCTTTAGAATTTTGCGACGCCATTTTAAGTTTTAGTTTCTTTTTAAGTTATTTCCATTTGGAATTTAGTTTTTCCTGTAAGCTTTAATATTTTTAGACAACTTTTACTATGTACCAATTGTCATTCCAATTAGTAATTTCAATTTGCGATTATAATTTTAAGTTAGTTGTAGTAATAAGGTTAGGTTAGTTAAGTATTTTTAAGTTTTTATAAGTTTCTTTTATTTTTCCGTCACCTTTTATTTTTCAACCATTTTTTCTTTTTCGACCTTTTGCGACGAACTCTTTTTCTCTCTTATTTCTCGCCATTCTAGTTTTTAGGACTTAGAATTTTTTCTACTTCTTATCTAAATTTCTTAAAATTACGAAAATTTATTTTAAGTGGTTAAATTAATAGACATCAAAATTTTCTGGTTCGTAGTAATAGTTGGATTTGTACGTGGACCGGGTTATTGGAGCCAAACAGTCCTCAATTATATTGAGACCAAACGAATCCTGCCCCTCTGCTGCATCTTTTGGCTATTCGAAACGTGGGCAAAATCAGAAAAGTCTATTATTTGGATAACTTATTATAATTTTTCTTTCCTTTTAAAAACTAATAGGATATTCAGTGAATGCACCGAGCAAGACGTTCACCACCTTTTGTACGTTCACCACCTGTAACTAGATCAAGACATTTAGCAAATATAACCGCCGTTGATTTTTCTTTAGAATCGTCATCCAGTCAACCAAGTACTTCAGTTCAAATTTCCGATAATCCATTTTTTGAACCCAACCTCACAATTGAGAATCCAGAGAATATTCAGGAACGGTTCATAGATCCTGAACCATTAAACTTTCCTCCGGAACCACCAATCATTCAAACAGAGATTATTGAGGAACGAACCATTAAATCAGAATCATCTAGTGATACCGATTCAACAAATTCAATTATGGAGAATCTGGAACCTTTAAGTATGGAAGACCGAATGAGAGCTAAACGCACTGGCCAAGGTCACGCAATTACTCATCCAGACATTAATGCGCCAGATTATGAAATCAAAGGACAAATTCTACACATGGTGACTAATCAATGCCAATTTAGTGGTGCGCCGAAGGAAGATCCAAATGAACATCTACGTACCTTTAATAGGATCTGCACACTATTTAAAATACGAGAAGTGGAGGATGAACAGATATATCTCATGTTATTTCCCTGGACTTTAAAGGGAGAAGCCAAAGATTGGTTGGAATCGTTACCTGAAGGGGCGATTGATACATGGGATGTTTTAGTTGACAAATTTCTTAAACAATTCTTTCCTGCATCTAAAGCCGTAAAACTTCAAGCAGAAATTGTTACGTTCACACAGAAACCAAATGAAACTCTATATGAGGCGTGGACAAGATATGGAAAGTTGTTAAGAGGATGTCCGCAACATGGTTTAGACACCTGTCAAATAGTACAAATATTCTACCAAGGATGCGACATCACTACAAGGAAAGACATAGATATAGCAGCTGGTGGTTCTATTATGAAGAAAACCGAAACTGATGCTTACAAAATTATTGATAACACTGCTTCCCACTCACATGAGTGGCACCAAGAAAAAGACATCATTAGATCATCTAAAGCAGCTAGAGCCGATTCTAGCCATGACTTAGATTCCATTTCCGCAAAGATAGATGCTGTGGAGAGACGAATGGAAAATATGACTAAAGATATTCACTCAATACGAATTAGTTGTGAGCAGTGTGGAGGACCACATTTGACAAAAGATTGTCTCAGTATTGAATTAACAATGGAACAAAGAGAGAATATTTCATACATAAACCAAAGGCCTGGAAATAATTATCAGAATAATTATCAACCGCCAAGACCGATTTACAATCAAAACCAGAATTATAACCGAAATATTCCATACAACAACCAACAAGGTCCTAGCAATCAACAAGTATCCAATAATACTTATAATCAGCAAAGACCTAATTTTCAAAACAAACCACCACAACAAACCGATGATAAAAAGCCGAATTTAGAAGATATGATGACGAAGCTAGTTGAAACTCAAACGCAGTTTTTCACATCTCAAAAACAAACTAATGAACAAAATGCTCAAGCATTTAGAAATCAACAAGCTTCTATTCAAAATCTGGAACAAGAAGTAAGTAACCTAGCAAGATTAATAGGTGAAAGAAAACCGGGAAGTCTACCTAGTGATACAAATGCTAACCCCCGGAATGAAACAGCTAAAGCTATTACCACAAGAAGTGGTACAACACTTAAACCACCTGAAATACCTGTAACTTCTGATGAAACTATTCCTACTCCACAAGAACCACAACCTGATCAAGATAAGGAAAAAGAACCGGTAGTTGAAAAGGTTAATGAAAATAACACAGTTAAGGATAAACCTTATGTTAAACCATACCAACCACCACTTCCTTACCCGAGTAAAATGAAGAAAGAAAAACTTGAAGCCGAGCAATCCAAATTCTTGGATATGTTTAAACAGATAAATGTAAATCTTCCTTTCATTGATGTGATTTCAGGAATGCCAAGATATGCTAAATTCTTGAAAGATCTAATCTCAAATAGAAAGAAAATGGAAGAACTCTCGGCTGTTACTATGAATGCTAATTGTTCAGCAGTGCTGTTGAATAAGATACCAGAAAAATTATCTGATCCAGGAAGTTTCACAATTCCATGTTTTCTGGGTAGTCTTAGTTCAATAGAAGCATTGGCAGACTTAGGTGCTAGTATAAATCTAATGCCGTATTCACTATACACTAAACTAGACCTTGGAGAATTGAAACCAACCAGAATAAGCATACAACTAGCCGATAGATCAATAAAATATCCTAGAGGGATAATGGAGAACATGCTAGTTAAAGTTGGTACTTTAGTATTTCCAGTAGATTTTGTTGTTTTGGACATGGAAGAAGATTCTCAAGTTCCTCTCATATTAGGAAGACCATTCTTAAACACGGCTAAAGCAATGATAGACGTGTTCGGTAAGAAACTGACCCTAAGTATAGAGGATGAGAGTGTTACCTTTTCAGTTGATAGAGCAATGCAACAACCACAATCTGCAGATGATACATGTTATTATATTCAAACTATAGATGCACATGCAGAATTATTAGAAGAATTTCCAGAATTACAAGGAACAGGAGAATGTTCTTTAGGAGAAGGTAATGAACCAATTGATGAAGCTGAAATGTTAGCTACACTTATAGCTAATGGATATGAACCAACAACAGAAGAAATTCAAATGCTAAAAGAAGAAGACAGATATCGATATAAATCATCGATAGAAGAACCTCCGAAATTAGAGTTAAAGCCACTTCCAAACCATTTGGAATACGCTTATTTACATGGTGAATCTGAATTACCTGTAATAATATCGTCTTCTCTTACTGAAAATGAGAAATCACAACTCATTTCTGTGTTGAAAGCTCATAAACCAGCCATTGCATGGAAGATTCATGATATTAAAGGAATAAGTCCTTCGTATTGCACACATAAAATCCTTATGGAAGAGGGTCATAAAACGTATGTGCAACGCCAACGAAGACTAAATCCTAATATGCAAGATGTAGTTAAGAAAGAGATTATTAAACTGCTAGATGCAGGTTTAATTTATCCAATCTCTGATAGTCCATGGGTAAGCCCAGTTCAATGCGTGCCTAAGAAGGGTGGCATGACTGTCATTACAAATGAGAAAAATGAGCTTATTCCTACTAGGACTGTAACAGGATGGCGTGTATGTATTGATTATAGAAAATTAAATGACGCCACCAGAAAAGATCACTTTCCCTTACCTTTCATAGATCAAATGTTGGAAAGATTAGCCGGAAATAGTTACTATTGTTTTCTAGATGGATTTTCCGGATATTTTCAAATTCCAATAGCACCCGAAGATCAAGAGAAAACCACATTCACGTGCCCTTATGGTACTTTTGCTTACAAAAGAATGCCATTTGGACTTTGCAACGCCCCTGCAACCTTTCAAAGGTGTATGATGGCGATTTTTCATGACATGATAGAAGAATGCATGGAAGTTTTCATGGATGACTTTTCAGTCTTCGGTGATACATTTAAATCATGTCTAGTTAATCTGGAACGAATGCTAATTAGATGCGAAAAATCAAATCTAGTACTTAATTGGGAGAAATGCCATTTCATGGTTAAAGAAGGCATCGTTCTTGGACATAAAATTTCAAAAGAAGGAATTGAAGTGGATAGAGCTAAAGTAGATGTAATTGCTAAACTTCCACATCCCACCAATGTTAGAGGAGTTAGGAGTTTTCTAGGGCATGCCGGTTTTTACCGACGTTTCATAAAAGATTTTTCTAAAATTGCCACTCCTATGAATAAACTCCTAGAAAAGGATGCGCCATTCATCTTTTCAGATGAGTGTATCAAATCTTTTAATATTCTTAAAGAGAAACTCACTAATGCACCGATCATGATAACACCAAATTGGAATCTACCATTTGAACTAATGTGCGATGCAAGTGATTTTGCAATGGGAGCCGTTTTAGGACAAAGGATTGAAAAACGATTTCAACCTATATATTATGCTAGTAAGACATTACAAGGAGCACAAACGAACTATACAACTACTGAAAAATAACTCCTTGCTATTGTCTTTGCTTTTGACAAATTTCGATCATATCTCGTTCTAGCAAAAACGGTGGTCTATACCGACCATTCTGCTCTTAGATACCTATTTTCAAAACAAGATGCTAAACCAAGATTAATCCGTTGGATCTTACTCTTACAAGAGTTTGATATTGAAATCCGAGATAAAAGAGGAGCAGAAAATCTCGCCGCTGATCATCTTTCTCGTCTTGAATATCCCGAATTAGAAGTTCTGAATGAATCGGCCATACAAGACAACTTTCCTGATGAATATCTATTGAAGATAGATTATAAAGAAATCCCATGGTTTGCAGACTATGCAAACTACTTAGTTTGTGGATTCCTTGAAAAAGGATTATCGTACCAAAGACGAAAGAAATTCTTCAGTGATATAAAACACTATTTCTGGGAAGATCCACATCTGTTTAAAAGTTGTCCCAATGGAATAATACGCCGATGTGTATTTGGAGATGAAGCTAGTAAAATTTTAAACCATTGTCACACAGGACCAACAGGAGGGAATTATGGGCCTCAACTAACAGCAAGAAAAGTTTATGAAGCTGGATTCTATTGGCCTACAATTTACAAAGACGCACACCTTCTTTGCAAATCTTGTGATGCATGTCAAAGGGCCGGAAAAATAAGTCAACGTGATGAAATGCCACAAAATGTCATCCAAGTATGTGAAGTATTTGACATTTGGGGTATTGACTTTATGGGTCCATTTCCAAAATCTAATAATAATCTATATATACTCGTAGCCATTGATTATGTATCTAAATGGGTGGAAGCACAAGCTCTCCCAACTAACGATGCACGAGTTGTAGTCAACTTTTTAAAACGTCTTTTTGCAAGGTTTGGAACACCGAAAGCTTTAATAAGTGATCGGGGTACTCATTTCTGTAATAATCAACTTGAGAAAGTTCTTAAAAGATATGGAGTAACTCATAAAATCTCCACCGCATATCATCCACAAACAAGTGGACAAGTTGAAAATACCAACTGAGCTTTAAAACGTATTCTAGAGAAAACCGTAGGATCAAATCCGAAGGAATGGTCCATTAAATTGGAGGATGCACTCTGGGCTTTTAGAACAGCCTACAAAACTCCAATTGGAACCACACCTTTTAGACTTGTTTATGGAAAAGCATGTCATCTTCCAGTAGAAATTGAACACAAAGCATTTTGGGCTTTGAAAACATGTAATCTTGATTTACATGAAGCCGGACGTCTACGATTAAGTCAACTAAATGAATTAGAAGAATTAAGACATGAAGCATACGAAAATTCGTTAATCTATAAAGAAAGAACGAAGAAATGGCATGATAAAAGAATCAGAAGTTCAAAAGAATTTAAAGAAGGAGACAGAGTTCTTCTTTTCAATTCACGATTCAAGCTATTTCCCGGAAAATTGAAATCAAGATGGTCTGGACCATTCATAGTCAAAAGAGTTTTCCCATACGGAACGATAGAATTGATAAATTCAAATGGGATTGAATTTAAAGTTAATGGTCACAGAGTTAAACATTACATACATGGTCCGATGGAAGCCGACAACGAAGTTAATCACAATTTCGACACCACAGCTAACTAAGTGTGGGGAGAATCAAGTCTTTAAAGGATAATATGTATTTCTGTTAGAGTTAGATTGTCTGTTTTCGTGTAGTTCTCGAAAATGGAACCCGAATGGTCTTTCCCTAGCAGACCCTAAAGAACTAGTCTTCTCCCCCCATTCTGAATTTTTATTTTTTTTAGGTTTTTACAAAATGAAGACTGCCTGTGAACTAAACCATGGTCTAATGCTACATGCTTTGATCACTAAAAGAAATAATGATATACTCCCGAGTGAAATAGTATCAGTAATCAGAGAAAGAATGGACGGAGTTAGAAAAGAATCCAGATGCGAAGATAATAAGTTACAATTTGGTAAAGGAAAATCAAAATCCGCAGCGAAAAGAAGAGCACGACACCTAGAACGATGTCACAAATGCGGAAAATGGTCACATGGAGGTAAATGTTCAAATAATCAAACCTATTCAAATACCGAATTTGTTACTTTATGCAGAGACGGACCGTTCATATGTTTAGAAGAAAAGATACTGAATGCTCGAGGTTATGCCTATGTAGCCATGGAAAACCAATTAAACCGACTATCTTATGAATGGGATAGATCATATAACTAAGAAATCTATTTCACAGGTATGTCTGTACAGTTTTTATTTTTATTTTTAACCTTTTGATAATAAACGCTAATTTGTTCGCTAAAAAGTATTAAATTGGTATTGAATAAAATTAGGTTTGGCGACCGAAATTATTGATATCATTCAAAAATTTATTACATCACTGCGAAATTTAACGTTTATTCTTAAGGTATAAATATCTTTAAACAATCAACCCAAAATATTTCAAAAATTCGTCATGAGTTAAATTAGGTCTTGGAACCGAAATTACTTTACCGAAAAGAGGGGCGAATATTTTTGATAATATTTGATTGATTAAAGTGGGATAAAAAGACAAAAAGATTTTTAATTTTATTTTTACCATGTTTTTAATCTTAATATTTAAATCTTAAATTAATATTGTAAACTTTGTAAAAACAATATATTTAAAATTGTAAATATTTGAAAAATTAATATAAGTTTAGTATGAATTTATAAATTTTTAAATTAAGTTTGGTGTAAATTTTTAATTTTTAAAATATTAATTTTTAATTTTATGCATTTCAAATTTTAAGTTTGGTGTGAATTTTTAATAATAATTTTGAATTTTATATTTAAGTTGTGTGAATTTAAAAACAAAAATTTACTTTATCTCATTAAGTTAAGAATATGATTTTTAAATTCGTCGTAAGTTGAAGACTAGGTCTTTGAACCGAAATTGCTTTACCCGAGGGAGGGACGAGAACTTTTATTATCATTATTTTTAATCTTATTGAATTAGAGTATGCCAAAAACATTGAAAAAACCCAAAAATCTTAGCTTTTAAAACAATCGCTACAAAAAGACAAATTTTAAAATTTTGTCGAAGGACGGACTAGGACATCGATCCGAAACGACCTCGTCCTAAATAACAAGGGAAACAAAATTTTAAAATTAAGTACTTAATTGTTTCAAAAGTTAATGATTATAAAAAAAAAAAAAAAAAAAAAAGAGCAAACTCCGCGACTCGCGGAGTTTGAAAGGGAAATCTCCGCGACTCGCGGAGGGACCAAAACCCAGAAAAAAATAAAACGTAAAAACAGATCAGTTTACTCCCCCCAAAAACACTGCGAAGAACAGCGAACAAAAACCCCAAAAATCCGAAAGAATTTAACCCCAAAAGGGGTGAATCTTCATCCCAAGCCCGCAATGCTCCTGCTGAGAATTTGGAACAACAGGAGGTGGATAACTACTACAAGCAGGATATACCTCATCCAGTCATGACCTTTTTCGATATGCACTTGGAAGAGTTGCACCCGAACCTGAGATTTGACAGACTTTGGATAGATTATCCAAAATATCAAAGGGGTTTGCATACTCTTCATTCTAAGGTTGTTGAGGTACCGAGGGTCATAGAATGGGGACCCTTAGAAGCTGTAGAATTGGCCGGGCCAATTAGGGAATTACTTGTACAGAGGTATGGTAATTCTTCTTTTAATGACTGGGTATGTTTATTCACCATACGTAGACCTGTATATAAAGTATGGTGTGAAGAATTGTTATGTAGTATAGAGTTGAATGATCGGGTAGCTAGTTTAACCGATCATTCTTTTATTAGATTTTTGTTAGGCGGTTCGATGCGCCACATGTCTTTACTGGACATGGCTCAGGCTTTACGTATATATACGCCTGAGGAGTTAGCGTCTGCCGATTGTAGAGGATTGATACTAAACGGTAGAAAGATAGATGAAAATTTTGATACACACGGTGTGTGGAGTCAAATGACAAGCCATCACCGTTTCAAAGGGGGAAATTACTCTTATTTGGATATAGATAGAGCCGAATTAAGAGTGATACATAGGTTTTTAGCTAATTCGATTACACAAAGGGGTAAGAACAAAGAAAAAGTAAATGAACAGGATTTGTTTTACCATATGTGTATTCGAGACCCACAAAGCTCTGTAAGTATACCATATTGTGTGGGTTATTATTTATCAGCTATGGTTCGGGGGATGCGACCACATAGCATAATAGGAGGTGGTATTTTTATTACTTTGATTGGTGAATATCTCGGTGTGGATATAAGTCGGGGGGGATTATTAGTAGAAGAACCAGAACCCCGCGATACTATAGGTTTAAATGTATACCATGGTGCGAAAGTTTTGAAGAGGCGAAATAACGCCGCAGTACGATACCATGGTAGACATCCACAGGTGGAGAGAAACCAGCAGCAAGGTAATGTAGGAGGGGGGAATGAGATGCAAGAAATGCATAGGTTTATAGCTTCTCAGAAATACGAAAATGCTAGACAGAGAGCATTTGAAGATTGGCAAGTTCATCAGAACCAGATCATAGCTCATTGCCAACATATAGGTAGAAACTATATTCCTACACCGAAACCCATCTTCCCTCCTTGGTCTATAGAGATGCAGCCACCATATCCTACGTATGACCCTGCCGAAGCATTCTATAGCACTTATGGTTATGCCTGGAACCCCTATTGGTACCAATATCATCCTTAGTTTACTTATTATTTTATTTTTATTTTGTAATTTGTAATTATTGATACGTTTAATACTTTTGTTAATATTGTAATCATTTTTATAATTATCTAACTTTTATTCTTAGATTTTAATAATTTTTGAATGTGGGGTAATATACCAAACGTCAAAAATAGGTATATATGTTTGCAGTTTATCTTATGTACACAACAGGGTAAAACAACGCATTTTCAAAGACTGGCATTAAGTTCAGCAAAAGCAACTAATTTTGACGACAAGATGCAAAATATATGTGAAATAACAACAAGACGGAATGAACAAATGATGTGCACCATTTATCATTCAGCAAACAAACGCCAATATATTTGGAAACTTTGATAAAATTTAATCATTTTCACACAAATCACCCTCAATAATTTAAATTGTTACTGATTTCTTGCAAATGAGGGCATTGCAAGATCTTAAGTGTGGGAAGGGGTTAAATTCTTTCGGATTTTAAAATTTTTTACTTTATACACTTGGTTACCATTAAAAATACTAGTAAAGCAGTAGTTGTATTAGAATCTAGTGCTCTCTGATAAAAAAAGAACAGCCCTAGTCTTATATACTGACTACCCAATTCTAGTACGATTTTTCAAAATTTTCAATTAAATGAATTCAAAATCATGTTTATACATATTTATGAACGATAAAACTAGGTTTTAACACCGAAATTATTGTTACCTCGGAAAGGACATAAATTAAGAAACAAACTAAAATGTCAAAATTCATTTAAAATGGAATAGAGGACGATAAAAAGAAAAATAAAAAGCCAAGTGTGGGAAAATTTACCAAGTTATCTTAAACATATGTCACATATATCTGTAACAAATAACTGAAAATACTTTTGCTTTGGACTAAACTAAACTGTTTTACCCGATGAAAGAAAAGAAGAGATGGATCTACACGATGAATCAATTCCATCATTAAAAGGAAGTAAAGTCTTCCGAAAAAGACATGCGCTTCTTGATTTAGGTCTTGAAGTTGTCGTCCAGACCAGCTGTAGGTTGACGAAAAATCTAGAAAAGTCATCACTAAAATCAGCAGGAAATCCACGGACCTCAGCATTAAACAGGGTCGCCAAGTGGTTAGATTTATCCTAACCATGAGAAGGATTTATCTCGTACAATGGGGGGGCACCATGCAAATTAGCTGGATAAGACTAATGAATCAGATCCCCAGAAAGGATAATCTCCTTAAAGATTAAAAATCAGCTTTTAAGACTGATATTACTCAATCCTAGAGATTGACCTTAAAGATTGAGAATTACAAACTCATGGAATTCGATGATATCTAAACTCGAGCTTGAACGAGAAAATATTTTGATCAAAATTACAAACCGATTTGTTTTCTGAAAACCCTATTTTCAATGCGTTCATTACCATTGAACGTAAAATCCTAGGAATTCACCTGGAATTCATTAGGTCACCTGAACTAAATCGGGTGTGAACCAAGGATAGTAATTGCGTCTGACACGTTATAGACCATAATCAAAAGCATGTCACGGGACATTGCCTTAACAGTTGCTTGTTCAACGCTTTCCTTTACAACCGGACGGTAGTTTGCCGAAAGGTAATATACGGAACAAGTAAACTGGACGTGTTACTTTCCAAATACAAGGTTAGCAAGTGGGTGACACAAAACAGCAAGTTTTGAGCTAAAATTTTCAAATCTAAAACCCACCAAACCCACAAAAATATTTTGCAAACACCGGTAAAGGGTTATTCCGGAAAACTTATCTAGGGTAAAAACTAGATTTAATTTTCAAAAGATCAAATGTTTTCATAAAGATCCAATTTCCTTAATGGATCTAAATTTTTATAGTCATGTGGGACTGTAAACCATATCGTTACTACCATTGTTTATACCACCGTATAGAAATCACTGATGTACAAAGTGTGAAGAATAAAGAAGTGATTCTAGTATTTCAAGACAATATTGCTTGAGGACAAGCAACGCTCAAGTGTGGGAATATTTGATAATGCTAAAAACGAACATATATTTCATAGCATTATTCCTCAAGAAAGACAAGCTTTTAGTTGCAATTGTTCTATTTACAAGTGATATTCGTTTAAATAATAAAAGGTGAAGACAAAAGACAGATTCGACGAATTGAAGACGCAAACGACCAAAAAGCTCAAAAGTACAAAAGACAATCAAAAAGGTTCCAATTATTGATAAGAAACGTCTCGAAATTACAAGAGTACAAGATTCAAAACGCAAAGTACAAAATATAAAATTGTACGCAAGGACGTTCGAAAATCCAGAACCGGGACCAGAGTCAACTCTTAACGCTCGACGCAACGGACTAAAAATTACAAGTTAACTATGTATATAAATATAATATAATATATAATTAATTATATTAATTATATATATATTATATATATATTATAAAACCGTCGG
Source organism: Rutidosis leptorrhynchoides (assembly GCF_046630445.1). Lineage (NCBI taxonomy): Eukaryota > Viridiplantae > Streptophyta > Magnoliopsida > Asterales > Asteraceae > Rutidosis > Rutidosis leptorrhynchoides. The sequence continues at coordinate 596,720,952 of NC_092333.1, read as the reverse complement.
CAGAGAAAGACTCCAAGGGTGTGAGTTGTAAATTCATTCTCCGCGACTCGCGGAGTTTGAAGAGGATTTTGCCGCGAGTCGTGGAGCCCCAATTTCAGAAACTTCCTATAAAAGCAAACGAATTCTGATCGAAAAACAAAATATATCCATCTCTCTATCTATATCGTATATATTTATATTTTATTTTTAATTTTAATTTTAATTTTAATTTTAATTATAATTCTAATAATAAGGGTATGTTAGCGAATATTGTAAGGGTGTAAGTCGAAATTCTGTCCGTGTAACGCTACGCTATTTTTAATCATTGTAAGTTATGTTCAACCTTTCTATATTAATGTCTCGTAGCTAAGTTATTATTATGCTTATTTAATCCGAAGTAATCATGATGTTGGGCTAATTACTAAAATTGGGTAATTGGGCTTTGTACCATAATTGGGGTTTGGACAAAAGAACGACACTTGTGGAAATTAGACTATGGGCTATTAATGGGCTTTATATTTGTTTAACTAAATGATAGTTTGTTAATGTTAATATAAAGATTTACAATTGGGCGTCCCTATAAATTACCATATACACTCGATCGGACACGATGGGCGGGGTATTTATATGTACGAATAATCGTTCATTTAACCGGACATGGGAATGGATTAATAGCCACTAGAATAATTAAAACAGGGGTGAAATTACATTCAAGGGTAATTGGTGTAATTGTTAACAAAGTAGTAAAACCTTGGTTTACACGCAGTCGATAACCTGGTGTATTCATTAAACAAAGTATTAAAACCTTGTTACAATTCGAATCCCCAATTAGTTGGAATATTTAACTTCGGGTATAAGAATAATTTGATGAGGACACTCGCACTTTATATTTATGACTGATGGACTGTTATGGACAAAAACCAGACGGACATATTAAATAATCCAGGACAAAGGACAATTAACCCATGGGCATAAAACTAAAATCAACACGTCAAACATCATGATTACGGAAGTTTAAATAAGCATAATTCTTTTATTTCATATTTAATTTCCTTTATTTTATATTTAATTGCACTTCTAATTATCGCACTTTTATTTATTGTTATTTAATCGCACTTTTAATTATCGTACTTTTTAATTATCACAAGTTTATTTTATCGCACTTTTATTATTCGCAATTTCATTATCGTTATTTACTTTACGCTTTAATTTAAGTCTTGTATTTATTTTATATTTTACATTAGGTTTTAACTGCGACTAAAGTCTTAAAATCGACAAACCGGTCATTAAACGGTAAAACCCCCCCTTTTATAATAATAATATTACTTATATATATATTTGTATTTTTATAAAAGTAAACTAATATAGCGTTGAGCTTTGTTTAAAGATTTCCCTGTGGAACGAACCGGACTTACTAAAAACTACACTACTTTACGATTAGGTACACTGCCTATAAGTGTTGTAGCAAGGTTTAAGTATATCCATTCTATAAATAAATAAATATCTTGTGTAAAATTGTATCGTATTTAATAGTATTTTCTGCTAAAATTAATAACTATTTTATATACACCTCGCATAACATCAGTATGTATATAGTGTATTATTTGTGTGATATGATATGAACCACGGTGCCGGTAGTGCCATAGCATGTACGGCTGAGTTATGATGTGAACCACGGAGCCGGTAGCATCATGACAATGCGTATGGTGTGAACCACGAAGCCGGTATCACCATGACGCGGGTATGGCTAGTGTATTCCTTTAGGATTCACTATGGTGTAGCAGTGCGCGATGTTACACTACTCGTTGTATGAGGCCAAAAGAGCGTGTGTGATTGGTGAGTTATGGCCATTGACATGGTCCGCTAACTTCATCATGGGAGTAGTGTTATATTTGTAAGGTATAACATATCGGGAAATGCGAGTACAGATGGGGAATGGGAGTACCATTCCTGTGTTGAGATTTGGGAGGTGAATCACGTGTGGATGCGGATTCATGGTGACGGGTGTAGTTTGGTCATCTTATTGTGGAAGTGAGTCTCGTGTAGTTCGGATTCATAATGACACGTGTGGATGTGGTCATTATATTGAGGAAGTGAGTCTCGTGTAGTTCGGATTCACAATGACACGTGTGGATGCGGTCATTCTTTTGGGATAGTGATTCTCGTGTAGTTCGGATTCACTAGAGCGCGTGTAGTTCGGCCAATCCCGATTGTTGTGCGGTGGAGGTAGTTGAGTCGCGTGTGGTGCGGATTCACTAAGGCGCGTGTAGTTTTCGGCCAGCCTTTATGTTGTTGGATGTGTGAACTATTGGTTGTTTTATACGCCAATGGTGGGCTCGTAAGGACCATGTTGTGTGAACTATTGGTTGTTTTATACGCCGATGGTGGGGTCGTAAGGACCATGTTGTGTGAACTATTGGTTGTTTTATACGCCGATGGTGGGGTCTTGAGGACCATGTTGTGTGATTAGTGATGTGATAGCCGTGCTTCGCTCACATGTTGTTACGGGTGTGACGATAGTCGATTTTGTACACCTTGGGATTAGTGTTGCTATAGTCGTTTGGATACTATCGGTTTTAGCCGTTGCTTATGATGTTATGATAGTTGCGTATTGGTCGTATTGCGCACTACAAGTTATGTTTTGTGATAAATGATATCCGTAAGGATTTGTTTTTGTTCGGTCTTCATCGTTTCGGGTTGTTGACCTTAGGTTGCTTTTAGCGTTGTACTTGGTAAGGGTACGCTAAGGGATTGATATCTCGGTAAGAGATTGGTTGAGTTCTTCCCGATGTGAGGGATTGGGCAAGTTTTAGTGCTCGAATTTGCGAATTTGATAAATCGCGGATGACAATTTAGTTGTTAAAGGTGATTTATAGAGAAGAATTGCCTTGGAAGGTCGGATTGGGACTTATGATTGAGGACCGTTGAGTGTGGTCCGTTCGGTTAAGTGGCACATATCGCGAGGACGCGATCATGTTTAAGTGGGGGAGAGTTGTAAGACCCTGTTTCTATTTCAGTCCTTTTCAGTTGATTGGGATGCCGTCCAGATTGGAGGACGCCATCCAGCAATGAAGGGTTGGATGCCGTCCAAGTTTTGGGACGCCGTCTAACAGAACTGACGGGCCAGCTGTGATAAATTGAGTTATTAAGGGATCTTTTGGTATTTTCACTTGAGGGTTGGTTTATGAGCCACAAAATTGATCGATGGGCTATCTTATCCTCATTTCACCTCTTTTCACTCTCACACTTGTATCTAGAGAGAGAGTAAGAGTTTAGAGAGAGAGAGAGAGAGAGCTTGATTTGGAGAAGAAGGAGTCGGATTCTCACCAAAGCTTGGGTTCTAAAGTTGTTCATCTCGTTCTTGGCTACGTTGTGGTACTATTGGTAAGTTCAAACTCCGAATTTCATTTGTTTGATTTGAGGTTTAATGTTAGGGTTTGAGCTTGATTAGTTGTGAAACCTTTTTAGATGATGAAGTGGGTTTATGGTGACTAGTTATTCTTGTCACTTGGCGGATTTTGGGTTGGTTGACGTTTTGGCCATGTCTAGGCTTTGATATTGGGTTTAATCACTAGGTTTAGTGATTATGGAAGTGTTGGAACCCTTTTGGGAGTATTTGGTTGACTAATTTTGAAATAGGTCAAAATTAAGGTTTGGTGTCAATTTGGGCAAGATGAGTGTTTAACACTTGTGTTCGGGTTTAATTGGCGTATTAGGACCATTCTCACTTGTGTTAGTGATTATTGGTTAGTTTGGACGCGGTTTGGTGCTTGGAAGTGCAATGGGTCGAAATTGCACTAAGTGTCGATTTGAGTTGGTTTGTAAATCCACTCTAAGTGTGTTGTTGTATTGTGATAATGGAATAGGTACTTTCCATTGGCGCGTTGCAGATTATTCGGTTACATTCATCAAGGCGACAAGGTGAGTGTTAATATCCTATATGCATATGTATGTGTAGGATGGGTGCGGGTCGGGTGAAGTGGTTCTCGGTTATAGAGCTCACTTCACATACAGGTAGATTTGATGGACTTGCGTATAGGTCCAATTGGCAAGGTTGTGCGTTTTGGTTGACCACCTTTGGCGGGGTGCACACTTTGTGTGTACGTTATCACATGTGCTTGTGATGTGGATTATATAACCCCAATGGCGAAGGGTTGATGTTGAGATGTGAATTGGATAACCCCGATGTGGTGGATTTTATAGTCCCGTGACCGTAGGTTTTGATGTGGAGAGTGAATCACGTGTGGATGCGGAATCACGATGACACGTGTAGTTCAGTCATCTTATCGAGGAAGTGAGTCTCGTGTAGTTCGGATTCACGATGACGCGTGTAGTTCGGTCATCTTATTGAGGTAGTGGTCTCGTGTGGTGCGGATTCACTAAGGCTCGTGTAGTTCGGCCAACCTCGATGTTGTTGTGATATTGAAGATAGTAGTCTCGTGTGGATGCGGATTTACTAAGGCTCGTGTAGTTCGGCCAATCTTCATTTTGGTATTGGGTTAAGGGGTTAACCTTGGGCGGTACTATGTTTTGTTATACATATGGATATTGTTGTATTGTTGTGTTGTAGCTAACCCTCCGAGTGTGGTTTATTTGGCGTGGTACATATCGTCATTGGTGTACTCACATTGTTGATATCGTTAGCTTGATGTATTAGCGATTGTACGGTATGCTTAGTTTAGCTTGCCTTATTGCATGGACTCCGGTATGTGCTATTTGATTGTTTGGAGTGTCCATTTTATGCATATATATATGTATGTAGTATATTCTCACTCACTAAGCTTTAGCTTACCCTCTCGTTGTTTACATTTTTATAGATTTGCATGGAGGCGGTGGCTCGGGTAAGCGTGGGAATTAGTGGACTCGCGTAGTTGCTTAGAAGACTTGCTTTTGGATTCGATTAGGATTGGGTAGCGCATCCCCAATCACCATGCTCGGTCTATGTTTGTATTAAACTAAAAAGGGTCGAAATGGTCGCTTGTCGTAATATGGGTCGAGGTGGGCTCGGTAATGTAAAACTCGATTTTTATTGTGGAAAACTTCTTGTTATAATTATTATAATGTATTGTGAAAACGTTTAGTTTAAAAGTGTCGGGAAGCGGATTTTTCGCTCGCGTGTATTTGACAAACTGATCAGAGATTTTTAGTTCATTTGGACGCCGTCCAAATAGCTTGGATGCCGTTATAACACCCCGTCAAAAATCCCTTTAACAGAATGTTAACTCTGGTCCCAGTGCTTGGCTTGACTTCTACGTAACAGCAATATTCTACAGCGGAAGCAATTAATACCTGAGAATAAAACACGCAAATGGATCAACAACAATGTTGAGTGAATCTACAGGTTTTAGGTAAACAATACAGTATGTTTAAGAAATACATTTCGAAAACGGTTATTAGTGGAAGACCATCAAGGTTCAATGTTAAAAGTTAGACAACTCCGTAGAATATGGAGTTTCGAATGATTATAATATACAAAGTAGAAAGGAAAGGTAATAGCACGATTTGATTTGTCAAATTACCAAAATATCCAAAAAAGACCGAATCATCAAGAAATATATTTCCTTGTTATGTTTAGAAGTTAAATAGAATGAAAGAGTTATGTAGCATGGTTCATGATGATTGTAAGGTCTGTGAATCATCATCTTCCATTAGAAATTCTGCATGACTTCGGAGCAAGATATTATCCTAAAGATTTCATCGGATCCAGAATTACCTGGATTCTTTGAATATAGGGTTTGGTCCTTGTATTTGTCCTTGGTCTCCTTCATGGTTTGCTCAATCCGTTTTCCAGTTCCAAATTTGAGCTTATACCATTATTTATTATTAAACTTTTAGTCCTTAAGACCATCTACAACTTTTGCTACTTCATCAGCATTCTCAAGGTTAACAAATCTGAATCATTGAATATCAATCCGAGATGGTTTCAAGAAATTTTGTTTTTAGATGATTAAACGCTGATTGTAATCGTCAATGGATCTAACGGTTGACGAATAGGCGTTGTTGATTTCAAAAGTAATAAATGATAATTTCGGTGGTTTGATGTGATAATTCATCACATAATGCGAATGAATATAATTCAGGAATGTAGTGATCTTTAGGAAGATAACACTTGCTAAAGCTTTAATTGGATTCTGATATGTCAAAATATGTAGTGGTTGTTCTTTAGTGAACGGATACATATATCTTGTGAATGTAAGTAGTATAGCTACTGTTTATCGAATCAGAATTTGAAGAATGTACAATGTAGCATATTAATGTGAGATATAAATATTTCTCGGGTATTACCTACCCGTTAAAATATTTTCACAATTAACAATTTGTACAAAAGAATTTTTAATTACAATCTTTATGAAAATATACGTACATATATATCTTCCTTCAGGTGTAATTATGGATTTATTGAGTTAATATAATATTAAACTCATTTGATTTACGGTTGAATAAATAATCTCCAAAATTTTAGAGATTACATAATCGTCGCAGAATATTTCTTTAATGAAGTTATGAATCAGTACTTCATCGTTCATTGTTATTGATATACCTCGGTATATGTTGTCAGTGCTTGTAGGATTTTTGTGAACTTTGCAAGGCACAATTAATGTTTTCAAAAAGGTTTCGAGTATATCGAAAATGGAAGTATAAATCAAACATGTATTAGAATAATACACTTGATTTATTATGAAATGAAGTTTATTGTGCTGAAGCAGTGATTAATGATTGTTAAGTCATTAACGATGGGTGTACATCATATCCTATTAGTGATATGAATTAACCAAGTAGTACATACTAGTTAAGATTCAAACGTAATAGCTTAGTACGAAAAGATTTATTATTGTTTCAAACCACACACACACACACACACACACACATATATATATATATATATATATATATATATATATATATATAAAGTATACATATATAATTCTTCAGGAAGAATGAGTCAATACATCTTAACTCATTATTACTAATATTCCTTGGTATCTATGGGGCGTATGATGTTGATATCCGAGGTACCGAGTGTGATGTTGAGACGTGAGATGCGGATGTTGTCGTTGGTACTGTTGTTGTTGGTGGTGATGCTACTGGTACTGGTGGTGCTGATTATGCTGCTGGTGCTGCTGATGCTTGTAGATTTCGCATCATATTTTCCAGAGCCACTACTCGAGTGCGAAGCTCATTGACTTCTTCCATTACACCGGGATGAATGGCGGTTCGGACAAGGGGATGAATAAGATCTAGAATTCTGGATATTATATATTCGTGACGGGATATTCTGGAAATGAGGGTGAAAATAGTGTTCCGAATTGGTTCGCCGGTAAGTGCTTCAGGTTCTTCGCCAATAGGTGAATTCGGTTGGTGGAAGGGATCGCCTTCTTCTCGCCTCCATTGATTAAGTCGACTACGAACCCACCCCCAATTCATCCAGAAAAGATGATGGCTAATAGGTTCGTTCGTTCCGGTTACGCTGTCCATGGAGTTCGAGGAATCAGATGAGAAATCCATATTGTGTGTTTGGAATAGGGTTTGATATGAATTGAGTGTTGGATACTGAATGATATATTCGTCTCCTTGAATACGTATATATATAAGAAGATTTCCGTAATTTACGGAGGAAATTTAGGAAAAGTGTTAGACAAAGTCTATTGGGATAGATACGATAAGATATGATTTGTCTACAATCCATTTATGCAATAATTGCAGTATGACGTGTCTAGATTAAAAATGATAAGCAGTGAGAAGTAGTGATCGGTCGCAACTAGTAGTGAGAGGCGGCGTTGAATAGTAGTAAGCAACGATAAATAGCAAATAGTAGTGGTATAAGATGATGAGTATGTTTAGGCAGTGTCTTCGTAGTGCCAAGTAGAAATCAAGGATGATGTACAGTGTCGTGTAGTGACGAATTGTGACGTTATTACACGCTCCTTATAGGTTATAATAACAATTAAATCGTACAATGTAAATTTCTACTCATATTTGAAATTAAACGGTTTATGTTCTAAATGGTATTTATCCAAGTAACCTACTTGACTCGTTCCCAATTCCTTATTTTGCGGTGTCGGAACTTCTATATGAGTTACCGTAATGTAATCCCGGTCATTACATTACGCTATCTCACATTTCCATTCGACATCACTCCATAAGTTCAAGATGGCGTAATCAACTTAATTTAGTTAAATCTCGCGTCGCGTGTACGTATGTGTTTTGTAGTATGGTATTCAGTTCAAGTCCATATCATATGAGTGTAAGGTGTATATGTATGTGATGTAATGTGTAGCCCTACATGTAGCATAGTGACACATACAGTGTAAGTACGGTGCATAAAAGTCGTCCAAGACACACGGCTATAGACTAGACTTCACTAATGCGCCCTACGGTTAGACACACTAATGTATCCTAGTTCCCTATAGCCAAAGCTCTGATACCATCTATAACACCCCGTCAAAAATCCCTTTAACAGAATGTTAACTCTGGTCCCAGTGCTTGGCTTGACTTCTACGTAACAGCAATATTCTACAGCGGAAGCAATTAATACCTGAGAATAAAACACGCAAACGGATCAACAACAATGTTGAGTGAATCTACAGGTTTTAGGTAAACAATACAGTATGTTTAAGAAATACATTTCGAAAACGGTTATTAGTGGAAGACCATCAAGGTTCAATGTTAAAAGTTAGACAACTCCGTATCCCATTTTAAAAGTTTGTTGACACTACCATGTCAAGTTTCAATCATTTGTAGACAATACCATGTCAAGTTTCAAATATTCGTAGACAATACCATGTCAAGTTTTATCTCATTTGTTCGTAAACCACAGTTTTAAATAACGTTGTATAGTGTCTGAAAAACAGTTATCAGAAATATAGTTTAGTTTCCTTGACCACGAGATTTTACAAGTACAACTCCAAGTTGCGAAATGTTTGCATAATCTATGAGCACCTGAATACTAGCAATGACCCGAGTATAGAATCCACTATACCCGCCTTTACCTCATAAAAATGTTATACACTTGTACGAATGTATTATGTTCAAAATAAATGCACCACAGTTTTTATAGCGGGTGAGGTTGTCAACCTAACGGATCCGTCCATCTAAATTGTGCCTACACCGATGGTATTTAAAGTATTCAAGCTAGAGGCTTTGTGTACAAACTCAATATGCATATATAGTACTCGTGTCAATACAAAAGCATTTGTAAAAAAAATAAGTTACAATAGCGTGTATTCTCATCCCTGAAAACATGTAAAAAGCGGGACTGTAGACTCACCTTTGAATAAAGCTCGGATTGAAAAGTGGACAATTTACTTGTACGGTTTATAGCCGAGTAATGCAACCTAAGTATATGTATTTAGGTTGGTCAATAAATATGTCTTAAACAAGTATGGTTTCATAGTATAAGTTGTCTTATTGCTCGAATCGACGCGTTTCAAAGTAGAAGTCAACATACAGTCAGCTAATTCATGCAAGTCAAACAAAGTCAACCGAAGTCAAATTGAAAGTCAAACTTGGTCAAATTAGTTAACTAAAGTCAACATCAGTAGGTTCATGTCAAATGTTGGTCAACATGTCAAACCTAAGTCAAACAACACGTTTTAGATCATAATTGGTCAATTTCACAATTCCAGTTTATCGTTGTGCACAAAGTTCATGTACATGTAGCAAACTTAGCATATTATCTCATAGTACAAAATTCATGCAAACATGGAAAACTCCAGATCATAAATATACTCAAAATCAATTCAAAAAAGTCTGGCCAGGGTCTCATACGATAATTAAAAGTCAGGAATCAGAAGGGATACATTTATGGTTTGCCAAGTCAGTTTCTGACCGCGCACTAATTTTGTTTTGGCTATAACCGGAGCTAGGGACATGCAATTGATACAAGACTAGTGGCCATGGTTCAAGGACAAATCAAACTAACACATATCAAAAGTTGAGCAATTTTTGTTTAGCCAATTTGTACAGTTTATTCGTACAAGTTGAACATTCAGTTTTTCAGCTCAAATCAGAATTTACATAAAGTATGGCCATATTGTGCCCAATGCATAAGGTTTCAGAGATTGATATAAACTAAAAATAAGTCACATATCATGTTAAAATTCATATTCCAGAAGCTTACATGCTCATTCAATAAACACAATCAACAGAGTATAAAACAGAGAGCAATTTACAGATTCGATTCTAGTTTCGCTAGTCACATTCGTACGCGATTACTCGAAGATCTAGATACAATTAGCCTATGATATCTACATGAAAGATGAAGTAATTTTCGTGTAAATTTCAAATATGAAAAGCTTTAAATCCATAAGTTAACACATTTTATCATACAAGGCTGATTTCATGCAAGTGCTGTATAAATCAACTTTTTCACTAAATCAAGCATATCTCAAGTTATACATAAGCAAACAACATGATATCCTAGTGTAACCTGAGTGTTTTTAAATTACCTCTCCAATGGTATTAATTTCACAAACCAATTCGTGGTCTATCAAACCCAGAATTTCCGATCAATCACAAAAACACAACGTTAAATTCAATTGGTCATAACTTGATCATCCGGAAACGAAATCAAGTGATTCCAAAGCCTAAAGTTAATAGTTTTTCGAAAGCTAATCATCTAAAAATGTTATAAGATCAGATCAAAAGTCAACTCTTATCAGATCCTAGAGAATAAAATTCGTTTTTCATGTAAACAACATCAATTGATCAAATTAACGAAAGAAATTAACATGTACGTGTATAGACTTGAGCAATTGACAACATACCCTATGAAACTTTATAAAAAAAATCAGATTTTTAACAATATGGGTTTGAGAGATTTTACCACAAATCAAGCAATTACTTGTATCTACGCGTAGAGGAGAATGAGAGGAACACGAATCCGCAAGTAATTTAACGATCAAGCAATTGTGTGATGTTTAATTTGGGATTTAAGATGATGGTTTATAGTAGAAGATGTTGATGATCAAAGTAGGGCTGTAGTGTGAGGGTTAAAAATAATATTGATGCATGTATGCACATGTGTGTGTTATAGTATAAGAAGGAACTAGTTTTTCAACTACCAAAAGTCAACAAACATGAGCCTAAACTAATAGTCAACATGCATTGGCTACTCATGGGACCAAGGATGATGAGGTATGAGGTCATGGCCATGTGGCCTCGGGCTCGGGTCTCAGGCTCGTTTTGTGTAAAAGCTCGTTCGCGCGTGGTTCGTTTCGAGTGCCATTAACCGTACCGAATCTCCAGAACGTTAACTAGTCGTTGAAACAAAATCACCGTGTTTAATTCATTAAGTAAATAATAAATTGAATTTCTTTCATAAGTTCAATAATTATTAACAATAATTATTCTATCATTTTTGTGAGTTCCGTTAACTGAAAAGTTTTATAGGCGATTAACTTTAATCGTGTCGTTTCTAGTTTAATTCGTCAACCGAATTAAGTTCACTAATTAATATAACATATTAATTCAAGTAATCCACTAAGGATCAAGTATGCATTTAATTACTTTAAATACGAAAAGTTTCACGTAGCCACTGTTAACTATTCTAAAAAAAGAATTCGGCATATGAAAATCGTATGATTTAACTAACGATCGTCAAGTATTTAACAGAAGTTTTAACGGAAAAGCTCGAGTTGTTACATTATCCACCCGTTATTGAAAATTTCGTCCCGAAATTTGGATGATGGTAGTTATTGATGAAAATAAAATATTTTCGTATCATTAGAAATCCACGTTTCAACGTGAGCTTGAATTCTATAACGAAGTTTGCAAATAAAGTTTATACTTGGCTTGAATAGTTTGTCTTTCCAGACATAAGCCTTCATACATTCTTTTAATAAAAGATTTTGGTCATATATGAGTGTTTCGTCAAAGAATATGATAAGATTAAATAATCTTTCGAGATCTCTATACGGATGGACTTCTAAGTTCCGTTCGGTTTCGTAATGAATATGAGTTAAGTGTATAGAATTTCTTATCATCAAGAATATGAATGAAATGATTCGGTTACGTGTAAAAATACAACTAAATATGTCACTAATGGATGTATTGAAGTAATAGTTGTCCGCCTTGACTTTTCGATGTAATCACTATTGATTCTCCTAAATTCAAGGGATTTGAATATAATCGTTTGAAATCTGTGAGATTTGAATCCCGGTAATTAAGGGAATTAGAATCCTTTTCTTTTTGATTTAATACGATTATCTTAATCGGCTAACGCGTTGCTATGGTAAAAAGTTCTGATATAAATTAATCATCTCTGCGTCCTTATTTTCTCAACCTCAATCTTCTTACTTTCAAAATTATATTTTCGAAAATTTTGTGAAGATGCTTCATCCGCTCTTGATTTTCATTACTATTTTGACTATGTATACAGTCATTCTTCTTTTTAGTCTACCACCAGAAGAATCTCTGTTCTTCTATAATGCTCTAGGGGTGACAGTATTTTTAATTCTACCACTCCTCTGTTTTTCAATACTTATTGATATAAATGGTTTATGATCTTCCATGTTTGTTGTCTTTTATATTTTGACCTATTTTTCGAAGACTCGTTCTTTTTATCCAAGAAGATCTTCAGCTTGTTCTTCTATACATGGTCAAATAATACGGGTCAATAGCTGGTGATGATGCAGAAACATTCGTTGTTCATCGACATAGTATCCGTTTTCACCTTGTTTTCTCTTCTCGACTTTAAATCAAGCAAGTAATGGTCCAGAATTCGTAGGTATGGAGTTTCGAATGATTATAATATACAAAGTAGAAAGGAAAGGTAATAGCACGATTTGATTTGTCAAATTACCAGAATATCCGAAAAAGACCGAATCATCAAGAAATATATTTCCTTGATATGTTTAGAAGTTAAATAGAATGAAAGAGTTATGTAGCATGGTTCATGATGATTGTAAGGTCTGTGAATCATCATCTTCCATTAGAAATTCTGCATGACTTCGGAGCAAGATATTATCTAAAGATTTCATCGGATCCTGAATTACCTGGATTCTTTGAATATAGGGTTTGGTCCTTATATTTGTCCTTGGTCTCCTTCATGGTTTGCTCAATCCGTTTTCCAGTTCCAAATTTGAGCTTATACCATTATTTATTATTAAACTTTTAGTCCTTAAGACCATCTACAACTTTTGCTACTTCATCAGCATTCTCAAGGTTAACAAATCTGAATCATTGAATATCAATCCGAGATGGTTTCAAGAAATTTTGTTTTTAGATGATTAAACGCTGATTGTAATCGTCAATAGATCTAACGGTTGACGAATAGGCGTTGTTGATTTCAAAAGTAATAAATGATAATTTCGGTGGTTTGATGTGATAATTCATCACATAATGCGAATGAATATAATTCAGGAATGTAGTGATCTTTAGGAAGATAACACTTGCTAAAGCTTTAATTGGATTCTGATATGTCAAAATATGTAGTGGTTGTTCTTTAGTGAACGGATACATATATCTTGTGAATGTAAGTAGTATAGCTACTGTTTATCGAATCAGAATTTGAAGAATGTACAATGTAGCATATTAATGTGAGATATAAATATTTCTCGGGTATTACCTACCCGTTAAAATATTTTCACAATTAACAATTTGTACAAAAGAATTTTTAATTACAATCTTTATGAAAATATACGTACATATATATCTTCCTTCAGGTGTAATTATGGATTTATTGAGTTAATATAATATTAAACTCATTTGATTTACGGTTGAATAAATAATCTCCAAAATTTTAGAGATTACATAATCGTCGCATAATATTTCTTTAATGAAGTTATGAATCAGTACTTCATCGTTCATTGTTATTGATATACCTCGGTATATGTTGTCAGTGCTTGTAGGATTTTTGTGAACTTCGCAAGGCACAATTAATGTTTTCAAAAAGGTTTCGAGTATATCGAAAATGGAAGTATAAATCAAACATGTATTAGAATAATACACTTGATTTATTATGAAATGAAGTTTATTGTGCTGAAGCAGTGATTAATGATTGTTAAGTCATTAACGATGGGTGTACATCATATCCTATTAGTGATATGAATTAACCAAGTAGTACATACTAGTTAAGATTCAAACGTAATAGCTTAGTACGAAAAGATTTATTATTGTTTCAAACCACACACACACACACACACACACACATACACACACACACATATATATATATATATATATATATATATATATATATATATATATATATATATATAAAGTATACATATATAATTCTTCAGGAAGAATGAGTCAATACATCTTAACTCATTATTACTAATATTCCTTGGTATCTATGGGGCGTATGATGTTGATATCCGAGGTACCGAGTGTGATGTTGAGACGTGAGATGCGGATGTTGTCGTTGGTACTGTTGTTGTTGGTGGTGATGCTGCTGGTACTGGTGGTGCTGATTATGCTGCTGGTGCTGCTGATGCTTGTAGATTTCGCATCATATTTTCCAGAGCCACTACTCGAGTGCGAAGCTCATTGACTTCTTCCATTACACCGGGATGAATGGCGGTTCGGACAAGGGGATGAATAAGATCTAGAATTCTAGATATTATATATTCGTGACGGGATATTCTGGAAATGAGGGTGAAAATAGTGTTCCGAATTGGTTCGCCGGTAAGTGCTTCAGGTTCTTCGCCAAAAGGTGAATTCGGTTGGTGGAAGGGATCGCCTTCTTCTCGCCTCCATTGATTAAGTCGACTACGAACCCACCCCCAATTCATCCAGAAAAGATGATGGCTAATAGGTTCGTTCGTTCCGGTTACGCTGTCCATGGAGCTCGAGGAATCAGATGAGAAATCCATATTGTGTGTTTGGAATAGGGTTTGATATGAATTGAGTGTTGGATACTGAATGATATATTCGTCTCCTTGAATACGTATATATATAAGAAGATTTCCGTAATTTATGGAGGAAATTTAGGAAAAGTGTTAGACAAAGTCTATTGGGATAGATACGATAAGATATGATTTGTCTACAATCCATTTATGCAATAATTGCAGTATGACGTGTCTAGATTAAAAATGATAAGCAGTGAGAAGTAGTGATCGGTCGCAACTAGTAGTGAGAGGCGGCGTTGAATAGTAGTAAGCAACGATAAATAGCAAATAGTAGTGGTATAAGATGATGAGTATGTTTAGGCAGTGTCTTCGTAGTGCCAAGTAGAAATCAAGGATGATGTACAGTGTCGTGTAGTGACGAATTGTGACGTTATTAAACGCTCCTTATAGGTTATAATAACAATTAAATCGTACAATGTAAATTTCTACTCATATTTGAAATTAAACGGTTTATGTTCTAAATGGTATTTATCCAAGTAACCTACTTGACTCGTTCCCAATTCCTTATTTTGCGGTGTCGGAACTTCTATATGAGTTACCGTAATGTAATCCCGGTCATTACATTACGCTATCTCACATTTCCATTCGACATCACTCCATAAGTTCAAGATGGCGTAATCAACTTAATTTAGTTAAATCTCGCGTCGCTTGTACGTATGTGTTTTGTAGTATGGTATTCAGTTCAAGTCCATATCATATGAGTGTAAGGTGTATATGTATGTGATGTAATGTGTAGCCCTACATGTAGCATAGTGACACATACAGTGTAAGTACGGTGCATAAAAGTCATCCAAGACACACGGCTATAGACTAGACTTCACTAATGCGCCCTACGGTTAGACACACTAATGTATCCTAGTTCCCTATAGCCAAAGCTCTGATACCATCTATAACACCCCGTCAAAAATCCCTTTAACGGAATGTTAACTCTGGTCCCAGTGCTTGGCTTGACTTCTACGTAACAGCAATATTCTACAGCGGAAGCAATTAATACCTGAGAATAAAACACGCAAACGGATCAACAACAATGTTGAGTGAATCTACAGGTTTTAGGTAAACAATACAGTATGTTTAAGAAATACATTTCGAAATGGTTATTAGTGGAAGACCATCAAGGTTCAATGTTAAAAGTTAGACAACTCCGTGTCCCATTTTAAAAGTTTGTTGACACTACCATGTCAAGTTTCAATCATTTGTAGACAATACCATGTCAAGTTTCAAATATTCGTAGACAATACCATGTCAAGTTTTATCTCATTTGTTCGTAAACCACAGTTTTAAATAACGTTGTATAGTATCTGAAAAACAGTTATCAGAAATATAGTTTAGTTTCCTTGACCACGAGATTTTACAAGTACAACTCCAAGTTGCGAAACGTTTGCATAATCTATGAGCACCTGAATACTAGCAATGACCCTAGTATAGAATCCACTATACCCGCCTTTACATCATAAAAATGTTATACACTTGTACGAATGTATTATGTTCAAAATAAATGCACCACAATTTTTATAGCGGGTGAGGTTGTCAACCTAACGGATCCGTCCATCTAAATTGTGCCTACACCGATGGTATTTAAAGTATTCAAGCTAGAGGCTTTGTGCACAAACTCAATATGCATATATAGTACTCGTGTCAATACAAAAGCATTTGTAAAAAAAATAAGTTACAATAGCGTGTATTCTCATCCCTGAAAATATGTAAAAAGCGGGACTGTAGACTCACCTTTGAATAAAGCTCGGATTGAAAAGTGGACAATTTACTTGTACGGTTTATAGCCGAGTAATGCAACCTAAGTATATGTATTTAGGTTGGTCAATAAATATGTCTTAAACAAGTATGGTTTCATAGTATAAGTTGTCTTATTGCTCGAATCGACGCGTTTCAAAGTAGAAGTCAACATACAGTCAACTAATTCATGCAAGTCAAACAAAGTCAACCGAAGTCAAATTGAAAGTCAAACTTGGTCAAATTAGTCAACTAAAGTCAACATCAGTAGGTTCATGTCAAATGTTGGTCAACATGTCAAACCTAAGTCAAACAACACGTTTTAGATCATAATTGGTCAATTTCACAATTTCAGTTTATCGTTGTGCACAAAGTTCATGTACATGTAGCAAACTTAGCATATTATCTCATAGTACAAAATTCATGCAAACATGGAAAACTCCAGATCATAAGTATACTCAAAATCGATTCCAAAAAGTCTGGCCAGGGTCTCATACGATAATTAAAAGTCAGGAATCAGAAGGGATACATTTATGGTTTGTCAAGTCAGTTTCTGACCGCGCACTGATTTTGTTTTGGCTATAACCGGAGCTAGGGACATGCAATTGATACAAGACTAGTGGCCATGGTTCTAGGACAAATCAAACTAACACATATCAAAAGTTGAGCAATTTTTGTTTAGCCAATTTGTACAGTTTATTCGTACAAGTTGAACATTCAGTTTTTCAG
Source organism: Rutidosis leptorrhynchoides (assembly GCF_046630445.1). Classification (NCBI taxonomy): domain Eukaryota; kingdom Viridiplantae; phylum Streptophyta; class Magnoliopsida; order Asterales; family Asteraceae; genus Rutidosis; species Rutidosis leptorrhynchoides. The sequence continues at coordinate 596,703,664 of NC_092333.1, read as the reverse complement.
CTCAAATCAGAATTTACATAAAGTATGGCCATATTGTGCCCAATGCATAAGGTTTCAGAGATTGATATAAACTAACAATAAGTCACATATCATGTTAAAATTCATATTCCAGAAGCTTACATGCTCATTCAATAAACACAATCAACAGAGTATAAAACAGAGAGCAATTTACAGATTCGATTCTAGTTTCGCTAGTCACATTCGTACGCGATTACTCGAAGATCTAGATACAATTAGCCTATGATATCTACATGAAAGATGAAGTAATTTTTGTGTAAATTTCAAATATGAAAAGCTTTAAATCCATAAGTTAACACATTTTATCATACAAGGCTGATTTCATGCAAGTGCTGTATAAATCAACTTTTTCAGTAAATCAAGCATATCTCAAGTTATACATAAGCAAACAAGATGATATCCTAGTGTAACCTGAGTGTTTTTAAATTACCTCTCCAATGGTATTAATTTCACAAACCAATTCGTGGTCTATCAAACCCAGAATTTCCGATCAATCACAAAAACACAACGTTAAATTCAATTGGTCATAACTTGATCATCCGGAAACGAAATCAAGTGATTCCAAAGCCTAAAGTTAATAGTTTTTCGAAAGCTAATCATCTAAACATGTTATAAGATCAGATCAAAAGTCAACTCTTATCAGATCCTAGAGAATAAAATTCATTTTTCATGTAAACAACATCAATTGATCAAATTAACGAAAGAAATTAACATGTACGTGTATAGACTTGAGCAATTGACAACATACCCTATGAAACTTTATAAAAAAAATCAGATTTTTAACAATATGAGTTTGAGAGATTTTACCACAAATCAAGCAATTACTTGTATCTACGCGTAGAGGAGAATGAGAGGAACACGAATCCGCAAGTAATTTAACGATCAAGCAATTGTGTGATGTTTAATTTGGGATTTAAGATGATGGTTTATAGTAGAAGATGTTGATGATCAAAGTAGGGCTGTAGTGTGAGGGTTAAAAATAATATTGATGCATGTATGCACATGTGTGTGTTATAGTATAAGAAGGAACTAGTGTTTCAACTAACAAAAGTCAACAAACATGAGCCTAAACTAATAGTCAACATGCATTGGCTACTCATGGGACCAAGGATGATGAGGTATGAGGTCATGGCCATGTGGCCTCGGGCTCGGGTCTCAGGCTCGTTTTGTGTAAAAGCTCGTTCGCGCGTGGTTCGTTTCGAGTGCCATTAACCGTACCGAATCTCCAGAACGTTAACTAGTCGTTGAAACAAAATCACCGTGTTTAATTCATTAAGTAAATAATAAATTGAATTTCTTTCATAAGTTCAATAATTATTAACAATAATTATTCTATCATTTTTCTGAGTTCCGTTAACTGAAAAGTTTTATAGGCGATTAACTTTAATCGTGTCGTTTCTAGTTTAATTCGTCAACCGAATTAAGTTCACTAATTAATATAACATATTAATTCAAGTAATCCACTAAGGATCAAGTACGCATTTAATTACTTTAAATACAAAAAATTTCACGTAGCCACTGTTAACTATTCTGAAGAAAAAAAAATTCGGCGTATGAAAATCGTATGATTTAACTAACGATCGTCAAGTATTTAACGGAAGTTTTAACGAAAAAGCTCGGGTTGTTACAGCCGTCCTGGTCTTCAATGCTGGACGCTGTCCAGATAACTGGACACCATCCAGATGCACTGAATCAAAATTTTTTTTAAGGCGTGTTATTGGTCGGATAACGGGTTGGGTCGTTACAAACCAACAAAAGAAGTGAATAAACAAAGTTAGATATACAAAAATATTTTTGTTAAAATTATATAAATTTTATTAATAAACACACTATGTATAGATTTAGAATTGTTCAATTATATTAAATATACATTTAATGTATGTTATTAAGAATTTCTAATTTAGTGTATGATAATGATTCATTATTCATTTATAATGACAGAAAGTGATGTAAATATAGAAGAAGAAGAAAATGTATGTGATTCAGATGATATTACGATTATCTCGGAGAAGAAAGGTACAAGTAAAAGACTACCAACAAGATCGAGTAGAAGACTGAGAGATTTAAAGAGATCAAAACAGTATAAAGGTAATAAAAAAAATTAGAATTGTTAAATTATGTATAGATTTAGAATTGTTCAATTATATAACACATACATTTAATGTATGTAATTAAAAATTTCTCATTTCTTTTATATTATTGAAATATGACAAAGAAAAAATATTAAAAAATAATAATAACAATTGCAGTAGAACCAATAACAAACAAAAAGGACTTGAAGAATCAAACAATAATAGAAAAGAAAAAATGAAAAGAAAAGAAAAGCAGCAAGAGAAGAGCATCCTATTGAGATTGAGGAAGAAGAAGAAGAAGAAGAAGAAGAAGATGGATTTGGAGATGAAACATACAAGGAAGCAAGCAAACAAACTAAAAATGAAGAAACACTAAAAACAAGAATGTCTCCAAAATCTTTCTACGAAACTATAAAAGTGTTGAATGAGGATCAGAGACAAGCAGTTACAAGAATTGGTTTTGGACAAATGCTAGAAATGGATTTTTGTGAATTGCCATCGAAGTTAGCATATTTCTGTTTCAAAAAATTTAACTATCAAACAAGCAAGATTGAGTTGCCAAATGAAAATATAAGTATAATAGATGATAGTCTGCACAAGTTGTTTTGGGTACCCATATGAAGGGAAAAAAATAAAAACAAGCATAAGGGTAAGGAAAAGAGACAAGATGACTAAGATATTTAAAGATCAATACAAAGACAGAAAAAATACCACAGCGAATGTAGCAGAAATGATACAGGACTCAAATGAAGCTGGATGGAAGTTTATATTAAATTTCTTAGTATTGTTCACAACAACAATGGTTGAAGGAAACCAAAATACAAATGCCAACCAAACATTTCTGTCCAACATTGAAAATGAAAATCAAATCAAGGAGCTTAATTGGTGTGAATATATATTAGAGAAACTGAGAGAAGGAGTGAAGAATTACAAGGAAAAAACGATGTTTGTTGGAAGCATATCGGCATTAATTGTAAATCTGAAAAATAAATACTAGAATAATATGTTCATACACCTACAGTTTTACATATTATATAAATATATATATGAAAATAAGACATGTTTTTATCACAGATGCATTATGTCCAATCAACAAGAATTGGAACAATGTATGTACCTGATAAAGGTTTGACAATAAGCAAGTGGACATCAGCTATATTGAAACAAAGAGAAGACAAGGAAAAAAAGCTTGAATTTGGTAATGTCATTGTGATTCAAGAGAGAAGCGTAAACAACGATGGATTAGAAGAAAAGGAACCAGCTAAGGTAAGAAATGAAGAATAATAATATATATTTTAAAAGTAATTAATATAAAAATAGTTTCTAATATCTACAAATATGTATAGATTTTGATGATTATATACAATATTGATGGGAAAGAAGAGGAGCATGCAAGAGAAGAGGTAAAAAAAAAAAAAAAATACTTTCTTACCATTATAAAGAAAATTAAAAATAATAACATACATTTCATGTACTTTAAAAAAACATATGAATTTTAGTTTGATGTTTTCAAGTATATGTAACATATATCGGTTGTATCATATAAAAATGAAATGCATGTTAATAAAACTTGACTAAAATACATCAAAAAATAAAAAAAAAATGTGCACGAATTTAAAAGGGAATTGAAGAGGGGATATCTACCTGTTGAAAAATATCTTTTAAAGCTTAAAGAAGCTTTTATCAAATTTCCAAATAGCGTCGAGATTAAGGAAATTTCAAGAAGCCTACAAAGTGTTATTTTAGAAATGAGACCAACATAGAGTGAGAAGATGAATCCTACAGGATCAAGTGAAGCAGACAAATATGAAGATCAAAATGAAGGAGAAACAGAGACAAAAGATGATTTATTTGATGAGGTTACTGAAGAAGTTAAAGTAGCATCATCTGTTTTAGAAAGTTTGAAAACATGATGCTTGAAAAAAGATGATGAAGAAACAAGAAAAGATATTGCAGCTGTCTACAGATCACCATTTAACAAAAGAGAGGTTGATATCAAACAAAAGGTTGAAATTGAAGAAGCAAACATTTTAAGGTACTTGATGAGCTTAGGAGAAGACAAAAGGTAATGTGATAAAATAAAAAATATGTTATTATATATTTATCTCAAAAATACTATATTAATGTTCAAATACAACTAATGTATGCTAATAATTATATATTTTATACAGTTCAACTGTGTACATGAATGGAGAAGAAGACTTCTGTTTTTATGAATGTCTATTGACCTTAATGTATCCAACATGGGTGAGTTCAACTATAATAGACATATGGTCAAGTATACTGAGGGCAAGAAGCTGATGCTGTACCAACAACACCAAAAAGATTTTTCATGCCGACAACTGTCGTGATAAGTAAACTATATGAAACATATACAAAAAATTTATTGATGAAATCATTTACTAATTTATTTAAAAAAAAGTCCCGTAATATAGGGACCGATTATGATGAATTGTCCTAGTATCAGAAAAGAAGATCAGGTGGAGTTCAACAGAAGTGTTGAACATTGTCTAAGGCGTTTTAAAATGAATGAGGATTTGAAAGGAATTGATATGGTAAGATAAACAAGCTATTGATATATATTAAATCAAATTATTTAACTAAAAAAAACAAAAATATAGAATTGAATAATTATATGCAGTTTATCTTCCTGGTTTGTAAATCACAACACTACTACATGTTATGCTTTAATCTAAGAAATGGAATTTTGGAAATCATCGACAACTCAGAAGATCTGATAAAGAATAACAACAAATATACAGACATCCTGAACAAATATGTAAGAACAAATTTCTAATATATATTTTCATCAAATAAATTCAAAAGTTATAAGACTAATGTACATATATATTTTGATTTAGGTATATATGCTCAAATCATATATGGAAACTAAAGGTAACAAGACCTAAGCCAGACAAATTGGAAAAGTTGTAAAAGAGCTAGAGATGAATTGGAGAACAGTGGACAATACAAAAGACTGTGGAGTTTTCCTGATGCGTCACATGGAAACTTACAGAGGAGAATATCCATGGGAATCTGAACTAAAAGAGGAGGGATTCAAGCAAGATAAGCAGCTACTAGAATTAAGAATCAGATATGCAGTGAAGATAGTGACTGATGAAAATAACACATTATGGGCTGGCATGGAAAAAGATGGAAAAAATATGATGCAGATTTTACTGAAAAGGAAAAGAAATAAAAACTGGACAAAGCAGCACCTATAGTGTTGAAGATGATTGAAGATTGTTTTAAAAGGAAACAAGTTGATAAAAATTAAATGAAAAAAGAAACAATGTTTGTAATTTGATGTTATTTTGAAACAATTAGATTAATTTCTATAAAAATTGATAAGATTCATGAATGATGTTTATATTAAAAAAATGCTACTTTAGTTCAAAATTTCCAAATAAAAAAACATTAACATACATATGATGTATGTTAAAATACTTTCTAAGTTAAAGGCACGAAAATTATTAAAAAATAGTTATGATACATCCGATGTATGGGTAACCAAAATTAAGTGTGTTTTGTTGTATTTGAAGTGTATTTTTTTGTTTATGAAGTTTAATGTTTTAAATTTAATATGAATCGTAACGTAATCGTAATCATAATGTTTATATTTTTTATTTTTTTTTATTTTTTTGTATACACGGTTTTGCTACGTTATATATATGAAATACATAGTATTTATATTAGAAAAATATTAAAAAATAAAAAAATAATAATAATAGAAAAAAAACTAATCCCAAAAAAGAACAACCTAGAAGCCTTCTTCCTTCTATATAATAAATGACACAATTCATTCTCTCTATCTCTCTCTCTCTCTCTCTCAAAAAAAAAAAAGGAAAACTTTAGAAAAATAATAAAAGAGAAAAATGTCTGCTTCAACATCAAAACCCTCAAAATCAAACAAAAGAAAAATACCACCACAATCACCAAAACTACCACCACCATCTCCTAAAATTGAAATATTCGAAACTCCAGAAGTAACCAAACGACACCCAGAATATGAAAATATGAAAACATATGTTGACATTGTGAATAGGGATAAAATGAGATACCAAGTGCTTTATGAAAATTACAAAGAACTGGAGGATGAAACTAAAGAAATAATGAACATGCTTGATGTTCACAAGAACTACCTTGATAAGCATGCATAAATGTATTCATGTATAATCTTTTTGAATGTTCTTGTGTTGAATCTTTTCTTATTATGGATTTTATCTTTTGTATTTGTGAAATTTTAATGAATGAATGAATCTATGTTTATTAATTATGTATCAAATACATTGTGTTATTTTACTTGCGTTTAATTAAATTAAAATTTAATTATAATAACTTTTTTATGTGAGTTGCAATGATTACAAAAAAATATTTTGTTACTATTTTAATAAACAAGGAAAATCTTATAGTCTGAAAAAATCTTATAAAATCTTATAGGGTGACTATAGACTGAAATCAGATTATTATGAACCGTCAAAAAAACATCACATAAAATGCATTGAATGTATTTTAAAATTTATTTAAAACAAAATAACAATAAACCTTACAACTTCCGATTTTGCCTATATATACCATGAAATAAAACCACAATTTGTACCTTTTATTCTTAAACATCAAAAACAAAAAAGAAAAGAAAAACAAAACAAAAAGAAAAAATGGATTCAAGTATCTCTCCACCACCACCAACAATGTAGTGACCCGAACTTTTCCATGTTTATATATATATATATATATATATATATTAAATGAAATTGTTATTTACATGATTAAGTGTTTCCAACATGTTAAGCAATCAAACTTGTTAAGACTTGATTAATTGAAATAGGTTTCATATAGACAATTGACCACCCAAGTTGACCGGTGATTCACGAACGTTAAAACTTGTAAAAACTATACGATGACATATATATGGTTATATATATAGTTAACATGATTTTATTATAAGTATGTATCTCATTAGGTATTTTAACAATGAGTTATATACATAAAATGAGACTATTAAATTAAGAAACTCGAAAACGATATATATAACAATTATCGTTATAACAACGTCTTACTAGGTACATATGAATCATATTAAGATATTGATACACTTGGTTAATTATGTTAAATGATAAGTAAATATATTATTAAGTGTATTAACAATGAAATACATATGTAAAAATAAGACTACTAACTTAATGATTTCGAAACGAGACATATATGTAACGATTATCGTTGTAACGACATTTAACTGTATATATATCATACTAAGATATATTATATATCATAATATCATGATAATATAACAATTTAACATCTCATTTGTTATAATAAACAATGGGTTAACAACATTTAACAAGATCGTTAACCTAAAGGTTTCAAAACAACATTTACATGTAACGACTAACGATGACTTAACGACTCAGTTAAAATGTATATACATGTAGTGTTTTAATATGTATTCATACACTTTTGAAAGACTTCAAGACACTTATCAAAATACTTCTACTTAACAAAAATGCTTACAATTACATCCTCGTTCAGTTTCATCAACAATTCAACTCGTATGCACCCGTATTCGTACTCGTACAATACACAGCTTTTAGATGTATGTACTATTGGTATATACACTCCAATGATCAGCTCTTAGCAGCCCATGTGAGTCACCTAACACATGTGGGAACCATCATTTGGCAACTAGCATGAAATATCTCATAAAATTACAAAAATATGAGTAATCATTCATGACTTATTTACATGAAAACAAAATTACATATCCTTTATATCTAATCCATACACCAACGACCAAAAACACCTACAAATACTTTAATTATTCAATTTTCTTCATCTAATTGATCTCTCTCAAGTTCTATCTTCAAGTTCTAAGTGTTCTTCATAAATTCCAAAAGTTCTAGTTTCATAAAATCAAGAATACTTTCAAGATTGCAAGTTTACTTCCAAGTTTTCTAAATCCATTCCAAGTAATCATCCAAGATCAAGAAACCTTTGTTAATTACAGTAGGTTATCTTTCTAATACAAGGTAATAATCATATTCAAACTTCAATTCAATTTCTATAACTATAACAATCTTATTTTGAGTGGAAATCTTACTTGAAATTGTTTTCGTGTCATGATTCTGCTTCAAGAACTTTCAAGCCATCCAAGGATCCTTTGAAGCTAGATCCATTTTTCTTATTTCCAGTAAGTTTATCCAAGGAACTTGAGGTAGTAATGATGTTCATAACATCATTCGATTCATACATATAAAACTATCTTATTCGAAGGTTTAAACTTGTAATCACAAGAACATAGTTTAGTTAATTCTAAACTTGTTCGCAAATAAAAGTTAATCCTTCTAACTTGACTTTTAAAAACAACTAAACACATGTTCTATATCTATATGATATGCTAACTTAATGATTTAAAACCTGGAAACACGAAAAACACCGTAAAACCGGATTTACGCCGTCGTAGTAACACCGCGGGCTGTTTTGGGTTAGTTAATTAAAAACTATGATAAACTTTGATTTAAAAGTTGTTATTTTGGGAAAATGATTTTTATTATGAACATGAAACTATATCCAAAAATCATGGTTAAACTCAAAGTGGAAGTATGTTTTCTAAAATGGTCATCTAGACGTCGTTCTTTCGACTGAAATGACTACATTTACAAAAACGACTTGTAACTTATTTTTCCGACTATAAACCTATACTTTTTCTGTTTAGATTCATAAAATTGAGTTCAATATAAAACCATAGCAATTTGATTCACTCAAAACGGATTTAAAATGAAGAAGTTATGGGTAAAACAAGATTGGATAATTTTTCTCATTTTAGCTACGTGAAAATTGGTAATAAATCTATTCCAACCATAACTTAATCAACTTGTATTGTATATTATGTAATCTTGAGATACCATAGACACATATACAATGTTTCGACCTATCATGTCGACACATCTATATATATTTCGGAACAACCATAGACACTCTATATGTGAATGTTGGAGTTAGCTATACAGGGTTGAGGTTGATTCCAAAATATATATAGTTTGAGTTGTGATCAATACTGAGATACGTATACACTGGGTCGTGGATTGATTCAAGATAATATTTATCAATTTATTTCTGTACATCTAACTGTGGACAACTAGTTGTAGGTTACTAACGAGGACCGCTGACTTAATAAACTTAAAACATCAAAATGTATTAAAAGTGTTGTAAATATATTTTGAACATACTTTGATATATATGTATATATTGTTATATGTTCGTGAATCAACCAGTGGCCAAGTCTTACTTCCCGACGAAGTAAAAATCTGTGAAAGTGAGTTATAGTCCCACTTTTAAAATCTAATATTTTTGGGATGAGAATACATGCAGGTTTTATAAATGATTTACAAAATAGACACAAGTACGTGAAACTACATTCTATGGTTGAATTATCAAAATCGAATATGCCCCTTTTTATTAAGTTTGGTAATCTAAGAATTAGGGAACAGACACTCTAATTGACGCGAATTCTAAAGATAGATCTATTGGGCCTAACAAACCCCATCCAAAGTACCTGATGCTTTAGTACTTCGAAATTTATATCATATCCGAAGGGTGTCCCGGAATGATGGGGATATTCTTAAATATGCATCTTGTTAATGTCGGTTACCAGGTGTTCACCATATGAATGATTTTTATCTCTATGTATGGGATGTGTATTGAAATATAAAATCTTGTGGTCTATTGTTACGATTTGATATATATAGGTTAAATCTATAACTCACCAACATTTTTGTTGACGTTTAAAGCATGTTTATTCTCAGGTGAATACTAAGAGCTTCCGCTGTTGCATACTAAAATAAGGACAAGATTTGGAGTCCATGTTTGTATGATATTGTGTAAAAACTGCATTCAAGAAACTAATTTCGATGTAACATATTTGTATTGTAAACCATTATGTAATGGTCGTGTGTAAACAGGATATTTTAGATTATCATTATTTGATAATCTACGTAAAGCTTTTTAAACCTTTATTTATGAAATAAAGGTTATGGTTTTTTTTAAAAATGAATGCAGTCTTTGAAAAACGTCTCATATAGAGGTCAAAACCTCGCAACGAAATCAATTAATATGGAACGTTTTTAATCAATAAGAACGGGACATTTCAGTTGGTATCCGAGCGTTGGTCTTAGAGAACCAGAAAATTTGCATTAGTGTGTCTTATCGAGTTTGTTAGGATGCATTAGTGAGTCTGGACTTCGACCGTGTTTTCTTTAAAAATGATTGCTTAACATTTTTGTTGGAAACTATATATTATTAACATGTATATATTATGTGATATATTAATCTCTTAACATGTTTGATATTGTGTGATAGATGTCTACCTCTAGCACAAATCCCATTGATTCACCTAATAATAACGAAGAGTCGAATATATATTGGACTGATTCACAAGTTCCTTAAGAAGAACCGGAAGAAGAATCAGAACCGGAAGAAGAATCAGAACCGGAAGAGGAGGAACCGGAGGAGGAAATAGAACCGGTGGGGGAAATAATAAAACGGTTAAGTAAAAGAAAATCCTCAACCAACCGACCAAGGTTAATTATAGTCAATGGTGTTTCCGCCAAGGAAGCAAAATATTGGGAGGATTACCAATTCTCCGATGAATCGGATTCCGACGAGAATTCCGATGATGTTATAGAAATTACCCCAACTGAATTTAAAAAGGCAAAAGAGAACAATAAGGGAAAGGGCATAAAAATAGAGAAATTTGATTCCAAACCCGATGAACTTTATATGTATCGTCAACACCCGTATTTCTTAAGTTGTGACAATAACCCGGGAACCTCTAAACCACCAGGTTTTTCTAAACCAATGTGGAAAACGACGGCTCGTATTAGGGGAACATCATATATCCCTAGAAACTTGGCAAAACGAACCAAAACCGAAGAAGAAGAAACGAGCGAGTCAGAATAAGATAGTGGTATTCGTGTGGTGTAATATATGTAATATAGTGTGCTTATGCTTTATGATATATGTAAAAATTGCTTGTATTAATAAGTATTTTTTTTTATGAATCTAACTCTTGTCTATTTTACAGTATAAAAACACAAAATGGATAGACAACCCAATATTTTAAGAGACCTACCCGGAGACATGATTGATGAAATCTTGTCTAGAGTCGGTCAGAATTCCTCGGCACAACTATTTAAGGCGAGATCAGTTTGTAAGACATTCGAAAAACGTTCCAAGAATGTCTTGGTTTATAAGAGACTTTCGTTTGAAAGATGGGGGATATCACATTGGGAAACTCATAAGTTACGATGTGTTTACTTTGACGCATATATTGCGGGGAACCCAAATGCTATTTTACGCAACGGGTTAAGAAATTATTTTGACTCAATGTATCCGAATATAGGACTTCATGATTTAGAAAAAGCGGCTAACATGCAACATAAAGAAGCATGCTATGCTTACGGGTTAGTAATGTTCGTTTCTCACCAAAGTGAGAAAAAGAACATCGGGCTACAACTATTAAACAAAACGTTCCCACAAGTGACGGAGTCGGTAATTGGGGTAAGAAATGAGGTTTTTAGGTTATTACGAGACTGTTGGTCATTACGTAACCTTCGTCCCTTTGACGACATTACAACACGCTGTCTTATCAACAGCCATAACGGTTATGTTCCACAAGACCAAGGATGGGAAGTAGTCCTAGTAAAACCAGAATGCGTGACTTGTTTCTGGACGTATGAATTACGTGTCTTTATTGCCTTTGCTGAACGACTTGTGTACTAGCTAGAATTATCTTCACAACTATCTTGTATCAAAGTTATTGTGTGCTATATTTCATGCTTTATGTAAAATAAGCGGTATTGTAAGTTTGTAAAATATTGTATAAAAGTTTGAACGCGAAATATTATTATAATCAGTTTTTTCATATAGAATTGTAGTAGTTGAATTGTATATTAGCTACTAAGTATGAACTTAACGGGTAGGTACTACCCGAATTTAAACTTATAAAACGCTAATATGAAGAAAAAGCTTTTATAAATGAGTTCATATTATACTACGAAATACTATTAACTACTCTTAATATTCTGTATGATTAACTTGTTCCATTTGACTATCTGGAAGGAAATGGCACCGACTACTCGACACACCGTGAATATGAATGAAGAGGAATTCCGTACTTTTCTAGCTTCAAACATAGCCGCAGTACAGGCTGCGCTACATACCAACAATAACCTTGGATCTAGTAGTACAGGAAATCATGTAGGATGCACCTACAAAGAATTCACTGCCTGCAAACCTTTGGAATTTGATGGAACCGAAGGACCGATCGGATTGAAACGGTGGACCGAGAAGGTCGAATCGGTGTTTGCCATAAGTAAGTGTACTGAAGAGGACAAAGTGAAGTACGCTACGCATACCTTCACAGGTTCTGCGTTAACATGGTGGAATACCTATCTAGAGCAAGTGGGACAAGATGATGCGTACGCACTACCGTGGTCAGCATTCAAGCACTTGATGAACGAGAAGTACCGTCCCAGAACCGAGGTCAATAAGCTCAAGACAGAACTTAGAGAGTTACGAACCCAAGGATTTGATATTACCACGTACGAAAGACGATTCACATAATTGTGCCTATTGTGTCCGGGAGCATTCGAAGATGAGGAATAGAAGATCGACGCGTTTGTGAAAGGATTACCGGAATGAATCCAAGAAGATATAAGTTCACACGAGCCAACCTCCATACAACAGGCATGTAGAATGGCTCACAAACTAGTGAACCAGATTGAAGAAAGAATTAAAGAACAGACTGCTGAAGAGGCCAATGTGAAGCAAGTCAAAAGGAAGTGGGAGGAAAACGGTGATAAGAATCACCAATACAACAACAACTCCAATTACAACAATAATCGCAACAATTATCCCAACAATCGCAACATCAATCGCAACTACAACAAACGGCCCAACAACAACAACAACAACAACAACAACAACAGCAACTACAACAATCATCCCAACAACAATAACAACGGCAACAACAACAACAATCAGAAGCAGCTATGCCAAAGGTGTGAAAAGTATCACTCGGGGTTCTGCACCAAATTTTGCAACAAGTGTAAAAGAAATGGTCATAGCGCGGCGAAGTGTGAGGTCTACGGACCAGGGGTTAACAGAACGAAAGGAACAAATAGTGTCGGAACGAGTAATGGCGGAGCAAGTAGTGTCGGAGCAAGTTATGCCAATGTAGTTTGTTATAAATGTGGAAAACCGGGCCACATTATTAGAAATTGCCCGAACCAGGAGAACACGAATGGACAAGGCCGCGGAAGAGTTTTCAATATTAATGCGGCAGAGGCACAGGAAGACCCGAAGCTTGTTACGGGTACGTTTCTTATTGACAATAAATCTGCTTACGTTTTATTTGATTCAGGTGCGGATAGAAGCTATATGAGTAGAGATTTTTATGCTAAATTAAGTCGTCCATTGACGTCGTTGGATAGTAAATTTTTACTCGAATTAGCAAACGGTAAATTAATTTCAGCAGATTATATATGCCGGAATCGAGAAATTAAACTGGGTAGCGAAATATTTAAGATTGATTTGATACCAGTAGAGTTAGGGAGTTTTGATGTAATAGTTGGCATGGACTGGCTGAAGAAGGTGAAAGCAGAGATCGTATGTTATAAAAATGCAATTCGCATTGTACGAGAAGAAGGAGAACCCTTAATGGTGTACGGAGAAAAAGGCAACATGAAGCTACATCTTATTAGTAATTTGAAGGCACAAAAACTAATAAGAAAAGGTTGCTATGCTTTTCTAGCACACGTCGAGAAAGTACAAACTGAAGAAAAGAGCATCAATGATGTTCCCGTCGCAAAAGAATTTCCCGATGTATTTCCGAAAGAATTACCGGGACTACCTCCACATCGATCTGTTGAATTTCAAATAGATCTTGTACCAGGAGCTGCACCAATAGCTCGTGCTCCTTATAGACTCGCACCCAGAGAGATGAAAGAACTGCAAAGTCAACTGCAAGAACTATTAGAACGTGGTTTCATTCGACCAAGCACATCACCATGGGGAGCTCCTATTTTGTTTGTCAAGAAGAAAGATGGTACATTTAGGTTGTGTATTGACTACAGAGAGTTGAACAAACTTACCATCAAAAACCGTTATCTACTGCCGAGAATTGACGACTTATTTGATCAACTACAAGGCTCGTCGATTTATTCAAAGATTGATTTACGTTCTGGATATCATCAAATGCGAGTAAAGGAGGATGATATTCCAAAAACTGCTTTTAGGACGCGTTATGGTCATTACGAGTTTATGGTTATGCCGTTTGGATTGACTAACGCACCAGCTGTGTTCATGGACCTTATGAACCGAGTGTGTGGGCCATATCTTGACAAGTTTGTCATTGTTTTCATCGATGACATACTTATTTACTCAAAGAATGATCAAGAGCACGAAGAACATTTGAGAAAAGTGCTAGAAGTATTGAGGAAAGAAAAACTGTACGCTAAGTTTTCAAAGTGTGCATTTTGGTTGGAAGAAGTTCAATTCCTCGGTCACATAGTGAACAAAGAAGGTATCCAGGTGGACCCGGCAAAGATCGAAATAGTTGAAAAGTGGGAAACCCCAAAAACTCCGAAGCATATACATCAATTTTTAGGATTGGCTGGTTACTACAGAAGATTCATCCAAGATTTCTCCAAAATAGCAAAACCCTTGACTGCATTAACGCATAAAGGGAAGAAATTTGATTGGAAAGATGAACAAGAGAAGGCGTTTCAATTATTGAAGAAAAAGCTAACTACGGCACCTATATTGTCATTGCCTGAAGGGAATGATCATTTTGTGATTTATTGTGACGCATCAAAGCAAGGTCTCGGTTGTGTATTAATGCAACGGACGAAGGTGATTGCTTATGCGTCTAGACAATTGAAGATTCACGAGCAAAATTATACGACGCATGATTTGGAATTAGGCGCGGTTGTTTTTGCATTAAAGACTTGGAGGCACTACTTATATGGGGTCAAAAGTATTATATACACCGACCACAAAAGTCTTCAACACATATTTAATCAGAAACAACTGAATATGAGGCAGCGTAGGTGGATTGAATTGTTGAATGATTACGACTTTGAGATTCGTTACCACCCGGGGAAGGCAAATGTGGTAGCCGACGCCTTGAGCAGAAAGGACAGAGAACCCATTCGAGTAAAATCTATGAATATAATGATTCACACTAACCTTACTACTCAAATAAAGGAGGCGCAACAAGGAGTTTTAAAAGAGGGAAATTTAAAGGATGAAATACCCAAAGGATCGGAGAAGCATCTTAATATTCGGGAAGACGGAACCCGGTATGGGGCTGAAAGAATTTGGATACCAAAATTTGGAGATATGAGAGAAATGGTACTTAGAGAAGCTCATAAAACCAGATACTCAATACATCCTGGAACGGGGAAGATGTACAAGGATCTTAAGAAACATTTTTGGTGGCCAGGTATGAAAGCCGATATTGCTAAATATGTAGGAGAATGTTTGACATGTTCTAAGGTCAAAGCTGAACATCAGAAACCATTAGGTCTACTACAACAACCTGAAATCCCGGAATGGAAATGGGAAAACATTACCATGGATTTTATTACTAAATTTCCAAGGACTGCAAGTGGTTATGATACTATTTGGGTAATAGTTGATCGTCTCACCAAGTCAGCACACTTCCTGCCAATAAGAGAAGATGACAAGATGGAGAAGTTAGCACGACTGTATTTGAAGGAAGTCGTCTCCAGACATGGAATACCAATCTCTATTATCTCTGATAGGGATGGCAGATTTATTTCAAGATACGGGCAGACATTACAGCAAGCATTAGGAACTCGTCTAGACATGAGTACTACCTATCATCCACAAACTGATGGGCAGAGTGAAAGGACAATACAAACGCTTGAAGACATGCTACGAGCATGTGTAATTGATTTCGGAAACAGTTGGGATCGACATCTACCGTTAGCAGAATTTTCCTACAACAACAGCTACCATTCAAGCATTGAGATGGCGCCGTTTGAAGCACTTTATGGTAGAAAGTGCAGGTCTCTAATTTGTTGGAGTGAAGTGGGGGATAGACAGATTACGGGTCCGAAGATAATACAAGAAACTACCAAGAAGATCATCCAAATTCAACAACGGTTCAAAACTGCCCAAAGTCGACAAAAGAGCTACGCCGACATTAAAAGAAAAGATATAGAATTTGAAATTGGAGAGATGGTCATGCTTAAAGTTGCACCTTGGAAAGGCGTTGTTCGATTTGGCAAACGAGGGAAATTAAATCCAAGGTATATTGGACCATTCAAGATTATTGATCGTGTCGGACCAGTAGCTTACCGACTTGAGTTACCTCAACAACTCGCGGCTGTACATAACACTTTCCACGTCTCGAATTTGAAGAAATGTTTTGCTAAAGAAGATCTCACTATTCCGTTAGATGAAATCCAAATCAACGAAAAACTTCAATTCATCGAAGAACCCGTCGAAATAATGGATCGTGAGGTTAAAAGACTTAAGCAAAATAAGATACCAATTGTTAAGGTTCGATGGAATGCTCGTAGAGGACCCGAGTTCACCTGAGAACGAGAAGATCAGATGAAGAAGAAATACCCGCATTTATTTCCACAATTTGTACCTTTTATTCTTAAACATCAAAAACAAAAAAGAAAAGAAAAACAAAAAGATAAAATGGATTCAAGTATCTCTCCACCACCACCAACAATGTAGTGACCCGAACTTTTCCATGTTTATATATATATATATATATATATATATATATATATATATATATATATATATATATATATATATATATATATATATATATATATATATATATATATATATTAAATGAAATTGTTATTTACATGATTAAGTGTTTCCAACATGTTAAGCAATCAAACTTGTTAAGACTTGATTAATTGAAATAGGTTTCATATAGACAATTGACCACCCAAGTTGACCGGTGATTCACGAACGTTAAAACTTGTAAAAACTATACGATGACATATATATGGTTATATATATATATTTAACATGATTTTATTATAAGTATGTATCTCATTAGGTATTTTAACAATGAGTTATATACATAAAATTAGACTATTAAATTAAGAAACTCGAAAACGATATATATAACAATTATCGTTATAACAACGTCTTACTAGGTACATATGAATCATATTAAGATATTGATACACTTGGTTAATTATGTTAAATGATAAGTAAATATATTATTAAGTGTATTAACAATGAAATACATATGTAAAAATAAGATTACTAACTTAATGATTTCGAGACGAGACATATATGTAACGATTATCGTTGTAACGACATTTAACTGTATATATATCATACTAAGATATATTATATATCATAATATCATGATAATATAACAATTTAACATCTCATTTGTTATAATAAACAATGGGTTAACAACATTTAACAAGATCGTTAACCTAAAGGTTTCAAAACAACATTTACATGTAACGACTAACGATGACTTAACGACTCAGTGAAAATGTATATACATGTAGTGTTTTAATATGTATTCATACACTTTTGAAAGACTTCAATACACTTATCAAAATACTTCTACTTAACAAAAATACTTACAATTACATCCTCGT
Source organism: Rutidosis leptorrhynchoides (assembly GCF_046630445.1). NCBI lineage: Eukaryota > Viridiplantae > Streptophyta > Magnoliopsida > Asterales > Asteraceae > Rutidosis > Rutidosis leptorrhynchoides. The sequence continues at coordinate 596,685,900 of NC_092333.1, read as the reverse complement.
TCAGTTTCATCAACAATTCAACTCGTATGCACCCGTATTCGTACTCGTACAATACACAGCTTTTAGATGTATGTACTATTGGTATATAAACTCCAATGATCAGCTCTTAGCAGCCCATGTGAGTCACCTAACACATGTGGGAACCATCATTTGGCAACTAGCATGAAATATCTCATAAAATTACAAAAATATGAGTAATCATTCATGACTTATTTACATGAAAAGAAAATTACATATCCTTTATATCTAATCCATACACCAACGACCAAAAACACCTACAAACACTTTCATTCTTCAATTTTCTTCATCTAATTTATCTCTCTCAAGTTCTATCTTCAAGTTCTAAGTGTTCTTCATAAATTCCAAAAGTTCTAGTTTCATAAAATCAAGAATACTTCCAAGATTGCAAGTTTACTTCCAAGTTTTCTAAATCCATTCCAAGTAATCATCCAAGATCAAGAAACCTTTGTTACTTACAGTAGGTTATATTTCTAATACAAGGTAATAATCATATTCAAACTTTAATTCAATTTCTATAATTATAACAATCTTATTTCGAGTGGAAATCTTACTTGAAATTGTTTTCGTGTCATGATTCTGCTTCAAGAACTTTCATGCCATCCAAGGATCCTTTGAAGCTAGATCCATTTTTCTTATTTCCAGTAGGTTTATCCAAGGAACTTGAGGTAGTAATGATGTTCATAACATCATTCGATTCATACATATAAAACTATCTTATTCGAAGGTTTAAACTTGTAATCACTAGAACATAGTTTAGTTAATTCTAAACTTGTTCGCAAATAAAAGTTAATCCTTCTAACTTGACTTTTAAAATCAACTAAACACATGTTCTATATCTATATGATATGCTAACTTAATGATTTAAAACCTGGAAACACGAAAAACACCGTAAAACCGGATTTACGCCGTCGTAGTAACACCGCGGGCTGTTTTGGGTTAGTTAATTAAAAACTATGATAAACTTTGATTTAAAAGTTGTTATTCTGGGAAAATGATTTTTATTATGAACATGAAACTATATCCAAAAATCATGGTTAAACTCAATGTGGAAGTATGTTTTCTAAAATGGTCATCTAGACGTCGTTCTTTCGACTGAAATGACTACCTTTACAAAAATGACTTGTAACTTATTTTTCCGACTATAAACCTATAATTTTTCTGTTTAGATTCATAAAATTGAGTTCAATATAAAGCCATAGCAATTTGATTCACTCAAAACGGATTTAAAATGAAGAAGTTATGGGTAAAACAAGATTGGATAATTTTTCTCATTTTAGCTACGTGAAAATTGGTAACAAATCTATTCCAACCATAACTTAATCAACTTGTATTGTATATTATGTAATCTTGAGATACCATAGACATGTATACAATGTTTCGACCTATCATGTCGACACATCTATATATATTTCGGAACAACCATAGACACTCTATATGTGAATGTTGGAGTTAGCTATACAGGGTTGAGGTTGATTCCAAAATATATATAGTTTGAGTTGTGATCAATACTGAGATACGTATACACTGGGTCGTGGATTGATTCAAGATAATATTTATCAATTTATTTCTGTACATCTAACTGTGGACAACTAGTTGTAGGTTACTAACGAGGACCGCTGACTTAATAAACTTAAAACATCAAAATGTATTAAAAGTGTTGTAAATATATTTTGAACATACTTTGATATATATGTATATATTGTTATAGGTTCGTGAATCAACCAGTGGCCAAGTCTTACTTCCCGACGAAGTAAAAATCTGTGAAAGTGAGTTATAGTCCCACTTTTAAAATCTAATATTTTTGGGATGAGAATACATGCAGGTTTTATAAATGATTTACAAAATAGACACAAGTACGTGAAACTACATTCTATGGTTGAATTATCAAAATCGAATATGCCCCTTTTTATTAAGTCTGGTAATCTAAGAATTAGGGAACATACACCCTAATTGACGCGTATTATAAAGATAGATCTATTGGGCCTAACAAACCCCATCCAAAGTACATGATGCTTTAGTACTTCGAAATTTATATCATATCCGAAGGGTGTCCCGGAATGATGGGGATATTCTTAAATATGCATCTTGTTAATGTCGGTTACCAGGTGTTCACCATATGAATGATTTTTATCTCTATGTATGGGATGTGTATTGAAATATGAAATCTTGTGGTCTATTGTTACGATTTGATATATATAGGTTAAACCTATAACTCACCAACATTTTTGTTGACGTTTAAAGCATGTTTATTCTCAGGTGAATACTAAGAGCTTCCGCTGTTGCATACTAAAATAAGGACAAGATTTGGAGTCCATGTTTGTATGATATTGTGTAAAAACTGCATTCAAGAAACTGATTTCGATGTAACATATTTGTATTGTAAACCATTATGTAATGGTCGTTTGTAAACAGGATATTTTAGATTATCATTATTCGATAATCTACGTAAAGCTTTTTAAACCTTTATTTATGAAATAAAGGTTATGGTTTGTTTTAAAAATGAATGCAGTCTTTGAAAAACGTCTCATATAGAGGTCAAAACCTCGCAACGAAATCAATTAATATGGAACGTTTTTAATCAATAAGAACGGGACATTTCAAACAATCCAGCAAACCCAATACGTTGCAAACAGCAAAGTAGATCAAGTTTTCATCAACCATTATGTTGAAAAAGCAAACAAAAACATTGAACAAATGAACATAACCTGGAAGAAAATGGAAAAGATGAATGAGGACATAACATACTTCAAAGGAATTTCTGACCAAAGTATGAGAATGGTGTTTGGACCTGCTAGAGGTTATTGAATATGAAGATTATTGTATTTTGATAGAAGTTATTTTTTGTTTTGTGGAAATTTTAATATCTAATGTCAAAATTTAATGACTAAAGTTGTATGAATGAAGTTTCGATTAATATGAATATTATTTTTTAATTTTTTTTTTTGTTACAATGAATATTATGTTATGCATATACATATTTATAAAATGAATATATGAAACATCAAATGTATCATATATTCATTAAAATTTATCAGAGTTTTAACTCCGATTCCAGCACATTGATAAGCTACATAAAATGTATGTTAAAAACCAGGGATCTAAAAAATAAATATATTAAATTAAAAAAAAGTGAATAAAAAAGTTTTTAAAACATTGATATCATTTAAAAAAAAGTAAAAAAAAAAAATTAACATAAAAAAAGGTAAAAAAAAGAAGAAGGTAAATATAACCGCAAAGTAATACCTGCACAAAAAAAAAGTAACCGCAATGAAAAAACTTATAATCAGTAAATAAAGTAAAAAATTCAAAACACGATCAAAAAAACCCCCATAAATAAGAATACACTCACACACATCAGTCAAAGTTTCAGAAAAACACACACAATCATCGCTCTCATATTTAAACAAACCCTAATTATGAACTCAGAGAAAAACTCCATACAAAATTTACAGAAACAAAAAGAAGAGTAGCAGGATGGAACTAAAAGGTGAACTTATTAAACACAAATTCATTATGATCATCCTTTCTATTTTTTTTATTTTTAAATATTCTGAAAACAATTGATTAACGTTTCATATACAAACTTAAAAAAAACAGGACCAGGAAGCCTGAAGATTGTAATCAAGCGAAAAGGTAAACAAATATACACATCTATAGTTTTGTTATGATTCATCTACTGTATGTTAATATGATGTTTCATTTATATGATGATGTATTTTTTGTTATCGTTCATCTACTGTATGTTCATATGATGTTTCATTTATATGATGATGTATTTTTTGTTATCGTTCATCTACTGTATGTTCATATGTTATTTATTTTTATTTTTTTTATTTTTCATCAGATTTATAGTTTTGTTATCGTGCATATGATGTATTTTAATAATTTCTTCTATTCTATTATATTGATTTCTAGTATAGATAATCTATATATAAAAAAACATATGAGTTATCATTCATTACTGTATGTTAAAATATGATGATACATTTATATAATGATGTATTTTTTGTTATAATTTATCTACTATATGTTTCATATAATTTTTTTAATCATATATATAGATTTGTTATCGTTCATATGATGTATTTTAGTATTTCTTTTGTTCTATTATATTATTTTGTAGTATAGATAATATATACAGAGTCAGCTTGTCTAAAAAACAAATCAAAGTTTCTCTTATAAAACATCAAATACATGATAATACAATAAAAGTTGAAAAAAAATTGGTTGTGATATCATTTATAATACTTATACATGACTCCAAAGTAACAAAAAAAAGGAATATAGATGCATTACTACTATTTTTGATACAACTAATAATGTAAAAGATACATTGATAGATATATTGGAATCATCGAGCATTGCTGGAGAAAAAGATAGAGAGAATCTATCATCTGGGAATAAAACTCGAGAAGAAGCATTCGTAAACGAGCAACATGGAAAGAGTGCATAGAAAACAACATACAACTTGAATGAAAAAGGTAAGACATGCAAAAATAGTTTTATCAAAAATAGATTGTTTAATCTTTAGAATTGTGAATAAGATAAACTGACAATTACTAATGATTCAATATTCATTTCATAATAAACACATACAGTAATGTGAATGTAGAAGAAGAGTATGTGTCTGATTCAGACAATGTTACGAACGATAAAGGTAAAAGAAAGCCTACGAGATCTAGTAGAAGAATAAAAGATGTGAAAAGGGCAAGAAAGGAGAAAGGTATAAAAATAATATAAGCTTTATAAATTTTGAAATATTGAAATGAAAAATATTAAAAATATACATTTCAGGTGAATCATGGATAAAAAGGAGCGATGCAAATCAATGATAAAGAAGAGTAGAAAACAAAAAACTGAAAAGAAAAGAAAAGTGGAAATAGAAGAAAAGAAGAAAGTACTTGTGAACCATCGAGAACTAAAAAAAAAAGATGCCTTAGAAACAAGAATGTCTCCCAAATCATTATACGAAACCATTAAAGTGATGAATGAAGAGCAGAAATAAGTTGTAAAGAAGATTGGTTTTGGACAAATTCAAAAAATGGAATTCTGCCTACAGCGCTAGCATATTTCTGTTTGAAGAAATTCGACTATGAAAAAAGCCAAATTGTGTTGCCGAATGGATCTGTAAGTGTAACACAAAATAGTTTACACAGGCTATTTGGTGTTCCGATGGGACCAAAAAAGATAAACACTAGTGAAAGGGCAAAAAAGGGGGACGAAATGACTCAAAAATGGAGAAAACAATACACAATCGAAGGGATTAGATCAAAGCATGTAGCAGAAAAGATAAAAGCGTCAAATGAATCACGACGGGAGTTTATATTGGATTTCTTAGTGTTGTTCAGTTCGATAATGATTCAAGGACATAAAAATGGGAATGTCAATCAAAACTTTCTGAGTAACATTGTAAATGAAGAACAGATAAAAGAACTCAATTGGTGTGAATATATGCTGGAAAGTTTGAAAGAATATGTGAAGAAGTACAAAGAAGAGCAAATGTTTGTCGGAAATATATCTGCTTTAATTGTAAGTTTAAAGAATAAATAGCATAACAATCTATTCATGCAAATACAAATTACAGATGTAAAAATTATGTTATATAAAACTAACAAATGTTTAAATCACAGATGCACTATGTGGAATCAACAACTATTGGGACCATGTACGTCCCAGATAAAGGCTTGACAATCAGCAAATGGACAACAACTCTATTGAAGCAAAGAGAAGAGAAAGAAATGAAGCTTGGATTTGGTAATGTTGAAGTGACTGCTGAAAAGAACGTAAATAATGATGAAGAATACAGATTACCAGAAATTGAAGAGGTAAGCACTGATAATGATGGTTTATTCTAAACAAAGATGAAAAAATAATAACACATACTGCTTTATGTATAGGTTTTGATGATCAAATACACAAATGTTGAGGAGGAAGTAAAGCAAGAAAAAGAAGAGGTAAAAAATAAAAATTATTTATAGTAAAAAATCAAAAACTTTGTAGTATTTGTGATAGTCAAACAAGCTTGATGTTAAACGATAACAATATTTGAATGTATGTTAACTTATAACATAAATTAGATGTATGTTAGCTGATAACATTGATTGTATGTTTGTTAACTGATAAAATTAATTTGATGTATGTAAACTGATAACATTCATTGGATATATGTTAACATGCATAAGTATAATTTTAAACATGCATCAAAATGCATTCGAATTTTAGCTTGTTGTATACAATTAAATGGATGTATGTTACCTAATAACATTCATTACATGTATGTTATATTAATATTTATTAGATGTATGTTAAATAATTACATTGATTGGATGTATGTTAACTAATAACATTCAAATAGATATATGGTAATTGATAACATTAATTGGATGTATGTTAACTAGATAACATTTATTTGATGTATGTTAACTAATAACACATGTAATGTCTATTAACTGATAACATTGAATGTATGTATGTTAACTGATAACATTCATTTGATGTATGTTAACTGATAACACATGTGATGTATGTTAACTGATAAAATTATTTGAATGTATGTTAACATTAATTCGTATAAATTTAAACATGCATCTAATGTATGTTAAAAATATACAAATTTTAGCTTGTTCTATTCAAGTGGTGGAATCATACAAAATCAAATGCATGTAAAAAAAACTTCATCAAAACTATAAAAAAAATGACATGTATGTTTGCAGCAATGTGAGAAAGAGATTGATGGAGGATATGAAGATGTGGAAAAGTATCTTAAGAAAGTTAAAGAAGGTTTGATCAACTATCCACATAACATGAAGATTAAAGAAGTTTTAAAAAAACTTCAAAGTATTATTGAAGGTATGAATACAACATCTTCTGAGGAAAGGACTCCTTTGCATTTGATTGTAACTGAAGGAAGATGTAGTAGCTACAAAGAATATTCTGGAGTAGAATTCAATTTAGATTATGAGATTGAAGGAATAAACAGAGTAAACACCGTGAGAGAGAATGAGGGAGAAGATGTGAATGTTGAAATGGATACAGATGGAGTGGAAAGTTTGTTTGAAAAAGAGGAGATGACAAACAATGTGAATGTGGAAATGGATAGTCATATTGTCAAAAGTTTGAATAGAAAGCAAACCGATGAGATGAATGTTACAATGGAGGATGTTGTAGTTGAAAATTTGAGTGAAAAGGAGGAAACTAGACAAAAAGTGAATATGGAATTAGATAAGACAAATAATGAGGTAAGTGTTGGGATTGAGGAAGATTTAAATGAAAGACCGAGAGAAGAAAACAACAAGAAAAAAGATGTGAATGTTGAAATGAATATAGATGAAATGGAAGGTTTGTTTGAAAAAATAGAGATGACAAACAATATGAATGTGGTAATGGAGAGTCATATTGTTGAAAGTGTGAAAGAAAAGTAAACTGACGAGATGAATTTTACAATGGAGAATGTGGTAGTTGAAAATTTGAATGAAAAGGAGGAAAATGTACAGAAATTGAATATGGAATTGGATAAAAATGAATAGGAGATTATATTTGAAAAGACAAATGATGAGGTAAGTGTTGCAATTGAGGGAGATTTAAATTTAAATGAAAGAATGAGAGAAGGAAACAACTCAAAACAGGATGTGAATATTGGAATGAATACAAATGGAGTGAAAGATTCATTAGAAACGGAGGAGATGAAAAAGAATGTGAGTGTGGAAATGGAAAATAAAAGTTGTGATGAAGAAGAAGCAGCACGAGAAGAAGTGATGGAAAATGTTTCCAAAGAGTCAATCAGGATAGTTGAAATAGAAACTGAGAAAGAAGAAAATTTGGTTGAAAAAAATCTGAAAGAAAGAAGTGTGAATGTGGAAATGGAGATAGAAATTATAAAAGATTTTAATGAAAAAATACAAACAATAGTTGAACAGCAGCATACAGTAATAGGTGTGAATGTGCCATTAAATAGTGAAGTAGTGGACATTTTGTTTCAAAAAACAAGTGGTGATGAAGAAAAAGCAGCAACAAAAGAAGGAATGCCAAATATTTTAGGAGAGTCAATAGACATGCTTGGAATGGAGACTGAAAAAGCAAAAAAATTTGGTTGAAAAAGTTGAGAAAGAAAAAAGTGTGAATGTTGAAACTGAGACTAAGATGGATGAAGATTTTAATGATAAAACAATTGATGATGATGAAGAAAATACAAACGAAGTTATTGCAAATATTTTGGGAGATCTGAAGAATGATAGTTTATTTTCAAGTGCAATAGACACAAATATAAGTAGAGTAGGGAAAAAAATTGGAGAAGAAGGAGTTGTCAAAGAAGGGAAAAGAGAAGATGAAGAAAATAAAGGAGAAAAAAGAGAAAAAAGAACAATACGATTACCAGCTGTATACAGATCGCCTTTTAATAAAAGGGAGGTTGAAATCACAAAAAATATTGAGAGGGGAATGTTAACTGTTGCAAGATACTTCATGAGGTTTGGAGAAAAAGAAGGGTAATTTGATGAATAAATCATATCATATTTATTTATTATTAGACAACAAATATCAAATTATAATATATTATATACAATTTACAGGTCGTATGTTTACTATAACAATAATGGAGAGATGATAACAGATGAAGCAATAGCAAGCTTAATGCACCGAGTGTACGTGGAAGCAATTGTGATAGACGTATGGACAGGAATTCTAAACAGGCAAGAGAAACAAGCTGGGACAAAAATCAAAAAATGATTGTTCATGCCAACATGTATATTGGTAAGAAAAATTAATAAATTGAACATATACATAAAAAATTTATTGATGAAAAGAAAACTGAATGCTATCTAACATAATTCCTAAAAAATATAGGCACCCAATTATCTGAAACATAACAGAATACTCAACATACATAAAGATGATTTCAACACAAATGTGGAGGGTTATCTGAAGGGCAGAAAACTGAATGAGGATATGAGAGGATATGATGTGGTAAGAAATGAAACAAGTACGGTATATGTTATATATATAAAAATATATACAAGTGCTACTTATTTTTATTATAAAGACATACTGACATGATAAATTGCAGGTAATGTTCCCGGTATGCAAATTGAAACACTTTTACCTATTGTGCTTCAATCTTAACACTGGTGTTCTGGAGATTATCAACAATTCAGCAAAAAAGAAAACTTGAAGACAAAATATGGAAATGTTCCAAAAAGATTTGTAAGTACTATTTATGTAAGTACATATTGTAAAACCTATATAACTAATACGTCAATGTTGACTTAGGTGACCATGTTGAAAGGATATCTAGAAAAGAAAGGTTACAAGAAAGCAGCTGAAAAGATTGAATCAGGTATTACAACCGAGCTACAAATGGCCTGGAGAACAAATGATAATAAGGTTGACTGTGGGGTTTTCTTAATGCGTCACATGGAAACATACAAAGGTGAATATCCATGGAACAGTGAGCTACCAACAGACGAGGAAATGCAGATTAAGTGTTTAAATGAACTGCGATTAAAGTACGGAGTGAAGATAGTGAGCGATACAGGAAATACATATTGGCCTAAGTTGGATGCGAGAAGAAAAGAGTACGAAAAAAATCATGATGAAAAAACAAAGATGCAGAAGCTAAGAGAAGGGAAAGACATGGCCTCAAAAATGAAAATTTGACTGTTTTAAGAAGGAATGAATTGATGAAAGAGGAAACAATGTTTTGTTATTCATATAATCTGAAACAACTAGTATGAATGTATGTAAATGTATCTGATGCATGAAAAAAGTTGAAATTTATTAAACAAGTAGTATAAAACATACGTGATGTATGAATGTTGGAAGTGTTATATAAAAATTTGTTTGATAGATAAACAAAAATGCTAATTTTTAAAAATCATTATTGGTTAAAAAAACCATTAAAATACATATGATGTAAGATACATATTAAAAAAAAACTACAAATGCATGTAATTTATGTTATTGTAATGTAAATATTTTAAAAATCATTATTAGTTAAAAAACATATTAAGATAGATATGATGTTTATTAATGTAAATTGCACGTGACAAATGAGTTTTTACACACAAAAATGTGTATATATCTATTTAAATGCATGTGATGTATGTTATTGTACGTTAATTATATACAAAAACATTTATAGAAAAATCTGGAGAAAAAAGTATATATATTACAACATATCACTAATAAAACCAAAAAAAAAAAAAACTTAAAAAAAGGAACGTTACTATGTATTAAACTGAATGATATAAAAAATATTTAGAATTATTGATAAAACTCAAAGTCTAAGTAAAAACAAATAGTTCTTTAATCATCAACATATTAAACTCACATAACATGTAAAAAAAATGTACTTAATGATCATTGTCTTCGCCTTAGTCTGAATAAACATCTTCATCATCATCCTCGGAATCAGTAAACTCTGAATCAAGGTCTGTAGTGCAAGTACGAACATTATGACCAATCTCTTTACAACGTTGACACTTTCTCCTATTTACAGACGATTTACTTGCAACCTCTTCTCGAGCACTTTTATACCTTTTACTGCTGCGTTGACCTTTGTTTGGAACGACAACTGGAGCACGAACCTTTACATTACTTGGCTTTGAAAATCCCAAAACATTATCAATTTGTTGAACCTTTGTAACTAAAGAATGTTGGTCAGGGATGGAAGGTGCAAATTCTTTAACAAAGCCATCAAACTTATCACTAAAAAGCTGGAGTATTTCTTTGTCATTCTTACAAATAGAAACAACTCTCCTAAAAGTATTGAAAAGATGTTTGGTAATCAAGTAGGCATCAGAATGGTAATTAATACTAGCAAAAATAACATTCAAAGATTCAGATGCATCTCTAGTCCACCTCCTCAATATATGTTGTTTAGGAATTTTGAAAATGTCATTAATTTCATAAACATGAAATATGTGACGACACAAACGGCCTTCACGGTTGAACAACAGACATGAACAATGAGCTTCACCAGACACAGAATGAAAAGAAATCTGAGGCAAAAAAAAAAACATCAAATATTCATTGTAAAAAAGGGACATAAATAACAGAAACAAATAGAAAAAAAAAAGAGAGAAACTAACCTTGTAAATCAATTTCTTACGAGGAGGAATGAACTTTTCCTGAACTTCACAAATCTTCTTAAGTTCATCATCACCATCAGCAACACAACTTATTTGAGAACACATTTTATCAGATTGAAAAATTTCATCTTGAACTAACAAAAAAAGGTAGGAGTGTACACGTCTCTTGCTTGAAGCTCAATCGGCTTAACAGTTCTACACTTAATAGATCTGCTTTCCATTTGAGAATCTATCAATCTTGTATTATCACACTTCTTATCCATGGCAGCATCAAATCTAGAAAAGAAATCAACTAAATTTGAATGCTTATTTTTGCATTTAGAGAAAAACGAATTCTCACTTTCAGATAATGAGGATGTTCACATTAAGCCATTCATTGGTACATCTCTAAAAAAACAAGGAATCCACATCTCCTTGATTGCATACATATCGTCAAACCACTTTGCACCATCTAACTCAAAATCTTCAGTTAACGACTTCCAATGTCTTTCAAAAGATGATACAGACATTTCTTTGTTCCAAAATATGTAATTTATACGTTTGTGAAAACTTTATTATTATATAAAACATAACCAACCTGAAAAAAACACATTTAACAAAAAGAAAATATTAAGATACATCATATGAAAATTATCAAAAAACAAATAACTTAGTGATGAAAAAACAAAAAGATATTAAAAACAACACATGAATGATAACAAAAAAATGAATACAAAGTTACCATTTTATTTAAGAAAATTTAAAAAACAACAGATGAATGATAAAAAAATACATAAAAAGTTACATGTTCTTTAAGCAAACAAAATTAAAATGCATCAAAAGAATGATAACAAAAAGAAAAATTTAAGTTACCTTATCCTTTAACTTCTGACTGATGTGCCACATACATAATCTGTGTTTTCCAGTTTTAAACTTCTTAGCTACCGCTTCTGTGACGCCCCGTACAAAACCATCGTGTACGGTTCATCAACAACAGGATCATTACAAGGTCAAACACTATATGCTGTTTGAAAACCAGTTTTGCATTCATAAAAAGATAGCTTTTTACAAAAGATAACGTGCTTTTTATGAATAGAAGCGTTAACATAAGTATGTGACCCAAAGGTCGTTACAAAGCCATTGTTTGAAAAATAATGTAAGTTACGAATGCATAAGAAAAGATCCATGATTGAGACATCTCTAAGTAATGCAGCGGAAATCTAACACAGCAGGTCCGTAACAGCAAGTCTATAACACCAAGACAGCAAGTCTAACGGCGGAAGCAACATCATCTAAGCACCTGAGAAATACACGCTTAAAAGTCAACACGAATGTTGATGACCTATAGTTTATAATCAGTAAAGTAATGTAGACCACGAGATTTCAGTACTTCAACAAGCAGTTTAAATCAGTATGAAAAGTATATGCTTATCCGTGGGCACCCGGTAACTAACTTAACGTAATAGTAATATCCCCTAAAAGTACATTTGGCGAGTGCGTATGTCCTCGAAGTATCAAACACCCGTTAAATGCTAGCGCGACTAGCCCGTGTGGGGATGTCAAACCCTATGGATCCATATCTAATATTCGCGTTCACCGGTTCAAAACCAATGATTAAAGGTTATCTTGCTAAGGGGAATCTTTATGCCGTTATATATGAAATGTCCCGTTCTTATTGATTAAAAATGTTCCATATTAATTGATTTCGTTGCGAGGTTTTGACCTCTATATGAGACGTTTTTCAAAGACTGCATTCATTTTTAAAACAAACCATAACCTTTATTTCGTAAATAAAGGTTTAAAAAGCTTTACGTAGATTATCAAATAATGATAATCTAAAATATCCTGTTTACACACGACCATTACATAATGGTTTACAATACAAATATATTACATCGTAATCAGTTTCTTGAATGCAGTTTTTACACAATATCATACAAACATGGACTCCAAATCTTGTCATTATTTTAGTATGCAACAGCGGAAGCTCTTAGTATTCACCTGAGAATAAACATGCTTTAAACGTCAACAAAAATGTTGGTGAGTTATAGGTTTAACCTATATATATCAAATCGTAACAATAGACCACAAGATTTCATATTTCAATACACATCCCATACATAGAGATAAAAATCATTCATATGGTGAACACCTGGTAACCGACATTAACAAGATGCATATATATAAGAATATCCCCATCATTCCGGGACACCCTTCGGATATGATATAAATTTCGAAGTACTAAAGCATCCGGTACTTTGGATGGGGTTTGTTAGGCCCAATAGATCTATCTTTAGGATTCGCGTCAATTAGGGTGTCTGCTCCCTAATTCTTAGATTACTAGACTTAATAAAAAGGGGCATATTCGATTTCGATAATTCAACCATAAAATCTAGTTTCACGTACTTGTGTCTATTTTGTAAATCATTTATAAAACCTGCATGTATTCTCATCCCAAAAATATTAGATTTTAAAAGTGGGACTATAACTCACTTTCACAGATTTTTACTTCGTCGGGAAGTAAGACTTGGCCACTGGTTGATTCACGAACCTATAACAATATATACATATATATCAAAGTATGTTTACAACACTTTTAATATATTTTGATGTTTTAAGTTTATTAAGTCAGCTGTCCTCGTTAGTAACCTACAACTAGTTGTCCACAGTTAGATGTACAGAAATAAATCGATAAATATTATCTTGAATCAATCCACGACCCAGTGTATACGTATCTCAGTATTGATCACAACTCAAACTATATATATTTTGGAATCAACCTCAACCCTGTATAGCTAACTCCAGCATTCACATATAGAGTGTCTATGGTTGTTCCGAAATATATATAGATGTGTCGACATGATAGGTCGAAACATTGTATACGTGTCTATGGTATCTCAAGATTACATAATATACAATACAAGTTGATTAAGTTATGGTTGGAATAGATTTGTTACCAATTTTCACGTAGCTAAAATGAGAAAAATTATCCAATCTTGTTTTACCCATAACTTCTTCATTTTAAATCCGTTTTGAGTGAATCACATTGCTATGGTTTCATATTGAACTCTATTTTATGAATCTAAACAGAAAAGTATAGGTTTATAGTCGGAAAAATAAGTTACAATTCGTTTTTGTAAAGGTAGTCATTTCAGTCGAAAGAACGACGTCTAGATGACCATTTTAGAAAACATACTTCCACTTTGAGTTTAACCATAATTTTTGGATATAGTTGCATGTTCATAATAAAAATCATTTTCTCAGAATAACAACTTTTAAATCAAAGTTTATCATAGTTTTTAATTAACTAACCCAAAATAGCCCGCGGTGTTACTACGACGGCGTAAATCCGGTTTTACGGTGTTTTTCGTGTTTCCAGGTTTTAAATCATTAAGTTAGCATATCATATAGATATAGAACATGTGTGTAGTTAATTTTAAAAGTCAAGTTAGAAGGATTAACTTTTGTTTGTGAACAAGTTTAGAATTAACTAAACTATGTTCTAGTGATTACGAGTTTAAACCTTCGAATAAGATAGTTTTATATATATGAATCGAATGATGTTATGAACATCATTACTACCTCAAGTTTAGTAGGTAAACCTACTGGAAGTGACAAGAAATGATCTAGCTTCAAAGGATCTTGGATGGCTTGAAAGTTCTTGAAGTAGGATCATGACACAAAAACAAGTTCAAGTAAGATTTTTACTCGAATTAAGATAGTTTATAGTTATAGAAATTGAATCAAAGTTTGAATATGAATATTACCTTGAATAAGAAAGATAACCTACTGTATATAACAAAGGTTTCTTGATCTTAGATGATTACTTGGAATGGATTAGAAAGCTTGGAAGTAAATTAGTAAACTTGAAGGGATTTTTGAAGTGTTCTTGAAGTGTTCTTCCTATGATGATTATAGCTTGATTCTTGAAGTGATTTTTGATGAAGATGATGATTAACTACTGGAAAAATACATTCATAATAGTGTGTGTGTGTTGAGAGAGAATTAGAAAGAGAATTGGAAGTGAAATGGAGTGAATGATGAGTGGTAATTGGTGAGTGGTGAGTGGGGTTAAAAGGAGTTCTAGTTAGTTGACTAGCTCATGGTAGAAGTTAAAATTGATTAGTCATACATGACATAATCAAGAGTGGAATCCCATGCTAGTTCCTATTGGTATATACTCATAGTAAGTACGTTTTGAAGCTGTGTATAATACGGGTAAGAATACGACTAGAATTCTTGATGAAAGAAAAGAATGGAAAAGTAACTGTAACCATTTTCGTTAAGTATGAGTGTTTTGATATATGTCTTGAAGTCTTCCAAAAGTATTTTAATACATCTAAATACACTACATGTATACATTTTAACTGAGTCATTAAGTCATCGTTAGTCGTTACATGTAAGTGTTGTTTTGAAACCTTTAAGTTAACGATCTCAATTAATGTTGTTAACCCATTGTTTATTATATCTAATGAGATGTTAAATTCTTATATTATCATGATATTATGATATATTAATATATCTTAATATGATATATATACATTTATATGTCGTTACAACGATAATCGTTACATATATGTCTCGTTTCGAAATCCTTAAGTTAGTAGTCTTGTTTATATGTATATAACTCATTGTTAATATACTTATGGAGATACTTACTTATCATAATATCATGTTAACCATATGTATATCCATATATATATCGTCATGTCGTTTTTACAAGTTTTAACGTTCGTGAATCGCCGGTCAACTTGGGTGGTCAATTGTCTATATGAAACATATTTCAATTAATCAAGTCTTAACAAGTTTGATTGCTTAACATGTTGGAAACATTTAATCATGTAAATATCAATCTCAATTAATATATATAAACATGGAAAAGTTCGGGTCACTACAGTACCTACCCGTTAAATAAATTTCGTCCCGAAATTTTAAGCTGTTGAAGGTGTTGACGAATCTTCTGGAAATAGATGCGGGTATTTCTTCTTCATCTGATCTTCACGCTCCCAGGTGAACTCGGGTCCTTTACGAGCATTCCATCGAACCTTAACAATTGGTATCTTGTTTTGCTTAAGTCTTTTAATCTCACGATCCATTATTTCGACGGGTTCTTCGATGAATTAGAGTTTTTCGTTGATTTGGATTTCATCTAACGGAATAGTGAGATCTTCTTTAGCAAAACATTTCTTCAAATTCGAGACGTGGAAAGTGTTATGTACAGCCGCGAGTTGTTGAGGTAACTCAAGTCGGTAAGCTATTGGTCCGACACGATCAATAATCTTGAATGGTCCAATATACCTTGGATTTAATTTCCCTCGTTTACCAAATCGAACAACGCCTTTCCAAGGTGCAACTTTAAGCATGACCATCTCTCCAATTTCAAATTCTATATCTTTTCTTTTAATGTCAGCATAGCTCTTTTGTCGACTTTGGGCGGTTTTCAACCGTTGTTGAATTTGGATGATCTTCTCGGTAGTTTCTTGTATAATCTCCGGACTCGTAATCTGTCTATCCCCCACTTCACTCCAACAAATCGGAGACCTGCACTTTCTACCATAAAGTGCTTCAAACGGCGCCATCTCAATGCTTGAATGGTAGCTGTTGTTGTAGGAAAATTCTGCTAATGGTAGATGTCGATCCCAACTGTTTCTGAAATCAATAACACATGCTCGTAGCATGTCTTCAAGCGTTTGTATCGTCCTTTCGCTCTGCCCATCAGTTTGTGGATGATAGGCAGTACTCATGTCTAGACGAGTTCCTAATGCTTGCTGTAATGTCTGCCAGAATCTTGAAATAAACCTGCCATCCCTATCAGAGATAATAGAGATTGGTATTCCATGTCTGGAGACGACTTCCTTCAAATACAGTCGTGCTAACTTCTCCATCTTGTCATCTTCTCTTATTGGCAGGAAATGTGCTGATTTGGTGAGACGATCAACTATTACCCAAATAGTATCAAAACCACTTGCAGTCCTTGGCAATTTAGTGATGAAATCCATGGTAATGTTTTCCCATTTCCATTCCGGGATTTCAGGTTGTTGAAGTAGACCTGATGGTTTCTGATGCTCAGCTTTGACCTTAGAACACGTCAAACATTCTCCTACGTATTTAGCAACATTGGCTTTCATACCCGGCCACCAAAAATATTTCCTGAGATCCTTGTACATCTTCCCCGTTCCAGGTAGTATTGAGTATCTGGTTTTATGAGCTTCTCTAAGTACCATTTCTCTCATATCTCCAAATTTTGGTACCCAAATCCTTTCAGCCCTATACCGGGTTCCGTCTTCCCGAATATTAAGATGTTTCTCCGATCCTTTGGGTATTTCATCTTTTAAATTTCTCTCTTTTAAAACTCCTTGTTGCGCCTCCTTTATTTGAGTAGTAAGGTTATTATGAATCATTATATTCATAGATTTTACTCGAATAAGTTCTCTGTCCTTCCTGCTCAAGGCATCGGCTACCACATTTGCCTTCCCCGGGTGGTAACGAATCTCAAAGTCGTAATCATTCAATAATTCAATCCACCTACGCTGCCTCATATTCAGTTGTTTCTGATTAAATATGTGTTGAAGACTTTTGTGGTCGGTATATATAATACTTTTGACCCCATATAAGTAGTGCCTCCAAGTCTTTAATGCAAAAACAACCGCGCCTAATTCCAAATCATGCGTCGTATAATTTTGTTCGTGAATCTTCAATTGTCTAGACGCATAAGCAATCACCTTCGTTCGTTGCATTAATACACAACCGTGACCTTGCTTTGATGCGTCACAATAAATCACAAAATCATCATTCCCTTCAGGCAATGACAATATAGGTGCCGTAGTTAGCTTTTTCTTCAATAACTGAAACGCTTTCTCTTGTTCATCATTCCATTCAAATTTCTTCCCTTTATGCGTTAATGCAGTCAAGGGTTTTGCTATTCTGGAAAAGTCTTGGATGAACCTTCTGTAGTAACCAGCTAGTCCTAAAAACTGGCGTATGTGTTTCGGAGTTTTCGGGGTTTCCCACTTTTCAACAGTTTCTATCTTTGCCGGATCCACCTTAATACCTTCTTTGTTCACTATGTGACCGAGGAATTGAACTTCTTCCAACCAAAATGCACACTTTGAAAACTTAGCGTACAATTCTTCCTTCCTCAATACTTCTAACACCTTTCTCAAATGTTCACCATGTTCTTGGTCATTCTTTGAGTAAATAAGTATGTCATCAATGAAAACAATGACAAACTTGTCAAGGTATGGTCCACACACTCGGTTCATAAGGTCCATGAACACAGCTGGTGCATTAGTTAAACCAAACGGCATGACCATAAACTCGTAATGACCGTAACGTGTTCTGAAAGCAGTCTTTGGAATATCAGCTTCTTTCACCCGCATTTGATGATACCCGGAACGTAAGTCAATCTTTGAATAAACAGACGAGCCTTGTAGTTGATCAAATAAGTCGTCGATTCTCGGTAGTGGGTAGCGGTTCTTGATGGTAAGTTTGTTCAACTCTCAGTAGTCGATACACAACCTGAATGTACCATCTTTCTTCTTGACAAACAAAACAGGAGCTCCCCACGGTGATGTGCTTGGTTGAATGAAACCACGCTCTAAAAGTTCTTTTAATTAGCTTTGCAGTTCTTTCATCTCGCTGGGTGCGAGTCTGTAAGGAGCACGAGCTATTGGTGCAGCTCCTGGTACAAGATCTATTTGAAATTCAACGGATCGCTGTGGGGGTAATCCTGGTAATTCTTTCGGAAATACATCGGGAAATTCTTTTGCAATGGGAACATCATTGATGCTCTTTTCTTCAGTTTGTACTTTCTCGACGTGTGCTAGAACAGCATAGCAACCTTTTCTTATTAGTTTTTGTGCCTTCAAATTACTAATAATATGTAGCTTCGTGTTGCCCTTTTCTCCGTACACCATTAAGGGTTTTCCTTTTTCTCGTATAATGCGAATTGCATTTTTGTAACAAACGATCTCTGCTTTCACTTATTTCAAACAGTCCATACCGATTATCACATCAAAACTCCCTAACTCTACTGGTATCAAATCAATCTTAAATGTTTCGCTAACCAGTTTAATTTCTTGATTCCGACATATATTATCTGCTGAAATTAATTTACCATTTGCTAATTCGAGTAAAAATTTACTATCCAAAGGCGTCAATGGACAACTTAATTTAGCACAAAAATCTCTACTCATATAGCTTCTATCCGTACCCGAATCAAATAAAACGTAAGAAGATTTATTGTCAATAAGATACGTACCCGTAACAAGCTCCGGGTCTTCCTGTGCCTCTGCCGCATTAATATTGAAAACTCTTCCGCGGCCTTGTCCATTCGTGTTCTCCTGGTTCGGGCAATTTCTAATAATGTGGCCCGGTTTTCCACATTTATAACAAACTACATTGGCATAACTTGCTCCGACACTACTTGCTCCGCCATTACTCGTTCCGACACCATTTGTTCCTTTCGTTCTATTAACCCCTGGTCCGTAGACCTCACACTTCACCGCGCTATGACCATTTCTTTTACACTTGTTGCAAAATTTGGTGTAGAATCCCGAGTGATACTTTTCACACCTTTGACATAGCTGCTTCTGATTGTTGTTGTTGTTGCGGTTATTATTGTTGTTGGGATGATTGTTGTAGTTGCTGTTGTTGTTGTTGTTGTTGTTGTTGTTGTTGTTGTTGTTGTTGTTGTTGTTGTTGTTGTTGGGCCGTTTGTTGTAGTTGCGATTGATGTTGCGATTGTTGGGATAATTGTTGCGATTATTGTTGTAATTGCTGTTGTTGTATTGGTGATTCTTATCACCGTTTTCCTCCCACTTTCTTTTGACTTGCTTCACATTGGCCTCTTCAGCAATATGTTCTTTAATTCTTTCTTCAATCTGGTTCACTAGTTTGTGAGCCATTCTACATGCCTGTTGTATGGAGGCGGGCTCGTGTGAACTTATATCTTCTTGGATTCTTTCCGGTAATCCTTTCACAAACGCGTCGATCTTCTCTTCCTCATCTTCGAATGCTCCCGGACACAATAGGCACAATTCTGTGAATCGTCTTTCGTACGTGGTAATATCAAATCCTTGGGTTCGTAACCCTCTAAGTTATGTCTTGAGCTTATTGACCTCGGTTCTGGGACGGTACTTCTCGTTCATCAAGTGCTTGAATGCTGACCACGGTAGTGCGTACGCATCATCTTGTCCCACTTGCTCTAGATAGGTATTCCACCATGTTAACGCAGAACCTATGAAGGTATGCGTAGCGTACTTTACTTTGTCCTCTTCAGTACACTTACTTATGGAAAACATCGATTCGACCTTCTCGGTCCACCGTTTCAATCCGATCGGTCCTTCGGTTCCATCAAATTCCAAAGGTTTGCAGGCAGTGAATTCTTTGTAGGTGCATCCTACACGATTTCCTGTACTGCCAGATCCAAGGTTATTGTTGGTATGTAGCGCAGCCTGTACTGCGGCTATGTTTGAAGCTAGAAAAGTACGGAATTCCTCTTCATTCATATTCACGGTGTGTCGAGTAGTCGGTGCCATTTCCTTCAAAATAGTCAAATGGAACAAGTTAATCATACAGAATATTAAGAGTAGTTAATAGTATTTCGTAGCATAATATGAACTCATTTATAAAAGCTTTTTCTTCATATTAGCGTTTTATAAGTTTAAATTCGGGTAGTACCTACCCGTTAAGTTCATACTTAGTAGCTAATATACAATTCAACTACTACAATTCTATATGAAAAACTGATTGTAATAATATTTCGCGTTCAAACTTTTATACAATATTTTACAAACTTACAATACCGCTTATTTTACATAAAGCATGAAATATAGCACACAATAACTTTGATACAAGATAGTTGTGAAGATAATTCTAGCTAGTACACAAGTCGTTCAGTAAAGGCAATAAAGACACGTAATTCATACGTCCAGAAACAAGTCATGCATTCTAGTTTTACTAGGACTACTTCCCATCCTTGGTCTTGTGGAACATAACCGTTATGGCCGTTGATAAGACAGCGTGTTGTAACGTCGTCAAAGGGACGAGGGTTACGTAATGACCAACAGTCTCGTAATAACCTAAAAACCTCATTTCTTACCCCAATTACCGACTCCGTCACTTGTGGGAACGTTTTGTTTAATAGTTGTAGCCTGATGTTCTTATTCTCACTTTGGTGAGAAGCGAACATTACTAACCCGTAAGCATAACATGCTTCTTTATGTTGCATGTTAGCCGCTTTTTCTAAATCACGAAGTCCTATATTCGGATATACTGAGTCAAAATAATTTCTTAACCCGTTGCGTAAAATAGCATTTGGGTTCCCCGCAATATATGCGTCAAAGTAAACACATCGTAACTTATGGATTTCCCAATGTGATATCCCCCATCTTTCAAACGAAAGCCTTTTATAAACCAAGGCATTCTTGGAACGTTCTTCGAATGTCTTACAAACTGATCTCGCCTTAAATAGTTGTACCGAGGAATTCTGACCGACTTTAGACAAGATTTCATCAATCATGTCTCCGGGTAGGTCTCTTAAAATATTGGGTTGTCTATCCATTTTATGTTTTTATACTGTAAAATAGACAAGAGTTAGATTCATAAAAAAAAATACTTATTAATACAAGCAATTTTTACATATATCATAAAGCATAAGCACACTATATTACATATATTACACCACACGAATACAACTATCTTATTCCGACTCGCTCGTTTCTTCTTGTTCGGTTTTGGTTCGTTTTGCCAAGTTTCTAGGGATATATGATGTTCCCCTAATACGAGCCGTCGTTGTCCACATTGGTTTAGAAAAACCTGGTGGTTTAGAGGTTCCCGGGTCATTGTTACAACTTAAGGACTTCGGGGGTTGACGATACATATAAAGTTCATCGGGATTGGAATTAGATTTCTCTATTTTTATGCCCTTTCCCTTATTATTTTCTTTTGCCTTTTTAAATTCAGTTGGGGTAATTTCTATAACATCATCGGAATTCTCGTCGGAATCCGATTCATCGGAGAATTGGTAATCCTCCCAATATTTTGCTTCCTTGGCGGAAACACCATTGACCATAATTAACCTTGGTCGGTTGGTTGAGGATTCTCTTTTACTTAACCATTTTATTATTTCCCCCACCGGTTCTATTTCTTCTTCCGGTTCCGATTCTTCTTCCGGTTCCGATTCTTCTTCCGGTTCCGACTCTTCTTCCGGTTCCTCTTCGGGAACTTGTGAATCAGTCCACGAATCATTCCAATTTACATTTGACTCTTCATTATTATTAGGTGAGTCAATGGGACTTGTTCTAGAGGTAGACATCTATCACATAATATCAAACACGTTAAGAGATTAATATATCACATAATATTCATATGTTAAAAATATATAGTTTCCAACAAAAATGTTAAGCAATCATTTTTAAAGAAAACACGGTCGAAGTCCAGACTCACTAATGCATCCTAACAAACTCAATAAGACACACTAATGCAAAGTTTCTGGTTCTCTAAGACCAACGCTCGGATACCAACTGAAATGTCCCGTTCTTATTGATTAAAAACGTTCCATATTAATTGATTTCGTTGCAAGGTTTTGACCTCTATATGAGACATTTTTCAAAGACTGCATTCATTTTTAAAACAAACCATAACCTTTATTTCGTAAATAAAGGTTTAAAAAGCTTTACGTAGATTATCAAATAATGATAATCTAAAATATCCTGTTTACACACGACCATTACATAATGGTTTACAATACAAATATATTACATCGTAATTAGTTTCTTGAATGCAGTTTTTACACAATATCATACAAACATGGACTCCAAATCTTGTCCTTATTTTAGTATGCAACAGCGGAAGCTCTTAGTATTCACCTGAGAATAAACATGCTTTAAACGTCAACAAAAATGTTGGTGAGTTATAGGTTTAACCTATATATATCAAATCGTAACAATAGACCACAAGATTTCAAATTTCAATACACATCCCATACATAGAGATAAAAATCATTCATATGGTGAACACCTGGTAACCGACATTAACAAGATGCATATATATAAGAATATCCCCATCATTCCGGGACACCCTTCGAATATGATATAAATTTCGAAGTACTAAAGCATCCGGTACTTTGGATGGGGTTTGTTAGGCCCAATAGATCTATCTTTAGGATTCGCGTCAATTAGGGTGTCTGTTCCCTAATTCTTAGATTACCAGACTTAATAAAAAGGGGCATATTCGATTTCGATAATTCAACCATAGAATCTAGTTTCACGTACTTGTGTCTATTTTGTAAATCATTTATAAAACCTGCATGTATTCTCATCCCAAAAATATTAGATTTTAAATGTGGGACTATAACTCACTTTCACAGATTTTTACTTCGTCGGGAAGTAAGACTTGGCCACTGGTTGATTCACGAACCTATAACAATATATACATATATATCAAAGTATGTTTACAACACTTTTAATATATTTTGATGTTTTAAGTTTATTAAGTCAGCTGTCCTCGTTAGTAACCTACAACTAGTTGTCCACAGTTAGATGTACAGAAATAAATCGATAAATATTATCTTGAATCAATCCACGACCCAGTGTATACGTATCTCAGTATTGATCACAACTCAAACTATATATATTTTGGAATCAACCTCAACCCTGTATAGCTAACTCCAACATTCACATATAGAGTGTCTATGGTTGTTCCGAAATATATATAGATGTGTCGACATGATAGGTCGAAACATTGTATACGTGTCTATGGTATCTCAAGATTACATAATATACAATACAAGTTGATTAAGTTATGGTTGGAATAGATTTGTTACCAATTTTCACGTAGCTAAAATGAGAAAAATTATCCAATCTTGTTTTACCCATAACTTCTTCATTTTAAATCCGTTTTGAGTGAATCACATTGCTATGGTTTCATATTGAACTCTATTTTATGAATCTAAACAGAAAAGTATAGGTTTATAGTCGGAAAAATAAGTTACAAGTCATTTTTGTAAAGGTAGTCATTTCAGTCGAAAGAACGACGTCTAGATGACCATTTTAGAAAACATACTTCCACTTTGAGTTTAACCATAATTTTTGGATATAGTTTCATGTTCATAATAAAAATCATTTTCTCAGAATAACAACTTTTAAATCAAAGTTTATCATAGTTTTTAATTAACTAACCCAAAACAGCCCGCGGTGTTACTACGACGGCGTAAATCCGGTTTTACGGTGTTTTTCGTGTTTCCAGGTTTTAAATCATTAAGTTAGCATATCATATAGATATATAACATGTGTGTAGTTAATTTTAAAAGTCAAGTTAGAAGGATTAACTTTTGTTTGCGAACAAGTTTAGAATTAACTAAACTATGTTCTAGTGATTACGAGTTTAAACCTTTGAATAAGATAGTTTTATATATATGAATCGAATGATGTTATGAACATCATTACTACCTCAAGTTTAGTAGGTAAACCTACTGGAAGTGACAAGAAATGATCTAGCTTCAAAGGATCTTGGATGGCTTGAAAGTTCTTGAAGTAGGAGTTCAAGTAAGATTTTTACTCGAATTAAGATAGTTTATAGTTATAGAAATTGAATCAAAGTTTGAATATGAATATTACCTTGAATAAGAAAGATAACCTACTATATATAACAAAGGTTTCTTGATCTTAGATGATTACTTGGAATAGATTAGAAAGCTTGGAAGTAAATTAGTAAACTTGAAGGGATTTTTGAAGTGTTCTTGAAGTGTTCTTCCTATGATGATTATAGCTTGATTCTTGAAGTGATTTTTGATGAATATGATGATTAACTACTGGAAAAATACGTTCATAATAGTGTGTGTGTGTTGAGAGAGAATTAGAAAGAGAATTGGAAGTGAAATGGAGTGAATGATGAGTGGTAATTGGTGAGTGGTG
Source organism: Rutidosis leptorrhynchoides (assembly GCF_046630445.1). NCBI lineage: Eukaryota > Viridiplantae > Streptophyta > Magnoliopsida > Asterales > Asteraceae > Rutidosis > Rutidosis leptorrhynchoides. The sequence goes on along the minus strand of NC_092333.1, from coordinate 596,660,900 downwards.
AGTGGGGTTAAAAGGAGTTCTAGTTAGTTGACTAGCTCATGGTAGAAGTTAAAATTGATTAGTCATACATGAAATAATCAAGAGTGGAATCCCATGCTAGTTCCTATTGGTATATACTCATAGTAAGTACATTTTGAAGCTGTGTATAATACGGGTAAGAATACGACTAGAATTCTTGATGAAAGAAAAGAATGGAAAAGTAACTGTAACCATTTTTGTTAAGTATGAGTGTTTTGATATATGTCTTGAAGTCTTCCAAAAGTATTTTAATACATCTAAATACACTACATGTATATACATTTTAACTGAGTCGTTAAGTCATCGTTAGTCGTTACATGTAAGTGTTGTTTTGAAACCTTTAAGTTAACGATCTCAATTAATGTTGTTAACCCATTGTTTATTATATATAATGAGATGTTAAATTATTATATTATCATGATATTATGATATATTAATATATCTTAATATGATATATATATACATTTATATGTCGTTACAACGATAATCGTTACATATATGTCTCGTTTCGAAATCCTTAAGTTAGTAGTCTTGTTTATATGTATATAACTCATTGTTAATATACTTATGGAGATACTTACTTATCATAATCTCATGTTAACCATATGTATATCCATATATATATTGTCATGTCATTTTTACAAGTTTTAACGTTCGTGAATCGCCGGTCAACTTGGGTGGTCAATTGTCTATATGAAACATATTTCAATTAATCAAGTCTTAACAAGTTTGATTGCTTAATATGTTGGAAACATTTAATCATGTAAATATCAATCTCAATTAATATATATAAACATGGAAAAGTTCGGGTCGCTACAATATAACCCACACATATGTAAAGTTTAAGTACTCGTTTCAAGTAGGTAAAACATAAAAAGCGCATGTATTCTCAGTCCCAAAAATAGTATAAGTAAAGAGGGAAGCTATAACTCACAGTGAATAAGCAGTAAAAGTTGATATGAAACGTATGCAGGTAATAAGTTGGTCCGAAAGGTCGTCAACCTAAGTTAAAGGTCACTAGTTCAGTATGTTGTCCCCAAAAGTTTAAAAGTGAATAAATTACGTTTAAGTGTCATCATCAACATTATAATCATTCATCAAAGCTAAGGTAAGTTTAACAAGAATAGAGATCGAAACAAAAGGCTAACTTTGGATAGCTGTTACGACCTCTATACAAATCGAAAAGACGCATAGTCAGTGGCTATGGCTCCGTATGTGAGTCTGTGACAACCTGGAAATTTTCGACCAAATTTAAACTTTATCTTTATATTGTTCCGACACGATGAGCAAAGTTTGTTAAGTTAAATCTCAAGAATTTAAAACTGTGTTCATACATTCATTTAACCTCGACCAAGTTTCAACGATTCACGAACCATTATATATATATATATATATATATATATATATATATATATATATATATATATATATATATATATATATATATATATATATATTATAACTTGGGAATATTAATAAAGTATTAAAAGTATAATATTTTACATGAACGTATTTGTTTCAATATGTTTATCGACGGAATTAGAAGATAATATCAAATGATTGATATTATTAAATACATTGTATGATTACGAGTCTCTGTTGTGAGGTCCACTTTGAATTAGGAAACCTTTCCTTTTTAACGGTATTCGGAATATTTGTTAAAGTGATTTAAAAAAGTGTCATTAACGAGAGTTAGTCAAAAGTTGGTAAAGAATCCCGTTTAATTTTCAAAAGCGTGCTTTACAGTGTTTGTATTGTGGTAAATTAATTATTTAGTTTTTATATTATTAAAAACATTATTTAATATAATAACTTCTATTTAAACGAGTTAACTTATATAAAACGCACTTTGAAGTATAATTGGTTTTGAAAAACCAAATATTATATAGATATTTCTAAAATGTATAAATTATATTTCCAAATGATTATGTTTATATATTTTACAAAGTGATAAAATATAATATTACTTAGTCGTAAAACGTTTAATTTAAAAATATATTTTGATAAACAACGAGCCATTGATTTATAGAAGTAAATGACCACAACACTCAAATGATTAGGTTACACTTTGAGTAGGTTAGTTTTTCATTGAATTAAGTATTATTATTTATAAAGGTACTCGTCACGAAACGTAAAGTATTAATTTTCTCAGCGTACGAAACGTCGTTCAAAAAATCGAAAGTGGTACATGAGTCGAGTGACAACGTACGAGTCATTTGAGCAAAAATTACAATTTATCTAGGCACGTAAATATAATATAATATAATATATAATTAATTATATAAATTAAATAAATAACTATAAATTATATATAAATGAGTGTCAGCAAACGAGATTGGCTGAATGTAACTTGCACTAGTTAACCATGTGACTGCATGGATAAAACAAGCAAACCCCATGCGATCGCATGGGGTGTTTGGTGAGCTCCAATTCCCTTTAAAACGCGTTTTTGTCAGAATGGAATTCATTTATCTACTCTCTCGAACTCACTCCCTCTCTGATATACATATACATATTTATTTATGATTATTTTATTAATATTAATATTATTATTATTATTATTATTATTATTATTATTATTATTATTATTATTATTATTATTATTATTATTATTATTATTATTATTATTATTATTATTATTATTATTATTATTATTAGTAGTAGTAGTAGTAGTAGTAGTATTATTATTATCAAATATACATAAAATACTACGACGGAGTAATGAACGAGTCATTCCAAAATGGGTTTTATGAGAGGGATAGAGCTAAGGAAATTATGGGTTATAGCTATGGAGGATATGAGTAATGTTCGGGGGCATGCTCATGAGGTCAGTCTAGTGTTTATCATCTCCGTCGCATCCACGTACTTTCCTGCAATATTGAATCTCAATATTGATACGTGAACACTTATAACTTAACTTTTATATATTGATAGTGTATCCCTGACTAGTGCTCGAGTATATATGTTTATGCATGCTTGTATGTTTAATTTTGTCATTAGATAGCTTATGATAGATTATGAATTTGTTACATATGCAATTGAGATAAGTATATGATATCCATGTCGTTGGAAAACTGGCAAAAAATTAATAACTTTTCATTTAGATATCGAATGGTTTCGATGAACAGATTAAAAGTTATAGTCAATTGAATTATCTATAATTTTAATGTATTATTGTTAAAATGGTTATCGTTATCGTTATCGTTATCGTTATCTTTATCGTTATTGTCGTTATTATCGTTATTATTATTACTATCTAATAATCAATATTATTATTATTATTATTATTATTATTATTATTATTATTATTATTATAATTATTATTATTATTATTATTATTATTATTATTATTATTAATATTTTATCAAAACTATCATTTTATTATTTTTATCGTCATTATTATTATTAAAAGTATCACTAATATTAAAACCATCATTTTTATTAAAATTATCATTTTTAATAGAAATATCATTGTTATTATAAAATATCATTAGTATTATCATTTCAGTATTATTATTATTTAAAATTATCATTTTGAATAGAATTATTATTTTTATATAAAATATTATTATTACGATTAATATTAAAAAGTATTGATATCATTAAGATTGTCATGATTAGAATTATCATTTTATTATAATCATTAGTAATATATAAATATTGTTATTTTATTAGTAGAAAAATAATAATTATTATTAAAAAATAATACAACTTTCACTTATTATTATTTTCGATATTATTTTATCAAATCAATATGTGATACAAAGATATTTTACTACATGTAATACAATTACATTAATAATACCTATCACTATAGTTTTACGATATTAATTGAACTTCATAAATTATATTATTTAAGATATATAAAAGTATATTTTTAGCATAGATAAATTTTAATATAAATTTTTAAAATAAGATTTTATTTATAAATGACTTGTATTATTTTTACTCTAATAAAAACTGATAAATGAATTTAAATATATAAAACGACTATTTAAGTTATATAATAAACATGAATAAGATTTTTTAAATCATCTTGGGTCAAATTGACTTTTGTTGACTTTTGCATATCGATCTCGAGCATTAGGATTGTGGTACACTATGACCTGACCTAAATTGTTAGATAGTTACTGACCAACATATAAAATATATATATATATATATATATATATATATATATATATATATATATATATATATATATATATATATATATATATATATATATATATATATATACTTAATATAGGTTCGTGAATCTGAGGCCAACCTTGCATTGTTCAATGTCGTCATATGTATTTTTACTACAAAATACAGTTTTGTGAGTTTCATTTGCCCCCTTTTTAAATGCTTTTGCAATATATATTTTGGGACTGAGAATACATGCGCTGATTTATAAATGTTTTACGAAATAGACACAAGTAATCGAAACTACATTCTATGGTTGGATTATTGCATCGAATATGCCCCTTTTTAGTCTGGTAATCTAAGAATTAGGGAACAGACACCCTAATTGACGCGAATCCTAAAGATAGATTTATTGGGCCCAACAAGCCCCATCCAAAGTACCAGATGCTTTAGTACTTTGAATTTATCATGTCCGAAGGGAGTCCCGGAATGATGGGGATATTCTATATGCATCTTGTTAAGGTCGATTACCAGGTGTTCACCATATGAATGATTTTTATCTCTATGCTGTGCGAAATGCCTGATATGAGATGATGTTTATGAGAAATGGAAATGAAAATCTTGTGGTCTATTAAAATTATGAAAATAATCGATTATGATAAACTAATGAACTCACCAACCTTTTGGTTGACACTTTAAAGCATGTTTATTCTCAGGATTGAAAGAAATCTTCCGCTGTGCATTTGCTCAATTTAAAGATATTACTTAGAGTCATTCATGGCATATTTCAAAAGACGTTGCATTCAAGTCGTTGAGTTCAGTAAATATTATGATTAAGTAAATGACAGATTAGATCATTTATAGTTGGATATTATGAAATGGTATGCATGCCTGTCAATTTTCGATGTAATGAAAGTTTGTCTTTTAAAACGAATGAAATGTTTGTAAAATGTATCATATATAGGTCAAATACCTCGCAATGAAATCATATGTTATTGTATTCATTCTTATGGATTAGGACAGGTATTTACATGTGGTATCAGAGCGGTGGTCTTAGCGAACCAGGTCTGCATTAATGTGTCTAACTGATAGTCGTTAGGATGCATTAGTGAGTCTGGACTTAAACCGTGTCTGCATGTCAAAAGTTTTGCTTATCATTTTTGTCGAAAATTACCTGCTTATCATTTTTAGTTTAGACACATCTTATTGCATTGATTGCATGAATAGTGTATAGACAAAATTCATATCTTAGCGTATCTGCTAATTCATATCTTAGCGTATCTGTTACTGTAAACTTTTCTTGACATATTCCGTAAATTCCTCTGTAATTTATGAAATCTTTTGCTCTATATATATAGATATTCTATGTAATTAGAATACCATTCGATAGCCGGAAAATCATTTCATATCGAAAAATCCTTTATTCAATCATATGAAATGGAATTCTTCATTAGTTCAAGTCCTTCGGACTCCGAAATGAAATCCCATTCAAGCTCCGAAAGTAGTGTGACTGGAATGGATCAACCAATCAGCCATCATCTATTTTAGATGAATTAATGATGGGTTCGTAGCCTTCTTAATCATTGGAGACAAGAAGAAGGCGATCCCTTCCATCCACTACATTTCCCTCTTGGCGAAGAACCTGAAGCATTAACCGGCGAACCTATCTGAAACACCATTTTCTCTCTCATTTCCAGAGTGTCTCGTCACGATTATATACTATCTCACATTCTAGATTTTATTCATCCACTCGTCCGAACCGACAACCACCACGGTGTAATAGAAGAAGTCAACGAGCTTCGCGCTCGAGTATTGGCTTTGGAGAATATGGTGCAAAGATTACAAGCACCAGCAGCAACACCGGCATCAACAGCACCACCATCCTCACCACCAACAGTACCATCACCACCACCAACAGCAACATCCGCATCCCACACTTTAACATCACAATCAGTACCTTGATTATCAACGTCACACACACCATAGATACCAAGGAGTACCAACAACAACAAACGATGAAGTATTGATTCATAACTTCATCGGAGAAATATTCTACGGTGATTATGTAATCTCTAAAAGTTTTAGAGATTATTTATTTAAATCATAACCGTAAACCAAGATGAATGGATGGTTAGAAATGATATAGGGAAGAATAGAAACCCTGACAAGGATGACGCATGAATTACAAGCTAGACTTGTTTACCAGCAGCATCAATAGTACCGTCAGTATCATTAGCACCGCCAGAGTCACCGTCAGTATTCCCAACACCAGAAACACCTGTAACACTACAAGCTTCACCAATTACATAATCACCAACGATATCGACAACACAATCACCAATAGGTATATCGAAATAATGAGTTATGAAGTATTAACTCATTCCCACTGAAGGATTTATATGTATATCTTATACATATGAATTTTTTTAAATCATAATAAATCTTTCCGTACTAAGCTACTATGTGTGAATCTTAACTATTCGGTTAATTCATATTACTAATATGCTATGATGTACATTCTTCGTTAGCGACTTAATCATCGTTAACTACAATCTCTATTTTTAATTCAATGAATTCCATTTCATAATAAATCAAGTGTATTATTCAAATATATGTTTGATTCTACACTTTCATCATTGATGTACTCGAAACTTTTCAGATAACATCATTCGTACCTTGCGAAGTTCACAAGAATTCCACGAACACCAACATCATGCATCAACAAATAACGAAGTATTGATTCATAATTTCAATTACATTGAAGAAATACTCCGTAAAAGTTATGTAATTTCTAAAGTTTTTTAAGGATTATTCAATTCTAGTTTCAACCGCAAATCAAATGAGTTTAATTTAATATTAACTCATCAAATATATGTTACATCTGAAGAAAATATACACATATATATTTCATAAAGACTGTAATAAAAGTTCTTCTGTATAAAATATTAATTGTGAAAAAAAAATTTAACGGGTAGGTAATACCCGAGAGATATATAAATTCACAATTAATATGTTACATTCTTCGAATCTGATTCAGCAAATCATCCATTATACTTCATACTTTCACAACAATATACATTCTTTATAGAAATTAAAACAACCATACTCATTCAAAAATCTAAATACATATTCTGATTTTGAAATCTCAGAATTCAACTCGAGATATGACCAAAATTATCACTCTTAGATCCTTACATCTTTCACAAGCTATACTTTGACTTCAGAACTGTGTTAGAACATCATATGTATATTAACGATTACAATCTGTGTTCAAACCCTTCAGAATTCCTGAAGACACTTCAAATAATGAACAATCGAGATGATGATTCAACCACATATTAACCACAGTCTTGCACCTGAAAAGCTCTCGAAACTAGAGTCATAATTTAACATGTATCCGTGTCAGACCCTTTGGCATTTGTTAGCAAAAATAATTTTTGAGATTCCTTTTCAAATTAGTCAGCTTTGTCACAGCTCCAGCAAGTCAACTTCGACTTTTCAGTTGAAACAATCTTATTATAACCTTGATATAGACGTTGCCCTTTCGTCATCGTTACCGGAGAACCTTTTTTGTCTCACCACATTAGCAATAAACTTACCAACAACTTCACTGATCTTTGACTTTCTGAAAAAAAAATTATTATATTTATCGAAACCCCATCATTTACTCATCCGCATCTTGTAACAAGAATTGTCATGCCAATTATTGGGAATCAGCAATCAGTATTTTGAAATCTTGCAGCATGTCTACGCCAACAGTTGTAAGTGTATGTATAACGTCTATCTCCTAGACTTATATACTTCGAATGTGAAGTTTCTGAAAAACACCCTAAACTGCGAACTAGTTCTCCGAAGTTTGGAAAATGCTGATGAAGCAGCAAAAAATGTAAACGACCTTAACAGTCAAAAGTTTGATGATAAAGAATAGTGTGTTGGAAAAGCTCAGAAAAAGAGAAGGTTTGGAACTGGAAAACGGATTAAGCAAACCATTAAGGAGGCTGTGGACAAATCACAAAGACTAAACCTTCCTTCAAAGAATCCAAATGATTCAGTAGCTACTAAAGCCATCAACGAATACCTTGCTCCTGACTTTAAACCCTTGCGGACAATATTCTTCATCATCCTCTGATATTAGAAATTCTAAGATATCATCGTATCTTTCATTATAAATATCCTCCATATGTCTGAAGATATTTCCATAATTATTCTTATCTGAAATCATTTACCTCTTCGTGCTATCTGTATTACATCATAAAAGAAACTATTTTAGTTTCTAAATTCTGAAACTTTCGAGTTTAAAAATATGAATGTTTTTGAAGTGGTGTTGAGAGCTGAAGCATGAGTTAGTATAATATAATGACACTTGATCAACGTGATTATATTACAGTAATTCATGCTGAGTTTCTAAATGGAACGTGATGATTCACAGATCATAACGTCATCATGTGCTATGTCACACGACTCTTGTATTCTATTTAACCTCTAAAATATCAAGAAAATATTTTCTTGATGATTCGGTCTTTTCCAGGGTATTCTGGTAATTTAACAAATCAAGATCGTGCCATTACCATTTCCTTCTTAGAACATTAACAATGTTCATTCCGAAATTTATATCTGCGAATCCTAGACCATTACAAGCAGTGCTAAATCGCAAGAAGAAGAAATGAAAGGACAAAGCATCGAAACAGAAATAGGGGTATAAATTGCAGCAAATAAAAAAGAACAATAACTGGGGATGACAATGATTATAGAAGACAGAAGCAGAGACTTTGAAGTATAAGGGAAGATATAAAACCCAACAACAACCCAGAAATTACAAACCGTATACATCGATGCATAAAGCAACATAAAGACACAGGGGAACTAAAAATACTATAAAACCAAGAGTATAGTAGAAGTGAATAGATTCTTCCGGCGGTAGATGAAAAAGAAGAATGACAGATATGAAAGTTAGGAATATATCAAGAAGCAGAACTGGATGGAGCATATTGACGAATGCTTTAAGGTATGAGTTGAGAGAGAAAGAATAGAAGATGTGAGTTGTAAGGAAAAGAACGGGGTGGATTTATAGTAAAATATCCGACAGAGCAAACAAAACAGATGATCGCATTTAAAGCAGATCCTAATTCCCTTTATTACCGAAAATCAAATCTTATTACGAAGATTTTCTCCAATCTCTTGAACTTGGAAATCAATCCCATCTACGTCAAAAAGATATGATGAATCTACACCTACTCATTTCACTCTTTTGTGATAGCCTCACTCGTATTCTTCAAATGGTTTTATCCATATTACTCAATGATGATAAAACTCTATTTATCAACTCATATTTGTCATGAAAACATTCTTAATGTTATCCATGACGACCTCAATCAAATTTCGGGGACGAAATTTCTTTAACGGGTAGGTACTGTGACAACCCGAAAATTTTCGACCAAATTTAAACTTTATCTTTATATTGTTCCGACACGATGAGCAAAGTTTGTTAAGTTAAATCTCAAGAATTTAAAATTGTGTTCATACATTCATTTAACCTCGACCAAGTTCCGACGATTCACGAACCATTATATAAATGAATATGAGTGTGTGTATATATATATGTATATATTATAACTTGAGAATATTAACAAAGTATTAAAAGTATAATATTTTACATGAAGGTATTTGTTTCAATATGTTTATCGACGGAATTAGAAGATAATATCAAATGATTGATATTATCAAATACATTGTATGATTAAGAGTCTCTGTTGTGAGGTCCACTTTGAATTAGGAAACCTTTCCATTTTAACGGTATTCGAAATATTTGGTAAAGTGATTTACAAAAGTGTCATTAACGAGAGTTAGTCAAAAGTTGGTAAAGATTCCTGTTTAATTTTCAAAAGCGTGCTTTACAGTGTTTGTCTCGTGGTAAATTAATTATTTAGTTTTCATGTTATTAAAAACATTATTTAATATAATAAGTTCTATTTAAACGAGTTAACTTATATAAAACGCACTTCGAAGTATAATTGGTTTTGAAAAACCAAATATTATATAGATATTTCTAAAATGTATAAATTATATTTCCAAATGATTATGTTTATATATTTTACAAAGTGATAAAATATAATATTACTTAGTCGTAAAACGTTTAATTTAAAAATATATTTTGATAAACAACGAGCCATTGATTTATAGAAGCAAATGACCACAACACTCAAATAATTAGTTACACTTTGAGTGGGTTAGTTTTTCATTGAATTAAGTATTATTATTTATAAAGGTACTCGTCACAAAATGTAAAGTATTAATTTTCTCAGCGTACGAAACGTCGTTCGAAAAATTAAAAGTGGTACATGAGTCAAGTGACAACGTACGAGTCATTTGAGCAAAAATTACAATTTAACTAGGCACGTAAATATAATATAATATATAATTAATTATATAAATTAAATAAATAAATATAAATTATATATAAATGAGTGTCGGCAAACGAGATTGGCTGAATGTAACTTGCACTAGTTAACCATGCGACTGCATGGATAAACCAAGCAAACCTCATGCGATCACATGAGGTGTTTGGTGAGCTCCAATTCCCTTTAAAACGCGTTTTTGGTCCGAATGGAATTCATTTATCTAATCTCTCGAACTCACTCCCTCTCTGATATACATATACATATTTATTTATTTATGATTATTATGATTATTATTAATCTTATTATTATTATTATTATATTATTATTATTATTATTATTATTAGTATTATTATTAGTATTATTATTATTATTATCAAATATACATAAAATACTACGACGGAGTCATGAAAGAGTCATTCCAAAACGGGTTTTATGAGAGGGATAGAGCTAAGGAAATTATGGGTTATAGCTATGGAGGATATGAGTAATGTTCGGGGGCATGCTCGTGATGTCAGTCTAGTGTTTATCATCTCGATCACGTCTACGTACTTTCCTGCAATATTGAATCTCAATATTGATATGTGAGCACTTATAACTTAACTTTTCATCTCCGTCGTTGGAAAACCGGCGAAAAATTAATAACTTTTCATTTAGATATCGAATGATTTCGATGAACGGATTAAAAGTTATAGTCAATTGAATTATCTATAATTTTAATGTATTATTGTTAAAATGGTTATCGTTATCGTTATCGTTATCGCTATTGTCGTTATTATCGTTATTATTATTATTATTATCTAATAATCAATATTATTATCATTATTATTATTATTATTATTATTATTATTATTATTATTATGATTATTATTATAATTATTAATATTATTAAAATAATTAATATTTTATTAAAACTATCATTTTATTAGTTTTATCGTCATTATTATTATTAAAAGTATCACTAATATTAAAACCATCATTTTTATTAAAATTATCATTTTTAATAGAAATATCATTGTTATTATAAAATATCATTAGTATTATAATTTTAGTATTATTATTTAAAATTATCATTTTGAATAGAATTATTATTTTTATATAAAACATTATTATTACGGTTAATATTAAATAGTATTGCTATCATTAAGATTGCCATGATTAGAATTATCATTTTATTATAATCATTAGTAATATATAAATATTGTTATTTTATTAGTAGAATAATAATTATTATTATTACAAAATAATACAACTTTCACTTATTATTATTATCGATATTATTTTATCAAATCAATATGTGATACAACGATATTTTTACTACATGTAATACAATTACATTAATAATACCTATCACTATAGTTTTAAGATATTAATTGAACTTCATAAATTATATTACTTAAGATATATAAAAGTATATTTTTAGCATAGATAAATTTTAATATAAATTTTTAAAATAAGATTTTATTTATAAATGACTTGTATTATTTTTACTCTAATAAAAACTGATAAATGTATTTAAATATATAAAACGACTATTTAAGTTATATAATAAACATGAATAAGATTTTGTAAATCATCTTGGATCAAATTGACTTTTGTTGACTTTTGCATATCGATCTCGAGCATTAGGATTGTGGTACACTATGACCTGACCTAAATTGTTAGACAGTTACTGACCAACATATAAATATATATATATATATATATATATATATATATATATATATATATATATATATATATATATATATATATATATATACTTAATATAGGTTCGTGATACCGAGGCCAACCTTGCATTGTTCAATGTCGTCATATGTATTTTTACTACAAAATACAGTATTGTGAGTTTCATTTGCTCCCTTTTTAAATGCTTTTGCAATATATATTTTGGGACTGAGAATACATGCGCTGCTTTATAAATTTTTACGAAATAGACACATGTAATCGAAACTACATTCTATGGTTGGATTATCGAACCGAATATGCCCCTTTTTAGTCTGGTAATCTAAGAAATAGGGAACAGACACCCTAATTGATGCGAATCCTAAAGATAGATCTATTGGGCCCAACAAGCCCCATCCAAAGTACCGGATGCTTTAGTACTTCGAATTTATCATGTTCGAAGGGAGTCCCGGAATGATGGGGATATTCTATATGCATCTTGTAAAGGTCGATTACCAGGTTTTCACCATATGAATGATTTTTATCTCTATGCAGTGCGAAATGCCTGATATGAGATGATGTTTATGAGAAATGGAAATGAAAATCTTGTAGTCTATTAAAATTATGGTAATGATCGATTATGATAAACTAATGAACTCACCAACCTTTTGGTTGACACTTTAAAGCATGTTTATTCTCAGGATTGAAAGAAAGCTTCCGCTGTGCATTTGCTCAATTTAAAGGTATTACTTGGAGTCATTCATGGCATATTTCACAAGACGTTGCATTCAAGTCGTTGAGTTCAGTAAAGATTATGATTAAGTAAATGATAGATTAGATCATTTATAGTTGGATATTATGAAATGGTATGCATGTCTGTCAATTTTTGATGTAATGAAAGTTTGTCTTTTAAAACGAATGCAATGTTTGTAAAATGTATCATATAGAGGTCAAATACCTCGCAATGAAATCATATGTTATTATATTCATTCTTATGGATTAGGACGGGTCTTTACAGAGTCCTCTAACCACTGACCAATTTTCAGAACCTAACTCGTCTTCGTTTGACCGTGGCGACGGTTTAAGTGCGAGTAGGTCAGAAATTTCAGCACAACGTCACAAAGGCGTAGTGACTTTCGGAAGGCTATAAATCCTAAACCGTATATCGAATTAAGTCGAGGCCTAAACGAAAAGTCATCTACTCAAAACGAACCATCTGAAAATAAATTTTGCAGAAGCCTAGGAGTCTGATCAGACCTCGAAAAACAGCAAACAAGTGCTCCGGTGAGATTCTTGGTGCTTGATGCTCATCACGGTTCTCATCCTTGATGCTTGTAAGCTTCAAGTGTACAACTCTTTGATGTTTTAGCATCACTTTGTGAAAAGACCACCGCTCTAATACCACATGTAAATATATGTGGGGACAAACACCATCCCACCCAGTGGCTTAACTATCCAGCGACCACTGAGTGTACCTCAGATACTGATTTTAGGACCTGCCTCTCGGCAACCGCCAACCCTCGTAAGGGATCGCAAGGAGTAAGATCCAATGCTTCGCCACAGGTTACACTGTGAGAACCTCCTTTACGACTAACCTGCCACACATAGACGCGGTTATACCAGCTCTGATACCAACTAAAAAGACCACCGGTCTGATACCACATGTAAAGACCCGTCCTAATCCATAAGAACGAATACAATAACATATGATTACATCGCGAGGTAACTGACCTCTATATGATACATTTTATAAATATTGTATTCGTTTTTAAAAGACAAACTTTCTTTACAATGAAAGTTGATGGCATGCATGCCATTTCATAATACATTCAACTATAATTGACCTAATAATAATAATCTTGATGAACTCAATGACTTGAATGCAACGTCTTTCGAAATATACCATGAATAACTCCCAATAATATCCTTAAAATGAGCTAATGCACAGCGGAATATTTCTTTAATACCTAAGAATAAACATGCTTTCAAGTGTCAACCAAAAGGTTGGTGAGTTCATTAGTTTATCATAATCAATCATTTTCATCATTTTAATAGACCACAAGATTTCATATTTCAATATACATCTCATACATAGAGATAAAAATTATTCATATGGTGAACACCTGGTAACCGACATTAACAAGATGCATATAAGAATATCCCCTATCATTCCGGAAAATCCTTTGGACATGATAAAAATGAATTCGAAGTACTAAAGCATCCAGTACTTTGGATGGGGTTCGTTAGACCCAATAGTCTATCTTTAGGATTCACGTCAATTAGTAGATCGGTTTACTAATTCTTAGGCTACCAAGCAAAAGGGGCATATTCGGCTTTGATCATTCACCCATATAATGTAGTTTCAATTACTTGTGTCTATTTCGTAAAACATTTATAAAAGCGCATGTATTCTCAGTCCCAAAAATATATATTGCAAAAAGCATTTAAAAAGGGAATAATGAAACTCACCATACTGTATTTTGTAGTAAAAATACATATGACGTCATTGAACAAACGTAGGGTTGGTCTCGGATTCACGAACCTATATTATTCATATATCTATTAAAGCATATACTTGTAATCGAACAAGTTTAGATATTATTATTAATTGTTATTTCAGTAACTTGTGTGTTTCATTAATAGTCAAATTAACTATACTTTATTTTATATACATTAGATAAATAATTAGTATTTATTATGAAAATATTAATGTTGTTATGTGATATGTTTTAAAAATATTCTTATATAGTTATTTATTTGTTAAAATAATATCAATAATAATAAATAAAAATTTGTATATAGTGTTTGACCTTGTAATGATACTGTTATTAATAGATTTAGTAATGATACTGTTATTAATAGTTTTGATAATACTACTAATAATAAAAGTAATGTTAGTAATAATAATAATTTCAATGAAAAGATAATAATGATAAGATAAAAATGTTAGTTTTCATAAAAATAATATTTTAAATAATAATGGTACTTTTAAATAAAAACGATGATTCTAATAGAAATTTTAATAGTCATATTAATAATAATACTATATATTTTAATAATACTAATAATAATAATGATAATAATATTAATTATACTCATTATAATAATGCTAATAGTTATATTAATAATTATAATGATAATAATACTACCTATAATAATACTAATACTTATGATACTAATATTAAAAATAGTTGATGATAATAATAATAATACTTATGTTACTTAATGACAAAACAATAATAATAATAATAATAATAATAATAATAATAATAATAATAATAATAATAATAATAATAATAATAATAATAATAATAATACTAATAATAATAATAATAATAATAATAATAATAATAATAATATTTATAATAATAATCTTTGGTAAGAAAAACTACCTCCAACAAGCTTTTCCCAAAAAAATGTCTCATACAAGACTCGAACCCATGACCTCCCGCTCAACCAAGCACATTCCAAACCATTTAACCGCCAATTACGTTCTTGTATTAATTCGCATAATTAATTATTTATCATATTACTAATCTGAAATCTTTAATTATTTTTCTTTCTTATTCTTACTTGTATATTCATTATCAAAATCTCGTTATAACCTCATCTTCTTCATATCCCTCTACGGTCTTCATCATTATCGAGCTATATCTTTAACCACACATCGATTATCTTAGTTATCATATCACCATTGACATAATATTATCGTCATCATCCTCTCGGTTCATCATCAACACCCATCGTCTTCTTTATCATCTTCGACATAATATTATCATCGTCAAGTGTTATCACCAACACATCATTTCATGTACATAATCCTCATCATCAACTTCTCATCCCGTCATAACCTACTGTCTAGTAAAACCCAGAATTTAGAAACGATAGATGCATCATCGTGGCCCAATATTTTCCTCACAAGCCCAATCTATTTAATTAAGGTCGGCCCAACACAGAAATTCAGGGTCTATGTTTCAAGAGTCCAAAAGTAACCCAACTAATAGTCCATTAGCATATATTATGTTTATGTTCGGTTTGCAAGGATAACAGGGAAGAGAAAACGAGTAAGCAGCCGTGAGTCAAAATGGAATAAAGGGTTTTCAATTTATAATATAAATTAGCAGAAAAGGCAAATGGTAGCAGACAATTACGACCCTTCCCATCATTATCATACTCGTTCCATCATCATTCTTTTTTTTTTCTTTTTTCATTTTTACTATCCAGCAAAAAGAAAAAAAAAATAGTATCAAGCAATAGTGGGATTCAAGGGTGGTTACTAATAGAAGGATATAGCAGTAACAGTTCATGATTGATTGGTTGGATGGTGAAGTGGTTTTGTGATAGTTTTCGGATAGAACAGGAAGTAAACAGAAGTAGAACACATCGAGTAGTAGCAGCTTAATGCTTCAACCAAAAAAACAGGATTAACTAGTTGACAAAAGCCTGTGGATTTTGTGAAGATTTTAAGTGACGGTTTATAGCTGTGATCAAGAGGTTGTAGTAGTGGTTTGTAATAAGGTGGGTGAAGGTTGCATAACTTTTACAGTTGAGTAAAGAAAGGGTTTTCTTTTTGGGTTTGGGCCGTCTAACAAAGAGGTATATATATATATATAGGTTTAATGGTAGGTTGGTCATGGGTTTTAGGTGGTGATATGGTAGTCGACAGGAGGTTCAAGTGGTGGTTAATTGGAGATGGTGGTTGTTCACAATGGTAATGGTGGTTTTGGTCGTGGGTTTCCAAAGAAGTGAAACACAACAAAAAAAATATAACGTTTCATACAATTAGAGAAATATACGTACACAGTTTGTCATAAGTGAACGATGATGGTGATGATCGAAGAGAGTAAGGTTGCAGGTGGCATGGTGATAATTCGAATAGCCTGTGGTGGTTTGGTTCGTTTGATAGTGTTTTACGAAGGAGAGTGAGAGAGAGGTTAGAGAGGGAGTGAGGTGGTGATGATTGTCTTGGTGGTGATTTCACGAGGTGATGTGGTTTGTTGTTGAAATACGACGTCTATAGCAGCATACAATAGTTAAATATGTATTTTTAATATACTTTTATTTATATATATGGATATGTTTTAAATAATAATTATTATATTTTGTTTTATTTTACATAGATAAATTTTGGTAACAACAACATACAATAGTTAGAATTATATTTTTAATTATTATATATATATATATATATATATATATATATATATATATATATATATATATATATATACACACACATATCAAGTTACAATTAATTGTTCGTGAATCGTCAGAAATGGTCAAAGGGCAAATGCATTCATGTAAACTGTTCCAAAGTTTTCGAGACTCAACATTACAGATTTTGCTTATATGTCAGAAACATATAAAGATTAAGTTTAAATTTGGTCGGAAATTTCCGGGTCGTCACACTTTGGCCAAGGTTCAACCATCAACACACAACTAAGAGTAAAATCTATCATTCTACAAGTTTTGAACATCCAGATTGCCTCTTTATTGCATAAATCCAATAAAGCTTCAACCTTTGTCCATTTTACACAAGTTTATGCATCTCCATCATATCTGATGATGAAGACTTGATCTTTATCATCACAACAAACACAAAAAGGTTCCGAATAAGTGAGATCTACAATAATAACTTAGATCTCAAGTATTAAGAAAACCCTAAGCTAGAAAGCTTGGATCTTTACAAGATTAATGAGACCATAAACTAGAAAGCTAAGATCTTTAATAAAATAATGAAAGTAATGAGACCATAAGCTAGAAAGCTAAGATCTTTAACATAATAATGAAACCCTAAGCTAAAAAGCTTGGATCTTTAGTGTTCTTGAAGATCTTGAAGCATAAAGCTTGGATCTTTAAGATACATAAAGATCATAAACACAAGTTTTGATCTTTATAACAAAACAAAGAAATTACAAACTAGATCTAACAAGTAAATAAAGATTCCAAGCTAGAAAGCTTGAATCTTTTATGTTCTTGAAGGATCCAAACTCAAGTTTGAATCTACAAGATATAACAAGATCAAAAGCTAAAAGCTAGATCCAAAAAATGATGATGATGATGATGTCGACTTTATGAAAAAGAAAAGAAGAAAAAGAAAATTTAAAAACTTACACTTTTTAGAGTGAGAAAGACTAGAGAGAGAATTAGAGAGTAAGTGTGTGTAAATTGCAAATGAGATCAAGTGTAGAATGGGTGAAATAAGGATTGTATTTATAGGTGGTGAGGAGGTGGGAGGGGTGGTATGGCCGTGGGATTGGGGGGAGACAAGGGGGACAACTTTTTGCTTTTTGGTTAATGGTTGTCTAAAGTTGGTGCTTATGTTAGGATCCCATGCAACATTAAGGATAATGCTTAACAAAAATGCTAGTATGTTCCCTCTAATAAATGGACATTTGTCTTTCATTAATATGGGTCACTAACTTATTATAATTGGGCTAATTAAATAGTCCACTAGCTAGTGTAGGGTGGGCTAAAGTCCAACAAGGTAGAAAGTCCAACAAGACTAACTAGTGTGCTCTAGTAAATTACTAAGCGTAATTAAGCATCCAAAAACCCAAGTAATTGTTATTATAAAATAAAAATTAGTGTTTCGTAGTCATAATATTCCGATTATGACCAAAGTTAAACGTGTACCGAAATACATAGCTCGTTTCAAATTTCAAGTGACACCAACGGTCGTAAAAGCTTTCGTAGATCAAGTTAAGTGATTACACACTTAATAGCACGTTGTAAGGTATTAATGAAAGTAATTAATCATTAAATAAGATTCCAGAGCATAAACTAGCTCAGTACGCACATATACGCAGTTTCGTGAAAGCACAAAGCACAAAAGCAAATCGAAAAAGTCGAGTCGTTACAGCTTCCAACACTGCAGGGTCTTGATCAGTAGTAACCAAACCAGGTTCAGTAGAGAAAGTTTTTGAAAAACAGTTAATAAACCATTTGTACGAATCAATAGTTTCACGTGATAGCAATGCAGCACCAAATATAAGAAGCTTCTTGTGATTATCAATACCAGTGATAGGAACAAATCTCAAATTGTACCTAAAAAAGAAAACCAATAAAAAAACAACATTAAGAGCTAACATGCAACTAACGAATGTTAAACAAAACAATGTCACATAAAAAAATACCTATTGGTACCATATGTTGCATCAAATGAAACAATGTCACCAAATTCTTTGTAATTCATTTTAGACAACTGATCAGCCCAAAAAACACCATTTAAACAACCTTCTTCATCACATCTATACTCGCAAGTAAAATTGGGTAAAACCTCTGTAACATCCGTCCCACATCGGTTGGAGAGGGGAACGAAGCATGCCTTATAAGGGTGTGGAGACCTTTCCTAGCATGACACGTTTTGGGACCACAAGCGCAGCAGATCTCATGAGAACTCTGCAGTTAAGCGTGCTCAGGCGAGAGCACTACCAAGATGAGTGACCTCCTGGGAAAGTGCTCGTCGTGTGTGGTTGCCAAGAAAAATTCGTGCGCCTATGGGCAAAGTGGACAATATCATGCTACGGGGAACGTTTACCTGGGATGTTACAGATGGTATCAGAGTCAGGCCCCGGACCAACGTGCACAGCGGGGACGCTGTGTTTCCCATTAGGGGGAGGATTGTAACATCCGTCCCACATCGGTTGGAGAGGGGAACGAAGCATGCCTTATAAGGGAGTGGAGCCCTTTCCTAGCATGACGCGTTTTGGGACCACAAGCGCAGCAGATCTCATGAGAACTCTGCAGTTAAGCGTGCTCAGGCGAGAGCACTACCAAGATGGGTGACCTCCTGGGAAAATGCTCGTCATGTGTGGTTGCCAAGAAAAATATGTGCGCCTACGGGCAAAGCGGACAATATCATGTTACGGGGAACGTTTACCTGGGATGTTACAACCTCCTTCTTCCTTAGCAGATTTTCAATGACAATGTGAGCATCAGTTTCACCAATATGCCTTAGCAAATCACGCCTAAAATTTTTGTAATCTACATTAGTAGGACCAACCATATCATAACCACCACTAATATCACAGTTAATATGATGAGCAAGCATAGGGCCAATATTAGACTTCGAAGCAAGATCATGAACAAAGTTCATATCAAAATACTGCATCTTTCTCTTCTTATTCAGCGAATTCTTATTAGCTTCATAAACGAGCTTATGATTGTGCCCCTCAAAAAGTTAAAAATGAATATCTTACCGTTTTCATATTTACACCTTAGACTAGCCTCGCAACCACACTTAACTATTGAAGACTTACGGTTAGCAAATTTAGGAGGTTTATTCGAAGAGTTTTCATCATTAACCTGATTATCATCAACTTCTTTACCTTTCCTAGATTGACGTTTTGCTTTATTGTTCATAGCATCAACATGATTAGAAACAACATAGGTATCACTAACAAGAGTATCAACAGCTAATCTTTTAGGAACACCCGACCTAATACACCGGAACACAATGTAATTGATAGTACCATCAGCCAACCTATTAAATGAAGCTTTCTTGACATCAAATCCAGCAAATTCAGCATAACTCTCATAAAAACGCAAGCAATGATCATAAGAAGGATAAACAGAATCAACAACATGCTTTAATGCAATAGGAACTACTGGAAACCATAACCTAGAACCATTTGGAGTTCGATGCTCAACTAAACTCAGTATATGATTATGTTCATCAATAACAGGGGAAGCATTCAGAACATCTGTAAAAAAAAAAAAAACTAAGTAAGAACAATAAAAAATATTAACATACATGTGATGTACGATAATAAGTAACACGAGAACATGAAAAAAGTAACAAAAGTTTTGATCGAAAAGTAAAATGCATCTAATGTATGATAACATCTAAGAAAGATAACATAAATTATGTATACGTATTAAACAAATAACATACATATGACGTATGTTAATATAATGATAAAAACAATATTGTATTACAGTAAAATGCATCTGATGTATGATAACATGTAAAGATAAAACACATAATGTATAGGTATTAAACAATAACATACATATAATGTATGATAATTTATTGATGAAAACAGTATTGGATTCTATAAAATTGAGAATAAAACAGTAACATACATTGAATGAATGATAGTATAAAAAGTAAAATAAAACAGTAACAGATGAAAATTAAATAATTATAAAACTTACCAGATGAATAAGCGATATCGACTCCAGACTCATTAGGAGATACAGGATGTTTAATACTCATCGAAGAAACTGAATCAACTGCAGAATAATTGGATGAGGAAGCCATTGAATGAATTGAGGTAGACGACGGAGAATGAACTATAAAACGAACGATGTAAGTTCAATAAATTGAAGGATGACGACGATGAAACAATGAATTCAATATGAAGGATGAGTACGACGAATAATGAATCAAAAAAAAAAACAACTGAAAATTGAATTAACTGATAAGTAATTTAAAAAATAATAAAATGAAAAAGAAAAATAAAAATATAAAAAGGAAAAGACACAAATACCCTTACCTCTGTAAATTACCTTGAACGGAAAATAAAACAAGGGAAGAAGGAAGAACGGCGACGATGAGAGAAGGATGACAAGATCGACGACGTAGAGCTCCTTATTCCCTTTATCGCTGGACATACAGCTTAGCGCTAGATCGCAGCCCTATATATATATATATATATATATATATATATATATATATATATATATATATATATATATATATATATATATATATATATATATATATATATATATATATATATATATATATATATATATATATATATATATATATATATATATATATCGCCCAATATTTTATTATTAATTATGATCATTATATATTTATCTTTATCTTTTAAGGTAACAACCAGCCATAATTTATTAATTAATTTAATTTAATTTAATTTAATAATAGAATGACACGTAATATTATGTAATCCATATTAAATATAATAGAATGACACGTAGGACAATTTAAATTAGATTAATTGAGGCAATGACACATAAGCATAATGGCACGTGCTTTATAATGATGTATATATATATATATATATATATATATATATATATATATTAAATCTCTAAAATGATGATGTCATAAATAAACATTTTCTAAGCATAAAAATAATTTAAAATAAAAAAGAAAAATTTTAAAACATCTTTGATGATGTCATTATTTTATATTAATTTAAATAAAAAAATAATACGAAATCTTTTATAAAAGAAAATACTAATCCATCTTAAATTGTACAATCTTCAACAGAACGATGAACATATTCACAAATTTTAAAGCATATTGTACAATTTTTATATAATAATTATATTTTAATTTTCTAAAAAAATTTCAAAAGGCATTTATTATTGCTAATAATTATTATTAAAAATATAAATACTCAACTTTGAGTAAACTTTATTATTATTATTTATTTTTATTATAATAATAATAATAATTATTATTACATTATTAATATTCAAACATGGATTCTTTTTACGAGATTAATTACGTAAATATTTATGCGAAAATACATGTCTCTATATATTTGTAAAAACAACTACAAGTTTCTTAGTCGAACGAGTCATTAAAATAAATGACTTTAGCATTTGGTCCTAACATCCTTGAATTAGGTTAGACCGTTTTAATTTAAAATAATGACTTTAGCATTAAAATAAATGACTTTAGCATTTGGTCGAAAATAAATGACTTTACCTTCAATTCGGTTAGACCGTTTTAATTTTCTGTTCTTATTTTGATTATTTATCATATATGATTATGATCTGATTATTTAATTTTTGTAAATTGTTAGGGTTTTATTTACTCGTTTCAGTTCCGTATATTTTTTTACCTACATAATCAACCCTTGAAAAAAAGTTCTAAGGTTTTTTCCTGATTACCCGTGAGGGCGAGTAATCCAACCTCATACTCTTATACGCAGCCTACCAAGATTACTCCTTTGTTGTTTGCAACCCTACTTTGGGTTGATTAACCATCCCAAAGTAGCCGAGTGATTGGGGTCCTAACATCCTTGAAACTTATGTCAAAAACCATACTATTTTTTACCTTCAAATTCTACTCATTGAACGAAACTTCATACGATAATTGTAATTATATTTTAATTTGGTCAAAGAGCAGGACACAACTACATGCAATCGACTTGTAATCAAGCTAACTTCAATTCTATGATCTTATGAATAGGCATGTTATACAAGTTAAACTATTGATACCTTCATTCAGTTAAATTGTACCCCCTTCTTCTCATTCCAATAGTCCAGTTTTGACTTTTAAAGTCTTTTTTGCTCAACTTTTACCTAAAATAACTTTATTTGTGTTATATATTATTTGATGAAAATTATACTAATGAAAACACATTTAAACATTAATTCATTCATATAACCATTCAGGCTTGCCTGAGTGGCCACCGAGTTGCCCAATGAAGCACACCACCTGGGTTCAATTCCTGACTATGCCAAATTGTTCAAAAAGGGAGTATGACTAGAGAGTGCACATAATGCACAATTCATCCGCTACCAGGTCTCGCGCTCGGGGGGCTTGATTACCCGAGGTTTTACCTTCTATGAGGGAGCCAATGTGCTCGTTCATATGAGGGTTTCCTCGCTTACCCAAAAAAAAAAAAAAATTCATCGGATAATATGTAACACAAACAAAAATATTTTGAGTCAAAATTTAATACAAAAGACTTTGAAAACTAAAAGTGAACTATTGAAAAGAGACAGAGGGAGTATAGTTTAGCAATTGACTATTTTATTTTACATAAACATACCACATTGATAATGTGAACGGTAATGGATTTGGCATCTGCAAAATCGTCAAGATATCACTCATGTTATTGCAAATCTACAAACACGAGTTCATCGACATTTTGTTGCTGCTGAATATATAGAACATAACATGTTATTCTATCTCTACCATGTAAGGATCCACCCATGGCACCTTTCCCACATTGTGTTGGGGGTAAAGAGGAGGGGGGTTTTACTTGGCCGTGCCCTTGGATCGGTTCAAGGTTTCCTCTCGGGCAACGATAGGGGGCGGGTTAATATCACTGCATCGGCATAGTCGAAACGGGAGATGATCGCAACGGGTGGTTAAGTCCCCTCGGGTGATCCCAAATTCGCTGTTCTAAAAAATATATATATATAGAACATAATCCAGATCTTCCTAATTATACATTGTAGCCCTGTAGGTGATTATATGTCATTTACGTCCTAATGGGTCAAACAGAAAATATGTTAGAAATAATGTACCAAACGGGTCGAGAGACCTCCAGAATGTTACTTAGATTCTATGTTTAAAACCTCCCAGATCATTTTATATAGGAACTTAAATCCATATAGAAAAATTAACTTTATTGAAAATTTCTTGCTTGCCTAATAATACTCTTCCGTTTCAATGTTTACAAAGCTCACAATTAGTATGCTATAATGAATGTGGTGTCTAATTACCATACACCTCTTCTCTATCCAATTGACAATCTACTTGCTACCCATTTTGACACACTCAAACTTTCTATTAGAACAACTTCTAACATAACTTTTGCTACAAAATCACTTTTTTTTTTTTTTTTTTTAAATCTCCTTTAGATAACCTCAAATAAACTTTCACTAAACTAACACTTTAGTTCAACATTACGATTATGAGTTGGTCATCTTCCAACACATGACTAACTAACAACCTTACTTCATCTAGTCATAAATTAACAAAAGTTACTACATCTAACTACAAAATTAAAGCTTTAAAGTTAGGGTGTGTTTGTTTACCTCTTAATTGAATGGTTCAACGTTAGCATTCAACGTGTTTGTTTATGACCTTTGAATGACATATGATGCTGAATGGTTCAACATTCAACGTTGAACCATTCAGAGTTCAAACACTCTTTTAACCATTAAGCACCTAAATTTTTTGTAATATTATACTCAAATCATATCCAGAGCACTTAACAAACTAGTATGTCGATTTTTTTTATTCATGTAACACGTTAATAAGGTAATTCTATTTAATTCATACCGTTTATTTAAAATGATTATCAAACAACTTATTTACATTCAAGACCAAGTTTATTAGGAGACTTTGAATAGTTCGGATTCTGAACCATTCAGCGCAAAATCATTCAGTTTTATCAAACGCAACCTTAGTAACTCTATAAAACTTTTACATCATCAAGCTTTAGATTCAACCTCCCCAACACCCACAATCAACATAATTTAGCAAAACCCTAAAAGAGACTCAATTAAAGAATTGGGGTTTCTTACAATAAGAAAAAGGAAGGATGAAGATCATGGTCTTTTTGCAGTGAAAACGCTTCTTCATACTAGTAGTCACTTATATGAGCCGGAATTACAACAATTTAGCTCCAATTTTACAAACCCTAGCTCTTCCTCTTGAACCTCAGACCTATCGCTCTCTTTTTCTATCAATATTTGTTTCGGCACCCTACTAGAAGCTAAAATAATCGGATTTACATAAAGACCCCTCCACTTTCTCCAAATTAAACGTAAATCAGAAACTACCCTGTCATGACGCATCTATTTGACCCCTAAGCATCCTCATTTCGGATACTTCCATTCTTCTCTATTGTGCCTTCGTCATTGGCCAACGCTCAGATCCGTATAATATAGATTGTCTAATTGTCACCCTGAAGAAATTTCCTTTCAATTTAAGAGGAACCTTCTTTTCGCACATGACCCCGTTAGTAGCTCTCCACTTTAACCATCTTATTTTTATACGGTGGGTCACGTCATCATCAATCCTACATGATTTGCGAAACACTGATCCTATGTTTATAAAAGAATCTTTGTGGATGTAAGACCTGGCTTCCAATGTGATATTTTCTCCATCCTCATGAACGTCTTAGTTCCCGGCGAAATCATAACTTAGATATTTCGGTTTTTATCTACTAATCAGCAAACCATTTCGTTCTAAGGCCTCCCTTCATACCTCTAGTCTTCTTTTAAGTTTCTTAAAATTCAAGCACTATGGTATGCTCTCCTGAATCCCTCGAGACAGCTCGTCAAGAATCAAAGCAAAAATGTAAAGGCTAAGGGCTGATCCTTGGTGTAAACCTACCCTTATGGGCAAAAACTCGGTGCTTCCCACCGGCGTCCGTACGCAAGTCTTGACCCCATCGTGCACTTCTCTAATAACTCTAATATATCTACGAGGCACACCTTTATCATTTAGGGTCTTCCGAATCAACTCATGAGGGATGCTATTATACGTTTTTCCTAAGTCTAAGAAAGCCAATTGTAAGTTCTTTTGTTTCTCTCTATACTTCTCCATAAGACTCCTAATGATATGCATTGCCTCCATCGAAGAGCGCCCTAACATGAAACCGAATTGATTCTATGACACCTTTGTCTCACGTCGAAGCCTAGTCTCCACCACTCTCTCCCAAAGCTTCATGATGACTAAGAAATTATGACTATACAATATCAACTTTTAATTATGACTATACAATATCAATATCTAATTTCACATTATGATCATCTAATTTTAAATAATGGTTTTTGAATTTCAAGTAATGGCTATGCAATTAATTTTTAAGTGATAATTCGATTTGAAACTACATATTCATTACTCGAAATTGCATATCCATTATTTGAAATTTAAATTGCAAAGCCATTATCTGAAATTACATAGCCATTATGTGAAATTGCGTAACATTATTCGAAATTGCAAACGCATTATTTGAAATTGCACAATGATTTCATAGTTATAATGATGATAATGATTTCATAGTTATTAGAGGAAGGATTGTCTACATCTCACGTCCCTCATACCTCGCATGTGCGGGATTGGGTTTGTTGTTGTTGTTGTTGTTGTTGTTGTTGTTGTCGTCGTTATCAAAATCCTAATGATGGCGACGAGGACGACGAGGAGGAGGAGGAGGAATTGAATATATATTATTACTCAAATTTGGTTTTCGGTTTAATTGAATTCAAAAAACTAAAATTGAAAACCGAACCGAATTCAGATTTCGAAACGAACCAAAAACCATATTCAACTGCGTTTCGGTTTTTTCGATTTAGATTCATTTTGGTTTTCGGTTTGAACGGTTTGAAATCAAATATCTAGATGGATGTAGGAGCCTTGCCGAGTCTGTTGGCTCAGCTGCCAAAGCTTCAGGCAAATAGTGTTTCCATTACACTTACTTCTTCAGAAACCTAAATTCCGGATTAATTAAAGCTCACCAAAACTTCAGCAAATATCTATAGTTTCTATTAAAATCTTAAAATGATGACATCATAAATAAGTTTTTTTCTTTATTAAAAAAATGCAAAAATAAAAAGAAAAAATCTAAGCAATCCATGATGATGTCATTAACATTAATTAATTAATTTTTATAAATTAACAATAATAAAAAGCAAATCTGTTGAACGAGTGTTTAAATTGTGTAACCCCAATTTAAAGTCCTTGAACTCTAACCATCTCTTATACATTTGGATCCACAACATAAACATATTCGTTCGAAATCAAATATATGGTATCATGCACATGATAACTCAATTCCATTTGCAAGTCACTCTATTCTGAATGCTATTATCGTTTGGTCGTCTAACCAAATTGCAGATTCAATTAAATTGTGTTGTTATTTTCCAATCGAACCCTAATCGTCAAAATCCACAAACCCTAATCGTCAAAATTCACACTCACATCGAAAAAGGAAGAAGGATATATTGATCCACGATGAGGATTGATCGATCAATAACAATAATGAGGTTCTGAGTGAAGATCATCCAACATAAAATAAAAAAGATATGTATTTAGAATCTACTTTTATATTTAAATTTTTATTTTGGTTGTATCTGATTACCATATAGATGTTGTTAATAAAGATCATTAGACAAAAAATCAACTCGCTATATGTATTTTAATCATGTTGTCATTCATTAAGGTTTCTAGTGATTGTTAAGTAAACAATTTCTTCTATTGTTTAAATGTTTCGACTGTTTAGGTTCTAGATTTACAATTCAGGTAGTTGTTTGTATAGTATGTATGTATTTGAGAACTTCTATATGCATTGGAACTTCTATATGCGTTGATAAACACAATTCTATTATGAGCTGATCATAACACATGTTCAATAATAGAATGAAATTGTGTTCACTGATAATACATATGTTTAACATATTACAATTATGTCTCATGCTGCTTAACATATTGCAATAAAGTTAGAATGAAACTGTGTGTATGCGTATTAAGTAAAAACAATGAATTTCATAGTATACGATCTGAACTCATATTTAATACATTAGTATCATATGCAAGATAACATACTTCATCAGCAAAGTATGAAGTAATCGTTCCTAATATATAATTGGTCTTTTAATTTCCTACAAATTTAATAGTTTTAGCACTATTCTTGAAGTAATCGTTATGTTCCCCTTTCGAGACTTCTGTGTGTGATACATAGACGTTGACATTTGGAGGGGATTTGCTTAATTTCCTATATGCATTTTTCGTTTTGCTGACGACGAGTGTACAAACTGTTTGTGAAATGCCCAAGAAAAAAACTAATAATTGTATAAATTTGTTGCTCTTGATTTATATTTATTTGGTAAAAAACTGATAATTGTATAAATTTGTTGCTCTTGATTTATATTTATTTGGTGCAGGAGCAAAGTTATGTAGCTATCGCCCTTGGTTAGTTCATTCCCCTTAACCTTCAACATATATACTATGGAGTATCTTACAGGTAATATGTTTATAAATGTTAATAGTTGATATAGTCTCCAACAATTTGAGAAACTAAAATTTCATAATATTACGGTGGTCAAATTAAGACATTTTAATACACGTTCACATGTTTATTTATCTAATATCAAAGAAGTGTAATTGCATAAGTGGTTATTAGGTGGAGTATTTAATTTTTCTTTATCATGTGCCTTTAGTACCTTTTAATGGTGGGTGCCTATAAGAATTTAACTGCAACTGTGTAATGCTTGATGAGAAGGGTCTGAAACATTATTTCTTCTCCATATATTTTAGGTGATCATTGTTTTTGTTCATTTTCAACAAGTTTCATTGTTTAAATCGTTTGACATTTGCTCGAATATATCACATTATCACTTTCATGTAGATGTGTGAAGTTGAAGTTTTGGATATATTTTTTTAACAAAACCCGTGTTTCATAATAATAATTACTAATTGTTTGAAGTCTTTTTGTTGTGCCAATTAATTTTAGATACATTCCTCTAAAATATCAATATATTTGTAAAAATAACGACAAGTTTCTTAGTCGGAATTCGTGGTTTTACGGATCATTAAACTAAACGACTTTAGCATTTACGTTCACTTAATACATAAAACATATCATGAAACTGTTTCGTTTAAACAAACCCGTGATTTCACGGGTCATTTCACTAGTGTCTGCTTATTTGATATTTGATTTTAATCATGACTTCAATCGATATTATATTACAGGGCAACCGACGTATACGTAGATTTTGATGACGTCCTTGGAAGAAAGATACAAACGAACGACTGCAGCATTTGGTATTCATTCTAACACAATTTTTTTACGTAATTCATTCACATTAACTTGTACATATATCCTAATATTATCTACGTATTTGATCAAATAACTGGTGTTGATCCAAGAATTGCGAGTGAAGTGGGATAAATGTGTAGTTACAAAATCTATAGTGGATGTTCTACAGGATGATGTGTATGCATTTTTGTTTCTTCATATTTGAATAACTAATTTTTACTCATATTATTATAACGTACAACATCAATTTGAAAGAACTTAATCTTTAGAAACTTATGCGTTACAAGATGAGGTTAATACTACAAATGATATTGATAATTTGCGAGACATTTTAGCATATACTTTCGATTGAAAAGCTTTCGTTGATAAAAGAAGATAGGCTAATCTCCTCTAACAAATTAAGAGTCACATGTTATAGGCTATGAGAAAGTTAAGCGTTATAAAAACTTATATGAATCACGTAATACCAACAACAACCAAACTATTGGTTGAGTAATAAAAAGCCTCAGTTGATTCAGGTTCAAATCCTTGGGGGAAGTTTTCTCTAAGTTTGTGCCTCTGTATCCTTCACTCTGTGCGGGTCAAGTAGTTAACCTAAAGCATTCCGAGTACGCTTTACACGATGGATGCGATGAGTTTCTTCCTAACGGGTGCGTGAGTAACAAATAAGAGGATTCGATGCCGAAATTGCCATTCTAAAAAAATGTAATACTAACAACATCATTCATACTAAATAAACCTAAAAATTACAGAGTAACATCGTACTAACATACGATACATTGGCATTTACGTCACAATATAGCATAGTTAACTTTTTAAAAAAGGTTGATCACGCTTAGGACTTTGAAGATGATCCAAGGATGCCCAATGAAAGACAAAAAACAAATTGTTGACAATTTACAACTACCTCCATAGGTTAACATCTTTTAAAAAATCTGTGAGAACCTCCACCAACAGGTTTATATGCATATCGTTTTCAATAAGATATTGGTTAATAAGCCTTTTTATCTTCTATTTTTTTTTTTTTGTTTATTAAAATTAAAATAATATTTGTGGATTTGAATTATCTTGTCACATACATGATACATCTATATTCTATAGCAACATAAAAAGATAATTTTTATCGCCGAGGTATTGCGTGAGTGGTATAAGTTCTATGTTGGATCTGAGTTCTAGTTGACGCAAGTTCGAATTCTACGGGGGAAGTTTTCTCAAGGATTCTGTTGTGGTAAATAAAGGCGTATGCCCTAAGTCATTCAGTTTAATCCAAAGCATACTGGGTACCCAATGCGGCGATGGTGTGTGAAGAGTTTCCTCTTAACGCGTGTGTGGGTGACAAATGTGAGTATTCGATGTCGAAATAGTCGTTAAAAAAACTTCATATAAAAAACTCGCAATTACGGATATTAAACAAGTTTATAGTTTATATTGTCGTATTAATGATAATATTCATTACAATATCACTAATTTTGTCATCGTGATTAAATAATTAATAATAAATACCTATAATCATAAGTCAATTCAATCATTAGAACATATCACATGTATCTAGACAGATATAATATATATATTACCATATTATCAATATATTCAATTAGAAAATGACAACAGGTACTGTTGAATTGGGATACACGCGTAATAAAATCTAAATTCTAAGGGTAAAGTTGAATGATATAGCACTACAACCCAACTTTGACTTTTTTAAAAATCGAGCTTTACAGGTATAAATATATTTATGTGTATTTGATAAATAAAAGCGTTTTCGCTTAGTGGTTTGTATGTGTATTTATTCCCCAGACATCCCAGGTTCGAACCATGGGTCTGAAGTGGATCTTTTTTAAAACAATTTCATTATGCCCCTTCTAACCCTTTTTCGTTCAATTTTGATCTTAAACTTTCTTATCTCATTTAAGTTTTGTTTTTATTACCTCTTAACTTCTTACTTCTATAATTTCTCTTTCAATCTGTTTTACCACTTTTTTAACAATTTTTTCTTACAACATATTTTTCCTTTACATTATACACATTTTACTATCAATTAACAAAAGTATATAAATTATGTGGATTAAATTAGTTTAATTATTGAAGTTTAAATTAGGTTTGGTTGGTCAGGTGTACCGGAATATTGTATTTTTTGTTATGTTAGATTTTTTAACGATAAAATATTATAATTTGAAACATATAGTTATATACAACGAAAATCTTCACACCCGTAGCAGCGCGCGGTGACAATTCTACTGTTCAACTAGGACCAAGCCGTAATAACAACCACTCTCGAGGGTAAAAAGCTTCGCTGTATTTTGCTTATTAAAAAACGACTTTTTTAAATTGTTTTTCCAATCTAACTTTTCTAATAATTTTGTACACGACTTCATTTATTTTTTCATTACCCCTTTTTTTAATATTTTTTTAAAAAATCTTTCACTTTCCTCCTCTTTTCCTTTGCAATATTCTTTTTTACTTCCACACTTTACTACTCCAATAACAAGAATATTCAAATTATGTTGATTTTGACTAAAAATAGTTATTTATTTGAAACATACTTTCTCTTTGATTTATTAACGTTTAAGTATTTAATTTAAAAGATATGTTTTGTACAACAAAAATTTGGCTAATTATATTATATATAAAAAAATAAGGGTTCGCCGCCGCAACGCGCGGCTTACCAAAAAAACTTGTTATCTAATAAACAAAAGTAATGAATAGTAACTAGTCGATTTTTCACCTTTTTTATTTTATTTTATCTAAATTTCATTCTACCAACAAAGTCCCCCACACTTTTTTGAAAAAATCAAATCGACCCTCCAAACATGGGGGTAAAGTGTCAAATAACCATTTTCATAAAAAATCTTATTAAACTCCACCCAAATATTCTACGGGTCATATCTTCTCGCTCGCAACGAGTTAAACTTTTCCGACACCATCGTTAAACTCGAAATAATTTTAGGAACACAATATCACTAGCTATACGCAAAACTAAATCCATAGGGCATAAAACAATTGCCCGAAGGCAACATATAACGAAGACATCTTAGGTACCAATACCGAAGGATTGCAGCTATGTCACATGACTGCCTGAAATGAAGAGATATGGAAAATATTCTTCCCAAACAGTATTCGGCGCCACCAAGGCAAATGAGGAAGACATCTATATGACTTTTCTTGAGCACTGTAGCGCCATCAACCCATTTAGGGAAAGTTAACCAACATCTTCATAATCGTCTTGGAAGTTGGTCAAGACTTCGAAACCGGGGACCAGCTCTCCAACAACACTATAAAAAGAGGTGCTTATTCCAGCATCAGGACATCTCATCAATCATTCATACATCAAAGTCATTAAATTCGATTCAATGGTAAGCAAATACCTTAACGGCATAAAGTGAGATCATAATCCCACTACCTTCGGGGAACCGCCACCAAATAACCAAACACCTCCCACTCCCATAATCATAGTTAATTACGTTCTAACCTATAACTAGTCCGTGAGTCAACCTAATCCTAATCGACATTAGGATTATCCCAAAAAAATGTACAAACAATTGGCGCCATCCATGGGACACTACACGTCTTTTGCAGAATCAAAACCTTGTTTAAACACTAATTCATTATGGTTGACCCTGATTCACCGCCGGGGTTCCCCTTACTCCAATCCGATACGCAAGCTGAAGGGAGTGCTAGAACTCCCACTACTCCAGCAATGCCCATAACCACGAACCGCAGTAACTCAGATCCACCACCCTTGTTGGATAAAACATTTATCCTCAAGAACTACGACAGCATCAAAGAGGTTATCAGAAAATTACGCGCTGAGGGTCACCTCAAGAGCAAACGAGTCCTCACGTTTGATAGTGAGGAATATGATGAAGAGATTGAAATGGAATCTCCACAGAGGCGAAACCTTTTGCCTAAAGATCCAGTAGTTCCGGGACCAAACCTACCAAACGGTTTGAATCACACCAAACACCAACGGTGTTCCTAACAACAACGCCTCACTCAATAATGCTTCGAACAACGTAGGAGGGTCAATAATCCCGCCTTATGTCCTTGGGGGACCATTTTCTTGGATGGCTCCCAATACCACTTATTTCAACACGGCCATGAGCCAACCAAATACGCAATTCCCTCAGGGATCCCAAATGTCGCCTTGGAATGGCGGATACTGGGTATGTTTACCCCAGCCGCCGGGGTATGGAACACAAAATGGCGCTAACAGCACCAATAACACCCCTTTGGCAAACAACGCCGCTGATGTCGACAACTTTTGGAAGAACCAGAAGACACCTTTCACTGCAGGCATTCAAAACCACCCGTTACCCACGGGGATGAAGATACCTTCACACTTGGGGTATTACGAAGGAAAGGAAGATCCAGATGATTACATCAACGTATTCGAAGGAGCCACCAGAATGGCCAAATGGGACATGGCCGTGGCATGCCATGCCTTCTCATACATGCTCAAAAGCGACGCAAGAATATGGTTCGACTCTTTAGCCAAGGATTCGATATCAAGCTTTGACAAACTAAAGCGACATTTCAAGTCCAAGTTCAGTCAGCAAAAGCGTCACAAGAAGAATCACGTCGCTGCACATAGCATTCGGCAGAAGGATAACGAAGCAAATCGAACTTTCCTGATTCGGTATACCAATGAAACCCAGCAAATTGCTGGCCTAACGGAGACACAGAGAATTTCGGGCCTCTTGTATGGCTGTAGAGCTCGATCCCTGGTCGAAAACCTTACTCGGGACCTCCCAGATAACTACGAGATACTTCTCGAAAAATCCTATGTTTGGCTAGATGCGAAGGAAACAGCTGGAGCCTTCACATACGAAGACCAATCCAGCTCGAAAAAAAAAGGAAACAGCCAGTCACCAAGAAGAGAGGCATATGAAAAGGGAGGATAAAGGACGTTATACTCCCTACAAGAGAGAGAATGGCACCGGAATCCTGGAACACTCATAAAAAAATCCGAAGGAAATCCTTTTCACGAAAAAGGCAACACAAGCTTTCAAATCACCACCAAAGTTGGCAAATAAAGGAAAGCCGAGAGATACGAGCAAGTTCTGTGACTTCCACAATGACTATGGTCATTAAACAGACGAATGCATCCAGCTAA
Source organism: Rutidosis leptorrhynchoides (assembly GCF_046630445.1). Taxonomy (NCBI): domain Eukaryota; kingdom Viridiplantae; phylum Streptophyta; class Magnoliopsida; order Asterales; family Asteraceae; genus Rutidosis; species Rutidosis leptorrhynchoides. The sequence goes on along the minus strand of NC_092333.1, from coordinate 596,626,092 downwards.
AGCTCTCCATCGAAGACGCGGTAAGGTCGGGGAAACTTTCTCAATTGGTGAAGGGAATTCGAAAGACAACGAAGGTACATGAGCCAGTCGTTGAGGATAAAAAGCCTAACGCGGGTAAAACAATCCTAGCCATAGAAAGTTGCTTCGCATTTCAGTCCCGAAGGCATTACAAGAGAAACAGACCACACCAAGTCATTGACTGGGAAGAGATTTCCTTCCCTGCACTAGATACTATCACGCCTTCTGATCAACCAGTTACGATCAGTAGCATGATATTCAACAGAGATGTACACAGAATCTACCTCGAAAGTGGAAGCTCGCGTGGCGTTATGTATGAACACTGCTTTCAACAACTCAGTCCAACGATTAAAGCACGGTTGATGCCAGAACGAGTACCCTTGGTTGGTTTCTCAGGGGAGAGGTACTGGCCGATAGGGGAAATAGACCTCGACTTCACCATCAGAGAGCCACCAATGACATGAACAAAAATGTTAGACTTTGTTGTTGTCCGAGCGAATTCGCAACACAACATTCTGCTAGGAAGAATGGCAATGATGAAAATGGGAATCGTAGTATCCACTGTTCATCAGCTAGTAAAATTTCATACGAGCCAAGGAATAGCCACCCTCCCGTCGACCTATGACCGAGGCAAGGTGGTCATGGCTATCAAAGGAACCTTGGAGAGTCCCTACGAAACCATCCTAAACCAAAGAAGAAAACTCACACGAAGAAAAGGTATCCATTAACCCTTTCTTTCCTGAGCAACAGATTACAATCGGAAGGCAATTAACTTCGAAATTGAAGACGGGACTTTGAAAGTTACTTCAGTCCAACATGGATGTCTTCTCGTGGGAATATACGGATATGACGGGGATACCCTGAACTCTAAATATCCAGGGAAATGAAGTAATAACTGAACATAGGCTCAATGAATACAAGCACCTAAAAACTATCCACCAGAAGAAAAGAAACTTAGCTTCGGAGAGAGACGAAGCTGCATGTGCAGAGGTGGAAGAATCGTTGAAGGCAGGAATAATACGTGAAGCCAAATATCCCTCTTGGGTGGCCAACCCAGTGATGATAAAGAAATCAGATGGTGGTTGGAGAATGTGTGTAGATTTCACCAACATCAACAAGGCATGCCCGAAGGATGTTATCCCTTTCTCGAAATAGACTGGAAGGTGGAGTCACTCAACGGGTACAAGTTCAAATATTTCCTAGATGCCTACAAAGGATGTCACCAAATCCAAATGGCAAAGGAAGACGAAGTGAAAACCTCCTTCTACACCAGCAAAGGCATATTCTGCTACCATAAAATGCCATTCGGTTTAAAGAACGCCGGAGCAACATATCAAAGGCTAGTGGATAAAGTCTTCCGTAAGCAGTTGGGCAGAAACCTAGAGGCTTACGTCGATGACATGGTAATTAAGAGCGTTGGAGAAACTGACCTCTTAGTTGACATAGAGCAAACGTGTCAAACCCTAAGGTCAATTAACATGAAGCTGAACCCAAAGAAATGTTCTTTTGGTATTGAAGAAGGGAGGTTCCTTGGGTATTACATAACGAAGAAAGGAATCCAAGCCAACTCTGACAACGTCGACAGAATCAAGGAGTTCAAAGCTCCCAATACTTTGAAGGAAATCCAAAGTTTGAATGGAAAACTAGCCTTGCTTAGCCGTTTCTATCAAAGGGGGCTAAGAAGCAACAACCATTCTTCAAAATCCTCAAGGATTGCTTGGGCAAGAAGAAAATTACCTGGACAACCGAAGCTGACAAAGCCTTCAAAGAGATGAAGGCATATATTTCAGACCTCACAGTGTTAACCTCTCTAGACAAAGGGGAAACCATATATGTCTACTTAGCAGCATTAAAAGAAAGTGTCAGTGCCGTACTAATCGCAGAAAGAGCACGAAGCCAACTTCCCATAACCTTCGCTCACCTAGCGAAAGAATTCATGGTTGAAACCTTAGATTAAAGATCTATAGAAGCTGAAGAGGTTAATGACCTCTATCCAGACGAAGACAACACGTGGATGAAACCACTAAAGGACTACCTGGCATATGGGCTATTACCTGAAGATAAAGGGGAGGCAAGGAAAATCAGAATCAAAGCACCTTCATATAAGCTTCAAGATGACAAGTTGTATCGAAAATCTTTTCTCACCCCATGGTTAAGATGCGTGGGACCATCCCAGGCAACCATTATCATCCAAGAAATGCACGAAGGAGTGTGCGGTTTTCATGCAGGACCACGGTCTATCGTAGCTAAAATCATGAGGCTAGGATACTACTGGCCGACCATGCACCAAGACACGGTCACTACCTTACAAACCTGCGAGTCGTGTCAAATTCATGCGAAAGTCCCAAAGCAACCCAAGCAAGAACTCATATTTGTACTCTCAGCATGGCCATTCACCAAATGGGGGATCGATATCGTGGGACCACTAACAGAAGCCCCGGGAGGAGTATTGTTCTTAGTAGTACCAATGGATTACTTCACCAAATGGGCTAAAGCCAAGCCACTAAAGAAAACAACAGGAAGGCACATCAAAAAGTTTGTATGGGAACATATAGTGTGTAGATTCGGGATTCCCCAAGAGATCGTTTCAGACAACGGTAAACAATTTGCCGAAGGAATATTCCCCAAGTTCCGCGAGAGGCTGCAGATCAAGCAAACCTTCACCTCCGTATATCACCCTCAAGGGAATGGACAGGTGGAAGTCACCAACAAAGATCTCATCAAGGGAATCGAGAAAAGGCTAGGCAAATGCCATCAAGGTTGGGTTGAAGAATTACCATTAGTGATGTGGGCATACAGAACAACCCCAAAAAGAAGCAACGGAGAAACGCCGTTCAGCTTGGCCTATGGAACAGAAGCAGTCCTTCCTGCAGAAATCCAAGTGCTAAGCAATAGAACAGCAAACACAGAAGATAACGAAGAAAAACTTCATCTAAACCTTGACCTCGTCGAAGAGAGAAGAGAATCAGCTCTCATTCGAGAGGCTTCTTACAAGGAAACCATCGAGAAATATTACAACAAAATGGTGAAGCGTACAACCTTCAAAGTAGGAGATTACGTCATACGGCTCAATTCCACCAGCAATGTAGAATACGAGGGAAAATTAGAAGCCAACTGGGAAGGTCCATATGTAGTCTCGGAAGCCTTCGGCAACGGGTCATACAAATTGGAAGACCCCTCCGGAAAAGTCATACCTCGCACATGGAACGGAGCCAACCTACGAAGGTTTTACTTTTAAGCTTGTCTTTTCTTTTCTTATTGAAGGAGATAAAATGTAAAAGGTAGTCGAAGTCTATACACTTCCTACACTGAACTTAATGAAATCCACTACTATATTTTGATTATTCTATGCATATGTTGTTTTGTCGGGTTCAAATAAAATAATCATGCACCCATAATGGCAACAAGAGAGTGTATATGGACATAAACAAAGTGAACATAACTTGTGTCATGGAACACTAAGGCATCCTATACATATAATAATTTTCTTTTAATTATTATAAATCCGTAAGTAAATATTTGCTGGGACACCAAATGATATTTACAAGGATATAACCAAGCATCATAGGGGTTTCCTTCGAAAAAAGGAAAACCAATGCTACAAAATATTCCATAAGAGAATACAAACACAATCACGCTTTCGGAATAGTAGAAAGCAAGCATGCTAAAAAACGTGCCCCAAGTACGAGGGCACAATCCGGATAAACGTTTTCTAAAATAAAGAAAACAAGCAAGAGCATCGTATAAAGTTTCCTTTACCAAGAGAAAACTAACGCTCTAGAGGCATTCCATAAAAGGGAATACCATATTACCTTAATTTCTACTTCCTGCATACAGAAAATGATAAAAGCATGACAAAAGATCTCCTTTACAAAGAACTAATGCTACACAAGGTATCCCATAAAAGGGAATACATTACCTTGATAAAATAAGAAAACAAAGTGATACGTTTTTTTTAGCAAAAAAGGAAACGTAAGATATACCACGAAGAAATGCCTTCAGGCATTCATTCAAAAGAATGAACCAAAGAGGTATTCACCAAATGCTAAGTGATAGCTTGATAATTGAATCATCAAACACTTCAAGGCTATGCAAGCAACATAGCCATCATAAGAAAATCCCTGCAAAAGAATATTTCATGTACCATAACATGATCTAATATGATATAAACAACACAAGGAACACAGAAATAATCAAAAGACTACACAATACAATGGCATGTAAGTCATAAACATAACTACATTGTTCAAAGTGCACAGAGGCCAAATACCAATAATTCAACAGGCTTGTAAGCCACAGAGTACAAGATTAAAAAAAGGCACGCAGGCCCCGAATCATGATTGTTTAAAAGGCACAACAGGCCATAAAAAGCTTAAAAATTGTTCAAATCTCTGGCACTACGACCACCACCGCAAACAGAACATTAGGACATAAAAAAAAAGAAAAAAAGAACCATAGTTATCAAAGGATTGAAGAGTTAGGGTTGGGACTGATTACCATCAGCAACAAGTTTAAGCAGCTCCACAGGATTTGCATCATGATGAGCAGCAACGACGGAAACATAGTTAAATTTTAGGCATTGAGCAGTTTCTCACAGGCTGCATCCACTAAAGTACCAGCTTGGTTAGTGTACTCCTCAAAATCTGAAAGTTGGATAATACCTTTAGCTGCGAGCTCCTCAAGGAGCAAACATCGCTCATGTTGCCTTGAGGCAAACACTATGCCAGCCAGATAGTCGCTCAGCTCCTTGCTGTCCACCAGTTGCTTACAAACGTAGGGAATCACCTCTGTAATCACTCGTTTATAATCAGATTTAAGGAGCTCATTCCTGCTCCTCTCAGCTTCCAATTCCACACTCATCTCTACCAATCTTTCCCTGCCCTGTCTTTCTTATGTTTGCAGCTTTGTAATTTCATCCCTGGCTGATTTCAGATCTTTCTCCAAAGAGGGAGCCATCAAGATTTGACGTTGTAGCTGCTTGATAAGCTCAACATTAGATGAGTTAACCAATTTAAAACCATGGGCTTCAGTCTCTATTGACATGATGTCATCCCTGGACTTCTCGTAAGGAGAAAGTAAAAGGTGATGCATCACTGCAGATTTGTAGTTTTGGATAGCACACTCCTCCATAAACCTTTGGGGGTCAACAAAAGCAGCCTCAAGCTCGTCAGATACAAGACTCGCCACTTTTGCATGACAAGGGGATAACATGCAAAGGCTCTACAATAAAGAAAGTTCGCATTAATTACCAGGAATTAAAAAAAAAAAAAATAAGCACACCAAAGGGCAGAAGAAAAGAAAGGAAAGAATAGCAGAAATAGTATTTTCATCCGAAGCTTCACAGTGACCAGAGTCATTACCATCATCAAATGACAACTTGGTTTTCTTGGAAGGAGGAGATTGATCAGCTTGTCTTTTCATCTTAGAAACCTTCAAACGCTTAGAAGCCCTAAGCTGAATTCTCTTCTCAGGAGGAGAATCAGGTAAGGCATCCACATCAATAGTTTGATGATCTGAGGCAACTTGGGCTTTGCCCTGATCCTTGGGAAAAGCTGATGAAGCAGTAGTTGACTTAAGCTTTCTTTGAATTTCTGCGTTACCCGAAACAGAAGGAGAACCAACATCCTTCACAATAGTTGTGGCAGCACGAGCAGCAATTGTCATTTCCTTCACCAAAGTTCTTTAGAACATTTCTCAAAGCCATCTCTGCAAAGAAATAATGCAAAAAAAATACAAATAAGCATGGCACACTATGTACAAACATGATAAAGTTCCTAAAACCCAAATTCAACCTACCCTTATCCCCAAACAAAAATATTGAATTTTGTGTTCCTTTCTTCCACGATGGAGCCATGCCAAGCTTAAAAAGAATAGAATCAGGAAAAGTTGAAGCAACGATTGGATGACGATAGACTCTACTGAAAAGTGGAAGGTCTTTCGCACTCTCATGCACATGATCCCTATATTCCTAGGGGATTTCTTGATTCTTGGGGTCAAAGAGAGAGGGATAATCAGCAGGAAAGAAAAAATCTTTCTTCATAAAGACAAACTTGTTCTTCCACCCTCGGATTTCAGAACACATAGAAGAAAAACAAATAGGAGTATCAGAAAGTTTACCACCCTTCTTTCGAGGCTTCCCAACAGTTAACCAATTCCCAGCATCACAAAGATTAAAAAAGCAACGAAATAAGTCAACTGACGGTTGACCACCGTATGCCTTGCACATAACCTCGAAGGCCATGACCTTCTTGGTTGCTAGAGGATGGAAGATTGAAAGATGCACTTTAAAATGACTTAAGACATCAAGATAAAAACGAGAAACGGAAATCCTAAGGTTGCATTCAGTGAAAATCTGATAATAAACAACAACGAAACCGGTTGGGGGTTGAAGAATGGTTTTGTCGGATTCCGATGAAATAATATCACCGGCAGATAAACCTAGGGTTTCTATCAATTGAGTACACTGGTCAAAAGTAACGGACAAAAAAGTGGATCGAAGCCCTTATTTCGCCATTCAAAAACAAGAAAAGAAAAAGATGAAAGAAGGAGAAAGATGTATACCTAAAATCGAAAGAACAAGAGGTTCACTGGTTGAAGAAAGGAGAAGAAATTAAGTTGGAAAAAGGGAAAATGCAAGTTTAAATCAAAGTAATTAAACCCTGCAGTGAAACTGTCCAATCACTCTGCAAAATCATCAGTCTCAAAAGTAAAAAGACCAAAATACCCCGAAATGTGGAGAGGCGAATTAAAGATTCGCTAGGGGTAGTTGTGTAATTTTGCAGAAGACATAAATTATAGCGGCTGCAGAAATGTCTAATCAAAGATTATCATTTAAATAAACTAGATTGCGTTTTCCAAAAATGCAATACAAAAAATCATTTGGAAAAAATAAAAAATCCCGTATAAGATCTAAATCTTATCAAATATGACTGCAATCATATACAAAAAGAGGATTAAACACAAAAAGGGTTATACGTCAAAAATATTCTAGCAGGATTACTACACCATTCCAAGAAGGTTAATCATCAAGTAAGGTTATACATTGAAAAAGACCTTATTAGGATTAAACAATCAGGTAGAACCTCAAAAGGATTAGGCACCAAATGTGATGCCAAATAATCAACTATTGAAGGAGATTTTGATAATCAAACGAAATATCAAATTATAATGAAAGCTCATGGAGTTTAATTTCACGAAGCGAACTAAGCAATTCACTCCGTAAATTTAAACTGTGGGGCTTGATAGTGTACCAAATATCTCAAGCTAAATCCATAAGGCATAAAACAATTGCCCGAAGGCAATAGATAACGAAGACATCTTAGGTACCAATACCGAAGGACTGCAGCTATGTCACATGACTGCCTGGAATGAAGAGATATGAAAAATATTCTTCCCAAATAATATTCGGCGCCACCAAGGCAAATGAGGAAGGCATCTATATGACTTTCCTTGAGCACTGTAGCGCCGTCAACCCATTTAGAGAAAGTTTACCAACATCTTCATAATCGTCTTGAAGCTGGTCAAGACTTCGAAACCGGGGACAAGCTCTCCAACAACATTATAAAAAGATATGCTTATTCCAGCATCAGCTTATCTCATCAATCACTCATACATCAAACTCATTAAATTTGATTCAATGGTAAGCAAATACCTTAACGGCGTAAAGTGAGATCATAATCCCACTACCTTTGGGGAACCGCCACCAAATAACCAAACACCTCCCACGCCCATAATCATAGTTAATTACGTTCTAACCTATAACTAATCCGTGAGTCAACCTAATCCTAATCGACATTAGATTACCCAAAAAAGTGTACAAACATACTCCATGTGTCATTCACGATTATATTTTACAAGAAACACATCAGTTGTTAAAAACTATTAAAATCATTCTCTTAATGATTGATCGAATTTTTTTAATATAATTCCTCACAAAGAGAGAAAAATCAGAAAACGAACGAACGACTCTTATTTTTCCTTAATGCCATAAAGCATATAACTTGATTTATAATCGCTTACAAAAACATTTAGTGTGACTCGATATTTACCTTTGTTTTTAGCTCCTAATAAAAATACATATTAGCTCTCCTTATAAACCTTATTCCACTTATCCTTCGTGATGGAAATTTCCTTCAAGCAAGGTGCTTGCTTCCACCGGTGACGGACGTGCTAAGGGTCCAAAGGATACGTAGTCGGAGGCGAGTCCGAAAATTTGAAGAATTCAATTTTCCTTCTAGTTGTCCATCAATCGGAAATCAAGACAAACCGTTCACTACGATGTGAAAACACCCGATCCCATTCGGACAGTGGCGAGTTTAGTAATAGAGGTGTAGGGTCCTGTGACACCACTAGTTTTTCGAAATTTATTGTAAAAAAAATATTTTTTTTGCATAGGACACCACTAAATATAATAATGGGACCCCATGAATTTTTAAATATTATAATATGATAGTTTGGACTAATAAAATATTTGAAATTAGACTAATAAATTTATAGTATGAGTATTGAATATATTAAATAAATATTAAAATAAACAAACCCTTAAGTGTGAACTACACCATATATATCTCATCATCACTGTACTAGTGATGGGAATTATTGATCCAATACATATAAGTGGGTCATGTTATGGAATGATATGATATGTTAATTGTTTTTTGACACTTCAATGTAAACATTTTAAAATGGGTGATGATCCATACATCACTAAAATTATCCATACATCACTAAATATGCAATACAGTATTCTACTATACAACATTCTAAAGCATATTTAGTGATGTATGGATAATTTCTAGTAGTGTATAAATCATTCCCTTTTTAAAATTATCCCGTCGTCCCTATTTAGTTGTCCTCCCACAAAAAACACAAAAAATATGTAGTTTAAGAAAAAATGTCATAAAAAACTATATTTTCTATTTACTTTTCAGTCTTACTCTTACTTTTTATTTCTCCAATACTATCAACATACATTGAATATACATTAAAGGCATAATAGAACTTAATCTTCTTATTCTATTCTATTTATGAAAGTGAACAATTAATTTGAAACATCCCGAAATAAAATATTGGAGTATTGATAAGGTTAAAAAGGAACATATATTTCATAGCATTATCCCCCAAGAAAGACAAGATTTTAGTTGTAATTGTTCCATATTCAAGTAATATTCGTTTATATTTAATAAGTGCGAAGACAAAAGGCGTAAACGAAGATTTGAAGACAAAAAGGTCCAAAATGCTCAAATGTACAAGATTCAATCAAAAAGGTTCAAAATATTTATGAAGGACGTCTAAAAATGACAAGAGTACAAGTTGCGGAACGCAAAGTACACGATATAAAATAATACGCGAAGACGTCCGAAAATCCGGAACCGGGACCCGAGCCAAAAAGAAACGCCCGACGCAACGGACCAAAAATATCTAGTCTACTATGCACAAAAATAAAATATAATATATAAATAATTATATTAATTATTTATATATTTATATTTATTTTATATTATGTCGGCAAAGCTATGTGACAAACGTATGTGAGCTGTCCAGCATAGCCATGCGACTCGCATGGATTTATGCCTATTTCCCATGCGAGTCGCATGAGGATCAGATTCAGCTCAGGTTCTATAAAAGGCCAGTTTTCTACTCGTTTTTAACACACCACACACACATAATAATAATAATACTCTGTAATAAATAAATATATAATATATATAGTATAGTGTAGTTTTATATTAGATTAGTTCGGGTTATGTAAAGGTTATTTTACGGGTTTTAAAGTCGGAGCTCTGTCCGTGTAACACTACGCGATAAATAATCAATGTAAGCTATGTTCTTCTTTTTAAATTAATGTCTCGTACTTAAGTTATTATTATGCTTATTTGAGCCAAAGTAATCATGATGTTGGACTAAATATTAAAGACGGGTTATTGGGCTTTGTACCATAATTGGGGTTTGGACAAAAGAACGACACTTGTGGAAATTAGACTATGGGCTATTAATGGGCTTTATATTTGTTTAACTAAATGAAAGTTTGTTAATGTTAATATAAAGATTTACAATTGGGCGTCCCTATAATTTACCATATACACTCGATCGGACACGATGGGCGGGGTATTTATATGTACGAATAATCGTTCATTTAACCGGACACGGGAATGGATTAATAGCCACTAGAATAATTAAAACAGGGGTGAAATTACATTCAAGGGTAATTGGTGTAATTGCTAACAAAGTAGTAAAACCTTAGTTTACACGCAGTCGATAACCTGGTGTATTCATTAAACAAAGTATTAAAACCTTGTTACAATTCGAATCCCCAATTAGTTGGAATATTTAACTTCGGGTATAAGGATAATTTGACGAGGACACTCGCACTTTATATTTATGACTGATGGACTGTTATGGACAAAAACCAGACGGACATATTAAATAATCCAGGACAAAGGACAATTAACCCATGGGCATAAAACTAAAATTAATACGCCGAACATCATGATTATGGAAGTTTAAATAAGCATAATCCCTTTTATTTCATATTTAATTGCACTTTTAATTTTCGCACTTTAATTTCTGTCATTTTAATTATCGTCATTTACTTTACTCTTTAAATTAAGTTTTTAGTTATTTTTAATATTTTGCATTAGCTTTTAATTGTGACTTTAAAATATAAAATCGACAAACCGGTCATTAAACGGTAAAACCCCCCTTTTTATATTTATATTTATATATTGTTATATAAAAATAAAGTGTTTCATAAGCCCGTCTCCCTGTGGAACGAACCGGACTTACTAAAAACTATACTACTTCGCGACTAGGTACACTGCCTATTGTGTTGTAGCAAGGTTTAAGTATATCCATTTTGTAAATAAATAATTAAAACTTGTCATTTTTGTAGCATTCCGTATTAAAAATATAGTATATTTCGTAACCCCACGCTACGACATCAAGTTTTTGGCGCCGCTGCCGGGGAGTCGGCGAAATATTTATTTACATTTTTAGAAAAACAATATAAAATCTATAAAAAAAAAAAATTTAAAAATTTAAAAACCGAAAAAAAATAATAATTGCTTTTATATATTTTTAAGATTTTTATTTATGAAAATATAAAATATTTCTATTTTTAGTTTTATAAAAATATAAGTTTTTATTTATTTTATATATATTTTACTTTAAATATAAAACAAAATAAAAATAAATAATAAATAATAAATAATACGAACTGACCTGTCATTTTTGAACCCTTCTTGAACTGAACCAGCAGGTCATGCGAGTCGCATGACCTTTTCTCTTAGACCCATGCGAGTCGCATGAGGGGTTCTGACAGGCCCACTCACTTGACCTAAAAACGCATTTATTACGTTTTATTTTATTATTATTATTATAACCCTAGTTTTTATTATTATTATTATTATTTTTAGATAATTTAATTTATATTTACTTTTAATTAGTTTTAAATTTATAAACTTAATACTTTTATAATATAAAATATAAAAATAATATTTTTATAAAACTAATAATTTTTATAAACTTTTTATTAACTTTTATATTTTGTATCTTTTATTTATTTTTAGCGTAATTTTTGTATTTTTATCATTCGTGCTTAGTTTTAAGTCTAGTTTTTGCCGTAGTTTCATTTTTATTTCTAGAATTTTTAGGCATTGCCGTAAAATCCCTTAAGTGCTTATTCCTTAGACTAAGATTTAGGTGCTTTAGAATTTTGCGACGCCGTTTTTTCGCTTTAGTTTTAAATAGATTTTAGTGCCTTTAAGTAATTGCGGATTTCCTATAGAATTGCTTCTAAGCCTTAATACCTTTAGGCACAACTTTTTAGATTTAGTTTTTAGACTTTTAAGTTCCGACGTTTTATTTTCTTATTTTTATTTTTCGACGCCTATTTTTCTACCTTTTTTATTTTTTCGACACTTTTCGACGCGCAATCTATTTCTTTCTTATTTCTCGACGCTTTAGTTTTCTAGGACTTAGAATTTTCTCTACTTCTTATCTAATTCTCCAAACGGAAAGAAAAATTATTTAAGTGGTTAAATTAATGGACGTTGACATTTTTCTGGTTCGTAGTAATAGTTGGATTTGTTAGTGGCTAGTTGTGGGCTTCCGATTTAAAGGGTCCTGGCTACCTGCTGCATCTTTTGGCTATTCGAAACGTGGGCAAAAATCAGAAAAGTCTATTAATTGGACAACTTAGATAAGTTTTTCTATTTTTTATAACTAATAGGATAATTCGTGATTGCACCACATTGTAGCTAAAAATTTGTCCATCGCAATAAAATGGAAAATTTTGAAAACAGGGCCTTGGAAACTCTTTTTGAACTCCAAAATCAATTAAATCAATACCCTCAAACGAGTGTTGATAACAATTCATTCGGTCAATCTTGGATCGCGAACGACGAAACAATAACTGGTTGTGAAATCTGTGGAGATTATCACTCAACATGGGAATGTTACTATTACGTTCCTATGGAAAATTACGCACCCACGGAACCTGAATGGAACGATTACGAAGAACACAATTCAAATTGGGATTATTCCCAAGAATATATCCAAAGTCAACAACCAGAAGACGAGGAAAATTACGTGTCCGAAAATTCTTTAAACATTATAAAAATCAAACTCGAAGAACTCGATGCTCAAAATGAACAAATAAGAGAGTTTGTAAACCGGCAAGCTGAAACTCTATCAAATTACACACCTGTTGATCTGAGGAGACATGTTCAAAAAAATCCCATATCATCGAATTTTGATGAATTCGAGAGCTCCGAAATCACCAACTACCCCGATGATACTTTTTATTCAGTCTTACCAAATTCACAACATATCGACACATTAGCCTCTACCGACAAAATCATCAATCCATCAATAAATGATGAAGAAGAAATAAGGGTGACAAATTGGTACTCTTGGGAAAACGATAACGTTGAAAATTTTAACCCCGAGACCAAACCGAACTTCACCATTCCACAACCTTCCAACCCAATATTCTCTATAGAAGAGTCATCTACCGAAGATGAACTACGAGCTGTAATAGATAATGACACCTCAGATTTCACCCAATTGGGTAATAGAGGTGAAAACTTTGATCCCGAGAATAAACGGAAGGAAATATTAGGAATTGTCCACCCTATAGAAATATGTATGTCGGTATATATCGATCCATTTGACCAAGAACCAGAAAAGAGACATATCCATTTACTAAAAGCTACACTTAAAAAAGAATTAAGTAGTGACGATCGGGTGAGTCTAAACTCTAAACCTATTGATATAATATATACCACCCGAGATGCAAATAACTGGCTCACTATTTTAATTCGTGGAACTTATTCCACCGACTTCACATGTCGTCAGCTAAGTGTGGGGAAGTCTAACCCCACTTAATGTTAAATTCGGGGTTCGGGTTAATACATAACTCGTTAATAAACATGCATAATAAATTAGGGTAAAAGACGCATTTTTAAAGATTAGCAAACAGTTCAGAAAAGCAACCGTTTTTGAAGAAAAATATGTGTGATAAAACAAGAAGGAATGAACGATGAGCCGCGCCATCTATCACTCGACGAGCTTTATAATTACAAACTGAGTATTTTCAATCACTTTTCTACACTAATCACCCTCATGAATTTATAATTAGAGTCTGATTTCATGCAAATGAGGGCATTGCATGATCTCAAGTGTGGGGAAGGGTTATAAATTCTCTCAGGTTTATACTTGGCTTATTTTCTAAATTTTATGAAAATTTGAAAAATTTTAAACTAAATGAATTTAAAATCATGTTTATATATATTTATGAACGGTGAAAACTAGGTGTTAATACCGAAATTATCGTTACCTCGGAAAGGACATAAATTGAGAAACAACCAAAAACGCTTGAATTCATTTAAAATGGAATAAATGAGAATAAAAAGGCAAAGAAAGAAACTAAGTGTGGGGAGAATATACCAAGTCATTCAATTAAGAACTATCTATCACATGTTTCTGTAAAGTTATTGCAGGTGTTTTGTTTTGGACTAAATTAACTGTTTTACCCGATTTACTGTAATGAGAGATGGATCTACACGATGAATCAATTCCATCATTAAAAGGAAGTAAAGTCTTTCGAAAAAGACACGCGCTTCTTGATTTAGGTCAAGAAGTTGTCGTCCAGACCAGCTGTAGGTTGACGAAAAATCTAGAAAAGTCATTTCTAAAATCAGCAGGAAATCCACGGACCTCAGCATCAAACAGGGTCGCCAAGTGGTCAGATTTATCCTAACCATGAGAAGGATTTATCTCGTACAATGGGGGGGCACCGTGCAAATTAGCTTGATAAGACTAATGAATCAGATCCCCAGAAAGGATAATCTCCTTAAAAGATTAAAAATCAGCTTTTAAGCCTGATATTACTCAATCCTTGAGATTGACCTTAAAGATTGAGAATTACAAACTCATGGAATTCGATGATATCTAAACTCGAGCTTGAACGAGAAAATATTTTGATCAAAAATACAAACCGATTTGTTTTCTGAAAGCCCATTTTCAATGCGTTCATTACCATTGAACGTAAAATCCTAGGAATTCACCTAGAATTCATTAGGTCACCTGAACCAAATCGGGTGTCAACCGTAAGAACGGTGGTTGCATAGCATGGTCGAAGACAGGACCTTGTGCCAGACCGAAAAATCAAAGGATGATCTTTACTATTGCTCCTACCAAGGATAGTTCTAGCATCCGACACGTTAATTAGACCATGAACAAATGCATGTCATTAGACATTGCCTTAACAGTTTCTTGTTCATCGCTTTCCTTTACAACCAGACGGTAGTTTACCGAAAGGTAATATACGGAACAAGTAAACTGGATGTGTGCTTTCCGATACCAGGATAGCAGTGGATTACACGAACCTAAAAGTTTTAAGCCAAAATATTGATCCACAAATATATTTTGCAACACCAAAGAATGGATTAAATCAGAAAACTTGTCTAGGATAAAATCTAGCTTGAATTTTCAAAAGATCAAATGTTTTCATAAAGATCCAATTTCCTTAAGGATCTACATTTTTATAAGTCATGTGGGACTGTAAACCGCCTTTCAAATGTGCACTTTGCTTTGGAAACCGAAAGTAAATCGGCTATTTTATTGCCAGTGTCGTTGACCTAAACCCGAGGCAACTATAAAAGACACACCCACCTTTAACCACATCGTTACTATCATTGTTTATACCGCTCTATCAAAATCACTGATGTATAAAGTGTGAAGAATAAAGAAGTGATTTGTATTATCCTATTTCAAGACTGTATTGCTTGAGGACAAGCAACGCTCAAGTGTGGGGATATTGATAAGGTTAAAAAGGAACATATATTTCATAGCATTATCCCCCAAGAAAGACAAGATTTTAGTTGTAATTGTTCCATATTCAAGTAATATTCGTTTATATTTAATAAGTGCGAAGACAAAAGGCGTAAACGAAGATTTGAAGACAAAAAGGTCCAAAATGCTCAAATGTACAAGATTCAATCAAAAAGGTTCAAAATATTTATGAAGGACGTCTAAAAATGACAAGAGTACAAGTTGCGGAACGCAAAGTACACGATATAAAATAATACGCGAAGACGTCCGAAAATCCGGAACCGGGACCCGAGCCAAAAAGAAACGCCCGACGCAACGGACCAAAAATATCTAGTCTACTATGCACAAAAATAAAATATAATATATAAATAATTATATTAATTATTTATATATTTATATTTATTTTATATTATGTCGGCAAAGCTATGTGACAAACGTATGTGAGCTGTCCAGCATAGCCATGCGACTCGCATGGATTTATGCCTATTTCCCATGCGAGTCGCATGAGGATCAGATTCAGCTCAGGTTCTATAAAAGGCCAGTTTTCTACTCGTTTTTAACACACCACACACACATAATAATAATAATACTCTGTAATAAATAAATATATAATATATATAGTATAGTGTAGTTTTATATTAGATTAGTTCGGGTTATGTAAAGGTTATTTTACGGGTTTTAAAGTCGGAGCTCTGTCCGTGTAACACTACGCGATAAATAATCAATGTAAGCTATGTTCTTCTTTTTAAATTAATGTCTCGTACTTAAGTTATTATTATGCTTATTTGAGCCAAAGTAATCATGATGTTGGACTAAATATTAAAGACGGGTTATTGGGCTTTGTACCATAATTGGGGTTTGGACAAAAGAACGACACTTGTGGAAATTAGACTATGGGCTATTAATGGGCTTTATATTTGTTTAACTAAATGAAAGTTTGTTAATGTTAATATAAAGATTTACAATTGGGCGTCCCTATAATTTACCATATACACTCGATCGGACACGATGGGCGGGGTATTTATATGTACGAATAATCGTTCATTTAACCGGACACGGGAATGGATTAATAGCCACTAGAATAATTAAAACAGGGGTGAAATTACATTCAAGGGTAATTGGTGTAATTGCTAACAAAGTAGTAAAACCTTAGTTTACACGCAGTCGATAACCTGGTGTATTCATTAAACAAAGTATTAAAACCTTGTTACAATTCGAATCCCCAATTAGTTGGAATATTTAACTTCGGGTATAAGGATAATTTGACGAGGACACTCGCACTTTATATTTATGACTGATGGACTGTTATGGACAAAAACCAGACGGACATATTAAATAATCCAGGACAAAGGACAATTAACCCATGGGCATAAAACTAAAATTAATACGCCGAACATCATGATTATGGAAGTTTAAATAAGCATAATCCCTTTTATTTCATATTTAATTGCACTTTTAATTTTCGCACTTTAATTTCTGTCATTTTAATTATCGTCATTTACTTTACTCTTTAAATTAAGTTTTTAGTTATTTTTAATATTTTGCATTAGCTTTTAATTGTGACTTTAAAATATAAAATCGACAAACCGGTCATTAAACGGTAAAACCCCCCTTTTTATATTTATATTTATATATTGTTATATAAAAATAAAGTGTTTCATAAGCCCGTCTCCCTGTGGAACGAACCGGACTTACTAAAAACTATACTACTTCGCGACTAGGTACACTGCCTATTGTGTTGTAGCAAGGTTTAAGTATATCCATTTTGTAAATAAATAATTAAAACTTGTCATTTTTGTAGCATTCCGTATTAAAAATATAGTATATTTCGTAACCCCACGCTACGACATCAAGTATAAATTAGCGACGGAGGGAGTAACAGTGATCAGCCATACCATCTATATATCAACAACAACAAAACTTAACCCACATAAGTGATGTATGGGGAGGTAAGTTGTAGACAATTCTTCCTCTATTCTAGAATAAAAAGGAGTCATTTCTCTACCCAGAGTTATACACCCAAAAAGTAGAGAAAGTCTCCCCTCTCAATGTTTTATGGATAGAGGGATTGCTTCTGAATGAACATATGGCCAATAAGTAGATTAAGTGTGAGATGCCATGAAAATGATATAATCAAATTTCTATGGGTTTTGAACCTGCCTGAAGTTTATTTTAGCCTCTAAGCGACAGTATAGGGGAATATATATATATATATATATATATATATATATATATATATATATATATATATATATATATATATATATATATATATATATATATATATATATATATATATATATATATATATATGATATTTTTGTATAAGGGGAATATTTGTGGAAATATTGTTTCCCTTTTTATATAAATGATATTATTTTCTATGATAGTTGTTATAATGGGAATAGTAAAAAATACGAACAACTTTATATTTTGCAAGTATTAACCAATTTTATGTTTGTGTTTTGAGCGTGACCCGACCCGATCCGATTTGATCTGACACGTTTTGTGTAAGAAAGTCATCTAATAAAATTTTGGGACCCCATTGAGTTTTGATCCTAGAATCGCCACTGCATTCGGACCTCGATATGTGCAATCATCTTACGCCATATGTACTGAGATTGTTCGGGAGACGTGGTCCAAGCCCGATAAAAGGATACTATTTTTGGTGGCAAGTGGTGTTCACATTAACCTTTTAATGACATAATAATGTAATGATAACAGTTAATAATTACCAATAGTGATAGAATATTGAACAATAATAATACTAATACTAATAATAATAATAATAATAATAATAATAATAATAATAATAAATAAACAACAATAGCAACAACGACAATAAGGGTATGAAAATAGCTAGCTAGGTTATAACATTAATGTGGTTCCACCAAATCCTCTCTCGTCTTATTTATGTCTTTTATGTTTTTATGATTGGATGCTCCCATGTGACCATGCTTCCCCTCAAACTTATATCATCCGTCCTCATTTTTAATTTAATTTACTATCCTAATTTTCTTTTTGATGGACTAGAGAATATTTTGTTTCTTTCAGTTTTTTCTACTCGCCTAGTTCGATTACGTACACAATATATTCATCTCATTAGATCAAATGTTAATGGGCAATTTTCGCCCAAAAGTGGTGCCTATAAGTCCCAGAACACCATATATGGAGCATTGTGGAGGCGTTGTTACAACATTTGTTGCTCAAGCACAAAGTCTTTTTATGATTGTACGAGTATGGAGGCGCGAACTTGTTTATCACTTCATACTATTCAACACAGTTCAATATATAACTAATAAAGGTTTTCTTTCATAGTACATTAGGTATCTCCCGTTCTTAATTAACTGTAAGTATTCTATTTTAAGATGTTATAAATTAATTGTTCATTTATATATATAGATTAGAAAAATAAATAAGTTTCTTCATTCCATTACTTCATGCATTAAGACAAAAAAAAATATGCAAAACGGGGTACTGTAAAGTAAACAAAAAATATAATGTAATAATGGTATTTCTTAAAATGTATGTTTTTCGTCTGGAGACAATTAATATGGTGCGGGGGGAGTAACATTGTAACGTATATATATCGCTGTTCTAAAAAAAAAAGAAATTAATTGATGAACTAATTACTTTACTATCATACTTCTCATTTTAATTTTACATGTAACAACGTCAACAATATCCAATCCCGCACTTATTAGGTATGGAAGAAATGAGATGTACACAATCCTTCATCTGACCTAAAATAGAAGAGAAGTCGTTTCTCCACCACGTGTAGAGAAAGATTTAACATGACTTGATTAGAATTTTTTGATCGAGTGGTATCAAATTGTATCAACTTCGTAGTAAAAGTAATAAGATAGATGCAATTACAGGCGACATATAACCGGTGTTGGGAACACCGATTTGTACTATGTCAACCCAAACCGGTGTTCGTATAATTAGTTTATCCTACATGTATGCTACGTTGACCGATATAAAAGCTAAACATCTGACATTGTATCAAACCGGTCTTAGCAACACCGGTTTGATCAAGTTTCTGACACATAAACAAACCGGCTTTCTCAGGGTCGGTTTGTTAAAAGCTTAATTTTTGTAACCCTAGTTCTTGACACATTATAAATAGACTACCTACTATTTCTATATTTTCACACATATTTCGCTCATCTATCTTGATTAATTTGTCAATTTGTAGATTAATATGTCTTGTCGTGATGTTAATTCGTGGGCAATCGAAATAGGAAATTGTCAAATTTCAGTTCCAAATCGAACAACACATTGTCTAGAGTACAAACTGCTTGAGTTTCTTGGCTTAGCTTGTCTTATAAATAGCAACTTCCCCATTTCCAGCCCGTGTTCGGAACGAGAGTATGGTCGAGCAAACGACCCTAAACAAAAGCGCTTCTCGGGAGGCAACCCGTGCAATAAAGTAGCAGTAGAAGAAAATAAGTGAAGAAGTGATGACAAAAGAGCATACAACTGAAGAAGCCACGAGAATGCTGAAGCCAACCCGTTCCTCAACAACCCGTAGGGAAGTACTCGTTTTCATTCGTTACTAGCTCTAAATTCTAAATATATTAAATAAAAGCCACATCCTTACTTATCACTAAGTGTGGGATTCCAAACTCCAAAGAACCACTAGACAAAAGTTCCCAAAAAGAACTTTACTAAAAACCCTAAGTGTGGGATTTTACCCCATACAAAAGGAATATTAGGGACAATGTTCATCTAAGTGTGGGATGGTGGTGTACACCTTTCTAATGTCAAATCAACCCATTACATAGATTCCATGTCGTTAACCCAAATTTCAAAATTTTTAATAAAAAAAGCCTTTGCGAATAAGTACTTTTGAACACCTAAAACGTATGCAAATAAAAGTAAGGCTTATTTAAGGCAGAAATCTTA